>NC_134853.1:46099227-46699227 GCF_049852395.1 Peromyscus maniculatus bairdii
GCACACTAAGGTTCAGTTAAACTTCCTAAACGGAGTTGAATCACGTTCAGTTTCAATTTCTCGCAGCAAGGGTTCATTCAGGCTAAGAACAGCTCTCTTTTGCTATTCTGGCCATGCACATTGCAAATAGCATTGGAGTCTGTTCCCAACAAGTACAGTGTATTGGACTGAAGAGAATCTCCTGTTTTACTTAGTTTTCAATACTGAGTTGAACTAGATATGCTCTGTTGGTGTAGGAGGCACAGTTCTTTTGTTCTGAGCTAGCTCACTGTACTGGCCCTATAGGAAACACAATAGAGTGCTAGAATGCCCGTTTCTCAAAAGCCGAGTGTTTTTCTTGCATAGCACACTAGGGTTCAGTTAAACTTCCTAAACGGAGTTTAATCACGTTCAGTTTCAAGTTCTATCAGCAAGGGTTCATTCAGGCTAAGAACAGCACTCTTGTGCTATTCTGGCCATACCCAATGCAAATAGCATTCGCGTCTGTTCCCAGAAAGTACAGTGTATTGGACTGAAGAGAAGCTCCTGTTTTACTTAGTTTCCAAAACTTAGTGGAACTAGATATGCCCCGTTTGTGTACGAAGCACAGTACTTTTGTTTTGAGCTAGCTCACTGTACTGGCCCTATAGGAAACACAGTAGAGTGCAAGAATGCCCGTTTCTCAAAAGCACAGTGTTTTTCTTGCATGGGACACTAGGGTTCAGTTAAACTTCCTCAATGGAGTTGAATCACGTTCAGTTTCAAGTTCTAGCAGCAAGGGTTCATTCCGGCTAAGAACAGCACTCTTGTGCTATTCTGGCCATACACAGTGCAAATAGCATTCGCGTCTCTTCCCAGGAAGTACAGTGTATGGACTGAAGAGAAGCTCCTGTTTTACTTAGATTCCAAAACTGACTTGAACTAGACATGCCACGTTTGTGTACGAAGCCCAGTTCTTTTGTTCTGAGCTAGCTCACTGTACTGGCCCTATATGAAAAACAGTAGAGTGCAAGAATGCCCGTTTTTCAAAAGCAGAGTGTTTTTTTTGCATGGCACACTAGGGTTCATTTAAACTTCCTAAACGGAGTTGAATCACGTTCAGTTTCAAGTTCTAGCAGCAAGGGATCCTTCAGGCTAAGAACAGCATTCTTGTGCTATTCTGGCCATACACAGTGCAAATAATAGCCTTCGGGTCTGTTCCCAGCAAGTACAGTGTATTGGACTGAAGAGAAGCTCCGGTTTTACTTTGTTTCCAATCCTGAGTTAAAGTAGATATGCCTCATTTGTGTAGGAAGCACAGTTCTTTTGTTCTGAGCTAGCTCACTGTACTGGCCCTATAGGAAACACAGTAAAGTGCAAGAATGCCCGTTTCTCAAAAGCACAGTGTTTTTCTTGCATGGCACACTAGGGTTCAGTTAAACTTCCTAAACGGAGTTGAATCACGTTCAGTTTCAAGTTCTAGCAGCAAGGGATCATTCAGGCTAAAACAGCACTCTTGTGATATTCTGGCCATACACAGTGCAAATAGTAGCCTTCGGGTCTGTTCCCAGCAAGTACAGTGTATTGGACTGAAGAGAAGCTCCGGTTTTACTTAGTTTCCAAAAATGACTTGAACTAGATATGGCCCGTTTGTGTAGGAAGCACAGTTCTTTTTTTCTGAGCTAGCTCACTGTACTGGCCCTATAGGAAACACTGTTGAGTGAAAGAATGCCCGTTTCTCAAAAGCAGAGTGTTTTTCTTGCATGGCACACTAGGGTTCAGTTAAACTTCCTTAACGGAGTTGAATCACGTTCAGTTTCAAGTTCTAGCAGCAAGGGTACATTCAGTCTAAGAACAGCACTCTTGTGCTATTCTGGCCATACACAGTGCAAATAGCATTCCCGTCTCTTCCCAACAAATACAGTGTATTGGACTGAAGAGAAGCCCCTGTTTTACTTAGTTTCCAATACTGAGTTGAACTAGATATGCCCCATTTGTGTAGGAAGCACAGTTCTTTTGTTCTGAGCGTGCTCACTTTACTGGCGCTATAGGAAACACAGTAGAGTACAAGAATGACCGTTTCTCAAAAGCAGAATGTTTTTCTTGCATGGCACACTAGGGTTCAGTTAAACGTCCTAAACAGAGTTGAATCACGTTCACTTTCAAGTTCTAGCAGCAAGGGTTCATTCAGGCTAAGAACATCACTCTTGTGCTATTCGGCCATACAAAGTACAAATAGCATTCGCATCAGTTCCCAGCGAGTACAGTGTATTGGACTGAAGAGAAGCTCCTGTTTCATTTAGTTTCCAATACTGAGTTGAACTAGATATGCCCCGTTTGTGTAGGAAGTACAGTTCTTTTGTTCTGAGCTAGCTCACTATACTGGCCCTATAGGAAACACAGTAGAGTGCAAAAATGCCCGTTTCTCAAAAGCAGAGTATCTGTCTTACATGGCACACTAAGGTTCAGTTAAACTTCCTAAACGGAGTTGAATCACGTTCAGTTTCAAGTTCTCGCAGCAAGGGTTCATTCAGGCTAAGAACAGCTCTCTTTTGCTATTCTGGCCATGCACATTGCAAATAGCATTGGAGTCTGTTCCCAACAAGTACAGTGTATTGGACTGAAGAGAATCTCCTGTTTTACTTAGTTTTCAATACTGAGTTGAACTAGATATGCTCTGTTGGTGTAGGAGGCACAGTTCTTTTGTTCTGAGCTAGCTCACTGTACTGGCCCTATAGGAAACACAGTAGAGTGCAAGAATGCCCGTTTCTCAAAAGCAGAATGTTTTTCTTGCATGGCACACTAGGGTTCAGTTAAACTTCCTAAACGGAGTTGAATCACGTTCAGTTAAGTTCTAGCAGCAAGGGTTCATTCAGGCTAAGAAGAGCACTCTTGTGCTATTCTGGCCATACACAGTGCAAATAGCATTCGCGTCTGTTCCCAGAATGTACAGTGTATTGGACTGAAGAGAAACTTCTGTTTTACTTAGTTTCCAAAACTGACTTGAACTAGATATGGCCCGTTTGTTTACTAAGCACAGTTCTATTGTTCTGAGCTAGCTCACTGTACTGGCCTTATAGCAAAAACAGTAGAGTGCAAGAATGCCCGTTTCATAAAAGGACAGTGTTTTTCTTGCATGGCACACTAGGATTCACTTAAACTTCCTAAACGGAGTTGAATCACGTTCAGTTTCAAGTTCTAGCAGCAAGGGTACATTCAGGCTAAGAACAGCACTCTTGTGCTATTCTGGCCATACACAGTACAAATAACATTCGCATCTGTTCCCAGCAAGTATAGTGTATTGGACTGAAGAGAAGCTCCTGTTTTATTTAGTTTCCAATAATGAGTTGAACTACATATGCCCCGTTTGTGTAGGAAGCACAGTTCTTTTGTTCTGAGATAGCTCACTGTACTGGCCCTACAGGAAACACAGTAGAGTCCAAGAATGCCCGTTTCTCAAAAGCAGAGTGTTTTTCTTGCATGGCACACTAGGGTTCAGTTAAACTTCCTAAACGGAGTTGAATCACGTTCAGTTTCAAGTTGTAGCAGCAAGGGTTCATTCAGGCTAAGAACAGCACTCTTGTGCTATTCTGGCCATACACAGTGCAAATAGCATTCGCGTCTGTTCCCAGAATGTACAGTATATAGGACTGAAGAGAAGCTTCTGTCTTACTTAGTTTCCAAAACTGAATTGAACTAGATATGGCCCGTTTGTGTACTAAGCACAGTTCTTTTGTTCTGAGCTAGCTCACTGTACTGGCCTTATAGCAAACACAGTAGAGTGCAAGAATGCCCGTTTCTCAAAAGCCGAGTGTTTTTCTTGCATAGCACACTAGGGTTCAGTTAAACTTCCTAAACGGAGTTTAATCACGTTCAGTTTCAAGTTCTATCAGCAAGGGTTCATTCAGGCTAAGAACAGCACTCTTGTGCTATTCTGGCCATAACCAATGCAAATAGCATTCGCGTCTGTTCCCAGAAAGTACAGTGTATTGGACTGAAGAGAAGCTCCTGTTTTACTTAGTTTCCAAAACTTAGTGGAACTAGATATGCCCCGTTTGTGTACGAAGCACAGTACTTTTGTTTTGAGCTAGCTCACAGTACTGGCCCTATAGGAAACACAGTAGAGTGCAAGAATGCCCGTTTCTCAAAAGCACAGTGTTTTTCTTGCATGGCACACTAGGGTTCATTTAAACTTCCTAAACGGAGTTGAATCACGTTCAGTTTCAAGTTCTGGTAGCAAGGGTTCATTCCGGCTAAGAACAGCACTCTTGTGCTATTCTGTCCATACACAGTGCAAATAGCATTCGCGTCTCTTCCCAGGAAGTACAGTGTTTGGACTGAAGAGAAGCTCCTGTTTTACTTAGATTCCAAAACTGACTTGAACTAGACATGCCCCGTTTGTGTACGAAGCCCAGTTCTTTTGTTCTGAGCTAGCTAACTGTACTGGCCCTATAGGAAAAACAGTAGAGTGCAAGAATGCCCGTTTTTCAAAAGCAGAGTGTTTTTTTTGCATGGTACACTAGGGTTCATTTAAACTTCCTAAACGGAGTTGAATCACGTTCAGTTTCAAGTTCTAGCAGCAAGGGATCATTCAGGCTAAGAACAGCACTCTTGTGCTATTCTGGCCATACACAGTGCAAATAATAGCCTTCGGGTCTATTCCCAGCAAGTACAGTGTATTGGACTGAAGAGAAGCTCCGGTTTTACTTTGTTTCCAATCCTGAGTTAAACTAGATATGCCTCATTTGTGTAGGAAGCACAGTTCTTTTGTTCTGAGCTAGCTCACTGTACTGGCCCTATAGGAAACACAGTAAAGTGCAAGAATGCCCGTTTCTCAAAAGCAGAGTGTTTTTCTTGCATGGCACACTAGGGTTCAGTTAAACTTCCTAAACAGAGTTGAATCACGTTCAGTTTCAAGTTCTAGCAGCAAGGGTTCATTCGGGCTAAGAACAGCACGCTTGTGCTATTCTGGCCATACACAGTGCAAATAGCATTCGAGTCTCTTCCCAACAAGTACAGTATATAGGACTGAAGAGAAGCTTCTGTCTTACTTAGTTTCCAAAACTGAATTGAACTAGATATGGCCCGTTTGTGTACTAAGCACAGTTCTTTTGTTCTGAGCTAGCTCACTGTACTGGCCTTATAGAAAACACAGTAGAGTGCAAGAATGCCCGTTTCTCAAAAGCAGAGTGTTTTTCTTGCATGGCACACTATGGTTCAGTTAAACTTCCTAAACGGAGTTGAATCACGTTCAGTTTCAAGTTCTAGCAGCAAGGGATCATTCAGGCTAAGAACAGCACTCTTGTGCTATTTTTGCCATACACAGTGCAAATATTAGCCTTCGGGTCTGTTCCCAGCAAGTACAGTGTATTGGACTGAAGAGAAGCTCCGGTTTTACTTTGTTTCCAATCCTGAGTTAAACTAGATATGCCCCATTTGTGTAGGAAGCACAGTTCTTTTGATCTGAGCTAGCTCACTGTACTGGCCCTATAGGAAACACAGTAGAGTGCAAGAATGCCCGTTTCTCAAAAGCAGAGTGTTTTTCTTGCATGGCACACTAGGGTTCAGTTAAACTTCCTAAACGGAGTTGAATCACGTTCAGTTTCAAGTTCTAACAGCAAGGGTTCATTCAGGCCAAGAACAGCACTCTTGTGATATTCTGGCCATACACATTGCAAATAGCATTCGAGTCTGTTCCCAACAAGTACAGTGTATTGGACTGAAGAGAAGCTCCTGTTTTACTTTGTTTCCAAAAATGACTTGATCTAGATATGGCCCGTTTGTGTAGGAAGCACAGTCCTTTTTTTCTGATCTAGCTCACTGTACTGGCCCTATAGGAAACACTGTAGAGTGAAAGAATGCCCGTTTCTCAAAAGCAGAGTGTTTTTCTTGCATGGCACACTAGGGTTCAGTTAAACTTCCTTAACGGAGTTGAATCACGTTCAGTTTCAAGTTCTATCAGCAAGGGTACATTCAGGCTAAGAACAGCACTCTTGTGCTATTCTGGCCATACACAGTGCAAATAGCATTCCCGTCTCTTCCCAACAAATACAGTGTATTGGACTGAAGAGAAGCTCCTATTTTACTTTGTTTCCAATACTGAGTTGAACTAGATATGCACCATTTGTGTAGGAAGCACAGTTCTTTTGTTCTGAGCTTGCTCACTTTACTGGCGCTATAGGAAACACAGTAGAGTGCAAGAATGCTCGTATCTCAAAAGCAGAATGTTTTTCTTGCATGGCACACTAGGGTTCAGTTAAACATCCTAAACAGAGTTGAATCACGTTCACTTTCAAGTTCTAGCCACAAGGGTTCATTCAGGCTAAGAACAGCACTCTCGTGCTATTCGGCCATACAAAGTACAAATAGCATTTGCATCTGTTCCCAGCGAGTACAGTGTATTGGACTGAAGAGAAGCTCCTGTTTTATTTAGTTTCCAATACTGAGTTGAGCTAGATATGCCCGTTTGTGTAGGAAGCACAGTTCTATTGTTCTGAGCTAGCTCACTATACTGGCCCTATAGGAAAGACAGTACAGTGCAAGAATGCCCGTTTCTCATAAGCAGAGTATCTGTCTTGCAAGGCACACTAGGATTCACTTAAACTTCCTATACGGAGTTGAATCACGTTCAGTTTCAAGTTCTCACAGCAAGGGTTCATTCAGGCTAAGAACAGCACTCTTGTGCTATTCTGGCCATACACATTGCAAAGAGCATTCGAGTCTGTTCCCAACAAGTACAGTGTATTGGACTGAAGAGAAGCTCCTGTTTTACTTAGTTTCCAATACTGAGTTGAACTAGATATGCCCCATTTGTGTAGGAATCACAGTTCTTTTGTTCTGAGCGTGCTCACTTTACTGGCGCTATAGGAAACACAGTAGAGTACAAGAATGCCCGTTTCTCAAAAGCAGAATGTTTTTCTAGCATGGCACACTAGGGTTCAGTTAAACGTCCTAAACAGAGTTGAATCACGTTCACCTTCAAGTTCTAGCAGCAAGGGGTCATTCAGGCTAAGAACAGCACTCTTGTGCTATTCGGCCATACAAAGTACAAATAGCATTCACATCAGTTCCCAGCGAGTACAGTGTATTGGACTGAAGAGAAGCTCCTGTTTCATTTAGTTTCCAATACTGAGTTGAACTAGATATGCCCCGTTTGTGTAGGAAATACAGTTCTTTTGTTCTGAGCTAGCTCACTATACTGGCCCTATAGGAAACACAGTAGAGTGCAAAAATGCCCGTTTCTCAAAAGCAGAGTATCTGTCTTACATGGCACACTAAGGTTCAGTTAAACTTCCTAAACGGAGTTCAATCAAGTTCAGTTTCAAGTTCTCGCAGCAAGGGTTCATTCAGGCTAAGAACAGCACTCTTGTGCTATTCTGGCCATACACAGTGCAAATAGCATTCGCGTCTGTTCCCAGAATGTACAGTGAATTGGACTGAAGAGAAACTTCTGTTTTACTCTGTTTCCAAAACTGACTTGAACTAGATATTGCCCGTTTGTGTACTAAGCACAGTTCTTTTGTTCTGAGCTAGCTCACTGTACTGGCCTTATAGCAAAAACAGTAGAGTGCAAGAATGCCCGTTTCTAAAAAGGACAGTGTTTTTCTTGCATGGCACACTAGGATTCATTTAAACTTCCTAAACGGAGTTGAATCACGTTCAGTTTCAAGTTCTAGCAGCAAGGGTACATTCAGGCTAAGAACAGCACTCTTGTGCCATTCTGGCCATACACAGTACAAATAACATTCTCATCTGTTCCCAGCAATTATAGTGTATTGGACTGAAGAGAAGCTCCTGTTTTATTTAGTTTCCAATAATGAGTTGAACTAGATATGGCCCGTTTGTGTAGGAAGCTCAGTTCTTTATTTCTGAGCTGCCTCACTGTACTGGCCCTAAGGGAACACAATAGAGTGCTAGAATGCCCGTTTCTCAAAAGCCGAGTGTTCTTCTTGCATGGCACACTAGGGTTCAGTTCAACTTCTTAAACGGAGTTGAATCACATTCAGTTTCAAGTTCTAGCAGCAAGGGTTCATTCAGGCTAAGAACAGCACTCTTGTGCTATTCTGGCCATACACAGTGCAAATAGCATTCGCGTCTGTTCCCAGAATGTACAGTATATTGGACTGAAGAGAAGCTTCTGTCTTACTTAGTTTCCAAAACTGACTTGAACTAGATATGGCCCGTTTGTGTACTAAGCACAGTTCTTTTGTTCTGAGCTAGCTCACTGTACTGGCCCTATAGCAAACACAGTAGAGGGCAGGAATGCCCGTTTCACAAAAGCAGAGTGTTTTTCTTGCATGGCACAATAGGGTTCAGTTAAACTTCCTAAACGGAGTTGAATCATGGTCAGTTTCAAGTTCTAAAAGCACGGGTTCATTCAGGCTAAGAACAGCACTCTTGTGCTATTCTGGCCATACACAGTGCAAATAGCATTCGCGTCTGTTCCCAGCAAGTACAGTGTATTGGACTGAAGAGAAGCTCCTGTTTTACTTAATTTCCAATACTAAGTTGAACTAGATATGCCCCGTTTGTGTAGGAAGCTCAGTTCTTTATTTCTGAGCTAGCTCACTGTACTGGCCCTATAGGAAACACAATAGAGTGCTAGAATGCCCGTTTCTCAAAAGCCGAGTGTTTTTCTTGCATAGCACACTAGGGTTCAGTTAAACTTCCTAAACGGAGTTTAATCACGTTCAGTTTCAAGTTCTATCAGCAAGGGTTCATTCAGGCTAAGAACAGCACTCTTGTGCTATTCTGGCCATACCCAATGCAAATAGCATTCGCGTCTGTTCCCAGAAAGTACAGTGTATTGGACTGAAGAGAAGCTCCTGTTTTACTTAGTTTCCAAAACTTAGTGGAACTAGATATGCCCCGTTTGTGTACGAAGCACAGTACTTTTGTTTTGAGCTAGCTCACTGTACTTGCCCTATAGGAAACACAGTAGAGTGCAAGAATGCCCGTTTCTGAAAAGCACAGTGTTTTCCTTGCATGGGACACTAGGGTTCAGTTAAACTTCCTAAATGGAGTTGAATCACGTTCAGTTTCAAGTTCTAGCAGCAAGGGTTCATTCCGGCTAAGAACAGCACTCTTGTGCTATTCTGGCCATACACAGTGCAAATAGCATTCGCGTCTCTTCCCAGGAAGTACAGTGTATGGACTGAAGAGAAGCTCCTGTTTTACTTAGATTCCAAAACTGACTGAACTAGACATGCCACGTTTGTGTACGAAGCCCAGTTCTTTTGTTCTGAGCTAGCTCACTGTACTGGCCCTATATGAAACACAGTAGAGTGCAAGAATGCCCGTTTTTCAAAAGCAGAGTGTTTTTTTTGCATGGCACACTAGGGTTCATTTAAACTTCCTAAACGGAGTTGAATCACGTTCAGTTTCAAGTTCTAGCAGCAAGGGATCATTCAGGCTAAGAACAGCATTCTTGTGCTATTCTGGCCATACACAGTGCAAATAGTAGCCTTCGGGTCTGTTCCCAGCAAGTACAGTGTATTGGACTGAAGAGAAGCTCCGGTTTTACTTAGTTTCCAAAAATGACTTGAACTAGATATGGCCCGTTTGTGTAGGAAGCACAGTTCTTTTTTTCTGAGCTAGCTCACTGTACTGGCCCTATAGGAAACACTGTTGAGTGAAAGAATGCCCGTTTCTCAAAAGCAGAGTGTTTTTCTTGCATGGCACACTAGGGTTCAGTTAAACTTCCTTAACGGAGTTGAATCACGTTCAGTTTCAAGTTCTAGCAGCAAGGGTACATTCAGGCTAAGAACAGCACTCTTGTGCTATTCTGGCCATACACAGTGCAAATAGCATTCCCGTCTCTTCCCAACAAATACAGTGTATTGGACTGAAGAGAAGCCCCTGTTTTACTTAGTTTCCAATACTGAGTTGAACTAGATATGCCCCATTTGTGTAGGAAGCACAGTTCTTTTGTTCTGAGCGTGCTCACTTTACTGGCGCTATAGGAAACACAGTAGAGTACAAGAATGACCGTTTCTCAAAAGCAGAATGTTTTTCTTGCATGGCACACTAGGGTTCAGTTAAACGTCCTAAACAGAGTTGAATCACGTTCACTTTCAAGTTCTAGCAGCAAGGGTTCATTCAGGCTAAGAACATCACTCTTGTGCTATTCGGCCATACAAAGTACAAATAGCATTCGCATCAGTTCCCAGCGAGTACAGTGTATTGGACTGAAGAGAAGCTCCTGTTTCATTTAGTTTCCAATACTGAGTTGAACTAGATATGCCCCGTTTGTGTAGGAAGTACAGTTCTTTTGTTCTGAGCTAGCTCACTATACTGGCCCTATAGGAAACACAGTAGAGTGCAAAAATGCCCGTTTCTCAAAAGCAGAGTATCTGTCTTACATGGCACACTAAGGTTCAGTTAAACTTCCTAAACGGAGTTGAATCACGTTCAGTTTCAAGTTCTCGCAGCAAGGGTTCATTCAGGCTAAGAACAGCTCTCTTTTGCTATTCTGGCCATGCACATTGCAAATAGCATTGGAGTCTGTTCCCAACAAGTACAGTGTATTGGACTGAAGAGAATCTCCTGTTTTACTTAGTTTTCAATACTGAGTTGAACTAGATATGCTCTGTTGGTGTAGGAGGCACAGTTCTTTTGTTCTGAGCTAGCTCACTGTACTGGCCCTATAGGAAACACAGTAGAGTGCAAGAATGCCCGTTTCTCAAAAGCAGAATGTTTTTCTTGCATGGCACACTAGGGTTCAGTTAAACTTCCTAAACGGAGTTGAATCACGTTCAGTTTCAAGTTCTAGCAGCAAGGGTTCATTCAGGCTAAGAAGAGCACTCTTGTGCTATTCTGGCCATACACAGTGCAAATAGCATTCGCGTCTGTTCCCAGAATGTACAGTGTATTGGACTGAAGAGAAACTTCTGTTTTACTTAGTTTCCAAAACTGACTTGAACTAGATATGGCCCGTTTGTTTACTAAGCACAGTTCTATTGTTCTGAGCTAGCTCACTGTACTGGCCTTATAGCAAAAACAGTAGAGTGCAAGAATGCCCGTTTCTCAAAAGGACAGTGTTTTTCTTGCACGGCACAGTAGGATTCACTTAAACTTCCTAAACGGAGTTGAATCATGTTCAGTTTCAAGTTCTAGCAGCAAGGGTACATTCAGGCTAAGAACAGCACTCTTGTGCTATTCTGGCCATACACAGTACAAATAACATTCGCATCTGTTCCCTGCAAGTATAGTGTATTGGACTGAAGAGAAGCTCCTGTTTTATTTAGTTTCCAATAATGAGTTGAACTACATATGCCCCGTTTGTGTAGGAAGCACAGTTCTTTTGTTCTGAGATAGCTCACTGTACTGGCCCTACAGGAAACACAGTAGAGTCCAAGAATGCCCGTTTCTCAAAAGCAGAGTGTTTTTCTTGCATGGCACACTAGGGTTCAGTTAAACTTCCTAAACGGAGTTGAATCACGTTCAGTTTCAAGTTGTAGCAGCAAGGGTTCATTCAGGCTAAGAACAGCACTCTTGTGTTATTCTGGCCATACACAGTGCAAATAGCATTCGCGTCTGTTCCCAGAATGTACAGTATATAGGACTGAAGAGAAGCTTCTGTCTTACTTAGTTTCCAAAACTGAATTGAACTAGATATGGCCCGTTTGTGTACTAAGCACAGTTCTTTTGTTCTGAGCTAGCTCACTGTACTGGCCTTATAGCAAACACAGTAGAGTGCAAGAATGCCCGTTTCTCAAAAGCCGAGTGTTTTTCTTGCATAGCACACTAGGGTTCAGTTAAACTTCCTAAACGGAGTTTAATCACGTTCAGTTTCAAGTTCTATCAGCAAGGGTTCATTCAGGCTAAGAACAGCACTCTTGTGCTATTCTGGCCATAACCAATGCAAATAGCATTCGCGTCTGTTCCCAGAAAGTACAGTGTATTGGACTGAAGAGAAGCTCCTGTTTTACTTAGTTTCCAAAACTTAGTGGAACTAGATATGCCCCGTTTGTGTACGAAGCACAGTACTTTTGTTTTGAGCTAGCTCACTGTACTGGCCCTATAGGAAACACAGTAGAGTGCAAGAATGCCCGTTTCTCAAAAGCACAGTGTTTTTCTTGCATGGCACACTAGTGTTCATTTAAACTTCCTAAACGGAGTTGAATCACGTTCAGTTTCAAGTTCTGGTAGCAAGGGTTCATTCCGGCTAAGAACAGCACTCTTGTGCTATTCTGGCCATACACAGTGCAAATAGCATTCGCGTCTCTTCCCAGGAAGTACAGTGTTTGGACTGAAGAGAAGCTCCTGTTTTACTTAGATTCCAAAACTGACTTGAACTAGACATGCCCCGTTTGTGTACGAAGCCCAGTTCTTTTGTTCTGAGCTAGCTAACTGTACTGGCCCTATAGGAAAAACAGTAGAGTGCAAGAATGCCCGTTTTTCAAAAGCAGAGTGTTTTTTTTGCATGGCACACTAGGGTTCATTTAAACTTCCTAAACGGAGTTGAATCACGTTCAGTTTCAAGTTCTAGCAGCAAGGGATCATTCAGGCTAAGAACAGCACTCTTGTGCTATTCTGGCCATACACAGTGCAAATAATAGCCTTCGGGTCTATTCCCAGCAAGTACAGTGTATTGGACTGAAGAGAAGCTCCGGTTTTACTTTGTTTCCAATCCTGAGTTAAACTAGATATGCCTCATTTGTGTAGGAAGCACAGTTCTTTTGTTCTGAGCTAGCTCACTGTACTGGCCCTATAGGAAACACAGTAAAGTGCAAGAATGCCCGTTTCTCAAAAGCAGAGTGTTTTTCTTGCATGGCACACTAGGGTTCAGTTAAACTTCCTAAACAGAGTTGAATCACGTTCAGTTTCAAGTTCTAGCAGCAAGGGTTCATTCGGGCTAAGAACAGCACGCTTGTGCTATTCTGGCCATACACAGTGCAAATAGCATTCGAGTCTCTTCCCAACAAGTACAGTATATAGGACTGAAGAGAAGCTTCTGTCTTACTTAGTTTCCAAAACTGAATTGAACTAGATATGGCCCGTTTGTGTACTAAGCACAGTTCTTTTGTTCTGAGCTAGCTCACTGTACTGGCCTTATAGAAAACACAGTAGAGTGCAAGAATGCCCGTTTCTCAAAAGCAGAGTGTTTTTCTTGCATGGCACACTAGGGTTCAGTTAAACTTCCTAAACGGAGTTGAATCACGTTCAGTTTCAAGTTCTAGCAGCAAGGGATCATTCAGGCTAAGAACAGCACTCTTGTGCTATTCTGGCCATACACAGTGCAAATAATAGCCTTCGGGTCTGTTCCCAGCAAGTACAGTGTATTGGACTGAAGAGAAGCTCCGGTTTTACTTTGTTTCCAATCCTGAGTTAAACTAGATATGCCCCATTTGTGTAGGAAGCACAGTTCTTTTGATCTGAGCTAGCTCACTGTACTGGCCCTATAGGAAACACAGTAGAGTGCAAGAATGCCCGTTTCTCAAAAGCAGAGTGTTTTTCTTGCATGGCACACTAGGGTTCAGTTAAACTTCCTAAACGGAGTTGAATCACGTTCAGTTTCAAGTTCTATCAGCAAGGGTACATTCAGGATAAGAACAGCACTCTTGTGCTATTCTGGCCATACACAGTGCAAATAGCATTCCCGTCTCTTCCCAACAAATACAGTGTATTGGACTGAAGAGAAGCTCCTATTTTACTTTGTTTCCAATACTGAGTTGAACTAGATATGCACCATTTGTGTAGGAAGCACAGTTCTTTTGTTCTGAGCTTGCTCACTTTACTGGCGCTATAGGAAACACAGTAGAGTGCAAGAATGCTCGTATCTCAAAAGCAGAATGTTTTTCTTGCATGGCACACTAGGGTTCAGTTAAACATCCTAAACAGAGTTGAATCACGTTCACTTTCAAGTTCTAGCCACAAGGGTTCATTCAGGCTAAGAACAGCACTCTCGTGCTATTCGGCCATACAAAGTACAAATAGCATTTGCATCTGTTCCCAGCGAGTACAGTGTATTGGACTGAAGAGAAGCTCCTGTTTTATTTAGTTTCCAATACTGAGTTGAGCTAGATATGCCCCGTTTGTGTAGGAAGCACAGTTCTATTGTTCTGAGCTAGCTCACTATACTGGCCTTATAGGAAAGACAGTACAGTGCAAGAATGCCCGTTTCTCATAAGCAGAGTATCTGTCTTGCAAGGCACACTAGGATTCACTTAAACTTCCTATACGGAGTTGAATCACGTTCAGTTTCAAGTTCTCACAGCAAGGGTTCATTCAGGCTAAGAACAGCACTCTTGTGCTATTCTGGCCATACACATTGCAAAGAGCATTCGAGTCTGTTCCCAACAAGTACAGTGTATTGGACTGAAGAGAAGCTCCTGTTTTACTTAGTTTCCAATACTGAGTTGAACTAGATATGCCCCATTTGTGTAGGAATCACAGTTCTTTTGTTCTGAGCGTGCTCACTTTACTGGCGCTATAGGAAACACAGTAGAGTACAAGAATGCCCGTTTCTCAAAAGCAGAATGTTTTTCTAGCATGGCACACTAGGGTTCAGTTAAAAGTCCTAAACAGAGTTGAATCACGTTCACCTTCAAGTTCTAGCAGCAAGGGGTCATTCAGGCTAAGAACAGCACTCTTGTGCTATTCGGCCATACAAAGTACAAATAGTATTCACATCAGTTCCCAGCGAGTACAGTGTATTGGACTGAAGAGAAGCTCCTGTTTCATTTAGTTTCCAATACTGAGTTGAACTAGATATGCCCCGTTTGTGTAGGAAGTACAGTTCTTTTGTTCTGAGCTAGCTCACTATACTGGCCCTATAGGAAACACAGTAGAGTGCAAAAATGCCCGTTTCTCAAAAGCAGAGTATCTGTCTTACATGGCACACTAAGGTTCAGTTAAACTTCCTAAACGGAGTTCAATCAAGTTCAGTTTCAAATTCTCGCAGCAAGGGTTCATTCAGGCTAAGAACAGCACTCTTGTGCTATTCTGGCCATACACAGTGCAAATAGCATTCGCGTCTGTTCCCAGAATGTACAGTGTATTGGACTGAAGAGAAACTTCTGTTTTACTCTGTTTCCAAAACTGACTTGAACTAGATATTGCCCGTTTGTGTACTAAGCACAGTTCTTTTGTTCTGAGCTAGCTCACTGTACTGGCCTTATAGCAAAAACAGTAGAGTGCAAGAATGCCCGTTTCTAAAAAGGACAGTGTTTTTCTTGCATGGCACACTAGGATTCATTTAAACTTCCTAAACGGAGTTGAATCACGTTCAGTTTCAAGTTCTAGCAGCAAGGGTACATTCAGGCTAAGAACAGCACTCTTGTGCCATTCTGGCCATACACAGTACAAATAACATTCGCATCTGTTCCCAGCAATTATAGTGTATTGGACTGAAGAGAAGCTCCTGTTTTATTTAGTTTCCAATAATGAGTTGAACTAGATATGGCCCGTTTGTGTAGGAAGCTCAGTTCTTTATTTCTGAGCTGCCTCACTGTACTGGCCCTAAGGGAACACAATAGAGTGCTAGAATGCCCGTTTCTCAAAAGCCGAGTGTTCTTCTTGCATGGCACACTAGGGTTCAGTTCAACTTCTTAAACGGAGTTGAATCACATTCAGTTTCAAGTTCTAGCAGCAAGGGTTCATTCAGGCTAAGAACAGCACTCTTGTGCTATTCTGGCCATACACAGTGCAAATAGCATTCGCGTCTGTTCCCAGAATGTACAGTATATTGGACTGAAGAGAAGCTTCTGTCTTACTTAGTTTCCAAAACTGACTTGAACTAGATATGGCCCGTTTGTGTACTAAGCACAGTTCTTTTGTTCTGAGCTAGCTCACTGTACTGGCCCTATAGCAAACACAGTAGAGGGCAGGAATGCCCGTTTCACAAAAGCAGAGTGTTTTTCTTGCATGGCACAATAGGGTTCAGTTAAACTTCCTAAACGGAGTTGAATCATGGTCAGTTTCAAGTTCTAAAAGCACGGGTTCATTCAGGCTAAGAACAGCACTCTTGTGCTATTCTGGCCATACACAGTGCAAATAGCATTCGCGTCTGTTCCCAGCAAGTACAGTGTATTGGACTGAAGAGAAGCTCCTGTTTTACTTAATTTCCAATACTAAGTTGAACTAGATATGCCCCGTTTGTGTAGGAAGCTCAGTTCTTTATTTCTGAGCTAGCTCACTGTACTGGCCCTATAGGAAACACAATAGAGTGCTAGAATGCCCGTTTCTCAAAAGCCGAGTGTTTTTCTTGCATAGCACACTAGGGTTCAGTTAAACTTCCTAAACGGAGTTTAATCACGTTCAGTTTCAAGTTCTATCAGCAAGGGTTCATTCAGGCTAAGAACAGCACTCTTGTGCTATTCTGACCATACCCAATGCAAATAGCATTCGCGTCTGTTCCCAGAAAGTACAGTGTATTGGACTGAAGAGAAGCTCCTGTTTTACTTAGTTTCCAAAACTTAGTGGAACTAGATATGCCCCGTTTGTGTACGAAGCACAGTACTTTTGTTTTGAGCTAGCTCACTGTACTTGCCCTATAGGAAACACAGTAGAGTGCAAGAATGCCCGTTTCTCAAAAGCACAGTGTTTTCCTTGCATGGGACACTAGGGTTCAGTTAAACTTCCTAAATGGAGTTGAATCACGTTCAGTTTCAAGTTCTAGCAGCAAGGGTTCATTCCGGCTAAGAACAGCACTCTTGTGCTATTCTGGCCATACACAGTGCAAATAGCATTCGCGTCTCTTCCCAGGAAGTACAGTGTATGGACTGAAGAGAAGCTCCTGTTTTACTTAGATTCCAAAACTGACTTGAACTAGACATGCCACGTTTGTGTACGAAGCCCAGTTCTTTTGTTCTGAGCTAGCTCACTGTACTGGCCCTATATGAAAAACAGTAGAGTGCAAGAATGCCCGTTTTTCAAAAGCAGAGTGTTTTTTTTGCATGGCACACTAGGGTTCATTTAAACTTCCTAAACGGAGTTGAATCACGTTCAGTTTCAAGTTCTAGCAGCAAGGGTTCATTCAGGCTAAGAACAGCATTCTTGTGCTATTCTGGCCATACACAGTGCAAATAGTAGCCTTCGGGTCTGTTCCCAGCAAGTTCAGTGTATTGGACTGAAGAGAAGCTCCGGTTTTACTTTGTTTCCAATCCTGAGTTAAAGTAGATATGCCTCATTTGTGTAGGAAGCACAGTTCTTTTGTTCTGAGCTAGCTCACTGTACTGGCCCTATAGGAAACACAGTAAAGTGCAAGAATGCCCGTTTCTCAAAAGCACAGTGTTTTTCTGGCATGGCACACTAGGGTTCAGTTAAACTTCCTAAACGGAGTTGAATCACGTTCAGTTTCAAGTTCTAGCAGCAAGGGATCATTCAGGCTAAAACAGCACTCTTGTGATATTCTGGCCATACACAGTGCAAATAGCATTCGAGTCTGTTCCCAACAATTACAGTGTATTGGACTGAAGAGAAGCTCCTGTTTTACTTAGTTTCCAAAAATGACTTGAACTAGATATGGCCCGTTTAGGTAGGAAGCAGAGTTCTTTTTTTCTGAGCTAGCTCACTGTACTGGCCCTATAGGAAACACTGTAGAGTGAAAGAATGCCCGTTTCTCAAAAGCAGAGTGTTTTTCTTGCATGGCACACTAGGGTTCAGTTAAACTTCCTAAACGGAGTTGAATCACGTTCAGTTTCAAGTTCTAGCAGCAAGGGTACATTCAGGCGAAGAACAGCACTCTTGTGCTATTCTGGCCATACACAGTACAAATAGCATTCCCGTCTCTTCCCAACAAATACAGTGTATTGGACTGAAGAGAAGCTCCTGTTTTACTTAGTTTCCAATACTGAGTTGAACTAGATATGCCCCATTTGTGTAGGAAGCACAGTTCTTTTGTTCTGAGCGTGCTCACTTTACTGGCGCTATAGGAAACACAGTAGAGTACAAGAATGCCCGTTTCTCAAAAGCAGAATGTTTTTCTTGCATGGCACACTAGGGTTCAGTTAAACGTCCTAAACAGAGTTGAATCACGTTCACTTTCAAGTTCTAGCAGCAAGGGTTCATTCAGGCTAAGAACATCACTCTTGTGCTATTCAGCCATACAAAGTACAAATAGCATTCGCATCAGTTCCCAGCGAGTACAGTGTATTGGACTGAAGAGAAGCTCCTGTTTCATTTAGTTTCCAATACTGAGTTGAACTAGATATGCCCCGTTTGTGTAGGAAGTACAGTTCTTTTGTTCTGAGCTAGCTCACTATACTGGCCCTATTGAAACACAGTAGAGTGCAAAAATGCCCGTTTCTCAAAAGCAGAGTATCTGTCTTACATGGCACACTAAGGTTCAGTTAAACTTCCTAAACGGAGTTGAATCACGTTCAGTTTCAAGTTCTCGCAGCAAGGGTTCATTCAGGCTAAGAACAGCTCTCTTTTGCTATTCTGGCCATACACATTGCAAATAGCATTGGAGTCTGTTCCCAACAAGTACAGTGTATTGGACTGAAGAGAAACTTCTGTTTTACTTAGTTTCCAAAACTGACTTGAACTAGATATGGCCCGTTTGTTTACTAAGCACAGTTCTATTGTTCTGAGCTAGCTCACTGTACTGGCCTTATAGCAAAAACAGTAGAGTGCAAGAATGCCCGTTTCTCAAAAGGACAGTGTTTTTCTTGCATGGCACACTAGGATTCACTTAAACTTCCTAAACGGAGTTGAATCACGTTCAGTTTCAAGTTCTAGCAGCAAGGGTACATTCAGGCTAAGAACAGCACTCTTGTGCTATTCTGGCCATACACAGTACAAATAACATTCGCATCTGTTCCCAGCAAGTATAGTGTATTGGACTGAAGAGAAGCTCCTGTTTTATTTAGTTTTCAATAATGAGTTGAACTACATATGCCCCGTTTGTGTAGGAAGCACAGTTCTTTTGTCCTGAGATAGCTCACTGTACTGGCCCTACAGGAAACACAGTAGAGTCCAAGAATGCCCGTTTCTCAAAAGCAGAGTGTTTTTCTTGCATGGCACACTAGGGTTCAGTTAAACTTCCTAAACGGAGTTGAATCACGTTCAGTTTCAAGTTGTAGCAGCAAGGGTTCATTCAGTCTAAGAACAGCACTCTTGTGCTATTCTGGCCATACACAGTGCAAATAGCATTCGCGTCTGTTCCCAGAATGTACAGTATATAGGACTGAAGAGAAGCTTCTGTCTTACTTAGTTTCCAAAACTGAATTGAACTAGATATGGCCCGTTTGTGTACTAAGCACAGTTCTTTTGTTCTGAGCTAGCTCACTGTACTGGCCTTATAGCAAACACAGTAGAGTGCAAGAATGCCCGTTTCTCAAAAGCCGAGTGTTTTTCTTGCATGGCACACTAGGGTTCAGTTAAACTTCCTAAACGGAGTTTAATCACGTTCAGTTTCAAGTTCTATCAGCAAGGGTTCATTCAGGCTAAGAACAGCACTCTTGTGCTATTCTGGCCATAACCAATGCAAATAGCATTCGCGTCTGTTCCCAGAAAGTACAGTGTATTGGACTGAAGAGAAGCTCCTGTTTTACTTAGTTTCCAAAACTTAGTGGAACTAGATATGCCCCGTTTGTGTACGAAGCACAGTACTTTTGTTTTGAGCTAGCTCACTGTACTGGCCCTATAGGAAACACAGTAGAGTGCAAGAATGCCCGTTTCTCAAAAGCACAGTGTTTTTCTTGCATGGCACACTAGGGTTCATTTAAACTTCCTAAACGGAGTTGAATCACGTTCAGTTTCAAGTTCTAGCAGCAAGGGTTCATTCCGGCTAAGAACAGCACTCTTGTGCTATTCTGGCCATACACAGTGCAAATAGCATTCGCGTCTCTTCCCAGGAAGTACAGTGTTTGGACAGAAGAGAAGCTTCTATTTTACTTAGATTCCAAAACTGACTTGAACTAGACATGCCCCGTTTGTGTACGAAGCCCAGTTCTTTTGTTCTGAGCTAGCTCACTGTACTGGCCCTATAGGAAAAACAGTAGAGTGCAAGAATGCCCGTTTTTCAAAAGCAGAGTGTTTTTTTTGCATGGCACACTAGGGTTCATTTAAACTTCCTAAACAGAGTTGAATCACGTTCAGTTTCAAGTTCTAGCAGCAAGGGATCATTCAGGCTAAGAACAGCACTCTTGTGCTATTCTGGCCATACACAGTGCAAATAATAGCCTTCGGGTCTGTTCCCAGCAAGTACAGTGTATTGGACTGAAGAGAAGCTCCGGTTTTACTTTGTTTCCAATCCTGAGTTAAACTAGATATGCCTCATTTGTGTAGGAAGCACAGTTCTTTTGTTCTGAGCTAGCTCACTGTACTGGCCCTATAGGAAACACAGTAAAGTGCAAGAATGCCCGTTTCTCAAAAGCACAGTGTTTTTCTTGCATGGCACACTAGGGTTCAGTTAAACTTCCTAAACAGAGTTGAATCACGTTCAGTTTCAAGTTCTAGCAGCAAGGGTTCATTCAGGCTAAGAACAGCACGCTTGTGCTATTCTGGCCATACACAGTGCAAATATCATTCGCGTCTGTTCCCAGAATGTACAGTGTATCGACTGAAGAGAAGCTTCTGTTTTACTTAGTTTCCAATACTGACTTGAACTAGATATGGCCCGTTTGTGTATTATGCACAGTTCTTTTGTTCTGAGCTAGCTTACTGTACTGGCTCTATAGCAAACACAGTAGAGTGCAAGAATGCCCGTTTCTCAAAAGAACAGTGTTTTTCTTGCATGGCACACTAGGGTTTATTTAAACTTCCTAAACGGAGTTGAATCACGTTCAGTTTCAAGTTTTAGCAGCAAGGGTACATTCAGGCTAAGAACAGCACTCTTGTGCTCTCTGGCCATACACAGTACAAATAAAATTCACATCTGTTCCCAGCAAGTATAGTGTATTGGACTGAAGAGAAGCTCCTGTTTTATTTACTTTCCAATAATGAGTTGAACTACATATGTCCCGTTTGTGTAGGAAGCATAGTTCTTTTGTTCTGAGATAGCTCACCGTACTGGCCCTACAGGAAACACAGTAGAGTCCAAGAATGCCCGTTTCTCAAAAGCAGAGAGTTTTTCTTGCATGGCACACTAGGGTTCAGTTAAACTTCCTAAACGGAGTTGAATCACGTTCAGTTTCAAGTTCTAGCAGCAAGGGTTCATTCAGGCTAAGAACAGCACTCTTGTGCTATTCTGGCAATACACAGTGCAAATAGCATTCGCGTCTGTTCCAAGCAAGTACAGTGTATTGGACTGAAGAGAAGCTCCTGTTTTACTTAATTTCCAATACTAAGTTGAACTAGATATGGCCGGTTTGTGTAGGAAGCTCAGTTCTTTATTTCTGAGCTAGCTCACTGTACTGGCCCTATAGGAAACAAAATAGAGTGCTAGAATGCCCGTTTCTCAAAAGCCGAGTGTTCTTCTTGCATGGCACACTAGGGTTCAGTTAAACTTCCTAAACGGAGTTGATTCACATTCAGATTCAAGTTCTAGCAGCAAGGGTTCATTCAGGCTAAGAACAGCACTCTTGTGCTACTCTGGCCATACACAGTCCAAATACCATTCGCGTCTCTTCCCAGCATGTACAGTGTATTGGACTGAAGAGAAGCTCCTGTTTTACTTAGTTTCCAAAAATGACTTGAACTAGATATGGCCCGTTTGTGTAGGAAGCACAGTCCTTTTGTTCTGAGCTAGCTCACTGTACTGGCCCTATAGGAAACACTGTAGAGTGAAAGAATGCCCGTTACTCAAAAGCAGAGTGTTTTTCTTGCATGGCACACTAGGGTTCAGTTAAACTTGCTAAACGGAGTTGAATCACGTTCAGTTTCAAGTTCTAGCAGCAAGGGTACATTCAGGCAAAGAACAGCACTCTTGTGCTATTCTGGCCATACACAGTGCAAATAGCATTCGCGTCTGTTCCCAACAAATACAGTGTATTGGACTGAAGAGAAGCTCCTGTTTTACTTTGTTTCCAATACTGAGTTGAACTAGATATGCCCCATTTGTGTAGGAAGCAAAGTTCTTTTGTTCTGAGCTTGCTCACTTTACTGGCGCTATAGGAAACACAGTAGAGTGCAAGAATGCCCGTTTCTCATAAGCAGAGTATCTGTCTTGCAAGGCACACTAGGGTTCAGTTAAACTTCCTAAACGGAGTTGAATCACGTTCAGTTTCAAGTTCTCGCCGCAAGGGTTCATTCAGGCTAAGAACAGCACTCTTGTGCTATTCTGGACATACACATTGCAAATAGCATTTGAGTCTGTTCCCAACAAGTACAGTGTATTGGACTGAAGAGAAGCTCCTGTTTTACTTAGTTTCCAATACTGAGTGGAACTAGATAAGCCCTGTTTGTGTAAGAGGAACAGTTCTTTTGTTCTGAGCTAGCACACTGTACTGGCCCTATAGGAAACACAGTAGAGTGCAAGAATGCACGTTTCTCAAAAGCAGAGTGTTTTTCTTGCATGGCACACTAGGGTTCAGTTAAACTTTCTAATCGGAGTTGAATCACGTTCAGTTTCAAGTTCTAGCAGCAAGGGTTCATTCAGGCTAAGAACAGCACTCTTGTGCTATTCTGGCCATACACAGTGCAAATAGCATTCGCGTCTGTTCCCAGAATGTACAGTGTATTGGACTGAAGAGAAGCTCCTGTTTTACTTAGTTTCCAATACTGAGTTGACTAGACATGCCCCGTTTGTGTAGGAAGCACAGTTCTTTTGTTCAGAGATAGCTCACTGTACTGGCCCTATAGGAAACACAGTAGAGTTCAAGAATGCCCGTTTCTCAAAAGCAGAGTGTATCTCTTGCATGGCACACTAGGGTTCAGTTAAACTTCCTAAACGGAGTTGAATCACGTTCAATTTCAAGTTCTAGCAGCAAGGGTTCATTCAGTCTAAGAACAGCACTCTTGTGCTATTCTCGCCATACACAGTCTAAATAGCATTTGCGTCTGTTCCCAGCAAGTACAGTGTATTGGACTGAAGAGAAGCTCCTGTTTTACTTAGTTTCCAAAACTGAGTTGAACTAGACATGCCCCGTTTGTGTACGAAGCCCAGTTCTTTTGTTCTGAGCTGGCTCACTGTACTGGCCCTATAGGAAACACAGTAGAGTGCAAGAACGTCCGTTTCTCAAAAGCAGAGTGTTTTTCTTGCATGGCACACTACGGTTCAGTTAAACTTCCTAAACGGAGTTGAATCATGTTCAGTTTCAAGTTCTAGCAGCAAGGGTTCATTCAGGATAAGAACAGCACTCTTGTGCTATTCTGGCCATATACAGTGCAACTAGCATTCGCGACAGTTCCCAGCAAGTACAGTGTATTGGACTGAAGAGAAGCTCCAGTTTTACTTAGTTTCCAATCCTGAGTTGAACTAGATATGCCCCTTTTGTGTAGGAAGCACAGTTCTTTTGTTCTGAGCTAGCTCACAGTACTGTCCGTATAGGAAACACAGTAGATTGCAAGAATGCCCTTTTCTCAAAAGCAGAGTGTTATTCTTGCATGGCACACTAGGGTTCAGTTAAACTTCCTAAACGGAGTTGAATCACGTTCAGTTTCAAGTTCTAGCAGCAAGGGTTCATTCAGGCTAAGAACAGCACTCTTGTGCTATTCTGGCCATACACAGTGCAAATAGCATTTGCGTCTGTTCCCAACAAATACAGTGTATTGGCCTGAAGAGAAGCTCCTGTTTTACTGTGTTTCCAATACTGAGTTGAACTAGATATGCCCCATTTGTGTAGGAAGCACAGTTATTTTGTTCTGAGCTTGCTCACTTTACTGGCGCTATAGGAAACACAGTAGAGTGCAAGAATGCCCGTTTCTCAAAAGCAGAATGTTTTTCTTGCATGGCACACTAGGGTTCAGTTAAACGTCTTAAACAGAGTTGAATCACGTTCACTTTCAAGTTCTAGCAGCAAGGGTTCATTCAGGCTAAGAACAGCACTCTTGTGCTATTCTGGCCATAAACAATGCAAATAGCATTCGCATCTGTTCCCAGTGAGTAGAGTGTATTGGACTGAAGAGAAGCTCTTGTTTTATTTAGTTTCCAATACTGAGTTGAACCAGATATGCCCCCTTTGTGTAGGAAGCACAGTTCTTTTGTTCTGAGCTTGCTCACTATACTGGCCGTATAGGAAACACTGTAGATTGCAAGAATGCCCGTTTCTCAAAAGCAGAGTATGTGTCTTGCATGGCACACTAGGGTACAGTTAAACTTCCTAAACGGAGATGAATCACGTTCAGTTTCAAGTTCTCGCAGCAAGGGTTCATTCAGGCTAAGAACAGCACTCTTGTGCTATTCTGGCCATACACAGTGCAAATAGCATTCGCGTCTGTTCCCAACAAATACAGTGTATTGGCCTGAAGAGAAGCTCCTGTTTTACTGTGTTTCCAATACTGAGTTGAACTAGATATGCCCCATTTGTGTAGGAAGCACAGTTCTTTTGTTCTGAGCTTGCTCACTTTACTGGCGCTATAGGAAACACAGTAGAGTGCAAGAATGCCCGTTTCTCAAAAGCAGAATGTTTTTCTTGCATGGCACACTAGGGTTCAGTTAAACGTCTTAAACAGAGTTGAATCACGTTCACTTTCAAGTTCTAGCAGCAAGGGTTCATTCAGGCTAAGAACAGCACTCTTGTGCTATTCTGGCCATAAACAATGCAAATAGCATTCGCATCTGTTCCCAGTGAGTAGAGTGTATTGGACTGAAGAGAAGCTCGTGTTTTATTTAGTTTCCAATACTGAGTTGAACCAGATATGCCCCCTTTGTGTAGGAAGCACAGTTCTTTTGTTCTGAGCTTGCTCACTATACTGGCCGTATAGGAAACACTGTAGATTGCAAGAATGCCCGTTTCTCAAAAGCAGAGTATCTGTCTTGCATGGCACACTAGGGTACAGTTAAACTTCCTAAACGGAGTTGAATCACGTTCAGTTTCAAGTTCTCGCAGCAAGGGTTCATTCAGGCTAAAAACAGCACTCTTGTGCTATTCTGGCCATACACATTGCAAATAGCATTCGAGTCTGTTCCCAACAAGTACAGTGTATTGGACTGAAGAGAAGCTCCTGTTTTACTTAGATTCCAATACTGAGTTGAACTAGATATGCCCTGTTTGTGTAGGAGGCACAGTTCTTTTGTTCTGAGCTATCTCACTGTACTGGCCCTTGAGGAAACACAGTAGAGTGCAAGAATGCCCGTTTCTCAAAAGCAGAGTGTTTTTCTTGCATGGCACACTAGGGTTAAGTTAAACTTCCTAAACGGAGTTGAATCACGTTCAGTTTCAAGTTCTAGCACCAAGGGTTCATTCAGGCTAAGAACAGCACTCTTGTGCTATTCTGGCCATACACAGTGCAAATAATAGCATTCGGGTCTGTTCCCAGAAAGTACAGTGTATTGAACTGAAGAGAAGCTCCTGTTTTACTTAGTTTCCAATCCTGAGTTGAACTAGATATGCCCCATTTGTGTAGTTAGCACAGTTCTATTGTTCTGAGCTAGCTCACTGTACTGGCCCTATCGCAAACACAGTAGAGTGCAAGAATGCCCGTTTCTCAAAAGCATAGTGTTTTTCTTGCATGGCACACTAGGGTTCAGTTAAACTTGCTAAACGGAGTTGAATAACGTTCAGTTTCAAGATCTAACAGCAAGGGTTCATTCAGGCTAAGAACAGCACTCTTGTGCTATTCTGGCCATACACAGTGCAAATAGCATTCGCGTCTGTTCCCAGCAAGTACAGTGTATTGGACTGAAGAGAAGCTCCTGTTTTACTTAATTTCCAATACTAAGTTGAACTAGATGTGCCCCGTTTGTGAAGGAAGCTCAGTTCTTATTTCTGAGCTAGCTCACTGTACTGGCCCTATAGGAAACACAATAGAGTGCTATAATGCCCGTTTCTCAAAAGCAGAGTGTTTTTCTTGCGTGGCACACTAGGGTTCAGTTAAACTTCCTAAACGGAGTTGAATCACGTTCACTTTCAAGTTCTAGCAGCAAGGGTTCATTCAGACTAAGAACAGTACTCTTGTGCTATTCTGCAGATACACAGTGCAAATAGCATTCGCGTCTGTTCCCAGCAAGTACAGTTTATTGGACTGAAGTGAAGCTTCTGTTTTAGAATTTCCAATACTGCGTTGAACTAGATATGCCCCGTTTGTGCAGGAAGCACAGTTCTTTTGCTCTGAGCTAACACACTGTACTGGCCTATAGGAAACACAGTAGAGTACAAGAATGCCCGTTTCTCAAAAGCAGAGTGTTTTTCTAGCATGGCACACTAGGGTTCATTTAAACTTCCTAAACGGAGTTGAATCACGTTCAGTTTCAAGTTCTAGCAGCAAGGGTTCATTCAGGCTAAGAACAGCACTCTTGTGCTAATTTGGCCACACACAATGCAAATAATAGAATTCGTGTCTGTTCCCAGCAAGTACAGTGTATTGAACTGAAGAGAAGCTCCTATTTTACTTAGTTTCCAATCCTGAGTTGAACTAGTTATGCCCCATTTGTGTAGTAAGCACAGTTCTTTTGTTCTGAGCTAGCTCAGTGTATTGGCCCTATAGCAAACACAGTAGAGTGCCGGAATGCCCGATTCTCAAAAGCAGAGTGTTTTTCTTGCATGGCACACTAGGGTTCATTTAAACTTGCTAAACGGGGTTGAATCTCGTTCAGTTTCAAGTTCTAACAGCAAGAATTCATTCAGGCTAAGAACAGCACTCTTGTGCTATTCTGGCCATACACAGTGCAAATAGCATTCAAGTCTGTTCCCAACAAGTACAGTGTATTGGACTGAAGAGAAGCTCCTGTTTTACTTAGTTTCCAATACTGAGTTGAACTAGATATGCCCCGTTTGTGCAGGAAGCACAGTTCTTTTGTTCTGAGCTAGCTCACTGTACTGGCCCTATAGGAAACACAGTAGAGTACAAGAATGCCCGTTTCTCAAAAGCAGAGTGTTTTTCTTGGGTGGCACACTAGGGTTCAGTTAAACTTCCTAAACGGAGTTGAATCACGTTCAGTTTCAAGTTCTAGCAGCAAGGGTTCATTCAGGCTAAGAACAGCACTCTTGTGCTATTCTGGCCATACACAGTGTAAATAGCATTCACCTCTGTTCCCAGCAAGTACAGTGTATTGGACTGAAGTGAAGCTTTGTTTTACTTAGTTTCCAATACTGAGTTGAACTCGATATGCCCCGTTTGTGCAGGAAGCTCAGTTCTTTTGCTCTGAGCTAACTCACTGTACTGGCCCTATAGGAAACACTGTAGAATACAAGAATGCCCGTTTCTTAAAAGCAGAGTGTTTTTCTTGCGTGGCACACTAGGTTTCATTTAAACTTCCTAAACGGAGTTGAATCACGTTCAGTTTCAAGTTCTAGCAGCAAGGGTTCATTCAGGCTAAGAACAGCACTCTTGTGCTATTCTGCCCATACACAGTTCAAATAGTAGCATTCACGTCTGTTCCCAGCAAGTACAGTGTATTGAACAGAAGAGAAGCTCCAGTTTTACTTAGTTTCCCATCCTGAGTTGAACTAGATATGGCGCGTTTGTGTAGGAAGCACAGTTCTTTAGTTCTGAGTAGCTCACTGTACTGGCCCTATAGGAAACACAGAAGAGTGCAAGAATGCCCGTTTCTCAAAAGCAGAGTGTTTTTCTTGCATGACACACTAGGGTTCAGTTAAACTTCCTAAACGGAGTTGAATCACGTTCAGTTTCAAGTTCTAGCAGCAAGGGTTTATTCAGGCTAAGAACAGCACTCTTGTGCTCTTCTGGCCATACACAGTGCAAATAGCATTCGCGTCTGTTCCCAGCAAGTACAGTGTATTGTATAGATGTAACCAACTGTTTTATTAAATAAGAAACACAGAAATAATGCAAAAGAGAAAGCCGAGAGGTCAGAGCTCAGAGTCAAAATCTCACCCTTCTGCCTGTGGTGTCCCAGCTTCCCGAATGAGGGCTCATTTTCCTGTCTGTTAGTCTATTTAAAGAGACAGAACAAGCCACAGCTATCTCACCTCACCAGTTCCTCAGCTGGTCCTGTTTCCTCAGACTGGAAGCTTCTGTGTCCTCATCCCAATAGCTTACAGCTGAACTGTGTTGCTCCAAAGCCTGAAAGCTTAACCAGCCAAATGCTTCTAGTTTCTGGTCCTCATGCCTTATATATCTTTTTGCTTTCAACCACCACTCCCTGGGATTAAAGGCTGGCTTTCTGGGATTAAAGGCGTGTGCCACCACCGCCACACTTTTGCTATGGCTCTAATAGCTCTGACCCCCGGACAACTTTATTTATTAACATACAATCAAAATCACATTTCAGTATAATTAGATTACCACCACAGTATTGGACTGAAGAGAAGCTCCTGTTTTATTTACTTTCCAATCCAGAGTTGAACTAGATATGGCACGTTTGTGTAGGAAGCACAGTTCTTTTGTTCTGAGCTAGCTCACTGTACTGGCCCTATAGGAAACACAGTAGAGTGCAAGAATGCCCGTTTCTCAAAAGCAGAGTGTTTTTCTTGCATGGCACACTAGGGTTCAGTTAAACTTCCTAAACGGAGTTGAATCACGTTCAGTTTCAAGTTCTAGCAGCAAGGGTTCATTCAGGCTAAGAACAGCACTCTTGTGCTATTCTGTAGATACACAGTGCAAACAGAATTCGCGTCTGTTCCCAGCAAGAACAGTGTATTGGACTGAAGAGAAGCTCCTGTTTTACTTAATTTCCAATACTAAGTTGAACTAGATATGCCCCGTTTGTGTAGGAAGCTCAGTTCTTTATTTCTGAGCTAGCTCATTGTACTGGCCCTATAGGAAACACAATAGAGTGCTAGAATGCCCGTTTCTCAAAAGCCGAGTGTTTTTCTTGCATGGCACACTAGGGTTCAGTTAAACTTCCTAAACGGAGTTGAATCACGTTCAGTTTCAAGTTCTAGCAGCAAGGGTTCATTCAAGCTAAGAACAGCACTCTTGTGCTGTTCTGGAGATACACAGTGCAAATAGCATTCGCGTCTGTTCCCAGCAAGTACAGTTTATTGGACTGAAGTGAAGCTTCTGTTTTACTTAGTTTCCAATACTGAGTTGAACTAGATATGCCCCGTTTGTGCAGGAAGCTCAGTTCTTTTGCTCTGAGCTAAATCACTGTACTGGCCCTAGAGGAAACACAGTAGAGTACAAGAATGCCCGTTTCTCAAAAGCAGAGTGTTTTTCTAGCATGGCACACTAGGGTTCTTTAAACTTCCTAAACGGAGTTGAATCACGTTCAGTTTCAAGTTCTAGCAGCAAGGGTTCATTCAGGCTAAGAACAGCACTCTTGTGCTATTCTGCCCTCACACAGTGCAAATAGTAGCATTCGCGTCGGTTCCCAGCAAGTACAGTGTATTGGACATAAGAGAGGCTCCTGTTTTACTTAGTTTCCAATCCTGAGTTGAACTAGATATGGCGCGTTTCTGTAGGAAGCACAGTTCTTTTATTCTGAGCTAGCTCACTGTACTGGCCCTATAGGAAACACAGAAGAGTGCAAGAATGCCCGTTTCTCCAAAGCAGAGTGTTTTTCTTGCATGGCACACTAGGGTTCAGTTAAACTTGCTAAACGGAGTTGAATCACATTCAGTTTCAAGTTCTAGCAGCAAGGGTTCATTCAGGCTAAGAACAGCACTCTTGTGCTATTCTGCAGATACACAGTGCAAATAGCATTCGTGTCTGTTCCCAGCAAGTACAGTGTATTGAACTGAAGAGAAGTTCCTGTTTTACTTAGTTTCCAATCCTGAGTTGAACTAGATATGCCCCATTTGTGTAGTAAGCACAGTTCTTTTGTTCTGGGCTAGCTCACTGTACTGGCCCTATAGGAAACACAGTAGAGAGCAAGATTCCCCGTTTCTCAAAAGCAGAGTGTTTTTCTTGCGTGGCACATTATTGTTCAGTTAAACTTCCTAAACGGAGTTGAATCACGTTCAGTTTCAAGTTCGAGCAGCAAGGGTTCATTCAGGCTAAGAACAGCACTCTTGTGCTATTCTGCAGATACACAGTGCAAATAGCATTCGCGTCTGTTCCCGGCAAGTACAGTGTATTGGACTGAAGAGAAGCGCCTGTTTTATTTACTTTCCAATCCAGAGTTGAACTAGATATGGCGCGTTTGTGTAGGAAGCACAGATCTTTTGTTCTGAGCTAGCTCACTGTACTGGCCCTATAGGAAACACAGTAGAGTGCAAGAATGCCTGTTTCTCAAAAGCAGAGTGTTTTTCTTGCATATCACACTAGGGTTCAGTTAAACTTCCAAAACGGAGTTGAATCACGTTCAGTTTCAAGTTCTAGCAGCAAGGGTTCATTCAGGCTAAGAACAGCACTCTTGTGCTATTCTGCCCATACACAGTGCAAATAGTAGCATTCGCGTCTGTTCCCAGCAAGTACAGTGTATTGGACAGAAAAGAAGCTCTTGTTTTACTTAGTTTCCAATCCAGAGTTGAACTAGGTATGCCCCGTTTGTGTGGGAAGCACAGTTCTTTTGTTCTGAGCTAGCTCACTGTACTGGCCCTATAGGAAACACAGAAGAGTGCAAGAATGCCCGTTTCTCAAAAGCAGAGTGTTTTTCTTGCATGGCACACTAGGGTTCAGTTAAACTTCCTAAATGGAGTTGAATCACGTTCAGTTTCATGTTCTAGCAGCAAGGGTTCATTAAGGCTAAGAACAGCACTCTTGTGCTCTTCAGGCCATACACAGTGCAAATAGCATTCGCATCTGTTCCCAGCAAGTACAGTGTATTGGACTGAAGAGAAGCTCTTGTTTTACTTAGTTTCCAATACTGAGTTGAACTAGATATGCCCCGTTTGTGTAGGAAGCACAGTTCTTTAGTTCTGAGCTAGCTCACTGTACTGGCCCTATAGGAAACACAGTAGAGTGCAAGAATGCCCGTTTCTCAAAAGCAGAGTGTTTTTCTTGCATGGCACACTAGGGTTCAGTTAAACTTACTAAACGGAGTTGAATCACGTTCAGAATCAAGATCTAGCAGCAAGGGTTCATTCAGGCTAAGAACAGCACTCTTGTGCTATTCTGGCCATACACAATGCAAATAATAGAATTCGCGTCTGTTCCCAGCAAATACAGTGTATTGAAGTGAAGAGAATCTCCTGTTTTACTTAGTTTCCAATTCTGAGTTGAACTAGATATGCCCCATTTGTGTAGTAAGCACAGTTCTTTTGTTCTGATCTAGCTCACTGTACTGGCCTTATAGAAAACACAGTAGAGTGCAGAAATGCCCGTTTCTCAAAAGCAGAGTGTTTTTCTTGCATGGCACACTAGGGTTCAGTTAAACTTCCTAAACGGAGTTGAATCACATTCAGTTTCAAGTTCTAACAGCAAGGGTTCATTCAGGCTAAGAACAGCACTCTTGTGCTATTCTCGCCAAACACAGTGCATATAGCATTAACGTCTGTTCCCAGCAAGTACAGTGTATTGGACTGAAGAGAAGCTCCTGTTTTACTTAGGTTTCAATAGTGAGTTGAACTAGATATGGCGCGTTTGTGTATGAAGCACAGTTCTTTTGTTCTGAGCTAGCTCACTGTACTGGCCCTATAGGAAACACAGAAGAGTGCAAGAATGCCCGTTTCTCAAAAGCACAGTGTTTTTCTTGCATGGCACACTAGGGTTCAGTTAAACTTCCTAAACGGAGTTGAATCACGTTCATTTCAAGTTCTAGCAGCAAGGGTTCATTCAGGCTAAGAACAACACTCTTTTGCTATTCTGGCCATACACAGTGCAAATAGCATTCGTGTCAGTTCCCAGCAAGTACAGTGTATTGGACTGAAGAGAAGCTCCTGTTTTACTTAGTTTCCAATACTGAGTTGAACTAGATATGCCCCGTTTGTGCAAGTAGCACAGTTCTTTTGCTGTGAGCTAACACACTGTGCTGGCCCTATAGGAAACACAGTAGAGTACAAGAATGCCCGTTTCTCAAAAGCAGAGTGTTTTTCTAGCAAGGCACACTAGGGTTCATTAAACTTCCTAAACGGAGTTGAATCACGTTCAGTTTCAAGTTCTAGCAGCAAGGGTTCATTCAGGCTAAGAACAGCACTCTTGTGCTATTCTGGCCATACACAGTGCAAATAATAACATTCGCGTCTGTTTCCAGTAAGTACAGTATATTGGACCTAAGAGAAGCTCCTGTTTTACTTAGTTTCCAATCCTGAGTTGAACTAGATATGCCCCATTTGTGTAGGAAGCACAGTTCTTTTGTTCTGAGCTAGCTCACTATACTGGCCCTATAGGAAACACAGAAGAGTGCAAGAATGCCCGTTTTTCAAAAGCAGAGTATTTTTCTTGCATGGCAAACTAGGGTTCAGTTAAACTTCCTAAACGGAGTTGAATCACGTTCAGTTTCAAGTACTAGCAGCAAGGGTTCATTCAGGCTAAGAACAGCACTCTTGTGCTCTTCTGGCCATACACAGCGCAAATAGCATTCGTGTCTGTTCCCAGTAAGTACAGTGTATTGGACTGAAGAGAAGCTACTGTTTTATTTACTTTGCAATCCAGAGTTGAACTAGATATGCCCCGTTTGTGTAGGAAGCACAGTTCTTTTGTTTTGAGCTAGCTCACTGTACTGGCCCTATAGGAAACACAGTAGAGTGCAAGAATGCCCGTTTCTCAAAAGCAGAGTGTTTTTCTTGCATGGCACACTAGGGTTCAGTTAAACTTCCAAAACGGAGTTGAATCACGTTCAGTTTCAAGTACTAGCAGCAAGGGTTCATTCAGGCTAAGAACAGCACTCTTGTGCTATTGTGGCCATACACAGTGCAAATAGCATTCGTGTCAGTTCCCAGCAAGTACAGTGTATTGGACTGAAGAGAAGCTCCTGTTTTACTTAGTTTCCAATACTGAGTTGAACTAGATATGTCCCGTTTGTGCAGGAAGCACAGTTCTTTTGCTCTGAACTAACTCACTGTGCTGGCCCTATAGGAAACACAGTAGAGTACAAGAATGCCCGTTTCTCAAAAGCAGAGTGTTATTCTAGCATGGCACACTAGGGTTCATTTAAACATCCTAAACGGAATTGAATCACGTTCAGTTTCAAGTTCTAGCAGCAAGGGTTCATTCAGTCTAAGAACAGCACGCTTGTGCTATTCTGCCCATACACAGTGCAAATAGTAGCATTCGCGTCTGTTCCCAGCAAGTACAGTGTATTGGACAGAAGAGAAGCTGCTCTTTTACTTAGTTTCCAATACTGAGTGGAACTAGATATGCCCCGTTTGTGTAGGAAGCACAGTTCTTTTGTTCTGAGCTAGCTCACTGTACTGGCCCTATAGGAAACACAGTAGAGTGCAAGAATGCCCGTTTCTCAAAAGCAGAGTGTTTTTCACGCATGGCACACTAGGGTTCAGTTAAACTTCCTAAACGGAGTTGAATCACGTTCAGATTCAATTTCTAGCAGCAAGGGTTCATTCAGGATAAGAACAGTACTCTTGTGCTATTCTGGTCATACACAGTGCAAATAATAACATTCGCGTCTGTTCCCAGCAAGTACAGTGTACTGAACTGAAGAGAAGCTCCTGTTTTACTTAGTTTCCAATCCTTAGTAAACTAGATATGCCCCATTTGTGTAGGAAGCACAGTTCTTTTGTTCTGAGCTAGCTCACTGTACTGGCCCTATAGGAAACACAGTAGAGAGCAAGATTCCCCGTTTCTCAAAAGCAGAGTGTTTTTCTTGCGTGGCACATTATTGTTCAGTTAAACTTCCTAAACGGAGTTGAATCACGCTCAGTTTCAAGTTCTAGCAGCAAGGGTTCATTCAGGCTAGGAACAGCACTCTTGTGCTATTCTGCAGATACACAGTGCAAATAGCATTCGCGTCTGTTCCCAGCAAGTACAGTGTATTGGACTGAAGAGAAGCTCCTGTTTTATTTACTTTCCAATCCAGAGATTAACTAGATATGCCTCGTTTGTGTAGGAAGCACAGTTCTTTTGTTCTGAGGTAGCTCACTGTACTGGCCTTATAGGAAACACAGTAGAGTGCAAGAATGCCAGTTTCTCAAAAGCAGAGTGTTTTTCTTGCATGGCACACTAGGATTCAGTTAAACTTCCTAAACGGAGTTGAATCACGTTCAGTTTCAAGTTCTACCAGCAAGGGTTCATTCAGGCTAAGAACAGCACTCTTGTGCTATTCTCGCCAAACACAGTGCATATAGCATTCACGTCTGTTCCCAGCAAGTACAGTGTATTGGACTGAAGAGAAGCTCCTGTTTTACTTAGTTTTCAATACTGAGTTGAACTAGATATGGCGCGTTTGTGTAGGAAGCACAGTTCTTTTTTTCTGAGCTAGCTCACTGTACTGGCCCTATAGGAAACACAGAAGAGTGCAAGAATGCCCGTTTCTCAAAAGCAGAGTGTTTTTCTTGCATGGCAAACTAGGGTTCAGTTAAACTTCCTAAACGGAGTTGAATCACGAGAGTTTCAAGTTCTAGCAGCAAAGGTTCATTCAGGCTAAGAACAGCACTCTTGTGCTCTTCTGGCCATACACAGTGAAAATAGCATTTGCGTCTGTTCCCAGCAAGTACAGTGTATTGGAAAGGAAAGAAGCTCCTGTTTTATTTAATTTCCAATCCAGAGTTGAACTAGATATGCCCTGTTTGTGTAGGAAGCACAGTTCTTTTGTTCTTAGCTAGCTCACTGTACTGGCCCTATAGGAAACACAGTAGAGTGCAAGAATGCCCGTTTTTCAGAAGCAGAGTGTTTTTCTTGCATGGCACACTAGGGTTCAGAAAAACTTCCTAAACGGAGTTGAATTACGTTCATTTCAAGTTCTAGCAGCAAGGGTTCATTCAGGCTAAGAACAACACTCCTGTGCTATTCTGGCCATACACAGTGCAAATAGCATTCGTGTCAGTTCCCAGCAAGTACAGTGTATTGGACTGAAGAGAAGCTCCTGTTTTACTTAGTTTCCAATACTGAGTTGAACTAGATATGCCCCGTTTGTACAGGAAGCACAGTTCTTTTGCTCTGAGCTAACTCACTGTGCTGGCCCTATAGAAAACACAGTAGAGTACAAGAATGCCCGTTTCTCAAAAGCAGAGTGTTTTTCTAGCAAGGCACACTAGTGTTCATTTAAACTTCCTAAACGGAGTTAAATCACGTTCAGTTTCAAGTTCTAGCAGCAAGGGTTCATTCAGGCGAAGAACAGCACTCTTGTGCTATTCTGCCCATACACAGTGCAAATAGTAGCATTCGCGTCTGTTCCCAGCAAGTACAGTGTATTGGACAGAAGAGAAGCTCCTGTTTTACTTAGTTTCCAATACTGAGTTGAACTAGATATGCCCCGTTTGTGCAGGAAGCACAGTTCTTTTGCTCTGAGCTACCTCACTGTACTGGCCCTATAGGAAACACAGTAGAGTGCAAGAATGCCCGTTTCTCAAAAGCAGAGTGTTTTTCATGCATGGCACACTAGGGTTCAGTTAAACTTCCTAAACGGAGTTGAATCACGTTCAGTTTCAATTTCTAGCAGCAAGGGTTCATTCAGGCTAAGAACAGCACTCTTGTGCTATTCTGGCCATACACAGTGCAAATAATAACATTCGCGTCTGTTCCCAGTAAGTACAGTATATTGGACCGAAGAGAAGCTCCTGTTTTACTTAGTTTCCAATCCTGAGTTGAACTAGATATGCCCCATTTGTGTAGGAAGCACAGTTCTTTTGTTCTGAGCTAGCTCACTGTACTGGCCCTATAGGAAACACAGTAGAGTGCAAGAATGCCCGTTTCTCAAAAGCAGAGTGTTTTTCATGCATGGCACACTAGGGTTCAGTTAAACTTCCTAAACGGAGTTGAATCACGTTCAGTTTCAAGTTCTAACAGCAAGGGTTCATTCAGGCTAAGAACAGCACTATTGTGCTATTCTGGAGATACACAGTACAAATAGCATTCGCGTCTGTTCCCAGCAAGTACAGTGTATTGGACTGAAGAGAAGCTCCTGTTTTATTTACTTTCCAATCCAGAGTTGAACTAGATATGCCCCGTTTGTGTAGGAAGCACAGTTCTTTTGTTCTGAGCTAGCTCACTGTACTGGCCCTATAGGAAACACAGTAGAGTGCAAGAATGCCCGTTTTTCAAAAGCAGAGTGTTTTTCTTGCATGGCTCACTAGGGTTCAGTTAAACTTCCGAAACGGAGTTGAATCATCTTCAGTTTCAAGTACTAGCAGCAAGGGTTCATTCAGGCTAAGAACAGCACTCTTGTGCTCTTCTGGCCATACACAGTGCAAATAGCATTCGTGTCTGTTCCCAGCAAGTACAGTGTATTGGACTGAAGAGAAGCTCCTGTTTTATTTACTTTCCAATCCAGAGTTGAACTAGATATGCCCCGTTTGTGCAGGAAGCACAGTTCTTTTGCTCTGAGCCAACTCACTGTACTGGCCCTATAGGAAACACAGTAGAATGCAAGAATGCCCGTTTCTCAAAAGCAGAGTGTTTTTCTTGCATGGCACATTAGGGTTCAGTTAAACTTCCTAAACGGAGTTGAATCACGTTCAGCTCAAGTTCTAGCAGCAAGGGTTCATTCAGGCTAAGAACAGCACTCTTGTGCTATTCTGCAGATACACAGTGCAAATAGCATTCGCGTCTGTTCCCGGAAAGTACAGTGTATTGGACTGAAGAGAAGCTCCTGTTTTATTTACTTTCCAATCCAGAGTTGAACTAGATATGCCCCGTTTGTGTAGGAAGCACAGTTCTTTTGTTCTGAGCTAGCTCACTGTACTGGCCCTATAGGAAACACAGTAGAGTGCAAGAATGCCCGTTTCTCAAAAGCAGAGTGTTTTTCTAGCATGGCACACTAGGGTTCAGTTAAACTTCCTAAACGGAGTTGAATCACGTTCAGTTTCAAGTTCTAGCAGCAAGGGTTCATTCAGGCTAATAACAGCACTCTTGTGCTATTCTCGCCAAACACAGTGCATATAGCATTCACGTCTGTTCCCAGCAAGTACAGTGTATTGGACTGAAGAGAAGCTCCTGTTTTACTTAGTTTTCAATACTGAGTTGAAGTAGATATGGCGCGTTTGTGTAGGAATCACAGTTCTTTTTTTCTGAGCTAGCTCACTGTACTGGCCCTATAGGAAACACAGAAGAGTGCAAGAATGCCCGTTTCTCAAAAGCAGAGTGTTTTTCTTGCATGGCACACTAGGGTTTATTTAAACTTCCTAAACGGAGTTGAATCACGAGAGTTTCAAGTTCTAGCAGCAAAGGTTCATTCAGGCTAAGAACAGCACTCTTGTGCTCTTCTGGCCATACACAGTGCAAATAGCATTCGCGTCTGTTCCGAGCAAGTACAGTGTATTGGACAGGAAAGAAGCTCCTGTTTTATTTACTTTCAAATCCAGAGTTGAACTAGATATGCCCTGTTTGTGTAGGAAGCACAGTTCCTTTGTTCTTAGCTAGCTCACTGTACTGGCCCTATAGGAAACACAGTAGAGTGCAAGAATGCCCGTTTTTCAGAAGCAGAGTGTTTTTCTTGCATGGCACACTAGGGTTCAGAAAAACTTCCTAAACGGAGTTGAATCACGTTCATTTCAAGTTCTAGCAGCAAGGGTTCATTCAGGCTAAGAACAACACTCCTGTGCTATTCTGGCCATACACAGTGCAAATAGAATTCGTGTCAGTTCCCAGCAAGTACAGTGTATTGGACTGTAGAGAAGCTCCTGTTTTACTTAGTTTCCAATACTGAGTTCAAATAGATATGCCCCGTTTGTGCAGGAAGCACAGTTCTTTTGCTCTGAGCTACCTCACTGTACTGGCCCCATAGGAAACACAGTAGAGTGCAAGAATGCCCATTTCTCAAAAGCAGAGTGTTTTTCTAGCATGGCACACTAGGGTTCAATTAAACTTCCTAAACGGAGTTGAATCACGTTCAGTTTCAAGTTCTAACAGCAAGGGTTCATTCAGGCTAGGAACAGAACTCTTATGCTATTTTGCAGATACACAGTGCAAATAGCATTCGCGTCTGTTCCCAGCAATTACAGTGTATTGGACTGAAGAGAAGCTCCTGTTTTATTTACTTTCCAATCCAGAGTTGAACTAGATATGCCCCGTTTGTGTAGGAAGCACAGTTCTTTTGTTCTGAGCTAGCGCACTGTACTGTCCCTATAGGAAACACAGTAGAGTGCAAGAATGCCCGTTTCTCAAAAACACAGTGTTATTCTTGCATGGCACACTAGGGTTCAGTGAAACTTCCTAAACGGAGTTGAATCACGTTCAGTTTCAAGTTCTAGCAGCAAGGGTTCATTCAGGCTAAGAACAGCACTCTTGTGCTATTCTGCCCATACACAGTGCAAATAGTAGCATTCGCGTCTGTTCCCAGCAAGTACAGTGTATTGGACAGAAGAGAAGCTCCTGTTTTAATTAGTTTCCAATACTGAGGTGAACTAGATATGCCGCATTTGTGTAGGAAGCACAGTTCTTTTGTTCTGAGCGAGCTCACTGTACTGGCCCTATAGGAAACACAGTAGAGTGCAAGAATGCCCTTTTCTCAAAAGCAGAGTGTTTTTCTTGCATGGCACATTAGGGTTCAGTTAAACTTCCTAAACGGGGTGGAATCACGTTCAGTTTCAAGTTCTAGCAGCAAGGGTTCATTCAGGCTAAGAACAGCACTCTTGTGCTATTCTGCAGATACACAGTGCAAATAGCATTTGCGTCTGTTCTGAGCAAGTACAGTGTATTGGACTGAAGTGAAGCTTCTGTTTGACTTAGTTTCCAATACTGAGTTGAACTAGATATGCCCCGTTTGTGCAGGAAGCACAGTTCTTTTTCTCTGTGCTAGCTCACTGTACTGGCCCTATAGGAAACACAGTAGAGTACAAGAATGCCCGTTTCTCAAAAACAAAGTGTTTTTCTAGCATGGCACACTAGGGTTCATTTAAACTTCCTAAACGGAGTTGAATTACGTTCAGTTTCAAGTTCTAGCAGCAAGGGTTCATTCAGGCTAAGAACAGCACTCTTGTGCTATTCTGCCCATACACAGTGCAAATAGTAGCATTCGCGTCTGTTCCCAGCAAGTACAGTGTATTGGACAGAAGAGAAGCTCCTGTTTTACTTAGTTTCCAATACTGAGTTGAACTAGATATGCCCCGTTTGTGCAGGAAGCACAGTTCTTTTGCTCTGAGCTACCTCACTGTACTGGCCCTATAGGAAACACAGTAGAGTGCAAGAATGCCCGTTTCTCAAAAGCAGAGTGTTTTTCATGCATGGCACACTAGGGTTCAGTTAAACTTCCTAAACGGAGTTGAATCACGTTCAGTTTCAATTTCTAGCAGCAAGGGTTCATTCAGGCTAAGAACAGCACTCTTGTGCTATTCTGGCCATACACAGTGCAAATAATAACATTCGCGTCTGTTCCCAGTAAGTACAGTATATTGGACCGAAGAGAAGCTCCTGTTTTACTTAGTTTCCAATCCTGAGTTGAACTAGATATGCCCCATTTGTGTAGGAAGCACATTTCTTTTGTTCTGAGCTAGCTCACTGTACTGGCCCTATAGAAAACACAGTAGAGTGCAAGAATGCCCGTTTCTCAAAAGCAGAGTGTTTTTCATGCATGGCACACTAGGGTTCAGTTAAACTTCCTAAACGGAGTTGAATCACGTTCAGATTCAAGTTCTAGCAGCAAGGGTTCATTCAGGATAAGAACAGTACTCTTGTGCTATTCTGGTCATACACAGTGCAAATAATAACATTCGCGTCTGTTCCCAGTAAGTACAGTGTATTGGACCGAAGAGAAGCTCCTGTTTTACTTAGTTTCCAATCCTGAGTAAACTAGATATGCCCATTTGTGTAGGAAGCACAGTTCTTTTGTTCTGAGCTAGCTCACTGTACTGGCCCTATAGGAAACACAGTAGAGTGCAAGAATGCCCGTTTCTCAAAAGCAGAGTGTTTTTCATGCATGGCACACTAGGGTTCAGTTAAACTTCCTAAACGGAGTTGAATCACGTTCAGTTTCAAGTTCTAACAGCAAGGGTTCATTCAGGCTAAGAACAGCACTATTGTGCTATTCTGGAGATACACAGTACAAATAGCATTCGCGTCTGTTCCCAGCAAGTACAGTGTATTGGACTGAAGAGAAGCTCCTGTTTTATTTACTTTCCAATCCAGAGTTGAACTAGATATGCCCCGTTTGTGTATTAAGCACAGTTCTTTTGTTCTGAGCTAGCTCACTGTACTGGCCCTATAGGAAACACAGTAGAGTGCAAGAATGCCCGTTTTTCAAAAGCAGAGTGTTTTTCTTGCATGGCTCACTAGGGTTCAGTTAAACTTCCGAAACGGAGTTGAATCATCTTCAGTTTCAAGTACTAGCAGCAAGGGTTCATTCAGGCTAAGAACAGCACTCTTGTGCTCTTCTGGCCATACACAGTGCAAATAGCATTCGTGTCTGTTCCCAGCAAGTACAGTGTATTGGACTGAAGAGAAGCTCCTGTTTTATTTACTTTCCAATCCAGAGTTGAACTAGATATGCCCCGTTTGTGCAGGAAGCACAGTTCTTTTGCTCTGAGCCAACTCACTGTACTGGCCCTATAGGAAACACAGTAGAATGCAAGAATGCCCGTTTCTCAAAAGCAGAGTGTTTTTCTTGCATGGCACATTAGGGTTCAGTTAAACTTCCTAAACGGAGTTGAATCACGTTCAGCTCAAGTTCTAGCAGCAAGGGTTCATTCAGGCTAAGAACAGCACTCTTGTGCTATTCTGCAGATACACAGTGCAAATAGCATTCGCGTCTGTTCCCGGAAAGTACAGTGTATTGGACTGAAGAGAAGCTCCTGTTTTATTTACTTTCCAATCCAGAGTTGAACTAGATATGCCCCGTTTGTGTAGGAAGCACAGTTCTTTTGTTCTGAGCTAGCTCACTGTACTGGCCCTATAGGAAACACAGTAGAGTGCAAGAATGCCCGTTTCTCAAAAGCAGAGTGTTTTTCTAGCATGGCACACTAGGGTTCAGTTAAACTTCCTAAACGGAGTTGAATCACGTTCAGTTTCAAGTTCTAGCAGCAAGGGTTCATTCAGGCTAATAACAGCACTCTTGTGCTATTCTCGCCAAACACAGTGCATATAGCATTCACGTCTGTTCCCAGCAAGTACAGTGTATTGGACTGAAGAGAAGCTCCTGTTTTACTTAGTTTTCAATACTGAGTTGAAGTAGATATGGCGCGTTTGTGTAGGAATCACAGTTCTTTTTTTCTGAGCTAGCTCACTGTACTGGCCCTATAGGAAACACAGAAGAGTGCAAGAATGCCCGTTTCTCAAAAGCAGAGTGTTTTTCTTGCATGGCACACTAGGGTTCATTTAAACTTCCTAAGCGGAGTTGAATCACGAGAGTTTCAAGTTCTAGCAGCAAAGGTTCATTCAGGCTAAGAACAGCACTCTTGTGCTCTTCTGGCCATACACAGTGCAAATAGCATTCGCGTCTGTTCCGAGCAAGTACAGTGTATTGGACAGGAAAGAAGCTCCTGTTTTATTTACTTTCAAATCCAGAGTTGAACTAGATATGCCCTGTTTGTGTAGGAAGCACAGTTCCTTTGTTCTTAGCTAGCTCACTGTACTGGCCCTATAGGAAACACAGTAGAGTGCAAGAATGCCCGTTTTTCAGAAGCAGAGTGTTTTTCTTGCATGGCACACTAGGGTTCAGAAAAACTTCCTAAACGGAGTTGAATCACGTTCATTTCAAGTTGTAGCAGCAAGGGTTCATTCAGGCTAAGAACAACACTCCTGTGCTATTCTGGCCATACACAGTGCAAATAGAATTCGTGTCAGTTCCCAGCAAGTACAGTGTATTGGACTGTAGAGAAGCTCCTGTTTTACTTAGTTTCCAATACTGAGTTCAAATAGATATGCCCCGTTTGTGCAGGAAGCACAGTTCTTTTGCTCTGAGCTACCTCACTGTACTGGCCCCATAGGAAACACAGTAGAGTGCAAGAATGCCCATTTCTCAAAAGCAGAGTGTTTTTCTAGCATGGCACACTAGGGTTCAATTAAACTTCCTAAACGGAGTTGAATCACGTTCAGTTTCAAGTTCTAACAGCAAGGGTTCATTCAGGCTAGGAACAGAACTCTTATGCTATTTTGCAGATACACAGTGCAAATAGCATTCGCGTCTGTTCCCAGCAATTACAGTGTATTGGACTGAAGAGAAGCTCCTGTTTTATTTACTTTCCAATCCAGAGTTGAACTAGATATGCCCCGTTTGTGTAGGAAGCACAGTTCTTTTGTTCTGAGCTAGCGCACTGTACTGTCCCTATAGGAAACACAGTAGAGTGCAAGAATGCCCGTTTCTCAAAAACACAGTGTTATTCTTGCATGGCACACTAGGGTTCAGTGAAACTTCCTAAACGGAGTTGAATCACGTTCAGTTTCAAGTTCTAGCAGCAAGGGTTCATTCAGGCTAAGAACAGCACTCTTGTGCTATTCTGCCCATACACAGTGCAAATAGTAGCATTCGCGTCTGTTCCCAGCAAGTACAGTGTATTGGACAGAAGAGAAGCTCCTGTTTTAATTAGTTTCCAATACTGAGGTGAACTAGATATGCCGCATTTGTGTAGGAAGCACAGTTCTTTTGTTCTGAGCGAGCTCACTGTACTGGCCCTATAGGAAACACAGTAGAGTGCAAGAATGCCCTTTTCTCAAAAGCAGAGTGTTTTTCTTGCATGGCACATTAGGGTTCAGTTAAACTTCCTAAACGGGGTGGAATCACGTTCAGTTTCAAGTTCTAGCAGCAAGGGTTCATTCAGGCTAAGAACAGCACTCTTGTGCTATTCTGCAGATACACAGTGCAAATAGCATTTGCGTCTGTTCTGAGCAAGTACAGTGTATTGGACTGAAGTGAAGCTTCTGTTTGACTTAGTTTCCAATACTGAGTTGAACTAGATATGCCCCGTTTGTGCAGGAAGCACAGTTCTTTTTCTCTGTGCTAGCTCACTGTACTGGCCCTATAGGAAACACAGTAGAGTACAAGAATGCCCGTTTCTCAAAAACAAAGTGTTTTTCTAGCATGGCACACTAGGGTTCATTTAAACTTCCTAAACGGAGTTGAATTACGTTCAGTTTCAAGTTCTAGCAGCAAGGGTTCATTCAGGCTAAGAACAGCACTCTTGTGCTATTCTGCCCATACACAGTGCAAATAGTAGCATTCGCGTCTGTTCCCAGCAAGTACAGTGTATTGGACAGAAGAGAAGCTCCTGTTTTACTTAGTTTCCAATACTGAGTTGAACTAGATATGCCCCGTTTGTGTAGGAAGCACAGTTCTTTTGTTCTGAGCGAGCTCACTGTACTGGCCCTATAGGAAACACAGTAGAGTGCAAGAATGCCCGTTTCTCAAAAGCAGAGTGTTTTTCATGCATGGCACACTAGGGTTCAGTTAAACTTCCTAAACGGAGTTGAATCACGTTCAGTTTCAATTTCTAGCAGCAAGGGTTCATTCAGGATAAGAACAGTACTCTTGTGCTATTCTGGTCATACACAGTGCAAATAATAACATTCGCGTCTGTTCCCAGTAAGTACAGTGTATTGGACCGAAGAGAAGCTCCTGTTTTACTTAGTTTCCAATCCTGAGTAAACTAGATATTCCCCATTTGTGTAGGAAGCACAGTTCTTTTGTTCTGAGCTAGCTCACTGTACTGGCCCTATAGGAAACACAGTAGAGTGCAAGAATGCCCGTTTCTCAAAAGCAGAGTGTTTTTCTTGCATGGCACACTAGGGTTCAGTTAAACTTCCTAAACGGAGTTGAATCACGTTCAGTTTCAAGTTCTAGCAGCAAGGGTTCATTCAGGCTAAGAACAGCACTCTTGTGCTATTCTGCAGATACACAGTGCAAATAGCATTCGCGTCTGTTCCGAGCAAGTACAGTGTATTGGACTGAAGTGAAGTTTCTCTTTTACTTACTTTCCAATACTGAGTTGAACTAGATATGCCCCGTTTGTGCAGGAAGCACAGTTCTTTTGCTCTGTGCTAGCTCACTGTACTGGCCCTATAGGAAACACAGTAGAGTGCAAGAATGCCCGTTTCTCAAAAGCAGAGTGTTTTTCTTGCATGGCACACTAGGGTTCAGTTAAACTTCTTAAACGGAGATGAATCACATTCAGTTTCAAGTACTAGCAGCAAGGGTTCATTCAGGCTAAGAACAGCACTGTTGTGCTCTTCTGGCCATACACAGTGCAAATAGCATTCGCGTCTGTTCCCAGCAAGTACACTGTATTGGACTGAAGAGAAGCTCCTGTTTTATTTACTTTCCAATTCAGAGTTGAACTAGATATGCCCTGTTTGTGCAGGAAGCATAGTTCTTTTGCTCTGAGCTAACTCACTGTACTGGCCCTATAGGAAACACAGTAGAGTACAAGAATGCCCGTTACTCAAAAACAGAGTGTTTTTCTAACATGGCACACTAGGGTTCATTTAAACTTCCTAAACGGAGTTGAATCACATTCAGTTTCAAGTTCTAGCAGCAAGGGTTCATTCAGGCTAAGAACAGCACTCTTGTGCTATTCTGCTCATACAGAGTGCAAATAGTAGCATTCGCGTCTGTTCCCAGCAAGTACAGTGTATTGGACCGAAGAGAAGCTCCTGTTTTATTTACTTTCCAATCCAGAGATTAACTAGATATGCCCCGTTTGTGTAGGAAGCACAGTTCTTTTGTTCTGAGCTAGCTCACTATACTGGCCCTATTGGAAAAACAGAAGAGTTCAAGAATGCCGGTTTCTCAAAAGCAGAGTGTTTTTCTTGCATGGCACACTAGGGTTCAGTTAAACTTCCTAAATGGAGTTGAATCACGTTCAGTTTCAAGTTCTAGCAGGAAGGGTTCATTCAGGCTAAGAACAGCACTCTTGTGCTCTTCTGGCCGTACACAGTTCAAATAGCATTCGAATCTGTTCCCAGCAAGTACAGTGTATTGGACTGAAGAGAAGCTCCTGTTTTACTTAGTTTCCAATACTGAGTTGAACTAGATATGCCCCGTTTGTGTAGGAAGCACAGTTCTTTTGTTCTGAGCTAGCTCAATTTATGGGCCCTATAGGAAACACAGTATAGTGAAAGAACGCCCGTTTCTCAAAAGCAGAGTGTTTTTCATGCATGGCACACTAGGGTTCAGTTAAACTTCCTAAACGGAGTTGAATCACGTTCAGTTTCAATTTCTAGCAGCAAGGGTACATTCAGGCTAAGAACAGCACTCTTGTGCTATTCTGGCCATACACAGTGCAAATAATAACATTCGCGTCTGTTCCCAGTAAGTACAGTGCATTGGACCGAAGAGAAGCTCCTGTTTTACTTAGTTTCCAATCCTGAGTTGAACTAGATATGCCCAATTAGTGTGGGAAGCACAGTTCTTTTGTTCTGAGCTAGCTCACTGTACTGGCCCTATAGGAAACACAGTACAGTGCAAGAATGCCCGTTTCTCAAAACCAGAGTGTTTTTCTTGCATGGCACACTAGGGTTCAGTTAAACTTCTTAAACGGAGTTGAATCACATTCAGTTTCAAGTTCTAGCAGCAAGGGTTCATTCAGTCTAAGAACACCACTCTTGTGCTATTCTGCAGATACACAGTGCAAATAGCATTCGCGTCTGTTCCCAGCAAGAACAGTGTATTGGACTGAAGAGAAGCTCCTGTTTTATTTACTTTCCAATCCAGAGTTGAACTAGATATGCCCCGTTTGTGTAGAAAGCACAGTTCTTTGTTCTGAGCTAGCTCACTGTACTGACCCTATAGGAAACACAGTACAGTGCAAGAATGCCCGTTTCTCAAAAGCAGAGTTTTTTTTCTTGCATGGCACACTAGGGTTCTTTTAAACTTCCTAAACGGAGTTGAATCACGTTCAGTTTCAAGTTCTAGCACAAGGGTTCATTCAGGCTAAGAACAGTACTCTTGTGCTCTTCTGGCCATACACAGTGCAAATAGCATTCGTGTGTCTTCCCAGCAAGTACACTGTATTGGACTGAAGAGAAGCTCCTGTTTTATTTACTTTCCAATCCCGAGTTGAACTAGATATGCCCCGTTTGTGTAGGATGCACAGTTCTTTTGTTCTGAGCTAGCTCACTGTACTGGCCCTATAGGAAACACAGTAGAGTACAAGAATGCCCGTTTCTCAAAAACAGAGTGTTTTTCTAGCATGGCACACTAGGTTTCATTTAAACTTACTAAACGAAGTTGAATCACGTTCAGTTTCAAGTTCTAGCAGCAAGGGTTCATTCAGGCTAAGAACAGCACTCTTGTGCTATTCTGCCCATAAACAGTGCAAATAGTAGCATTCCCGTGTGTTCCCAGCAAGTACAGTGTATTGGACTGAAGAGAAGCTCCTGTTTTATTTACTTTCCAATCCGAGTTGAACTAGATATGCCCCGTTTGTGTAGGAAGCACAGTTCTTTTGTTCTGAGCTAGCTCACTGTACGGGCCCTATAGGTAACACAGTAGAGTGCAAGAATGCCCGTTTCTCAAAACCAGAGTGTTTTTCTTGCATGGCACATTAGAGTTCAGTTAAACTTCCTAAACGGAGTTGAATCACGTTCAGTTTCAAGTTCTAGCAGCAAGGGTTCATTCAGGCTAAGAACAGCACTCTTGTGCTATTCTGCAGATACACAGTGCAAATAGCATTCGCGTCTGTTCCCAGCAAGTACAGTGTATTGGACTGAAGTGAAGCTTCTGTTTTACTTAGTTTCCAATACTGAGTTGAATTAGATATGCCCCGTTTGTGCAGGAAGCACAGTTCTTTTGCTCTGAGCTAACTCACTGTACTGGCCCTATAGGATACACAGTAGAGTACAAGAATGTCCGTTTCTCAAAAGCAGAGTGTTTTTCTTGCATGGCACACTAGGGTTCAGTTAAACTTCTTAAACGGAGATGAATCACATTCAGTTTCAAGTACTAGCAGCAAGGGTTCATTCAGGCTAAGAACAGCACTGTTGTGCTCTTCTGGCCATACACAGTGCAAATAGCATTCGCGTCTGTTCCCAGCAAGTACACTGTATTGGACTGAAGAGAAGCTCCTGTTTTATTTACTTTCCAATTCAGAGTTGAACTAGATATGCCCTGTTTGTGCAGGAAGCATAGTTCTTTTGCTCTGAGCTAACTCACTGTACTGGCCCTATAGGAAACACAGTAGAGTACAAGAATGCCCGTTACTCAAAAACAGAGTGTTTTTCTAACATGGCACACTAGGGTTCATTTAAACTTCCTAAACGGAGTTGAATCACATTCAGTTTCAAGTTCTAGCAGCAAGGGTTCATTCAGGCTAAGAACAGCACTCTTGTGCTATTCTGCTCATACAGAGTGCAAATAGTAGCATTCGCGTCTGTTCCCAGCAAGTACAGTGTATTGGACCGAAGAGAAGCTCCTGTTTTATTTACTTTCCAATCCAGAGATTAACTAGATATGCCCCGTTTGTGTAGGAAGCACAGTTCTTTTGTTCTGAGCTAGCTCACTATACTGGCCCTATTGGAAAAACAGAAGAGTTCAAGAATGCCGGTTTCTCAAAAGCAGAGTGTTTTTCTTGCATGGCACACTAGGGTTCAGTTAAACTTCCTAAATGGAGTTGAATCACGTTCAGTTTCAAGTTCTAGCAGGAAGGGTTCATTCAGGCTAAGAACAGCACTCTTGTGCTCTTCTGGCCGTACACAGTTCAAATAGCATTCGAATCTGTTCCCAGCAAGTACAGTGTATTGGACTGAAGAGAAGCTCCTGTTTTACTTAGTTTCCAATACTGAGTTGAACTAGATATGCCCCGTTTGTGTAGGAAGCACAGTTCTTTTGTTCTGAGCTAGCTCAATTTATGGGCCCTATAGGAAACACAGTATAGTGAAAGAACGCCCGTTTCTCAAAAGCAGAGTGTTTTTCATGCATGGCACACTAGGGTTCAGTTAAACTTCCTAAACGGAGTTGAATCACGTTCAGTTTCAATTTCTAGCAGCAAGGGTACATTCAGGCTAAGAACAGCACTCTTGTGCTATTCTGGCCATACACAGTGCAAATAATAACATTCGCGTCTGTTCCCAGTAAGTACAGTGCATTGGACCGAAGAGAAGCTCCTGTTTTACTTAGTTTCCAATCCTGAGTTGAACTAGATATGCCCAATTAGTGTGGGAAGCACAGTTCTTTTGTTCTGAGCTAGCTCACTGTACTGGCCCTATAGGAAACACAGTACAGTGCAAGAATGCCCGTTTCTCAAAAGCAGAGTGTTTTTCTTGCATGGCACACTAGGGTTCAGTTAAACTTCTTAAACGGAGTTGAATCACATTCAGTTTCAAGTTCTAGCAGCAAGGGTTCATTCAGTCTAAGAACACCACTCTTGTGCTATTCTGCAGATACACAGTGCAAATAGCATTCGCGTCTGTTCCCAGCAAGAACAGTGTATTGGACTGAAGAGAAGCTCCTGTTTTATTTACTTTCCAATCCAGAGTTGAACTAGATATGCCCCGTTTGTGTAGAAAGCACAGTTCTTTGTTCTGAGCTAGCTCACTGTACTGACCCTATAGGAAACACAGTACAGTGCAAGAATGCCCGTTTCTCAAAAGCAGAGTTTTTTTTCTTGCATGGCACACTAGGGTTCTTTTAAACTTCCTAAACGGAGTTGAATCACGTTCAGTTTCAAGTTCTAGCACAAGGGTTCATTCAGGCTAAGAACAGTACTCTTGTGCTCTTCTGGCCATACACAGTGCAAATAGCATTCGTGTGTCTTCCCAGCAAGTACACTGTATTGGACTGAAGAGAAGCTCCTGTTTTATTTACTTTCCAATCCCGAGTTGAACTAGATATGCCCCGTTTGTGTAGGATGCACAGTTCTTTTGTTCTGAGCTAGCTCACTGTACTGGCCCTATAGGAAACACAGTAGAGTACAAGAATGCCCGTTTCTCAAAAACAGAGTGTTTTTCTAGCATGGCACACTAGGTTTCATTTAAACTTACTAAACGAAGTTGAATCACGTTCAGTTTCAAGTTCTAGCAGCAAGGGTTCATTCAGGCTAAGAACAGCACTCTTGTGCTATTCTGCCCATAAACAGTGCAAATAGTAGCATTCCCGTGTGTTCCCAGCAAGTACAGTGTATTGGACTGAAGAGAAGCTCCTGTTTTATTTACTTTCCAATCCGAGTTGAACTAGATATGCCCCGTTTGTGTAGGAAGCACAGTTCTTTTGTTCTGAGCTAGCTCACTGTACGGGCCCTATAGGTAACACAGTAGAGTGCAAGAATGCCCGTTTCTCAAAACCAGAGTGTTTTTCTTGCATGGCACATTAGAGTTCAGTTAAACTTCCTAAACGGAGTTGAATCACGTTCAGTTTCAAGTTCTAGCAGCAAGGGTTCATTCAGGCTAAGAACAGCACTCTTGTGCTATTCTGCAGATACACAGTGCAAATAGCATTCGCGTCTGTTCCCAGCAAGTACAGTGTATTGGACTGAAGTGAAGCTTCTGTTTTACTTAGTTTCCAATACTGAGTTGAATTAGATATGCCCCGTTTGTGCAGGAAGCACAGTTCTTTTGCTCTGAGCTAACTCACTGTACTGGCCCTATAGGATACACAGTAGAGTACAAGAATGTCCGTTTCTCAAAAGCAGAGTGTTTTTTTAGCATGGCACACTAGGGTTCAGTTAAACTTCCTAAACAGAGTTGAATCAGGTTCAGTTTCAAGTTCTACCAGCAAGGGTTCATTCAGGCTAAGAACAGCACTCTTGTGCTCTTCTGGCCATACACAGTGCAAATAGCATTCGCATCTGTTCCCAGCAAGTACAGTGTATTGGACTGAAGAGAAGCTCCTGTTTTACTTAGTTTCCAATACTGAGTTGAACCAGATATGCCCCGTTTGTGTAGGAAGCACAGTTCTTTTGTTCTGAGCTAGCTCACTTTACTGGCCCTATAGGAAAAACAGTATAGTGCAAGAATGCCCGTTTCTCAAAAGCAGAGTGTTTTTCATGCATGGCACACTAGGGTTCAGTTAAAATTCCTAAACGGAGTTGAATCACCTTCAGTTTCAATTTCTAGCAGCAAGGGTTCATTCAGGCTAAGAACAGCACTCTTGTGCTATTCTGGCCATAACCAGTGCAAATAATAACATTCGCGTCTGTTCCCAGTAAGTACAGTGTATTGGACCGAAGAGAAGCTCCTGTTTTACTTACTTTCCAATCCTGAGTTGAACTAGATATTCCCAATTTGTGTAGGAAGCACAGTTCTTTTGTTCTGAGCTAGCTCACTGTACTGGCCCTATAGGAAACACAGTAGAGTGCAAGAATGCCCGTTTCTCAAAAGCAGAGTGTTTTTCATGCATGGCACACTAGGGTTCAGTTAAACTTCCTAAACGGAGGTGAATCACCTTCAGTTTCAATTTCTAGCAGCAAGGGTTCATTCAGGCTAAGAACAGCACTCTTGTGCTCTTCTCGCCATACACAGTACACATAGCATTCGCGTCTGTTCCCAGCATGTACAGTGTATTGGACTGAAGAGAAGCTCCTGTTTTACTTAGTTTCCAATCCTGAGTTGAACTAGATATGCCCCGTTTGTGTAGGAAGCACAGTTCTTTTGTTCTGAGCTAGCTCAATTTATGGGCCCTATAGGAAACACAGTATAGTGAAAGAACGCCCGTTTCTCAAAAGCAGAGTGTTTTTCATGCATGGCACACTAGGGTTCAGTTAAACTTCCTAAACGGAGTTGAATCAAGTTCAGTTTCAATTTCTAGCAGCAAGGGTACATTCAGGCTAAGAACAGCACTCTTGTGCTATTCTGGCCATACACAGTGCAAATAATAACATTAGCGTCTGTTCCCAGTAAGTACAGTGTATTGGACCGAAGAGAAGCTCCTGTTTTACTTAGTTTCCAATCCTGAGTTGAACTAGATATGCCCAATTAGTGTAGGAAGCACAGTTCTTTTGTTCTGAGCTAGCTCACTGTACTGGCCCTATAGGAAACACAGTACAGTGCAAGAATGCCCGTTTCTCAAAAGCAGAGTGTTTTTCTTGCATGGCACACTAGGGTTCAGTTAAACTTCTTAAACGGAGTTGAATCACATTCAGTTTCAAATTCTAGCAGCAAGGGTTCATTCAGTCTAAGAACACCACTCTTGTGCTATTCTGCAGATACACAGTGCAAATAGCATTCGCGTCTGTTCCCAGCAAGTACAGTGTATTGGACTGAAGAGAAGCTCCTGTTTTATTTACTTTCCAATCCAGAGTTGAACTAGATATGCCCCGTTTGTGTAGAAAGCACAGTTCTTTGTTCTGAGCTAGCTCACTGTACTGACCCTATAGGAAACACAGTACAGTGCAAGAATGCCCGTTTCTCCAAAGCAGAGTTTTTTTTCTTGCATGGCACACTAGGGTTCTTTTAAACTTCCTAAACGGAGTTGAATCACGTTCAGTTTCAAGTTCTAGCACAAGGGTTCATTCAGGCTAAGAACAGTACTCTTGTGCTCTTCTGGACATACACAGTGCAAATAGCATTCGTGTGTCTTCCCAGCAAGTACAGTGTATTGGACTGAAGAGAAGCTCCTGTTTTATTTACTTTCCAATCCCGAGTTGAACTAGATATGCCCCGTTTGTGTAGGATGCACAGTTCTTTTGTTCTGAGCTAGCTCACTGTACTGGCCCTATAGGAAACACAGTAGAGTACAAGAATGCCCGTTTCTCAAAAACAGAGTGTTTTTCTAGCATGGCACACTAGGTTTCATTTAAACTTACTAAACGAAGTTGAATCACGTTCAGTTTCAAGTTCTAGCAGCAAGGGTTCATTCAGGCTAAGAACAGCACTCTTGTGCTATTCTGCCCATAAACAGTGCAAATAGTAGCATTCCCGTGTGTTCCCAGCAAGTACAGTGTATTGGACTGAAGAGAAGCTCCTGTTTTATTTACTTTCCAATCCAGAGTTGAACTAGATATGCCCCGTTTGTGTAGGAAGCACAGTTCTTTTGTTCTGAGCTAGCTCACTGTACGGGCCCTATAGGTAACACAGTAGAGTGCAAGAATGCCCGTTTCTCAAAACCAGAGTGTTTTTCTTGCATGGCACATTAGAGTTCAGTTAAACTTCCTAAACGGAGTTGAATCACGTTCAGTTTCAAGTTCTAGCAGCAAGGGTTCATTCAGGCTAAGAACAGCACTCTTGTGCTATTCTGCAGATACACAGTGCAAATAGCATTCGCGTCTGTTCCCAGCAAGTACAGTGTATTGGACTGAAGTGAAGCTTCTGTTTTACTTAGTTTCCAATACTGAGTTGAACTAGATATGCCCCGTTTGTGCAGGAAGCACAGTTCTTTTGCTCTGAGCTAACTCACTGTACTGGCCCTATAGGATACACAGTAGAGTACAAGAATGCCCGTTTCTCAAAAGCAGAGTGTTTTTTTAGCATGGCACACTAGGGTTCAGTTAAACTTCCTAAACAGAGTTGAATCACGTTCTGTTTCAAGTTCTACCAGCAAGGGTTCATTCAGGCTAAGAACAGCACTCTTGTGCTCTTCTGGCCATACACAGTGCAAATAGCATTCGCATCTGTTCCCAGCAAGTACAGTGTATTGGACTGAAGAGAAGCTCCTGTTTTACTTAGTTTCCAATACTGAGTTGAACTAGATATGCCCCGTTTGTGTAGGAAGCACAGTTCTTTTGTTCTGAGCTAGCTCACTTTACTGGCCCTATAGGAAAAACAGTATAGTGCAAGAATGCCCGTTTCTCAAAAGCAGAGTGTTTTTCATGCATGGCACACTAGGGTTCAGTTAAACTTCCTAAACGGAGTTGAATCACCTTCAGTTTCAATTTCTAGCAGCAAGGGTTCATTCAGGCTAAGAACAGCACTCTTGTGCTATTCTGGCCATACCCAGTGCAAATAATAACATTCGCGTCTGTTCCCAGTAAGTACAGTGTATTGGACCGAAGAGAAGCTCCTGTTTTACTTACTTTCCAATCCTGAGTTGAACTAGATATTCCCAATTTGTGTAGGAAGCACAGTTCTTTTGTTCTTAGCTAGCTCACTGTACTGGCCCTATAGGAAACCCAGTAGAGTGCAAGAATCCCCGTTTCTCAAAAGCAGAGTGTTTTTCATGCATGGCACACTAGGGTTCAGTTAAACTTCCTAAACGGAGGTGAATCACCTTCAGTTTCAATTTCTAGCAGCAAGGGTTCATTCAGGCTAAGAACAGCACTCTTGTGCTCTTCTCGCCATACACAGTACACATAGCATTCGCGTCTGTTCCCAGCATGTACAGTGTATTGGACTGAAGAGAAGCTCCTGTTTTACTTAGTTTCCAATCCTGAGTTGAACTAGATATGCCCAGTTTGTGTAGGAAGCACAGTACGTTGTTCTGAGCTAGCTCACTGTACTGGCCATATAGGAAACACAGTAGAATGCAAGAATGCCCGTTTCTCAAAAGCAGAGTGTTTTTCTTACATGGCACACTAGGGTTCAGTTAAACTTCCTAAACGGAGTTGAATCACGTTCAGTTTCAAGTTCTAGCAGCAAGGGTTCATTCAGTCTAAGAACACCACTCTTGTGCTATTCTGCAGATACACAGTGCAAATAGCATTTGCGTCTGTTCCCAGCAAGTACAGTGTATTGGACTGAAGAGAAGCTCCTGTTTTATTTACTTTCCAATCCAGAGTTGAACTAGATATGCCCCGTTTGTGTAGGAAGCACAGTACTTTGTTCTGAGCTAGCTCACTGTACTGACCCTATAGGAAACACAGTACAGTGCAAGAATGCCCGTTTCTCAAAAGCAGAGTTTTTTTTCTTGCATGGCACACTAGGGTTCTTTTAAACTTCCTAAACGGAGTTGAATCACGTTCAGTTTCAAGTTCTAGCACAAGGGTTCATTCAGGCTAAGAACAGTACTCTTGTGCTCTTCTGGCCATACACAGTGCAAATAGCATTCGCGTGTCTTCCCAGCAAGTACAGTGTATTGGACTGAAGAGAAGCTCCTGTTTTATTTACTTTCCAATCCCGAGTTGAACTAGATATGCCCCGTTTGTGTAGGATGCACAGTTCTTTTGTTCTGAGCTAGCTCACTGTACTGGCCCTATAGGAAACACAGTAGAGTACAAGAATGCCCGTTTCTCAAAAACAGAGAGTTTTTCTAGCATGGCACACTAGGGTTCATTTAAACTTACTAAACGAAGTTGAATCACGTTCAGTTTCAAGTTCTAGCAGCAAGGGTTCATTCAGGCTAAGAACAGCACTCTTGTGCTATTCTGCCCATAAACAGTGCAAATAGTAGCATTCCCGTGTGTTCCCAGCAAGTACAGTGTATTGGACTGAAGAGAAGCTCCTGTTTTATTTACTTTCCAATCCAGAGTTAAACTAGATATGCCCCGTTTGTGTAAGAAGCACAGTTCTTTTGTTCTGAGCTAGCTCACTGTACGGGCCCTATAGGAAACACAGTAGAGTGCAAGAATGCCCGTTTCTCAAAAACAGAGTGTTTTTCTTGCATGGCACATTAGAGTTCAGTTAAACTTCCTAAACGGAGTTGAATCACGTTCAGTTTCAAGTTCTAGCAGCAAGGGTTCATTCAGGCTAAGAACAGCACTCTTGTGCTATTCTGCAGATACACAGTGCAAATAGCATTCGCGTCTGTTCCCAGCAAGTACAGTGTATTGGACTGAAGTGAAGCTTCTGTTTTACTTAGTTTCCAATACTGAGTTGAACTAGATATGCCCCGTTTGTGCAGGAAGCACAGTTCTTTTGCTCTGAGCTAACTCACTGTACTGGCCCTATAGGATACACAGTAGAGTACAAGAATGCCCGTTTCTCAAATACAGAGTGTTTTTTTAGCATGGCACACTAGAGTTCAGTTAAACTTCCTAAACGGAGTTGAATCACGTTCAGTTTCAAGTTCTAGCAGCAAGGGTTCATTCAGGCTAAGAACAGCACTCTTGTGCTCTTCTGGCCATACACAGTGCAAATAGCATTCGCATCTGTTCCCAGCAAGTACAGTGTATTGGACTGAAGAGAAGCTCCTGTTTTACTTAGTTTCCAATACTGAGTTGAACTAGATATGCCCCGTTTGTGTAGGAAGCACAGTTCTTTTGTTCTGAGCTAGCTCACTTTACTGGCCCTATAGGAAAAACAGTATAGTTCAAGAATGCCCGTTTCTCAAAAGCAGAGTGTTTTTCATGCATGGCACACTAGAGTTCAGTTAAACTTCCTAAACGGAGTTGAATCACCTTCAGTTTCAATTTCTAGCAGCAAGGGTTCATTCAGGCTAAGAACAGCACTCTTGTGCTATTCTGGCCATACCCAGTGCAAATAATAACATTCGCGTCTGTTCCCAGTAAGTACAGTGTATTGGACCGAAGAGAAGCTCCTATTTTACTTACTTTCCAATCCTGAGTTGAACTAGATATGCCCAATTTGTGTAGGAAGCACAGTTCTTTTGTTCTGAGCTAGCTCACTGTACTGGCCCTATAGGAAACCCAGTAGAGTGCAAGAATGCCCGTTTCTCAAAAGCAGAGTGTTTTTCTTTCATTGCACACTAGGGTTCAGTTAAACTTCCTAAACGGAGTTGAATCACGTTCAGTTTGAAGTTCTAACAGCAAGGGTTCATTCAGGCTAAGAACAGTACTCTTGTGCTATTCTGCAGATACACAGTGCAACTAGCATTCGCGTCTGTTCCCAGCAAGTACAGTGTATTGGACTGAAGAGAAGCTCCTGTTTTATTTACTTTCCAATCCAGAGTTGAACTAGATATGCCCCGTTTGTGCAGGAAGCACAGTTCTTTTGCTCTGTGCTAGCTCACTGTACTGGCCCTATTGGAAAAACAGTAGAGTGCAAGAATGCCCGTTTCTCAAAAGCAGAGTGTTTTTCTAGCATGGCACACTAGGGTTCAGTTAAACTTCCTAAACGGAGTTGAATCACGTTCAGTTTCAAGTTCTAGCAGCAAGGGTTCATTCAGGCTAAAAACTGCACTCTTGTGCTATTATGGCCATACAGTGCAAATAGCATTCGTGTAAGTTCCCAGCAAGTACAGTGTATTGGATTGAAGGGAAGCTCCTGTTTTATTTAGTTTCCAATACTGAGTTGAACTAGATATGCCCCGTTTGTGCAGGAAGCACAGTTCTTTTGCTCTGTGCTAGCTCACTGTACTGGCCCTATAGGAAACACAGTAGAGTACAAGAATGCCCGTTTCTCAAAAACAGAGTGTTTTTCTAGCATGGCACACTAGTGTTCAGTTAAACTTCCTAAACGGAGTTGAATCACGTTCATTTTCAAGTTCTAGCAGGAAGGGTTCATTCAGGCTAAGAACAGCACTCTTGTGCTCTTCTGGCCGTACACAGTTCAAATAGCATTCGCATCTGTTCCCAGCAAGTACAGTGTATTGGACTGAAGAGAAGCTCCTGTTTTACTTAGTTTCCAATACTGAGTTGAACTAGATATGCCCCGTTTGTGTAGGAAGCACAGTTCTTTTGTTCTGAGCTAGCTCACTTTACGGGCCCTATAGGAAACACAGTATAGTACAAGAATGCCCGTTTCTCAAAAGCAGAGTGTTTTTCATGCATGGCACACTAGGGTTCAGTTAAACTTCCTAAACGGAGTTGAATCACGTTCAGTTTCAAGTTCTAGCAGCAAGGGTTCATTCAGGCGAAGAACAGCACTCTTGTGCTCTTCTGGTCATACACAGTGCAAATAGAATTCGCGTCTGTTCCCAGAAAGTACAGTGTATTCCACTGAAGAGAAGCTCCTGTTTTACTTAGTTTCCAAAACTGAGTTGAAGTAGATATGCCCCGTTTGTGTACGAAGCACAGTTCTTTTTCTGAGCTAGCTCACTTTACTGGCCTTATAGGAAACACACTAGAGTGCAAGAATGCCCGTTTCTCAAAAGCAGAGTGTTTTTCTTGCATGGCACACTAGGGTTCAGTTAAACTTGCTAAACGGAGTTGAATCACGTTCAGTTTCAAGTTCTAGCAGCAAGGGTTCATTCAGGCTAAGAACAGCACTCTTGTGCTATTCTGCCCATACACAGTGCAAATAGTAGCATTCGGGTCTGTTCCCAGCAAGTACAGTGTATTGGACAGAAGAGAAGCTCCTGTTTTACTTAGTTTCCAATACTGAGTTGAACTAGATATGCCCCGTTTGTGTAGGAAGCACAGTTCTTTTGTTCTGAGCGAGGTCACTGTACTGGCCCTATAGGAAACACAGTAGAGTGCAAGAATGCCCGTTTCTCAAAAGCAGAGTGTTTTTCATGCATGGCACACTAGGGTTCAGTTAAACTTCCTAATCGGAGTTGAATCACTTTCAGTTTCAATTTCTAGCAGCAAGGGTTCATTCAGGATAAGAACAGTACTCTTGTGCTATTCTGGTCATTCACAGTGCAAATAATAACATTCGCGTCTGTTCCCAGTAAGTACAGTGTATTGGCCCGAAGAGAAGCTCCTGTTTTACTTAGTTTACAATCCTAAGTAAACTAGATATGCCCCATTTGTGTAGGAAGCACAGTTCTTTTGTTCTGAGCTAGTTCACTGTACTGGCCCTATCGGAAACACAGTAGAGTGCAAGAATGCCCTTTTCTCAAAAGCAGAGTGGTTTTCTTGCATGGCACACTAGGGTTCAGTTAAACTTCCTAAACGGAGTTGAATCACGTTCAGTTTCAAGTTCTAACAGCAAGGGTTCATTCAGGCTAAGAACAGCACTCTTGTGCTATTCTGCAGATACACAGTACAAATAGGATTCGCGTCTGTTCCCAGCAAGTACAGTGTATTGGACTGAAGAGAAGCTCCTGTTTTATTTACTTTCCAATCCAGAGATTAACTAGATATGCCCTGTTTGTGTAGGAAGCACAGTTCTTTTGTTCTGAGCTAGCTCACTGTACTGGCCCTATAGGAAACACAGAAGAGTTGAAGAATGCCCGTTTCTCAAAAGCAGAGTGTTTTTCTTGCATTGCACACTAGGGTTCAGTTAAACTTCCTAAATGGAGTTGAATCACGTTCAGTTTCAAGTTCTAGCAGGAAGGGTTCATTCAGGCTAAGAACAGCACTCTTGTGCTCTTCTGGCCGTACACAGTTCAAATAGCATTCGCATCTGTTCCCAGCAAGTACAGTGTATTGGACGGAAGAGAAGCTCCTGTTTTACTTAGTTTCCAATACTGAGTTGAACTAGTTATGCCCCGTTTGTGTAGGAAGCACAGTTCTTTTTTTCTGAGCTAGCTCACTTTACGGGCCCTATAGGAAACACAGTATAGTGAAAGAATGCCCGTTTCTCAAAAGCAGAGTGTTTTTCATGCATGGCACACTAGGGTTCAGTTAAAATTCCTAAACGGAGTTGAATCACGTTCAGTTTCAATTTCTAGCAGCAATGGTACATTCAGGCTAAGAACAGCACTCTTGTGCTATTCTGGCCATACACAGTGCAAATAATAACATTCGCATCTGTTCCCAGTAAGTGCAGTGTATTGGACCGAAGAGAAGCTCCTGTTTTACTTAGTTTCCAATCCTGAGTTGAACTAGATATGCCCAATTAGTGTAGGAAGCACAGTTCTTTTGTTCTGAGCTAGCTCACTGTACTGGCCCTATAGGAAACACAGTAGAGTACAAGAATGCCCGTTTCTCAAAAGCAGACTGTTTTTCTTGCATGGCACACTAGGGTTCAGTTAAACTTCCTAAACGGAGTTGAATCACGTTCAGTTTCAAGTTCTAGCAGCAAGGGATCATTCAGGCTAAGAACAGCACTCTTGTGCTATTCTGGCCATACACATTGCAAATAATAACATTCGCATCTGTTCCCAGCAAATACAGTGTATTGGACTGAAGAGAAGCTCCTGTTTTACTTAGTTTCCAATACTGAGTTGATCTAGATATGCCCCGTTTGTGCAGGAAGCACAGTTCTTTTGCTCTGAGCTAACTCACTGTACTGGCCCTATAGGAAACACAGTACAGTGCAAGAATGCCCGTTTCTCAAAAACAGAGTGTTTTTCTAGCATGGCACACTAGGGTTCATTTAAACTTACTAAACGAAGTTGAATCACGTTCAGTTTCAAGTTCTAGCAGCAAGGGTTCATTCAGGCAAAGAACAGCACTCTTGTGCTCTTCTGGCCATACACAGTGAAAATAGCTTTCGCGTCTGTTCCCAGCAAGTACAGTGTATTGGACTGAAGAGAAGCTCCTGTTTTATATACTTTATAATCCAGAGTTGAACTAGATATGGCGCGTTTGTGTAGGAAGCACAGTTCTTTTGTTCTGAGCTAGCTCACTGTACTGGCCCTATAGGAAACACAGAAGGGTGCAAGAATGCCCGTTTCTCAAAAGCTGAGTGTTTTCTTGCATGGCACACTAGGGTTCAGTTAAACTTGTTAAACGGAGTTGTATCACGTTCAGTTTCAAGTTCTAGCAGCAAGGGTTCATTCAGGCTAAGAATAGAACTCTTCTGCTCTTCTGGCCATACACAGTGCAAATAGCATTCGTGTCTGTTCCCAGCAAGTACAGTGTATTGGACTGAAGTGAAGCTTCTGTTTTACTTAGTTTCCAATACTGAGTTGAACTAGATATGCCCCGTTTGTGTAGGACGCACAGTTCTTTTGCTCTGAGCTAACTCATTGTACTGGCCTTATAGGAAACACAGTAGAGTGCAAGAATGCGCGTTTCTCAAAAGTAGAGTGTTTTTCTAGCATGGCACACTAGGGTTCAGTTAAACTTCCTAAACGGAGTTGATTCACGTTCAGTTTCAAGTTCTAGAAGCAAGGGTGCATTCAGGCTAAGAACAGCACTCTTGTGCTACTCTTGCCATAGACAATGCAAATAATAGAATTCGCGTCTGTTCCCAGCAAGTACAGTGTATTGAACTGAAGACAAGCTCCTGTTTTACTTAGTTTCCAATCCTGAGTTGAACTAGATATGCCCCATTTGTGTAGTAAGCACAGTTCTTTTGTTCTGAGCTAGCTCACTGTACAGGCCCTATATTCAAACACAGTAGAGTGCAGGAATGCCCGTTTCTCAAAAGCAGAGTGTTTTTCTTGCATGGCACACTAGGGTTCAGTTAAACTTCCTAAAAGGAGTTGAATCACGTTCAGTTTCAATTTCTAGCAGCAAGGGTTCATTCAGGCTAAGAACAGCACTCTTGTGCTATTCTGGCCATACACCGTGTAAATAGCATTCGCGTCTGTTCCCAAAATGTACAGTGTATTGGACTGAAGAGAAGCTCCTGTTTTACTGAGTTTCCAATACTGAGTTGAACTAGATATGCCCCATTTGTGTAGGAAGCACAGTTCTTTTTGTTCTGAGCTAGCTCACTGTACTGGCCCTATAGGAAACACAGTAGAGTGCAAGAATGCCTTTTTCTCAAAAGCAGCGTGTTTTTCTTGCATGGCACACTAGGGTTCAGTTAAACTTCCTAAACGGAGTTGAATCACGTTCAGTTTGAAGTTCTAACCGCAAGGATTCATTCAGGCTAAGAACAGCACTCTTGTGCTATTCTGCAGATACACAGTGCAAATAGCATTCGCGTCTGTTCCCAACATGTAGAGTGTATTGGACTGAAGAGAAGCTCCTGTTTTATATACTTTCCAATCCAGAGTTGAACTAGATATGCCCCGTTTGTGTAGGAAGCACAGTTCTTTTGTTCTGAGCTAGCTCACTGTACTGGCCCTATAGGAAACACAGGAGAGTGCAAGAATGCCCGTCTCTCAAAAGCAGAGTGTTTTTCTTGCATGGCACACGAGGGTTCAATTAAACTTTCCAAACGGAGTTGAATCACGTTCAGTTTCAAGTTCTATCAGCAAGAGTTCATTCAGGCTAAGAACAGCACTCTTGTGCTATTCTGGCCATACACAGTGCAAATAGCATTCGTGTCTGTTCCCAGTAAGTACAGTGTATTGGACTGACGAGAAGCTCCTATTTTACTTAGTTTCCAATACTGAGTTTAACTAGATATGCCCCGTGTGTAGGAAGCACAGTTCTTTTGTTCTGAGCTAGCTCACTGTACTGGCCCTATAGGAAACACAGTAGAGTGCAAGAATGCCCGTTTCTCAAAAGCAGAGTGTTTTTCTTGCATGGCACACTAGGGTTCAATCCAACTTCCTAAACGGAGTTGAATCACGTTGAGTTTCAAGTTCTAGCAACAAGGGTTCCTTCAGCGTAAGAACAGCACTCTTGTGCCATTCTGGAAATACACAGTGCAAATAGAATTCACGTCTGTTCCCAGCACGTACAGTTTATTGGACTGAAGAGAAGCTCCTGTTTTACTTATTTTCCAATATCGAGTTGAACTAGATAAGACCCGTTTGTGTACGAAGCACAGTTCTTTTGTTCTGAGCTAGCTCACTGTACTGGTCCTATAGAAAACACAGGAGAGTGCAAGAATGCCAGTGTGTCAAAAGCAGAGTGTTTTTCTTGCATGGCACACTAGGTTTCAATTAAACTTCCTAATCGGAGTTGAATCACCTTGAGTTTCAAGTTCTAGCAACCAGGGTTCATTCAGGCTAAGAACAGCACTCTTGTGCCATTCTGGCCATACACACTGCAAAAAGCATTCACGTCTGTACCCAGCAAGTACAGTTTATTGGACTGAAGATAAGCTCCTGTTTTACTTAGTTTCCAATTCTGAGTTGAACTAGATATGCCCCGTTTGTGTAGGAAGCACAGTTCTTTTGTTCTGAGCTCGCTGATTCTACTGGCCATATACTAAACAGAGTAGAATGCAAGAAAGCCCATTTCCCAAAAGCAGAGTGGTTTTCTTGCATGGCACACTAGAGTTCAATTAAACTTCCTAAACAGAGTTGAATCACGTTCACTTTCAAGTTCTAGCAGCAAGTGTTCATTCAGGCTAAGAACACCACTGTAATTCTGGCTATACACAGTGCAAGTAGCATTCGCGTGTATTCCCAGCCAGTACAGTGTATTGGACTGAAGAGAAGCTCCTATTTTGCATAGTTTTCAATACTGTGTTGAATTAGATATGCCCATTTTGGGTAGGAAGCAAGTTCTTTTGTTCAGAGCTGGCTTATTCTACTGGCCCTATAGGAAACACAGTAGAGTGCAAGAATGCCCATTTCTCAAGAGCAGAGTGTTTTTCTTGCATGGCCCACTAGGGTACTATTAAACATCCTAAACGGAGTTGATTCACATTCAGTTTCACGTTCTAGCAGCAGGGGTTCATTCAGGCTAAGAACAGAACTCTTGTGCTAATCTGGCCGTACACAGTTCAAATAGCATTTGTGTCTGTTCCCAGCAAGTAAAGTGTATTGGACTGAAGAGAAGCTCCTGTTTTACTTAGTTTCGAATACTGAGTTGAACTAGATATTTCCCGTTTGTGTCGGAAGCACAGTTCTATGTTGTGAGCTAGCTCACTGTACTGGCCCTATAGGAAACAGAGTAGAGTGTAAGAATTCCCGTTTCTCAAAAGCAGAGTGGTTTTATTGCATGGCACACTAGGGTTCAATTAAACTTCCCAAAGGGAGTGGAATCACGTTCAGTTTCAAGTTCTAGCAGCAAGGGTTCATTCAGGTTAAGAACAGCACTCTTGTGCCATTCTGGCCATACACAGGGAAAATAGCATTCACGTATTTTCCCACCAAGTACAGTTTATTGGACTGAAGAGAAGCTCCTGTTTTACTTAGTTTCCAATACTGAGTTGAACTAGATATGCCCCGTTTGTGAAGGAAGCACAGTTCTTTTGTTCTGAGCTTGCTCACTGTACTGGCCCTACGGGGAAACACAGTAGATTGCAAGAATGCCCATTTCCAATACTGAGTTGAACTAGATTAGCCCTGTTTGTTTCGGAAGCACAGTTCATTTGTTCTTAGCTGGCTCACAATACTGGCCCTATAGGAATCACAGATGAGTGCAAGAATGCCCGTTTCTCAAAAGCAGAGTGTTTTTCTTGCATGGCACATTATGGTTCAATTAAACTTCCTAAACTGAGTTGAATCACGTTCAGTTTCAAGTTCTAGCAGCAAGTGTTCATTAAGACTAAGAACACCACTCTTGTGCATATCTGGCCATACTCAGTGCAAGTAGCATTCGCGTGTATCCCAGGCAGTACAGTGTATTGGACTGAAGAGAAGCTCCCGTTTTACTTAGTTTCCAATACTGAGTTGAACTAGATATGCCCCGTTTGTATAGGAAGCACAGTTCTTTTGTTCTGACCTAGCTTACTGTACTGGCCTATAGGAAACACAGTAGAGTGCAAGAATGCCGATTTCTCAAAATAGAGAGTTTTTCTTGCATGGCCCACTAGGGTACAATTAAACTTCCTAAACGGAATTGAATCACGTTCAGTTTCAAGTTCTAGCATCAAGGGTTCATTCAGCCTAAGAATAGCACTCTTGTGCTATTCAGGCCATACACAGTGCAAATAGCATTCCCGTCTTTTGCCATTAAGTACATTGTATTAGACTGAAGAGAAACTCCTGTTTTACTCAGTTTCCAATACTGAGTTGAACTAGATATGCCCCAATGGTGTAGGAAGCACAGTTCTCTTGTTCTGAGCTGGCTCACACTACTGGCCCTATAAAAAACACAGGAGTGTGCAAGAATGTCCGTTTCTCAAAAGCAGAGTGTTTTTCTTGCATGGCACACTAGGGTTCAATCAAACTTCCCAAACAGAGTTGAATCACGTTCAGTTTCAAGTTCTAACATCAAGGGTTCATTCAGGCTAAGAACAGCACTCTTGAGCTATTCTGGCCATACACACTATAAATAGCATTCGCGTCTCTTCCCAGCAAGTTCAGTGTATTGGACTGAAAAGAAGCTCCCGTTTTACTTAGTTTCCAATACTGAGTTGAACTAGATATGCCCCGTTTTTGTAGGAAGCACAGTTGTTTTGTTGTGACCTAGCTCACTGCAGTGGCCCTATAGGAAACACAGGAGAGTAAAAGAATGCCCGTTTCTCAAAAGCAGATTGGTTTTCTTGCAGGGCCCACGAGGGTTCAGTTAAACTTCCTAAACGGAGATGAATCACGTTCAGTTTCAAGTTCTAGCAGCAAGGGTTCATTCATGCTAGGAACAACATTCTTGTGCCATTTTGGAAATACACAGTGCAAATAGCATTCACGTCTGTTCCCAGCAAGTACAGTCTATTGGAATGAAGAGAAGCTCCTGTTTTACTTAGTTTCCAATACTGAGTTGAACTAGATATGCCCCATTTGTGTAGGAAGCACAGTTCTTTTGTTCTGAGCTAGCTCACTATACTGGTCCTATAGGAGACACAGGAGAGTGCAAGAATGCCGGTCTCTCAAAATCTGAGTGTTTTTCTTGCATGGCACACTAGGGTTCAATTAAACTTCCCAAACGGAGTTGATTCACTTTCAGTTTCAAGTTCTAGCAGTAAGGGTTCATTCAGGCTAAAAACATCACTCTTGTGCCATTCTGGCCATACACAGTGCAAATAGCATTCACGTGTATTCCCAGCAATTACATTTTATTGGACTGAAGAGAAGGTCCTGTTATACTTAGTTTCCAATACTGATTTGAAGTAGATATGCCCCGGTTGTGTAGGAAGCACAGTTCTTTTGTTCTGAACTAGCTCTCTGTATGGCCCTATAGGAAACACAGGAGAGTGTATGAATGCCCATTTCTCAATAGCAGAGTGTTTTTCTTGCATGACCCACTAGGGTACAATTAAACTTCCTAAACGGAGTTGAATCACGTTCAGTTTCAAGTTCCAGCAGCAAGGGTTCATTCAGGCTAAGAACACCACTCTTGGTCAATTCTGGCCATACACAGTGCAAGTAGCATTCGCGTGTATTTCCAGCCAGTACAGTGTATTGAACTGAAGAGAAGGTATTCTTTTACATAGTTTTCAATACTGAGTTGAACTAGATATGCCCCGTCGTGTAGGAAGCACATTTCTTTTGTTCTGAGATAGCTTACTGTACTGGCCCTATAAGAAACACAGGAGAGTGCAAGAATGCCCGTCTCTCAAAAGCAGAGTGTTTTTCTTGCATGGCACACTTGGGTTCAATTAAACATCCTAACCGTAGTTGAATCACGTTCAGTTTCAAGTTCTAGTATCAAGGGTTCATTCAAGCTAAGAACAGCACTCTTGTTCCATTCTGGCCATACACAGTGCAAATAGCATTCATGTCTGTTCCCAGCAAGTACAGTTTATTGAACTGAAGAGTAGCTCCTGTTTTACTTAGTTTCCAATACTAAGTTGAACTAGATATGCCCCGTTTGTGTAGGAAGCACAGTTCTTTTGTTCTGACCTAGCTCATTGTACAGGTCCTATAGGAAACACTGTAGAGTGCAAGAATGCCAGTTTCTCAAAAGCAGAGTGTTTTTCTTGCATGGCACACTAGGCTTCAATTAAACTTCCTAAATGGAGTTGAATCAAGTTCAGTTTAAAGTTCTAGCAACAAGGGTACATTCAGGCTAATAACAGCACTCTTGTGCTATTCTGGACGTACACAGTGCAAACAGCATTTGTGTCTGTTCCCAGCAAGTACAGTATATTGGACTGAAGAGAAGCTCCTGTTTGACTTTGTTTCCAATACTGAGTTGAACTAGATATGTCCCGTTTTTGTAGGAAGCACAGTTCTTTTGTTCTGAGCTGGCTCACACTACTGGCCCTATAGGAAACACAGAGGAGTGCAAGAATGCCCGTTTCTCAAAAGCAGAGTATTTTTCTTGCATGGCACACTAGGGTTCAATTAAACTTCCCAAATGGAGTTGAATCACGTTCAGTTTCAAGTTAAAGCAACAAGGGTTCATTCAGGCTAAGAACAGCAGTCTTGTGCCATTCTGGCCATACACAGTGCAAATAGCATTCACGTGTGTTCCCAGGAATTACAGTTTATTGGACTGAAGAGAAGCTCCTGTTTTACTTAGTTTTCAATACTGAGTTGAACTAGATATGCCCCGTTTGTGAAGGAAGCACAGTCCTTTTTCTGAGCTAGCTCACTGTAGTGGCCCTATAGGAAACACAGTAGAGTGCAAGAATGCCCGTTTCTCAAAAGCAGAGTGTTTTTCTTGCATGACACACTAGGTTTCAATTAAACTTCCTAATTGTTGTTGAATCACGTTGAGTTTCAAGTTCTAGCAACAAGGGTTCTTTCAGGCTAAGAACAGCACTCTTGTGCCATTCTGGCCATACACACTGCAAAAAGCATTCACGTCTGTTCCCATTAAGTACAGTTTATTGGACTGAAGATAAACTTCTGTTTTACTTAGTTTCCAATTCTGAGTTGAACTAGATATGCCCCGTTTGTTTAGGAAACACAGTTCTTTTGTTCTGAGCTCGCTGATTCTACTGGCCATATATTAAACAGAGTAGAGTGCAAGAATGCCCATTTCCCAAAAGCAGAGTGGTTTTCTTGCATGTCACACTAGAGTTCAATTAAACTTCCTAAACAGAGTTGAATCACGTTCACTTTCAAGTTCTAGCAGCAAGTGTTCATTCAGGCTAAGAACATCACTCTTGTGCAATTCTGGGTATACACAGTGCAAGTAGCATTCACGTGTATTCCCAGCCAGTACAGTGTATTGGACTAAAGAGAAGCTCCTATTTTACATAGTTTTCAATACTGTGTTGAACTAGATATGCCCAGTTTGTGTAGGAAGCAAGTTCTTTTGTTCTGAGCTGGCTTACTCTACTGGCCCTATAGGAAACACAGTAGAGTGCAAGAATGCCCATTTCTCAATAGCAGAGTGTTTTTCTTGCATGGCCCACTAGGGTACTATTAAACATCCTAAACGGAGTTGATTCACATTCAGTTTCACGTTCTAGCAGCAGGGGTTCATTCAGGCTAAGAACAGAACTCTTGTGCTAATCTGGCCGTACACAGTTCAAATAGCATTTGTGTCTGTTCCCAGCAAGTAAAGTGTATTGGACTGAAGAGAAGCTCCTGTTTTACTTAGTTTCCAATACAAGGTTGAACTAGATATTCGCCGTTTGTATCGGAAGCACAGTTCTTTTGTTGTGAGCTAGCTCACTGTACTGGCCCTATAGGAAACACAGTAGAGTTTAAGATTGCCCGTTTCTCAAAAGCAGAGTGGTTTTCTTGCATGGCACACTAGGGTTCAATTAAACTTCCCACAGGGAGTGGAATCACGTTCAGTTTCGAGTTCTAGCAACAAGGGTTCATTCAGGTTAAGAACAGCACTCTTGTGCCATTCTGGCCATACACAGGGAAAATAGCATTCACGTATTTTCCCACCAATTACAGTTTATTGGACTGAAGAGAAGCTCCTGTTTTACTTAGTTTCCAATACTGAGTTGAACTAGATATGCCCCGTTTGTGAAGGAAGCACAGTTCTTTTGTTCTGAGCTTGCTCACTGTACTGGCCCTATAGGAAACACAGTAGAGTGCAAGAATGCCCATTTCTCAAAACAGAGTGTTTTTCTTGCATGGCACACTAGGGTTCATTTAAACTTCCTAAGCGGAGTTGAATCATTTTCAGTTTCAAGTTCTAGCAGCAAGGGTTCATTCAGGCGAAGAACAGCACTCTTGTACTATTCTGGCCATACACAGTACAAATAGCATGCTAGTGTGTTCCCAGCAAGTTCAGTGTATTGGACTGAAGAATGCCCGTCTCTCTAAAGCAGTTTTTCTTTCAGGCTAAGAACAGCACTCTTGTGCTATTCTGGCCATATTCAGTGCAAATTGCATTCGCGACTGTTCCCAGCAAGAACAGTGTATTGGACTGAAGAGAAGCTCCTGTTTTACTTAGTTTCCAATACTAGATATGGCCCGTTTGTGTAGGAAGCAAAGTTCTTTTATTCTGAGCTAGCTCACTGTACTGGCCCTATACGAAATAGAGTATAGTGCAAGAATGCCCGTTTCTCAAAAGCAGAATGTTTTTCTTTCATGGCACACTCGGTTTCAATTAAACTTCCTAATCGGAGTTGAGTTTCAAGTTCTAGCAACAAGGGTTCATTCAGGCTAAGAACTTCCCAAAGGGAGTGGAATCACGTTCAGTTCCAAGTTCTAGCAGCAAGGGTTCATTCAGGCGAAGAACAGCACTCGTGTACTATTCTGGCTCCTGTTTTACATAGTTTCCAATACTGTTTGTGTTGGAAGCACAGTTCTTTTGTTCTGAGCTAGCTCACTGTACTGGCCCTTTAGGAAACACAGTAGAGTGCAAGAATGCCCGTTTCTCAAATCAGAGTGTTTTTCTTGAATGGCATACTAGGGTTCAATTAAACTTCGTAAACGGAGTTGAATCACGTTCAGTTTCAAGTTCTGGCATCAAGTGTTCATTCACACTAAGAACACCACACTTGTGCAATTCTGGCCATACACAGTGCAAGTAGCATTCGAGTGTATTACCAGGCAATACAGTGTATTGGACTGATGAGAAACTCCCGTTTTTTTAGTTTCCAATACTGAGTTGAACTAGATATGCCCCGTTTGTGTAGGAAGCACAGTTCTCTTGTTCGGAGCTAGCTCACTGTACTGGCCCTATAGGAAACACAGTAGAGTGCAAGAGTGCCTGTTTCTCAAAAGCAGAGTGTTTTTCTTGTAAGGCCGACTGGGGTCCAATACAACTTCCTAAACGGAGTTGATTCACACTGAGTTTCAAGTTCTAGCATTAAGTGTTAATTCAGGGTAAGAACACCACTATTGTGCTATTCTGGCCATAAACAGTGCAAATAGCACTCCCGTCTGTTCCCAGAAAATACAGTGTATTGGACTGAAGAGAAGCTCCTGTTTTACTTAGTTTCCAATACTGAGTTGAACTAGATATGCCCCGTTTGTGTAAGAGGCACAGTTCTTTTGCTCTGTGCTAGCTCACTGTACTGGCCCTATAGGAAACACAGTAGAGTGCAAGAATGCCCGTTTCTCAAAAGCAGAGTGTTTTTCTTGCATGGCACACTAGGGTTCAGTTAAACTTCTTAAACGGAGATGAATCACATTCAGTTTCAAGTACTAGCAGCAAGGGTTCATTCAGGCTAAGAACAGCACTGTTGTGCTCTTCTGGCCATACACAGTGCAAATAGCATTCGCGTCTGTTCCCAGCAAGTACACTGTATTGGACTGAAGAGAAGCTCCTGTTTTATTTACTTTCCAATTCAGAGTTGAACTAGATATGCCCTGTTTGTGCAGGAAGCATAGTTCTTTTGCTCTGAGCTAACTCACTGTACTGGCCCTATAGGAAACACAGTAGAGTACAAGAATGCCCGTTACTCAAAAACAGAGTGTTTTTCTAACATGGCACACTAGGGTTCATTTAAACTTCCTAAGCGGAGTTGAATCACATTCAGTTTCAAGTTCTAGCAGCAAGGGTTCATTCAGGCTAAGAACAGCACTCTTGTGCTATTCTGCTCATACAGAGTGCAAATAGTAGCATTCGCGTCTGTTCCCAGCAAGTACAGTGTATTGGACCGAAGAGAAGCTCCTGTTTTATTTACTTTCCAATCCAGAGATTAACTAGATATGCCCCGTTTGTGTAGGAAGCACAGTTCTTTTGTTCTGAGCTAGCTCACTATACTGGCCCTATTGGAAAAACAGAAGAGTTCAAGAATGCCGGTTTCTCAAAAGCAGAGTGTTTTTCTTGCATGGCACACTAGGGTTCAGTTAAACTTCCTAAATGGAGTTGAATCACGTTCAGTTTCAAGTTCTAGCAGGAAGGGTTCATTCAGGCTAAGAACAGCACTCTTGTGCTCTTCTGGCCGTACACAGTTCAAATAGCATTCGAATCTGTTCCCAGCAAGTACAGTGTATTGGACTGAAGAGAAGCTCCTGTTTTACTTAGTTTCCAATACTGAGTTGAACTAGATATGCCCCGTTTGTGTAGGAAGCACAGTTCTTTTGTTCTGAGCTAGCTCAATTTATGGGCCCTATAGGAAACACAGTATAGTGAAAGAACGCCCGTTTCTCAAAAGCAGAGTGTTTTTCATGCATGGCACACTAGGGTTCAGTTAAACTTCCTAAACGGAGTTGAATCACGTTCAGTTTCAATTTCTAGCAGCAAGGGTACATTCAGGCTAAGAACAGCACTCTTGTGCTATTCTGGCCATACACAGTGCAAATAATAACATTCGCGTCTGTTCCCAGTAAGTACAGTGCATTGGACCGAAGAGAAGCTCCTGTTTTACTTAGTTTCCAATCCTGAGTTGAACTAGATATGCCCAATTAGTGTGGGAAGCACAGTTCTTTTGTTCTGAGCTAGCTCACTGTACTGGCCCTATAGGAAACACAGTACAGTGCAAGAATGCCCGTTTCTCAAAAGCAGAGTGTTTTTCTTGCATGGCACACTAGGGTTCAGTTAAACTTCTTAAACGGAGTTGAATCACATTCAGTTTCAAGTTCTAGCAGCAAGGGTTCATTCAGTCTAAGAACACCACTCTTGTGCTATTCTGCAGATACACAGTGCAAATAGCATTCGCGTCTGTTCCCAGCAAGTACAGTGTATTGGACTGAAGAGAAGCTCCTGTTTTATTTACTTTCCAATCCAGAGTTGAACTAGATATGCCCCGTTTGTGTAGAAAGCACAGTTCTTTGTTCTGAGCTAGCTCACTGTACTGACCCTATAGGAAACACAGTACAGTGCAAGAATGCCCGTTTCTCAAAAGCAGAGTTTTTTTTCTTGCATGGCACACTAGGGTTCTTTTAAACTTCCTAAACGGAGTTGAATCACGTTCAGTTTCAAGTTCTAGCACAAGGGTTCATTCAGGCTAAGAACAGTACTCTTGTGCTCTTCTGGCCATACACAGTGCAAATAGCATTCGTGTGTCTTCCCAGCAAGTACACTGTATTGGACTGAAGAGAAGCTCCTGTTTTATTTACTTTCCAATCCCGAGTTGAACTAGATATGCCCCGTTTGTGTAGGATGCACAGTTCTTTTGTTCTGAGCTAGCTCACTGTACTGGCCCTATAGGAAACACAGTAGAGTACAAGAATGCCCGTTTCTCAAAAACAGAGTGTTTTTCTAGCATGGCACACTAGGGTTCATTTAAACTTACTAAACGAAGTTGAATCACGTTCAGTTTCAAGTTCTAGCAGCAAGGGTTCATTCAGGCTAAGAACAGCACTCTTGTGCTATTCTGCCCATAAACAGTGCAAATAGTAGCATTCCCGTGTGTTCCCAGCAAGTACAGTGTATTGGACTGAAGAGAAGCTCCTGTTTTATTTACTTTCCAATCCGAGTTGAACTAGATATGCCCCGTTTGTGTAGGAAGCACAGTTCTTTTGTTCTGAGCTAGCTCACTGTACGGGCCCTATAGGTAACACAGTAGAGTGCAAGAATGCCCGTTTCTCAAAACCAGAGTGTTTTTCTTGCATGGCACATTAGAGTTCAGTTAAACTTCCTAAACGGAGTTGAATCACGTTCAGTTTCAAGTTCTAGCAGCAAGGGTTCATTCAGGCTAAGAACAGCACTCTTGTGCTATTCTGCAGATACACAGTGCAAATAGCATTCGCGTCTGTTCCCAGCAAGTACAGTGTATTGGACTGAAGTGAAGCTTCTGTTTTACTTAGTTTCCAATACTGAGTTGAATTAGATATGCCCCGTTTGTGCAGGAAGCACAGTTCTTTTGCTCTGAGCTAACTCACTGTACTGGCCCTATAGGATACACAGTAGAGTACAAGAATGTCCGTTTCTCAAAAGCAGAGTGTTTTTTTAGCATGGCACACTAGGGTTCAGTTAAACTTCCTAAACAGAGTTGAATCAGGTTCAGTTTCAAGTTCTACCAGCAAGGGTTCATTCAGGCTAAGAACAGCACTCTTGTGCTCTTCTGGCCATACACAGTGCAAATAGCATTCGCATCTGTTCCCAGCAAGTACAGTGTATTGGACTGAAGAGAAGCTCCTGTTTTACTTAGTTTCCAATACTGAGTTGAACCAGATATGCCCCGTTTGTGTAGGAAGCACAGTTCTTTTGTTCTGAGCTAGCTCACTTTACTGGCCCTATAGGAAAAACAGTATAGTGCAAGAATGCCCGTTTCTCAAAAGCAGAGTGTTTTTCATGCATGGCACACTAGGGTTCAGTTAAAATTCCTAAACGGAGTTGAATCACCTTCAGTTTCAATTTCTAGCAGCAAGGGTTCATTCAGGCTAAGAACAGCACTCTTGTGCTATTCTGGCCATAACCAGTGCAAATAATAACATTCGCGTCTGTTCCCAGGAAGTACAGTGTATTGGACCGAAGAGAAGCTCCTGTTTTACTTACTTTCCAATCCTGAGTTGAACTAGATATTCCCAATTTGTGTAGGAAGCACAGTTCTTTTGTTCTGAGCTAGCTCACTGTACTGGCCCTATAGGAAACACAGTAGAGTGCAAGAATGCCCGTTTCTCAAAAGCAGAGTGTTTTTCATGCATGGCACACTAGGGTTCAGTTAAACTTCCTAAACGGAGGTGAATCACCTTCAGTTTCAATTTCTAGCAGCAAGGGTTCATTCAGGCTAAGAACAGCACTCTTGTGCTCTTCTCGCCATACACAGTACACATAGCATTCGCGTCTGTTCCCAGCATGTACAGTGTATTGGACTGAAGAGAAGCTCCTGTTTTACTTAGTTTCCAATCCTGAGTTGAACTAGATATGCCCCGTTTGTGTAGGAAGCACAGTTCTTTTGTTCTGAGCTAGCTCAATTTATGGGCCCTATAGGAAACACAGTATAGTGAAAGAACGCCCGTTTCTCAAAAGCAGAGTGTTTTTCATGCATGGCACACTAGGGTTCAGTTAAACTTCCTAAACGGAGTTGAATCAAGTTCAGTTTCAATTTCTAGCAGCAAGGGTACATTCAGGCTAAGAACAGCACTCTTGTGCTATTCTGCAGATACACAGTGCAAATAGCATTTGCGTCTGTTCCCAGCAAGTACAGTGTATTGGACTGAAGAGAAGCTCCTGTTTTATTTACTTTCCAATCCAGAGTTGAACTAGATATGCCCCGTTTGTGTAGGAAGCACAGTACTTTGTTCTGAGCTAGCTCACTGTACTGACCCTATAGGAAACACAGTACAGTGCAAGAATGCCCGTTTCTCAAAAGCAGAGTTTTTTTTCTTGCATGGCACACTAGGGTTCTTTTAAACTTCCTAAACGGAGTTGAATCACGTTCAGTTTCAAGTTCTAGCACAAGGGTTCATTCAGGCTAAGAACAGTACTCTTGTGCTCTTCTGGCCATACACAGTGCAAATAGCATTCGCGTGTCTTCCCAGCAAGTACAGTGTATTGGACTGAAGAGAAGCTCCTGTTTTATTTACTTTCCAATCCCGAGTTGAACTAGATATGCCCCGTTTGTGTAGGATGCACAGTTCTTTTGTTCTGAGCTAGCTCACTGTACTGGCCCTATAGGAAACACAGTAGAGTACAAGAATGCCCGTTTCTCAAAAACAGAGAGTTTTTCTAGCATGGCACACTAGGGTTCATTTAAACTTACTAAACGAAGTTGAATCACGTTCAGTTTCAAGTTCTAGCAGCAAGGGTTCATTCAGGCTAAGAACAGCACTCTTGTGCTATTCTGCCCATAAACAGTGCAAATAGTAGCATTCCCGTGTGTTCCCAGCAAGTACAGTGTATTGGACTGAAGAGAAGCTCCTGTTTTATTTACTTTCCAATCCAGAGTTGAACTAGATATGCCCCGTTTGTGTAAGAAGCACAGTTCTTTTGTTCTGAGCTAGCTCACTGTACGGGCCCTATAGGAAACACAGTAGAGTGCAAGAATGCCCGTTTCTCAAAAACAGAGTGTTTTTCTTGCATGGCACATTAGAGTTCAGTTAAACTTCCTAAACGGAGTTGAATCACGTTCAGTTTCAAGTTCTAGCAGCAAGGGTTCATTCAGGCTAAGAACAGCACTCTTGTGCTATTCTGCAGATACACAGTGCAAATAGCATTCGCGTCTGTTCCCAGCAAGTACAGTGTATTGGACTGAAGTGAAGCTTCTGTTTTACTTAGTTTCCAATACTGAGTTGAACTAGATATGCCCCGTTTGTGCAGGAAGCACAGTTCTTTTGCTCTGAGCTAACTCACTGTACTGGCCCTATAGGATACACAGTAGAGTACAAGAATGCCCGTTTCTCAAATACAGAGTGTTTTTTTAGCATGGCACACTAGAGTTCAGTTAAACTTCCTAAACGGAGTTGAATCACGTTCAGTTTCAAGTTCTAGCAGCAAGGGTTCATTCAGGCTAAGAACAGCACTCTTGTGCTATTCTGGCCATACCCAGTGCAAATAATAACATTCGCGTCTGTTCCCAGTAAGTACAGTGTATTGGACCGAAGAGAAGCTCCTGTTTTACTTACTTTCCAATCCTGAGTTGAACTAGATATGCCCAATTTGTGTAGGAAGCACAGTTCTTTTGTTCTGAGCTAGCTCACTGTACTGGCCCTATAGGAAACCCAGTAGAGTGCAAGAATGCCCGTTTCTCAAAAGCAGAGTGTTTTTCTTTCATTGCACACTAGGGTTCAGTTAAACTTCCTAAACGGAGTTGAATCACGTTCAGTTTGAAGTTCTAACAGCAAGGGTTCATTCAGGCTAAGAACAGTACTCTTGTGCTATTCTGCAGATACACAGTGCAACTAGCATTCGCGTCTGTTCCCAGCAAGTACAGTGTATTGGACTGAAGAGAAGCTCCTGTTTTATTTACTTTCCAATCCAGAGTTGAACTAGATATGCCCCGTTTGTGCAGGAAGCACAGTTCTTTTGCTCTGTGCTAGCTCACTGTACTGGCCCTATTGGAAAAACAGTAGAGTGCAAGAATGCCCGTTTCTCAAAAGCAGAGTGTTTTTCTAGCATGGCACACTAGGGTTCAGTTAAACTTCCTAAACGGAGTTGAATCACGTTCAGTTTCAAGTTCTAGCAGCAAGGGTTCATTCAGGCTAAAAACTGCACTCTTGTGCTATTATGGCCATACAGTGCAAATAGCATTCGTGTCAGTTCCCAGCAAGTACAGTGTATTGGATTGAAGGGAAGCTCCTGTTTTATTTAGTTTCCAATACTGAGTTGAACTAGATATGCCCCGTTTGTGCAGGAAGCACAGTTCTTTTGCTCTGTGCTAGCTCACTGTACTGGCCCTATAGGAAACACAGTAGAGTACAAGAATGCCCGTTTCTCAAAAACAGAGTGTTTTTCTAGCATGGCACACTAGTGTTCAGTTAAACTTCCTAAACGTAGTTGAATCACGTTCATTTTCAAGTTCTAGCAGGAAGGGTTCATTCAGGCTAAGAACAGCACTCTTGTGCTCTTCTGGCCGTACACAGTTCAAATAGCATTCGCATCTGTTCCCAGCAAGTACAGTGTATTGGACTGAAGAGAAGCTCCTGTTTTACTTAGTTTCCAATACTGAGTTGAACTAGATATGCCCCGTTTGTGTAGGAAGCACAGTTCTTTTGTTCGGAGCTAGCTCACTTTACGGGCCCTATAGGAAACACAGTATAGTACAAGAATGCCCGTTTCTCAAAAGCAGAGTGTTTTTCATGCATGGCACACTAGGGTTCAGTTAAACTTCCTAAACGGAGTTGAATCACGTTCAGTTTCAAGTTCTAGCAGCAAGGGTTCATTCAGGCGAAGAACAGCACTCTTGTGCTCTTCTGGTCATACACAGTGCAAATAGAATTCGCGTCTGTTCCCAGAAAGTACAGTGTATTCCACTGAAGAGAAGCTCCTGTTTTACTTAGTTTCCAAAACTGAGTTGAAGTAGATATGCCCCGTTTGTGTACGAAGCACAGTTCTTTTTCTGAGCTAGCTCACTTTACTGGCCTTATAGGAAACACACTAGAGTGCAAGAATGCCCGTTTCTCAAAAGCAGAGTGTTTTTCTTGCATGGCACACTAGGGTTCAGTTAAACTTGCTAAACGGAGTTGAATCACGTTCAGTTTCAAGTTCTAGCAGCAAGGGTTCATTCAGGCTAAGAACAGCACTCTTGTGCTATTCTGCCCATACACAGTGCAAATAGTAGCATTCGGGTCTGTTCCCAGCAAGTACAGTGTATTGGACAGAAGAGAAGCTCCTGTTTTACTTAGTTTCCAATACTGAGTTGAACTAGATATGCCCCGTTTGTGTAGGAAGCACAGTTCTTTTGTTCTGAGCGAGGTCACTGTACTGGCCCTATAGGAAACACAGTAGAGTGCAAGAATGCCCGTTTCTCAAAAGCAGAGTGTTTTTCATGCATGGCACACTAGGGTTCAGTTAAACTTCCTAATCGGAGTTGAATCACTTTCAGTTTCAATTTCTAGCAGCAAGGGTTCATTCAGGATAAGAACAGTACTCTTGTGCTATTCTGGTCATTCACAGTGCAAATAATAACATTCGCGTCTGTTCCCAGTAAGTACAGTGTATTGGCCCGAAGAGAAGCTCCTGTTTTACTTAGTTTACAATCCTAAGTAAACTAGATATGCCCCATTTGTGTAGGAAGCACAGTTCTTTTGTTCTGAGCTAGTTCACTGTACTGGCCCTATCGGAAACACAGTAGAGTGCAAGAATGCCCTTTTCTCAAAAGCAGAGTGGTTTTCTTGCATGGCACACTAGGGTTCAGTTAAACTTCCTAAACGGAGTTGAATCACGTTCAGTTTCAAGTTCTAACAGCAAGGGTTCATTCAGGCTAAGAACAGCACTCTTGTGCTATTCTGCAGATACACAGTACAAATAGGATTCGCGTCTGTTCCCAGCAAGTACAGTGTATTGGCCCGAAGAGAAGCTCCTGTTTTACTTAGTTTCCAATACTGAGTTGATCTAGATATGCCCCGTTTGTGCAGGAAGCACAGTTCTTTTGCTCTGAGCTAACTCACTGTACTGGCCCTATAGGAAACACAGTACAGTGCAAGAATGCCCGTTTCTCAAAAACAGAGTGTTTTTCTAGCATGGCACACTAGGGTTCATTTAAACTTACTAAACGAAGTTGAATCACGTTCAGTTTCAAGTTCTAGCAGCAAGGGTTCATTCAGGCAAAGAACAGCACTCTTGTGCTCTTCTGGCCATACACAGTGAAAATAGCTTTCGCGTCTGTTCCCAGCAAGTACAGTGTATTGGACTGAAGAGAAGCTCCTGTTTTATATACTTTATAATCCAGAGTTGAACTAGATATGGCGCGTTTGTGTAGGAAGCACAGTTCTTTTGTTCTGAGCTAGCTCACTGTACTGGCCCTATAGGAAACACAGAAGGGTGCAAGAATGCCCGTTTCTCAAAAGCTGAGTGTTTTCTTGCATGGCACACTAGGGTTCAGTTAAACTTGTTAAACGGAGTTGTATCACGTTCAGTTTCAAGTTCTAGCAGCAAGGGTTCATTCAGGCTAAGAATAGAACTCTTCTGCTCTTCTGGCCATACACAGTGCAAATAGCATTCGTGTCTGTTCCCAGCAAGTACAGTGTATTGGACTGAAGTGAAGCTTCTGTTTTACTTAGTTTCCAATACTGAGTTGAACTAGATATGCCCCGTTTGTGTAGGACGCACAGTTCTTTTGCTCTGAGCTAACTCATTGTACTGGCCTTATAGGAAACACAGTAGAGTGCAAGAATGCGCGTTTCTCAAAAGTAGAGTGTTTTTCTAGCATGGCACACTAGGGTTCAGTTAAACTTCCTAAACGGAGTTGATTCACGTTCAGTTTCAAGTTCTAGAAGCAAGGGTGCATTCAGGCTAAGAACAGCACTCTTGTGCTACTCTTGCCATAGACAATGCAAATAATAGAATTCGCGTCTGTTCCCAGCAAGTACAGTGTATTGAACTGAAGACAAGCTCCTGTTTTACTTAGTTTCCAATCCTGAGTTGAACTAGATATGCCCCATTTGTGTAGTAAGCACAGTTCTTTTGTTCTGAGCTAGCTCACTGTACAGGCCCTATATTCAAACACAGTAGAGTGCAGGAATGCCCGTTTCTCAAAAGCAGAGTGTTTTTCTTGCATGGCACACTAGGGTTCAGTTAAACTTCCTAAAAGGAGTTGAATCACGTTCAGTTTCAATTTCTAGCAGCAAGGGTTCATTCAGGCTAAGAACAGCACTCTTGTGCTATTCTGGCCATACACCGTGTAAATAGCATTCGCGTCTGTTCCCAAAATGTACAGTGTATTGGACTGAAGAGAAGCTCCTGTTTTACTGAGTTTCCAATACTGAGTTGAACTAGATATGCCCCATTTGTGTAGGAAGCACAGTTCTTTTTGTTCTGAGCTAGCTCACTGTACTGGCCCTATAGGAAACACAGTAGAGTGCAAGAATGCCTTTTTCTCAAAAGCAGCGTGTTTTTCTTGCATGGCACACTAGGGTTCAGTTAAACTTCCTAAACGGAGTTGAATCACGTTCAGTTTGAAGTTCTAACCGCAAGGATTCATTCAGGCTAAGAACAGCACTCTTGTGCTATTCTGCAGATACACAGTGCAAATAGCATTCGCGTCTGTTCCCAACATGTAGAGTGTATTGGACTGAAGAGAAGCTCCTGTTTTATATACTTTCCAATCCAGAGTTGAACTAGATATGCCCCGTTTGTGTAGGAAGCACAGTTCTTTTGTTCTGAGCTAGCTCACTGTACTGGCCCTATAGGAAACACAGTAGAGTGCAAGAATGCCCGTTTCTCAAAAGCAGAGTGTTTTTCTTGCATGGCACACCTGGTTTCAATTAAACTTCCTAAACGGTCTTGAATCACGTTGAGTTTCACATTCGAGCAACAAGGGTTCATTCAGGCTAAGAACAGAACTCGTGTGTCATTCTGGAACTACACAGTGCAAATAGCTTTCAAGTCTGTTCCCAGCAAGTACAGTTTATTGGACTGAAGAGAAGCTCCTGTTTTACTTAGCTTCCAATACTGAGTTGAACTAGATATGCCCCGTTTGTGAAGGAAGCACAGTCCTTTTTCTGAGCTAGCTCACTCTAGTGGCCCTATAGGAAACACAGTAGAGTGCAAGAATGCCCGTTTCTCAAAAGCAGAGTGTTTTTCTTGCATGACACACTAGGTTTCAATTAAACTTCCTAATCGGAGTTGAATCACGTTGAGTTTCATTTCTAGCAACAAGGGTTCATTCAGGCTAAGAACAGCACTCTTGTGCCATTCTGGCCATACACACTGCAAAAAGCATTCATTTCAGTTCCCAGCAAGTACAGTTTATTGGACTGAAGAGAGGCTCCTGTTTTACTTAGTTTCCAATACTGAGTTGAACTAGATATGCCTCGTTTGTGCAGGAAGCACAGTTCTTTTGCTCTGAGCTAACTCACTGTACTGGCCCTATAGGAAACACAGGAGAGTGCAAGAATGCCCGTCTCTCAAAAGCAGAGTGTTTTTCTTGCATGGCACACGAGGGTTCAATTAAACTTTCCAAACGGAGTTGAATCACGTTCAGTTTCAAGTTCTATCAGCAAGAGTTCATTCAGGCTAAGAACACCACTCTTGTGCTATTCTGGCCATACACAGTGCAAATAGCATTCGTGTCTGTTCCCAGTAAGTACAGTGTATTGGACTGACGAGAAGCTCCTATTTTACTTAGTTTCCAATACTGAGTTTAACTAGATATGCCCCGTGTGTAGGAAGCACAGTTCTTTTGTTCTGAGCTAGCTCACTGTACTGGCCCTATAGGAAACACAGTAGAGTGCAAGAATGCCCGTTTCTCAAAAGCAGAGTGTTTTTCTTGCATGGCACACTAGGGTTCAATCCAACTTCCTAAACGGAGTTGAATCACGTTGAGTTTCAAGTTCTAGCAACAAGGGTTCCTTCAGCGTAAGAACAGCACTCTTGTGCCATTCTGGAAATACACAGTGCAAATAGAATTCACGTCTGTTCCCAGCACGTACAGTTTATTGGACTGAAGAGAAGCTCCTGTTTTACTTATTTTCCAATATCGAGTTGAACTAGATAAGACCCGTTTGTGTACGAAGCACAGTTCTTTTGTTCTGAGCTAGCTCACTGTACTGGTCCTATAGAAAACACAGGAGAGTGCAAGAATGCCAGTGTGTCAAAAGCAGAGTGTTTTTCTTGCATGGCACACTAGGTTTCAATTAAACTTCCTAATCGGAGTTGAATCACCTTGAGTTTCAAGTTCTAGCAACCAGGGTTCATTCAGGCTAAGAACAGCACTCTTGTGCCATTCTGGCCATACACACTGCAAAAAGCATTCACGTCTGTACCCAGCAAGTACAGTTTATTGGACTGAAGATAAGCTCCTGTTTTACTTAGTTTCCAATTCTGAGTTGAACTAGATATGCCCCGTTTGTGTAGGAAGCACAGTTCTTTTGTTCTGAGCTCGCTGATTCTACTGGCCATATACTAAACAGAGTAGAATGCAAGAAAGCCCATTTCCCAAAAGCAGAGTGGTTTTCTTGCATGGCACACTAGAGTTCAATTAAACTTCCTAAACAGAGTTGAATCACGTTCACTTTCAAGTTCTAGCAGCAAGTGTTCATTCAGGCTAAGAACACCACTGTAATTCTGGCTATACACAGTGCAAGTAGCATTCGCGTGTATTCCCAGCCAGTACAGTGTATTGGACTGAAGAGAAGCTCCTATTTTGCATAGTTTTCAATACTGTGTTGAATTAGATATGCCCATTTTGGGTAGGAAGCAAGTTCTTTTGTTCAGAGCTGGCTTACTCTACTGGCCCTATAGGAAACACAGTAGAGTGCAAGAATGCCCATTTCTCAATAGCAGAGTGTTTTTCTTGCATGGCCCACTAGGGTACTATTAAACATCCTAAACGGAGTTGATTCACATTCAGTTTCACGTTCTAGCAGCAGGGGTTCATTCAGGCTAAGAACAGAACTCTTGTGCTAATCTGGCCGTACACAGTTCAAATAGCATTTGTGTCTGTTCCCAGCAAGTAAAGTGTATTGGACTGAAGAGAAGCTCCTGTTTTACTTAGTTTCGAATACTGAGTTGAACTAGATATTTCCCGTTTGTGTCGGAAGCACAGTTCTATGTTGTGAGCTAGCTCACTGTACTGGCCCTATAGGAAACAGAGTAGAGTGTAAGAATTCCCGTTTCTCAAAAGCAGAGTGGTTTTATTGCATGGCACACTAGGGTTCAATTAAACTTCCCAAAGGGAGTGGAATCACGTTCAGTTTCAAGTTCTAGCAGCAAGGGTTCATTCAGGTTAAGAACAGCACTCTTGTGCCATTCTGGCCATACACAGGGAAAATAGCATTCACGTATTTTCCCACCAAGTACAGTTTATTGGACTGAAGAGAAGCTCCTGTTTTACTTAGTTTCCAATACTGAGTTGAACTAGATATGCCCCGTTTGTGAAGGAAGCACAGTTCTTTTGTTCTGAGCTTGCTCACTGTACTGGCCCTACGGGGAAACACAGTAGATTGCAAGAATGCCCATTTCCAATACTGAGTTGAACTAGATTAGCCCTGTTTGTTTCGGAAGCACAGTTCATTTGTTCTTAGCTGGCTCACAATACTGGCCCTATAGGAATCACAGATGAGTGCAAGAATGCCCGTTTCTCAAAAGCAGAGTGTTTTTCTTGCATGGCACATTATGGTTCAATTAAACTTCCTAAACTGAGTTGAATCACGTTCAGTTTCAAGTTCTAGCAGCAAGTGTTCATTAAGACTAAGAACACCACTCTTGTGCATATCTGGCCATACTCAGTGCAAGTAGCATTCGCGTGTATCCCAGGCAGTACAGTGTATTGGACTGAAGAGAAGCTCCCGTTTTACTTAGTTTCCAATACTGAGTTGAACTAGATATGCCCCGTTTGTATAGGAAGCACAGTTCTTTTGTTCTGACCTAGCTTACTGTACTGGCCTATAGGAAACACAGTAGAGTGCAAGAATGCCGATTTCTCAAAATAGAGAGTTTTTCTTGCATGGCCCACTAGGGTACAATTAAACTTCCTAAACGGAATTGAATCACGTTCAGTTTCAAGTTCTAGCATCAAGGGTTCATTCAGCCTAAGAATAGCACTCTTGTGCTATTCAGGCCATACACAGTGCAAATAGCATTCCCGTCTTTTGCCATTAAGTACATTGTATTAGACTGAAGAGAAACTCCTGTTTTACTCAGTTTCCAATACTGAGTTGAACTAGATATGCCCCAATGGTGTAGGAAGCACAGTTCTCTTGTTCTGAGCTGGCTCACACTACTGGCCCTATAAAAAACACAGGAGTGTGCAAGAATGTCCGTTTCTCAAAAGCAGAGTGTTTTTCTTGCATGGCACACTAGGGTTCAATCAAACTTCCCAAACAGAGTTGAATCACGTTCAGTTTCAAGTTCTAACATCAAGGGTTCATTCAGGCTAAGAACAGCACTCTTGAGCTATTCTGGCCATACACACTATAAATAGCATTCGCGTCTCTTCCCAGCAAGTTCAGTGTATTGGACTGAAAAGAAGCTCCCGTTTTACTTAGTTTCCAATACTGAGTTGAACTAGATATGCCCCGTTTTTGTAGGAAGCACAGTTGTTTTGTTGTGACCTAGCTCACTGCAGTGGCCCTATAGGAAACACAGGAGAGTAAAAGAATGCCCGTTTCTCAAAAGCAGATTGGTTTTCTTGCAGGGCCCACGAGGGTTCAGTTAAACTTCCTAAACGGAGATGAATCACGTTCAGTTTCAAGTTCTAGCAGCAAGGGTTCATTCATGCTAGGAACAACATTCTTGTGCCATTTTGGAAATACACAGTGCAAATAGCATTCACGTCTGTTCCCAGCAAGTACAGTCTATTGGAATGAAGAGAAGCTCCTGTTTTACTTAGTTTCCAATACTGAGTTGAACTAGATATGCCCCATTTGTGTAGGAAGCACAGTTCTTTTGTTCTGAGCTAGCTCACTATACTGGTCCTATAGGAGACACAGGAGAGTGCAAGAATGCCGGTCTCTCAAAATCTGAGTGTTTTTCTTGCATGGCACACTAGGGTTCAATTAAACTTCCCAAACGGAGTTGATTCACTTTCAGTTTCAAGTTCTAGCAGTAAGGGTTCATTCAGGCTAAAAACAGCACTCTTGTGCCATTCTGGCCATACACAGTGCAAATAGCATTCACGTGTATTCCCAGCAATTACATTTTATTGGACTGAAGAGAAGGTCCTGTTATACTTAGTTTCCAATACTGATTTGAAGTAGATATGCCCCGGTTGTGTAGGAAGCACAGTTCTTTTGTTCTGAACTAGCTCTCTGTATGGCCCTATAGGAAACACAGGAGAGTGTATGAATGCCCATTTCTCAATAGCAGAGTGTTTTTCTTGCATGACCCACTAGGGTACAATTAAACTTCCTAAACGGAGTTGAATCACGTTCAGTTTCAAGTTCCAGCAGCAAGGGTTCATTCAGGCTAAGAACACCACTCTTGGTCAATTCTGGCCATACACAGTGCAAGTAGCATTCGCGTGTATTTCCAGCCAGTACAGTGTATTGAACTGAAGAGAAGGTATTCTTTTACATAGTTTTCAATACTGAGTTGAACTAGATATGCCCCGTCGTGTAGGAAGCACATTTCTTTTGTTCTGAGATAGCTTACTGTACTGGCCCTATAAGAAACACAGGAGAGTGCAAGAATGCCCGTCTCTCAAAAGCAGAGTGTTTTTCTTGCATGGCACACTTGGGTTCAATTAAACATCCTAACCGTAGTTGAATCACGTTCAGTTTCAAGTTCTAGTATCAAGGGTTCATTCAGGCTAAGAACAGCACTCTTGTTCCATTCTGGCCATACACAGTGCAAATAGCATTCATGTCTGTTCCCAGCAAGTACAGTTTATTGAACTGAAGAGTAGCTCCTGTTTTACTTAGTTTCCAATACTAAGTTGAACTAGATATGCCCCGTTTGTGTAGGAAGCACAGTTCTTTTGTTCTGACCTAGCTCATTGTACAGGTCCTATAGGAAACACTGTAGAGTGCAAGAATGCCAGTTTCTCAAAAGCAGAGTGTTTTTCTTGCATGGCACACTAGGCTTCAATTAAACTTCCTAAATGGAGTTGAATCAAGTTCAGTTTAAAGTTCTAGCAACAAGGGTACATTCAGGCTAATAACAGCACTCTTGTGCTATTCTGGACGTACACAGTGCAAACAGCATTTGTGTCTGTTCCCAGCAAGTACAGTATATTGGACTGAAGAGAAGCTCCTGTTTGACTTTGTTTCCAATACTGAGTTGAACTAGATATGTCCCGTTTTTGTAGGAAGCACAGTTCTTTTGTTCTGAGCTGGCTCACACTACTGGCCCTATAGGAAACACAGAGGAGTGCAAGAATGCCCGTTTCTCAAAAGCAGAGTATTTTTCTTGCATGGCACACTAGGGTTCAATTAAACTTCCCAAATGGAGTTGAATCACGTTCAGTTTCAAGTTAAAGCAACAAGGGTTCATTCAGGCTAAGAACAGCAGTCTTGTGCCATTCTGGCCATACACAGTGCAAATAGCATTCACGTGTGTTCCCAGGAATTACAGTTTATTGGACTGAAGAGAAGCTCCTGTTTTACTTAGTTTTCAATACTGAGTTGAACTAGATATGCCCCGTTTGTGAAGGAAGCACAGTCCTTTTTCTGAGCTAGCTCACTGTAGTGGCCATATAGGAAACACAGTAGAGTGCAAGAATGCCCGTTTCTCAAAAGCAGAGTGTTTTTCTTGCATGACACACTAGGTTTCAATTAAACTTCCTAATTGTTGTTGAATCACGTTGAGTTTCAAGTTCTAGCAACAAGGGTTCTTTCAGGCTAAGAACAGCACTCTTGTGCCATTCTGGCCATACACACTGCAAAAAGCATTCACGTCTGTTCCCATTAAGTACAGTTTATTGGACTGAAGATAAACTTCTGTTTTACTTAGTTTCCAATTCTGAGTTGAACTAGATATGCCCCGTTTGTTTAGGAAACACAGTTCTTTTGTTCTGAGCTCGCTGATTCTACTGGCCATATATTAAACAGAGTAGAGTGCAAGAATGCCCATTTCCCAAAAGCAGAGTGGTTTTCTTGCATGTCACACTAGAGTTCAATTAAACTTCCTAAACAGAGTTGAATCACGTTCACTTTCAAGTTCTAGCAGCAAGTGTTCATTCAGGCTAAGAACATCACTCTTGTGCAATTCTGGGTATACACAGTGCAAGAAGCATTCACGTGTATTCCCAGCCAGTACAGTTTATTGGACTAAAGAGAAGCTCCTATTTTACATAGTTTTCAATACTGTGTTGAACTAGATATGCCCAGTTTGTGTAGGAAGCAAGTTCTTTTGTTCTGAGCTGGCTTACTCTACTGGCCCTATAGGAAACACAGTAGAGTGCAAGAATGCCCATTTCTCAATAGCAGAGTGTTTTTCTTGCATGGCCCACTAGGGTACTATTAAACATCCTAAACGGAGTTGATTCACATTCAGTTTCACGTTCTAGCAGCAGGGGTTCATTCAGGCTAAGAACAGAACTCTTGTGCTAATCTGGCCGTACACAGTTCAAATAGCATTTGTGTCTGTTCCCAGCAAGTAAAGTGTATTGGACTGAAGAGAAGCTCCTGTTTTACTTAGTTTCCAATACAAGGTTGAACTAGATATTCGCCGTTTGTATCGGAAGCACAGTTCTTTTGTTGTGAGCTAGCTCACTGTACTGGCCCTATAGGAAACACAGTAGAGTTTAAGATTGCCCGTTTCTCAAAAGCAGAGTGGTTTTCTTGCATGGCACACTAGGGTTCAATTAAACTTCCCACAGGGAGTGGAATCACGTTCAGTTTCGAGTTCTAGCAACAAGGGTTCATTCAGGTTAAGAACAGCACTCTTGTGCCATTCTGGCCATACACAGGGAAAATAGCATTCACGTATTTTCCCACCAATTACAGTTTATTGGACTGAAGAGAAGCTCCTGTTTTACTTAGTTTCCAATACTGAGTTGAACTAGATATGCCCCGTTTGTGAAGGAAGCACAGTTCTTTTGTTCTGAGCTTGCTCACTCTACTGGCCCTATAGGAAACACAGTAGAGTGCAAGAATGCCCATTTCTCAAAACAGAGTGTTTTTCTTGCATGGCACACTAGGGTTCATTTAAACTTCCTAAGCGGAGTTGAATCATTTTCAGTTTCAAGTTCTAGCAGCAAGGGTTCATTCAGGCGAAGAACAGCACTCTTGTACTATTCTGGCCATACACAGTACAAATAGCATTCAAGTGTGTTCCCAGCAAGTTCAGTGTATTGGACTGAAGAATGCCCGTCTCTCTAAAGCAGTGTTTCTTTCAGGCTAAGAACAGCACTCTTGTGCTATTCTGGCCATATTCAGTGCAAATTGCATTCGCGACTGTTCCCAGCAAGAACAGTGTATTGGACTGAAGAGAAGCTCCTGTTTTACTTAGTTTCCAATACTAGATATGGCCCGTTTGTGTAGGAAGCAAAGTTCTTTTATTCTGAGCTAGCTCACTGTACTGGCCCTATACGAAATAGAGTATAGTGCAAGAATGCCCGTTTCTCAAAAGCAGAATGTTTTTCTTTCATGGCACACTCGGTTTCAATTAAACTTCCTAATCGGAGTTGAGTTTCAAGTTCTAGCAACAAGGGTTCATTCAGGCTAAGAACTTCCCAAAGGGAGTGGAATCACGTTCAGTTCCAAGTTCTAGCAGCAAGGGTTCATTCAGGCGAAGAACAGCACTCGTGTACTATTCTGGCTCCTGTTTTACATAGTTTCCAATACTGTTTGTGTTGGAAGCACAGTTCTTTTGTTCTGAGCTAGCTCACTGTACTGGCCCTTTAGGAAACACAGTAGAGTGCAAGAATGCCCGTTTCTCAAATCAGAGTGTTTTTCTTGAATGGCATACTAGGGTTCAATTAAACTTCGTAAACGGAGTTGAATCACGTTCAGTTTCAAGTTCTGGCATCAAGTGTTCATTCACACTAAGAACACCACACTTGTGCAATTCTGGCCATACACAGTGCAAGTAGCATTCGAGTGTATTACCAGGCAATACAGTGTATTGGACTGATGAGAAACTCCCGTTTTTTTAGTTTCCAATACTGAGTTGAACTAGATATGCCCCGTTTGTGTAGGAAGCACATTTCTTTTGTTCTGAGATGCTTCACTGTAGTGGCCCTATAGGAAACACGGAAGAGTGCAAGAAAACCCGTCAATAAAATGCAGAGTGTTTTTCTTGCATGGCACACTAGGGTTCAATTATATTTCCCAATCAGAGTTGAATCACGTTTAGTTTCAAGTTCTAGCAGCAAGGGTTCATTCAGGCTAAGAACAGCACTCTTGTGCCATTCTGGCAATACACAGTGCAAATAGAATTCGCGTCTGTTCTCAGCAGGTACAGTGTATTGGACTTTAGAGAAGCTCCCGTTTTACATAGTTAAATTAAACTTCCTAAACGGAGTTGAATCCCGTTCACTTTCAAGTTCTAGCAGCAAGTGTTCATTCAGGCTAAGAACACCACTCTTGTACAATTCGGGCCATACACAGTGCGAGTAGCATTCGCGTGTATTTCCAGCCAGTACAGTGTATTGGACTGAAGAGAAGCTCCTGTTTTACTTAATTTCCAATACTGAGTTGAACTAGATATGTACCGTTTGTGTAGGAAGCACAGTTCTTTTGTTTTGAGCTGGCTCACACTACTGGCCATATATGAAACACAGAGGAGTGCAAGAATTCCCTTTTCTCAAAAGCAGAGTGTTTTTCTTGCATGGCACACTAGGGATCAATTAAACTTCCTAAATGGAGTTAAATGACGTTCAGTTTCAAGTTCTAGGAGCAAGGGTTCATTCATGCTAATAACAGCGGTATTCTGGCCATACACAGTACAAACAGCATTCGTGTCTGTTCCCAGCAAGTACAGTGTATTGGACTGAAGAGAAGGTCCTGTTTTACTTAGTTTCCAATACTGAGTTGAACAGGATGTGCCCAGTTTGTGTAGGAAGCACAGTTCTTTTGTTCTGAGCTAGCTCACTGTACTGGCCCTATAGGAAACACAGGAGAGTGCAAGAATGCCCGTTTCTCAAAAGCAGACTGTTTTTCTTTATGGCCCAAAAGGGTTCATTAAAACTTCCCAAACGGAGATTAATAACGTTCAGTTTCGAGTTCTAGCAGCAAGGGTTCATTCAGGCTAAGAAAAACACTCTTGTGCTATTCTGGCCATACACAGTGCAAATACCATTCACGTCTGTCCCCAGCAAGTACAGTGTATTGCACTGAAGAGAAGCACCTGTTTTACTTTGTTTCCAATACTGAGTTGAACAAGATATGCCCCATTTGTGGAGGAAGCAGAGTTCTTTTATTCTGAGCTAGCTCACTGTACTGGCCCTATAGGAAACACAGTAGAGTACAAGAATGCACGTTTCTCAAGAGAAGAGTCTTTTTCTTGTATGGCACACTAGGGTTCACTTAAACTGCCTAAACAGAGTTGAATAACGTAATCTTTAAAGTTCTAGCGGCAAGGGTTCATTCAGGCTAAGAACAGCACTCTTGTGCTATTCTGGCCATACACAGTGCAAATAGCATTTGGGTCTGTTCCCAGCAAGTACAGTGTATTGGACTGAAGAGAAGCTCCTGTTTTACTTAGTTTCCAATACTGAGTTGAACTAGTTTCCCCCATTTGTGTAGGAAGCACAGTTCTTTTGTTCTGAGCTAGCTCACTGTACGGCCTTATAGGAAACACAGTAGAGTACAAAAATGCCCGTTTCTCAAATGCAGAGTTATTCTCTTGCATGGCACACTAGGGTTCATTTAAACTTCCAAAACGGAGATGAATCACGTTCAGGGTAAATTTCTAGCAGCAAGGGTTCATTCAGGCTAAGAACAGCACCCTTGTGCTATTCTGCCTTACACAGAGCAAATAGCATTCATGTCTGGTTTAAGCAAGTACAGTGTATTGGAGTGAAGAGGATATCCTGTTTTACTTAGTTTCCAATACTGAGTTGAACTAGATATGGCCCGTTTGTGTAGGAAGCACAGTTCTTTTGTTGTGAGCTAGCTCACTGTACTGGCCCTATAGGAAACACATTAGATTTCAAGAATGCCCGTTTCTCAAAAGAACAGTGTTTTTCTTGCATGGCACACTAGGGTTAAATTAAACTTCCTAAACGGAGTTGAATGACCTTCAGTTTCAATTTCAAGAGCAGCAAGTGTTCACTCAGGCTAATAACAGCACTCTTGTGGTATTCTAGCCACACACAGTGCAAATAGCATTCACGTCTGTTTAGAGCAAGTACATGAATTAGACTGAAGAGAAGCTCCTGTTTTACTTAGTTTCCAATACTGTGTTGAACGAGATATGCCCCGTTTGTGTAGGAAGCACAGTTCTTTTGTTCTGAGCTAGCTCACTGTACTGGCCCTATAGGAAACACAGTAGAGTGCAAGAATGCCTGTTTCTCAAAAGCAGAGTGTTTTCTTGCAGGGCACACTAGGGTTCAATTAAACTTCCTAAAAGGAGTTGAATCTCGTTCAGTTTAAAGTTCTAGCAGCAAGGGTACATTCAGGCTAAGAACACCAGCTTTGTGCCATTCTGGCCATTCACAGTTCAAACAGCATTCTTGTCTGTTCCCAGCAAGTACAGTGTATTGGACTGAAGAGGTGCTAGTGTTTTACTTAGTTTGCAATACTGAGTTGAAATAGATATGCCCCGTTTGTGCAGGAAGCACAGTTGTATTTTTCTGAGCTATCTCACTGTAGTAGACCTATAGGAAACACAGTAGAGTGGAATAATGCCCGTTTTTTAAAAGCAGAGTGTTTTTCTTGCATGGCACACTAGGGTTCAATTAAACTTCCTAAACGGAGTTGAATTACATTCAGTTTCAAGTTCTAGCAGCAAGGGTACATTCAGGCTAAGAACACCAGCTTTGTGCTATTCTGGCCATACACAGTTCAAATAGCATTTGCGTCTGTTCCCAGCAATTACAGTGTATAGGACTGAAGAGAAGATCCTATTTTACTTAGTTTCCAATACTGAGTTGAACTATATATACCCCGTTTGTGCAGGAAGCACAGTTCTATTGTTCTGAGATAGCTCACTGAACTGGCCCTATAGAAAACACAGTAGAGTGCAAGTATGCCCTTTTTTCAAAAGCGGAGTGTTTTTCTTGCATGGCACACTAGGTTTCAATCAAACTTCCTAAACGGAGTTGAATCACGTTCAGTTTCAAGTTCTAGCAGCAAGGGTACATTCAGTCTAAGAACACCACCCTTGTGCTATTCTGGCCATACACAGTTCAAATAGCATTTGAGTCTGTTCACAGCAATTACAGTGTATAGGATTGAAGAGAAGCTCCTGTTTTACATAGTTTCCAATACTGAGTTGAACTAGATATGCCCGGTTTGTCCTAGAAGCACAGTTCTTTTATTCTGAGTTAGCTCACTGTACTGGCCCTATAGGAAACACAGTAGAGTGCAAGAATGCCCGTTTCTCAAAAGAAGAGTGATTCTCTTGCATGGCACACTAGGGCTCAATTAAATTTCCTAAACAAAGTTGAATCACGTTCAGTTTCAAGTTCTAGCAGCAAGAGTTCATTCAGGCTAAGAACAGCACCCTTGTGCTATTCTGGGCATACATAGAGCAAATAACATTCACGTCTGTTAAAAGCAAGTACAGTGTATTGGAGTGAAGAGGATATCCTGTTTTACTCAGTTTCCAATACTGAGTTGAACTAGATATGCCCCGTTTGTGTAGGAATCACAGTTCTTTTGTTCTGAGCTAGCTCACTGTACTGTCCCTATAGGAAACACTGTAGAGTGCAAGAATGCCCGTTTCTCAAAAGCACAGTGTTTTTCTTGCATGGCACAGTAGGATTCAATCAAACTTCCTAAACGGAGTTGAATCACATTCAGTTTCAAGTTCTAGCAGCAAGTGTTCAATAGGGCTAGTAACACCACTCTTATGCTATTCTGGCCATACACAGTGCAAATAGCTTTCGCGTCCTTTGCCATCCAGTACAGGGTATTGGACTGAAGAGAAGCACGTGGTTTACTTATTTTCCAATAATGAGTTGAACTAGATATGCCCCGTTTTTTTAGGAAGCACAGTTCTTTTTTTCTGACCTAGCTCACTGTACTGGCCCTATTGGAAACACATTAGAGTGCAAGAATGTCCATTTCACAAAAGCAGAGAGTTTTTCTTGCATGGCACACTAGGGTTCAATTAAATTTCCTAAACGGAGTTGAATCACCTTCAGTTTCAATTTCTAGAGCAGCAAGTGTTCATTCAGGCTAAGAACACCACTCTTGTGCTATTCTTGCCATACACAGTGCAAATAGCATTCGGGTCTGTTCCCAGCAAGTACATGTATTGGACTGAAGAGAAGCTCCTGTTTCACTTAGTTTCCAATACTGTGTTGAACGAGATATGCCCCGTTTGTGTAGGAAGCACAGTTCTTTTGTTCTGAGCTATCTCACTGTACTGGCCCTATAGGAACCACAGTAGATGGAAGAATGCCCGTTTCTAAAAGCAGAGTGTTTTTTTCCATGGCACACTAGGGTTAAATTAAACTTCCTTATTGTAGTTGAATCACGTTCAGTTACAATTTCTAGCAGTAAGGGTTCATTCAGGCCAAGAACAGCACCCTTGTGCTATTCTGCCTTACACAGAGCAAATAGCATTCATGTCTGGTTTAAGCAAGTACAGTGTATTGGAGTGAAGAGGATATCCTGTTTTACTTAGTTTCCAATACTGAGTTGAACTAGATATGGCCCGTTTGTGTAGGAAGCACAGTTCTTTTGTTGTGAGCTAGCTCACTGTACTGGCCCTATAGGAAACACATTAGATTTCAAGAATGCCCGTTTCTCAAAAGAACAGTGTTTTTCTTGCATGGCACACTAGGGTTAAATTAAACTTCCTAAACGGAGTTGAATGACTTTCAGTTTCAATTTCTAGAGCAGCAAGTGTTCATTCAGGCTAATAACAGCACTCTTGTGGTATTCTAGCCACACACAGTGCAAATAGCATTCACGTCTGTTTAAAGCAAGTACATGAATTAGACTGAAGAGGAGCTCCTGTTTTACTTAGTTTCCAATACTGAGTTGAACTAGATATGCCCCGTTTGTGTAGGAAGCACAGTTTCTTTGTTCGGGAATAGCTCACTGTACTGGACCTATAGTAAACACAGTAGAGTGGAAGAATGCCCGTTTCTCCAAAGCAGAGTGTTTTTCTTCCATAGCACACTAGGGTTCAATTAAACTTCCTAAACGGAGTTGAATCACGTTCTGTTTCAAGTACTAGCAGCAAGGGTACATTCATTATAAGAACAACACCCTTGTGCTATTCTGGCAATACACAGTACAAATAGCCTTTGCGTCTGTTCCCACTAGGACAGTGTATAGGACTGAAGAGAAGCTCCTGTTTTACATAATTTCCAGTACTGAGTTGAACTAGATATGCCACGTTTGTGCAGGAAGCACAGTTCTTTTGTTCTGAGCTAGCTCACTGATCTGGGTCTATAGGAAACACAATGGAGTGCAAGAATGCCCGTTTCTCAAAAGCAGAGTGTTTTTCTTGCATGGCACACTAGGGTTCAATCAAACTTCCTAAACGGAGTTGAATCACATTCAGTTTCTAGTTCTAGCAGCAATTGTTCATTCAGGTCAATAACAGCACTCTTGGGCTATTCTGGCCATACACAGTGCAAATCGCATTCACATCTTTTCCCAGCCAGTACAGTGTATTGGACTGAAGAGAAGCTCCTGTTTTACTTAGGTTCCTATAGTGAGTTGAACTAGATATGCCCCGTTTGTGTAGGATGCACAGTTCTTTTGTACTGAGCTAGCTAACTGTTATGACACTATTGGAGAGACGTTAGTGTGCAAGATTGCTCGTTTCTCAAAAGCAGAGTATTTTTCTTGCATGGCACACTAGGATTCACTTAAACTTCCTAAACAGAGTTGAATCACATTCAGTTTCAAGTTCTAGCAGCAAGTGATTATTCAGGCTAAGAACACAACTCTTGTGCTATTCTGGCCATAAACAGTACCAATATCATTCGCGTTTGTTCCCAGCCAGTATGGTGTATTGGACCAAAGTGAAGCTCCTGTTCTAATTAGTTTCAAATAGTGAGTTGAACTAGATATGCCCAGTGTGTGTAGGCAGCACAGTTCTTTTGTTCTGAGTTAGCTCACTATACAGGCCCTACAGGAAATAAAGTAGAGTGCAAGAATGGCCGTTTCTCATAAGCAGAGTGTTTTTCATGCATAGCACACTAGGGTTAAATTAAACATCCTAAACGGAGTTGAATCACTTTCAGTTTCAAATTCTAGCAGTAAGTGTTCATTCAGGCTAAGAACACCACTCTTGTGCTATTCTGGCCATACACAGTGCAAATAGCATTCGCGTATGTTCCCAGCCAGTACAGTGTATTGGACAGAATAGAAGCTCCTGTTTTACTTAGGTTCCTATAGTGAGTTGAACTAGATATGCCCCGTTTGTGTAGGAAGCACAGTTCTTTTGTTCTGAGCTACCTCACTGTACAGGCCCTATAGGTAATACAGTAGAGTGCAAGAATGGCCGTTTCTCAAAAGCAGAGTGTTTTTCTTTCATGGCACACTACGGTTAAATTAAACTTCCTAAACGGAGTTGAATCACGTTCACTTTCAAGTTCTAGCAGCAAGGGTTCATTCAGGGTAATAACAGCACCCTTGTGCTATTCTGGCCATACACAGTGTAAATAGCATTCACCTCTGTTCCCAGCAAGTACAGTGTATTGGAGTGAAGAGGATATCCTGTTTTACTTAGTTTCCAATACTGAGTTGAACTAGATATGCCCCGTTTGTGTAGGAAGCACAGTTCTTTTTTTCTGAGCTAGCTCACTGTACTGGACCTATAGGAAACACAGTAGAGTGGAAGAATGCCCGTTTCTCAAAACCAGAGTTTTTTCTTGAATGGCACACTAGGGTTCAATTAAACTTCCCAAACGGAGTTGAATCATGTTCAGTTTCAAGTTCTAGCAGCAATGGTACATTCAAGCTAAGAACACCACCCATGTGCTATTATGACCATACACATTCAAATAGCATTTGCATCTGTTCCCAGCAATAATAGTGAATTGGACTGAAGAGAAGCTCCTGTTTTACATAGTTTCCAATACTGAGTTGAACGAGATATGCCCCGTTTGTGTAGGACGCAAAATTCTTTTGTTCTCAGCTAGCTCACTGTACTGGCCCTATAGGAAACACAGTAGAGTGCAAGAATGCCCGTTTCTCAAAAGCAGAGTGTTTTTCTTGCATGACACGCTAGGGTTCAATTAAACTTCCTAAACGGGGTTGAATCTCATTAAGTTTAAAGATCTAGCAGCAAGGGTTCATTCAGGCTAATAACAGCACTCTTGTGGTATTCTGGCCATACACAGTTCAAACAGGATTATTGTCTGTTCCCAGCAAGTACAGTGTATTGGACTGAAGAGAAGCTCCTGTTTTAATTCGTTTCCAATACTGAGTTAAACTGGATTATCCCCGTTTGTGTAGGAAGCACAGTTCCATTGTTCTGAGCTAGCTCACTGTACTGGACCTATAGTAAACACAGTAGAGTGGAAGAATGCCCGTTTCTCCAAAGCGGAGTGTTTTTGTTGCATGGCACACTGGGGTTCAATTAAATTTCCTAAACTGAGTTGAATCACGTTCAGTTTCAAGATCTAGCAGCAAGGGTACATTCAGGCTAAAAATACCACCCTTGTGCTATTCTGGCCATACAATGTTCAAATAGCATTTGGGTCTGTTCCCAGCAATTACAGTGTATAGGACTGAAGAGAAGATCCTATTTTACTTAGTTTCCAATACTGAGTTGACTAGATATGCCCCGTTTGTGCAGTAAGCACAGTTCTTTTGTACTGAGCTAGCTCACTGAACTGGCTCTATAGGAAACACAGTAGAGTGCAAGAATGCCCGTTTTTCAAAAGCAGAGTGTTTTTCTTGCAAGGCACACTAGGGTTCAATCAAACTTCCTAAACGGAGTTGAATCACATTCAGTTTCTAGTTCTAGCAGCAAGTGTTCATTCAGGCCAATAATACCACTCTTGTGATATTCTGGCCATACACAGATTAAATAGCATTCGCGTCTTTTCCCATCCAGTACAGTGTATTGGACTGAAGAGAAGCACGTGTTTTACTTATTTTCCTATACTGAGTTGAACTAGATATGCCCGGTTTGTGTAGGAAGCACAGTTATTTTGTTGTGATCTAGCTCACTGTACTGGCCCTATAGGAAACACAATAGAGTGGAAGAATGCCCGTTTCTCAAAAGCAGAGTGTTTTTATTCCATGGCACACTAGGTTTCAATTAAACTTCCTAAATGGAGTTGAATCACGTTCAGATTCAAGTTCTAGTAGCCAGGGTTCAGTCAGGCTAATAACAGCACCATTGTGCTATTCTGGCCATACATAGAGCAAATAGCATTCACGTCTGTTCCCAGCACTTACAGTGTATTAGAGTGAAGAGGATATCCTGTTTTACTTAGTTTCCAATACTGAGTTGAACTAGATATGCCACGTTTGTGTAGGAAGCACAGTTCTTTTGTTCTGAGCTTGCTCACTGTACTGGCCATATAGGAAACACAGTAGAGTGCAAGATTGCCCGTTTCTCCAAAGCAGAGTGTTTTTCTTGCATGGCACACTAGGGTTCAATTAAACTTCCTAAATGGAGTTGAATACGTTCAATTTCAAGTTCTAGCAGCAAGGGTACATTCAGCCTAAGAACACCACCTTTGTGCTATTCTGACAATACACAGTTCAAATAGCATTTGCATCTGTTCCCAGCAATTACAGTGTATAGGACTGAAGAGAATATCATATTTTACTTAGTTTCCAATACTGAGTTGAATTAGATATGCCCCGTTTGTTCAGGAAGCACAGTTCTTTTGTTCTGAGCTAGCTCACTGAAGTGGCCCTATAGGAAATACAGTAGAGTGCAAGAATGGCCGTTTTTCAAAAAGAGAGTATTTTCCTTGCATGGCACACTCAGGTACAATTGAACTTCCTAAACGTAGTGGAATCACGTTCAGTTTCAAGTTCTAGCAGCAAGGGTTCATTCAGGCTAAGAACACCACTCTTATGCTATTGTGGCCATACACAGTGCAAATAACATTCGCTTCTGTTCCAAGCAAGTACAGTGTTTTGGACTGAAGAGAAGCTCCTGTTTTACTTAGTTTCCAATACTGTACAACAAGATATGCCCCGTTTGTGTAGGAAGCACTGTTCTTTTGTTCTGAGCTAGCGCATTGTACTGGCCCAATAGGAAACACAGAAGAGTGCAAGAATGCCCGTCTGTCAAAAGCAGAGTGTTTTCCTTGCATGGCACACGAGGATACAATTAAACTTCCCAAACGGAGTAGAATCAGGTTCAGTTTCAAGTTCTAGCAGCAAGTGTTCATTCAGGCTAAGAACACCACTCTTGTGCTATTCATGCCATACACAGTGCAAATAGCATTCTCGTGTATTCCCAGGCAGTACAGTGTATTGGACAGAAGTGTATCTCCTGTTTTACTTAGTTTCTAATACTGAGTTGAACTGATATGCCCGTTTGTGTAGGAAGCACAGTTCTTTTGTTCTGAGTTAGCTCACTGTACTGGCCCTATAGGAAACACAGTAGAGTGCAAGAATGCCAGTTTCTCAAAAGCAGAGAGTTTTTTTTTGCATGGCACACTAGGTTTCAATTAAACTTCCTAAACAGAGTTGAATCACGTTGAGTTTCAAGTGCTAGCAACAAGGGTTCATTCAGGCTAAGAACAGCACTCTTGTGCCATTCTGGAAATACACAGTGCAAATAGAATTCACGTCTGTTCCCAGCAAGTACAGTTTATTGGACTGAAGAGAAGCTCCTGTTTTACTTAGTTTCCATAACTGAGTTGAACTAGATATGCCCCGATTGTGTAGGAAGCACAGTTCTTTTGTTCTGAGCAAGCTCACTGTACTGGCCCTATAGGAAACAGAGTAGAGTGCAAGAATGCCAGTTTCTCAAAAGCAGAGTGTTTTTTGAATGGCACACTAGGGTTCAATTAAACTTCCCAAACGGAGTTTAATCACGTTCAGTTTCAAGTTTTAGCAGCAAGGGATCATTCAGGCTAAGATCAGCACTCTTGTGCTATTCTGGCCGAACACAGTGCAAACAGCATTTGTGTCTGTTCCCAGAAGTACAGTGGATTGGACTGAAGAGAAGCTGCTGTTTTACTTAGTTTCCATTACTAAGTTGAACTAGATATGTCCCGTTTGTGTAGGAAGCACAGTTCTTTTGTTCTGAGCTAGCTCACTGTACTGGCCCTATAGGAAACACAGTAGAGTGCAAGAATGCCCGTTTCTCAAAAGCAGAGTGTTTTTCTTGCATTGCACACTAGGGTTCATGTAAACTTCCTAAACGGAGTTGAATCACGTTCAGTTTCAAGTTCTAGCAGCACGGTTTATTCGGGCTAAGAACAGCACTCTTGTGCCATTCTGGCCATACACAGTGCAAATAGCATTCATGTGTGTTCCGATCAATTACAGTTTATTGGAATGAAGAGAAGCTCCTGTTTTACTTACTTTCCAATACTGAGTTGAACTAGATATGCCCCGTTTGTGTGGGAAGCACAGTTCTTTTGCTCTGAGCTAGCTCACTGTACTGGCCCTATAGGAAACACAGTAGAGGGCAGGAATGCCGGTTTCTCAAAAGCAGAGTGTTTTTCTTGCATGGCACACTAGGGGTCAATTGAACTTCCTAAATGGAGTGGAATCATGTTCAGTTTCAAGTTCTACCAGCAAGTGTTCATTCAGGCAAAGAACACAACTCTTGTGCTATTCTGGCCATACACAGTGCAAATAGCATTCTCGTCTGTTTCCAGCAAGTACAGACTGCAGCAAATCTCCTGTTTTACTTAGTTTCTAAAACTGAGTTGAACTAGATATGCCCCGTTTGTGTAGGAAGCACAGTTATTTTGTTCTGAGCTAGCTCACTTAACTGGCCCTATAGGAAACACAGTAGAGTGCAAGAATGCCAGTTTCTCAAAAGCAGAGAGTTTTTTTTGCATGGCACACTAGGGTTCAATTAAACTTCCTAAACGGGGTTGAATCACGTTCAGTTTCAAGTTCTAGCAGCAAGGGTTCATTCAGGTTAAGAACACAACCCTTGTGCTATTCTGGCCATATACAGTGCAAATAGCATTCGCTTCTCTTCCCGGCAAGTGCAGTGTTTTGGTCTGAAGAGAAGCTCCTGTTTTACTTAGTTTCCAATATTGTAGAACAAGATATGCCCCGTTTGTGTAAGAAGCACAGTTCTTTTCTCCTGAGCTAACTCACTGTACTGGCCCTATAAGAAACACAGTAGAATGGAAGAATGCCCGTTTCTCAAAAGCAGACTGTTTTTTTCAATACTGAGTTGAACTAGATATGCCCCGTTTGTGTAGGAAGCAGAGTTCTTTTGTTCTGAGCTAGCTCACTGTACTGGCCCAATAGGAAACACAGGAGAGTGCAAGAATGCCCGTCTCTCAAAAACAGAGTGTTTTTCTTGCATGGCACAGGAGGATTCAAATAAACTTCCCAAACGGAGTTGAATCACATTCAGTTTCAAGTTCTAGCAGCAAGTGTTCATTCTGTGTATGAACACCACTCTTGTGCTATTTTGGCAATGCACAGTTCAAATAGCATTCGCGTATGTTCCCTGCAAGTACAGTGTATTGGACTGAAGAGAAGGGCCTGTTTTACATGGTTTTTAATACTGATTTGAACTAGATATGACCCGTTTGAGTAGGAAGCACAGTTCTTTTGTTCTGAGCTAGCTCACTGTACTGGCCCTATAGAAAACACAGTAGAGTCAAGAATGTCGGTTTCAAAAGCAGAGTGTTTTTCTTGCATGGCACAATAGGGTTTAATTAAACTTCCTAAACGGAGTTGAATCACGTTCAGTTTCAAGGTGTAGCAGAAAGTGATCATTTAGGCTAACAACCCCAGTCTTGGCCTATTCTGGCCATACACAGTGCAAATAGCATTTGTGTCTGTTCCCAGCCAGTACAGTGTATTGGACTCAAGAGAAGCTCCTGTTTTACTTAGTTTACAATACTGAGTTGAACTAGATATACCCCGTTTGTGTAGGAAGCACAGTTCTTTTTTTCTGACCTAGCTCACAGTATTGGGCGTATAGGAATTACAGTAGAGTGCAAGAATGGCTGTTTCTCAAAAGCAGAGTGTTTTTCTTGCATGGCACACATAGGGTTCAATTAAACTTCCTAAACGGAGTTGAATCATGTTCACTTTCAACTTCTAGCACCAAGTGTTAATTTTGGCTAAAAACACTACTCTTGTGCTATTCTGGCCATACACAGTACAAATAGCATTCGCGTGTTCCCAGCCAGTACAGTGTATTGGACTGAAGAAAAGCTCCTGTTTTACTTAGGTTCCTATACTGATTTGAAGTAGATATGCCCCGTTTGTGTAGGAAGCACAGTTCTTTTGTTCAGAGCTAGCTAACTGTTATGACCCTATTGGAAAGACAGTAGAGTGCAAGAATGCCCGTTTCTTAAAAGCAGAGTGTTTTTCTTGCATGGCACACTAGGGTTCAATTAAACTTCCTAAACGGAGTTGAACCACGTTCAGTTTCAAGTTCTAGCAGCAAGGGTTCATTCAGGCTAAGAACACCACCCTTGGCTATTCTGTACATACACAGTTCAAATAGCATTCTCGTCTGTTCCCTGAAAGTACAGTGTATTGGACTGAAGAGAAGCTCCTGTTTTACATAGTTATCAATACTGAGTTGAACTTGATATGCCCCGTTTGTGTAAGAACCACAGTTCTTTTGTTCTGAGCTAGCTCACTGTACTGGCCCTATAGAAAACACAGTAGAGTGCAAGAATGCCCTTTTCTCAAAAGCAGAGTGTTTTTCCTGCATAGCACAAAAGTTTCCAATTAAACTTCCTAAACGGAGCTGAATCACTTTCAGTTTCCAGTTCTAGCAGCAAGGGTTCATTGAGACTAAGAAGAGCACTCTTGTGCTATTCTGGCCATACACAGAGCAAATAGCTTTTGTGTCTGTTCCCAGCAAGTACAATGTTTTTGACTGAAGAGAAGCTCCTTTTTTACTTAGTTTCAAATACTGAGTTGAACAAGATATGCCACGTTTGGGTAGGAAGCACAGTTCTTTTGTTCTGAGCTATCTCACTGTTCTGGCCCTATAGGAAACACAGTAGAGTGCAAGAATGCCCGTTTCTCAAAAGCAGAGTGTTTTTCTGGCATGGCACACATAGGGTTCAATTAAACTTCCTAAATGTAGTTGAATCACGTTCACTTTCAAGTTCTAGCAGCAAGGGTTCATTCAGGCTAAGAACACCACTCTTGTGCTATTCATGCCATACACAGTGCAAATAGACTTCTCGTGTATTCCCATGCAGTACAGTGTATTGGGCAGAAGTGTATCTCCTGTTTTACTTAGTTTCTAATACTGAGTTGAACTGATATGCCCCGTTTGTGTAGGAAGAACAGTTCTTTTGTTCTGAGTTAGCTCACTCACTGGCCTTATAGGAAACACAGTAGAGTGCAAAATGCCCATTTCTCAAAAGCAGAGTGTTTTTCTTGCATGGCACACGAGGGTTCAATTAAACTTCCTAAACGGAGTTGAATCACGTTCATTTTCAAGTTTTAGCAGCGAGGGTTCATTCAGACTAAGAACAACACTCTTGTGCTATTGGGGCAGTACACAGTGCAAACAACATTTGTGTATGTTCCCAGCAATTACAGTGTATTGGACTGAAGAGAAGCTTCTGTTTTACTTAGTTTCCAATACTGAGTTGAACTCGATATGTCCCGTTTGTGTAGGAAGCACAGTTCTTTTGTTCTTAGCTAGCTCACTGTATTGGCCCTATAGGAAACACAGTAGTGTGCAAGAATGCCCGTTTCTCAAAAGCAGAGTGTTTTTCTTGCATTGCACACTAGGGTTCATGTAAACTTCCTAAACGGAGTTGAATCACGTTCAGTTTCAACTTCTAGCAACAAGGGTTCATTCAGGCTAAGAACAGCACTCGTGTGCCATTCTGGCAATACATAGTACAAATAGCATTCGCGTCTGTTCCCAACATGTTCAGTGTATTGGACTGAAGAGAAGCTCCTGTTCTACTTTGTTTCCTATACTTAGTTGAACTAGATATGGCCCGTTTGTGTAGGAAGCACAGTTCTTTTGTTCTGAGCTAGCTCACTGTAGTGGCCCTATATAAAACACAGGAGAGTGCAAGTTTGCCCATTTCTCAAAAGCAGAGTGTTTTTCTTGCATTGCCCACTAGGGTACAATTAAACTTCCTAAACGGAGTTGAATCACGTTCAGGTTCAAGTTCTAGCAGCAATGGTTCATTCAGGCTAAGAACAGCACTCTTGTGCTATTCTGGCCGTACACAGTGCAAATAGCTTTTTTGTCTGTTCCCAGCAAGTACAGTGTATTGAACTGAAGAGAAGCTCCTGTTTCACTTACTTTCCAATACTGAGTTGAATTAGATATGCCCCGTTTGTGTTGGAAGCTCAGTTCTTTTGTTCTGAGCTAGCTCACTGTACTGGCCCAATAGGAAACACAGGAGAGTGCAAGAATGCCCGTTTCTCAAAAGCAGAGTGTTTTTCTTGCATGGCACACTAGGGTTCAATTAAACATCTTAAACGAAGTTGAATCACGTTCAGTTTCAAGTTCTAGCAGCAAGGGTTCATTCAGGCTTAGAACAGCACTCTTGTGCAATTTTGGAAATACACAGTGCCAAGAGCATTTCCATCTGTTCCCAGCAAGTACAGTTTATTGCACTGAAGAGAAGTTCCTGTTTTACTTAGTTTCCAATACTGAGTTGAACTAAATATGCCCCGTTTGTGTAGGAGGCACAGTTCTTTGGTTCTGAGCTAGCTCACTGTGCTGGTCCCATAGAAAACACAGGAGAGTGCAAGAATGCCGGTCTCTCAAAAGCAGAGTGTTTTTAACCCATGGCACACTAGGGTTCAATTAAACTTCCTAAACTGAGTTGAATCACGTTCAGTTTCAAGTTCTAGCAGCAAGGGTTCATTCAGGCTAAGAACAGCACTCTTGTGCAATTCTGGCCATACACAGTGCAAATAGCATTCACGTGTATTCCCAGCAATTACAGTTTATTGGACTAAAGAGAAGCTCCTGTTTTACTTACTTTCCAATACTGAGTTGAACTAGATATGCCCCGTTTGTGTAGAAAGCACAGTTCTTTTTCTGAGCTAGCTCACAGTAGTGTCCCAATAGGAAACACAGGAGAGTGCAAGAATGCCCATTTCTCAAAAGCAGAGTGTTTTTCTTGCATCTCCCACTAGGGTATTATTAAACTTCCTAAACGGAGTTGAATCACGTTCAGTTTCCAGTTCTAGCAGCAAGGGTTCATTCAGGCTAAGAACAGCACTCTTGTGCTATTCTGGCCGTAAACAATGCAAATAGCATTTGTGTCTGTTCCCAGCAAGTAAAGTGTATTGGACTGAAGAGAAGCTCCTGTTTTACTTACTTTCCAATACTGAGTTTAAATAGATATGCCCCGTTTGTGTAGGAAGCACAGTTCTTTTTTTCTGAGATAGCTCACTGTACCGGCCCTATAGGGAACACAGTAGAGTGCAAGAAGGCCCGTTTCTCAAAAGCAGAGTATTTTTCTTGCATGGCACACTAGGGTTCAATTAAACATCCTAAACGGGGTTGAATCACTTTCAGTTTCAAGTTCTAGCAGCAAGGGTTCATTCAGGCTAAGAACAGCACTCCTGTACTATTCTGGCCATACACAGTACAAATAGAATTCGCGTCTGTTCCCAGCAAGTACAGTGTATTGGACTGAAGAGAATCTCCAGTTTTACTTAGTTTCAAATACTGAGTTGAACTAGATATGCCCCGTTTGTGTAGGAGGCACAGTTCTTTTGTTCTGAGCTAGCTCACTTTACTGGCCTAATAGGAAACAAAGTAGAGTACAAGAGTCCTTGTTTCTCAAAAGCAGAGTGTTTTTCTCATAAGGCAAGCTAGGGTTCAACTAACCTTCCAAAACCAGTTGAATCACATTCAGTTTCAAATTCTAGCAGCAAGTGTTCATTCAGGTTATGAACACAACTCTTGTGCTATCTGGCACTATACAATTGAAATAGCACTCCTCTCTGTTTGCAGCAAGTACAGTGTATTTGACTGAAGAGAAGCTCCTGTTTTACTTAATTTCCAGTACTGAGTTGATCTAAATATGCCCCGTTTGTGTAGGAAGCACAGTTCTTTTGTTCTGAGCTAGCTCACTGTACTGGCCATATAGGAAAAAGAGTAGAGAACAAGAGTGCCTGTTTCTCATCAGCGGAGTGTTTTCCTTTTAAGGCAATCTTGGGTTCAATTAGACTTCCTAAACGAAGTTGAATCACATTCAGTTTCAAGTTCTAGCAGCAAGTGTTATTTCAGGTTAAGAACACCACTCTTGTGCTACTCTGGCCACACACAGTGAAAATACCACTCGCATCTGTTCCCAGCAAGTGCAGTGAATTGGACTGAAAGGAAGCTCCTGTTTTACTTAGTTTCCCTACTGAGTTTAACTAGACAGGCACAGTTTGTGAAGGAAGCACAGTACATTTGTTCTGAGCTAGCTCACTACACTGGCCCAATAGGAAACAAAGTAGAGTACAAGAGTGCCCGTTTCTCAAAGCAGAGTGTTCTACTTGTAAGGCAAGCTAGGGTTCAATTAATCTTTCTAAATGGATTTGAATCACATTCACTTTCAGTTTCTAGCAGCAAGTGTTAATTCAGGGTATGAACACAACTTTTGTGCTATTCTGGCCATACACAGTGCAAATAACTCTCGCGTCTGTTCCCAGCAAGTAGTGTATTGGGCCAAAGAGAAGCTCCTGTTTTAATTAGTTTAGTTCCTGAGTTGAACTAGATAGGCACCGTTTGTGTAGGAAGGACAGTACTTTCGTTCTGAGCTAGCTCACTGTACTGGCCCAATAGGAAACAAAGTAGAGTACAAGAGTGCCCGTTTCTCAAAGCAGAGTGTTCTACTTGTAAGGCAAGCTAGGGTTCAATTAATCTTTCTAAACGGAGTTGAATCACATTCAGTTTCACTTTCTAGCAGCAAGTGTTAATGCAGGGTATGAACACAACTTTTGTGCTATTCTGGCCATACACAGTGCAAATAACTCTCGCGTCTGTTCCCAGCAAGTAGTGTATTGGGCCAAAGAGAAGCTCCTGTTTTAATTAGTTTAGTTCCTGAGTTGAACTAGATAGGCACCGTTTGTGTAGGAAGGGCAGTACTTTTGTTCTGAGCTAGCTCACGGTATTGGCCCTACAGGAATCACAGTAGAGTACAAGAGTGCCCGTTTCTCAAAAGCAGAGTGTTTTCCTTGGAAGGCTAGCTAGGGTTCAATTAATCTTCCTAGACGAGAGTTGAATTGCATTCAGTTTCGATTCTAGCAGCAAGTGTTAATTCAGTATACAGACACAACTCTTGTGCTATTTTGCCCATACACAGTGAAAATAGCATTCGAGTCTATTCTCAGCAAGTACAGTGTATTGGACTGAAGAGAAGCTCCAGTTTTACTTAGTTTCCAATACTGAGTTGAACTATATATGCCCCGTTTGATAAAGAAGCACTGTTCTTTTGTTATGAGCTAGATCACTGTAGAGGCCCTATAGGAAACACAGTAGAGTGCAAGAGTGCTTGTTTCTCAACAGCAGACTGTTTTTTTTTGTAAGGCAAGCTAGGGTTCAATTAACCTTCTAAAAGGATTTGAATCACATTGAGTTTCGATTCTAGCAGCAAGTGTTAATTCAGTATACAGACACAACTCTTGTGCTATTCTGCCCATACACAGTGAAAATAGCATTCGAGTCTATTCTCAGCAAGTACACTGTATTGGACTGAAGAGAATCTCCAGTTTTACTTAGTTTCAAATACTGAGTTCAACTACATGGGCACAGTTTGTGTAGGAAGCACAGTACTTTTGTTCTGAGCTAGCTCACTGTACTGACCCAATAGGAAACAAAGTAGAGTACAAGAGTGCCCGTTTCCCAAAGCAGAGTGTTTTTCTTGTAAGGCAAGCTAGGGTTCAATTAACCTTCATTAAGGATTTGAATCACATTCAGTTTCAAGTTCTAGCACCAAGTGATAATTCAGGGTATGAACACTACTCTTGTGCTATGGGGAACTATACCAGAAAACAGCACTCGCATCTCTTGCCAACAAGTACAGTGTATTGGACTGAAGCAAAGCTCCTGTTTTACTTAGTTTCCAGTACTGAGTTGATCTAAATATGCCCCGTTTGTGTAGGAAGCACAGTTCTTTTGTTCTGAGCTAGCTCACTGTACTGGCCATATAGGAAAAACAGTAGAGAACAAGAGTGCCTGTTTCTCATCAGCGGAGTGTTTTCTTTTTAAGGCAATCTTGGGTTCAATTAGACTTCCTAAACGAAGTTGAATCACATTCAGTTTCAAGTTCTAGCAGCAAGTGTTATTTCAGGTTAAGAACACCACTCTTGTGCTACTCTGGCCACACACAGTGAAAATACCACTCACATCTGTTCCCAGCAAGTGCAGTGAATTGGACTGAAGGGAAGCTCCTGTTTTACTTAGTTTCCCTACTGAGTTTAACTAGACAGGCACAGTTTGTGTACGAAGAACAGTACATTTGTTCTGAGCTAGCTCACTGTACTGGCCCAATAGGAAACAAAGTAGAGTACAAGAGTGCCCATTTCTCAGGCAGAGTGTTCTACTTGTAAGGCAAGCTAGGGTTCAATTAACCTTCCTAAACAGAGTTGAATCATATTCAGTTTCAAGTTCTAGCAGCAAGTGTTATTTCAGTGTAAGTACACCACTCTTGTGCTAATCTGGTCATAAACAGTTAAAATTGCACTCGTGTCTGTTTCCAACAAGTACAGGGTATTGGACTGAAGAGAAGCTCCTGTTTTAATTAGTTTCCAATACTGAGTTGAACTAGATATGCCCCATTTGTGTAGGAAGCACAGTTCTTTTGTTCTGAACTTGCTCACTGTACTGGCATTATAAGAAACACAGGAAAGTACATGAGTGCCCATTTCTCAAAAGTACAGTGATTTCCTTGTAGGCCAGCTATGGTTCAATTAACCTTCCTCAACGGAGTGGAATCCCGTTCAGTTTCAATTTCTAGCAGCAAGTGTTAATTGAGGGTAAGCACACCACTCTTGTGCTATTCAGCCATACAGAAGTGCAAATGGCACTCGCGTCTGTTCCCAACAAGTACAGTGTATTGGACTGAAGAGAAACTCCAGTTTTACTTTGTATCCAATACTGAGTTGAACGAGATATGCACCGTTTGTGTAGGAAGCAGAGTTCTTTTGTTCTGAGCTAGGTCACTGTAGTGGCCCTATAGGAAACAAAGTAGAGTACAAGAGTGCTTATTTCTCAACAGCAGAGTGTTTTTCTTGTAAGGCAAGCTAGGGTTCAATTGACCTTCCAAAAGGATTTGAATCATATTCTGTTTCAAGTTCTAGCAGCAAGTGTTAATTCAGGGTAAGAACACAACTCTTGTGCTATAATGGCCATACACAGTGCAAATAGCTCTCGTTTCTCTTCCCAGCAAGTACAGTTTATTGGACTGAAGAGAAGCTCCTGTTTTACATAGATTCCTTACTGAGTTGAATTAGATAGGCACAATGTTGTGTAGGAAGAACAGTACTTTTGTTCTGAGCTAGCTCACTGTACTGGCCCTATAGGAAACACAGTAGAGAACAAGAGTGCCTGTTTCTCAAAAGCAGACTGTTTTTCTTGTAACGCAAGCTAGGTTTCAATGAAGCTTCCTAACCGGAGTTGTATCACATTCAGTTTCAAGTTTTGGCAGCAAGTTTTAAATCAGGTAAAGACATGACTGTTGTGTTATTCTGCCCATAAACAGTGACAATAGCACTCGCATATGTTGCCAGCAACTACAGTGTATTGGACTGAAGAGAAGCTCCTGTTTTAGTTAGTTTCAAATACTGAGTTGAACTAGATATGCCCCGTTTGTGTAAGAAGCAGAGTTCTTTTGTTCTGAGCTAGCTTACTGTAATGGCCATATAGGAAACCTAGTAGAGAACAACAGTACCTGTTTCTAAAAAGCAGAGTGTTTTCCTTGTAAGACAAGCTAGGGTTCCATGAACCTTTCTAAACGGAGTTGAATCACATTCTGTTTCAAGTTCTAGCAGCAAGTGTTAATTCAGGTTAAGAACACCACTCTTGTGCTATCTGGCACTATACCGTGGATATAGCATTCGCGTCTGTTTCCAGCAAGTACATTGTATTGGACTGTAGAGAAGCTCCTATTTTACTAAGTTTGCAATACTGAGTTGAGCTAGATATGCGCCTTTGTGTAGGAAGCACAGTTCTTTTGTTCTGAGCTAGCTCACTGTACTGGCCCAATAGGAAACACAGTAGAGTACAAGAGTGCCCGTTTCTCAAAAGCAGATTGTTTTTCTTGTAAGGCAAGCTAGGGTTCAATTAACCTTTCTAAACGGAGTTGAATCACATTCAGTTTAAAGTTCTACCAGCAAGTGTTAATTCAGGGTAAGAACACAACTCTTGTGCTATCTGGCACTATACCATGGAAATAGCACTCGCGTCTGTTTCCAGCAAATACAGTGTATTGGACTGAAGAGAAGCTCCTGTTTTACACTGTTTCCTTACTGAATAGAACTAGATAGGCACTGTTTGTATAGGAAGCACAGTACTTTTGTCTGAGCTAGCTTACTTTACTGGCCCTGTAGGAAACACAGTAGAGAACAAGAGTGCCTTTTTCTCAAAAGCAGAGTGTTTTTTCTTGAAGGCAAGCTAGTGTTCAATTAAGCTGTCTAAATGGAGTTGAATCACATTCAGTTTCAAGTTCTAGTAGCAAGTGTTAATTCAGGGTAAGAACACCAATCTTGTTTTATTCTGGCCATACACAGTGCAAATAGCTCTCCCTTCTGTTCCCAGCATGTACAGTATATTGGAATAAAGAGAAGCTCCTGTTTTATTCAGTTTCCTTACTGATTTGAACACGATAGGCACTGTTTGTGTAGAAAGCACAGTTCTTTTTTTATGAGCTAGCTCACATTACTGGCCCTCTAGAAAACTCAGTAGATTGAAAGAGTGCCTGTTTCTCAAAAGCAGAGCGTTTTTCTTGTAAGGCAAGCTAGGTTTCAATTAACCTTCCTAAACGGAATTGAATCACATTCAGTTTCACTTTCTAGCAGCAAGTGGTAATTCAGGGTATGAACACAACTTTTGTGCTATTCTGGCCATACACAGTGCAAATAACTCTCGCGTCTGTTCCCAGCAAGTAGTGTATTGGACTGAAGAGAAGCTCCTGTTTTACACAGTTTCCTTACTGAGTTGAAGTAGATAGGCACCGTTTGTGTAGGAAGGGTTCAATTAATCTTCCTAGATGAGGGTTGAATTGCATTCAGTTTCGATTCTAGCAGCAAGTGTTAATTCAGTATACAGACACAACTCTTGTGCTATTCTGCCAATAAGAACAGTGAAAATAGCATTCGAGTCTATTCTCAGCAAGTACAGTATATTGGACTGAAGAGAAGCTCCAGTTTTACTTAGTTTCCAATACTGAGTTGAACTAGATATGCCCCGTTTGTGTAGGAAGCACTGTTCTTTTGTTCTGAGCTAGGTCATTGTAGTGGCCCTATAGGAAACACAGTAGAGTGCAAGAGTGCTTGTTTCTCAACAGCAGAGTGTTTTTTTTGTAAGGCAAGCTAGGGTTCAATTAACCTTCTAAAAGGATTTGAATCACATTCAGTTTCAAGTTCTAGCAGCAAGTGTTAATTCAGGGTATGAACACCACTCTTGTGCTATTCTGGCCATACACAGTGAAAATAGCACTCGCATCTCTTGCCAACAAGTACAGTGTATTGGACTGAAGAGAATCTCCAGTTTTACTTAGTTTCATATACTGAGTTGAACTAGATATGCCCCGGTTGTGTAGGAGGCACAGTTCATTTGTTCTGTGCTAGCTCACTGTACTGGCCCAATAGGAAACAAAGTATAGTGCAAGAGTGCTTGTTTCTCAAAAGCAGAGTGTTTTTCTCATAAGGCAAACTAGGGTTCAATTAACCTTCCTAAACGAGTTTAATCACATTCAGTTTCAAATTCTAGCAGCAAGTGTTCATTCAGGTTATGAACACAACTCTTGTGCTATCTGGCACTATACCATTGAAATAGCACTCGTGTCTCTTTGCAGCAAGTACAGTGTATTGGACTGAAGAGAAGCTCCTGTTTTCCTTAGTATCCAGTACTGAGTTGATCTAAATATGCCCCGTTTGTGTAGGAAGCACAGTTCTTTTGTTCTGAGCTAGCTCACTGTACTGGCCATATAGGAAAAACAGTAGAGAACAAGAGTGCCTGTTTCTCATCAGCGGAGTGTTTTCCTTTTAAGGCAATCTTGGGTTCAATTAGACTTCCTAAACGAAGTTGAATCACATTCAGTTTCAAGTTCTAGCAGCAAGTGTTATTTCAGGTTAAGAACACCACTCTTGTGCTACTCTGGCCACACACAGTGAAAATACCACTCGCATCTGTTTCCAGCAAGTGCAGTGAATTGGACTGAAGGGAAGCTCCTGTTTTACTTAGTTTCCCTACTGAGTTTAACTAGACAGGTACAGTTTGTGTAGGAAGCACAGTACATTTGTTCTGAGCAGGCTCACTGTACTGGCCCAATAGGAAACAAAGTAGAGTACAAGAGTGCCCGTTTCTCAAAGTAGAGTGTTCTACTTGTAAGGCAAGCTAGGGTTCAATTAACCTTCCTAAACGGAGTTGAATCATATTCAGTTTCAAGTTCTAGCAGCAAGTGTTATTTCAGGGTAAGTACACCACTCTTGTGCTATTCTGGTCATGAACAGTTAAAATAGCACTCGTGTCTGTTTCCAACAAGTACAGGGTATTGGACTGAAGAGAAGCTCCTGTTTTACTTAGTTTCCAATACTGAGTTGAACTAGATATGATCCATTTGTGTAGGAAGCACAGTTCTTTTATTCTGAAGTTGCTCACTGTACTGGCCTTATAAGAAACACAGGAAAGTACATGAGTGCCAATTTCTCAAAAGTACAGTGTTTTCCTTGTAAGGCAAGCTATGGTTCAATTAACCTTCCTCAACGGAGTGGAATCCCGTTCAGTTTCAATTTCTATCAGCAGGTGTTAATTGAGGGTAAGAACACCACTCTTGTGCTATTCTGGCCATATGGAAGTGCAAATAGCACTCGCGTCTGTTCCCAACAAGTACAGTGTATTGGACTGAAGAGAAGCTCCTGTTTTAGTTAGTTTCAAATACTGAGTTGAACTAGATATGCCCCGTTTGTGTAAGAAGCAGAGTTCTTTTGTTCTGAGCTAGCTTACTGTAATGGCCATATAGGAAACCTAGTAGAGAACAACAGTACCTGTTTCTAAAAAGCAGAGTGTTTTCCTTGTAAGACAAGCTAGGGTTCCATGAACCTTTCTAAACGGAGTTGAATCACATTCTGTTTCAAGTTCTAGCAGCAAGTGTTAATTCAGGTTAAGAACACCACTCTTGTGCTATCTGGCACTATACCGTGGATATAGCATTCGCGTCTGTTTCCAGCAAGTACATTGTATTGGACTGTAGAGAAGCTCCTATTTTACTAAGTTTGCAATACTGAGTTGAGCTAGATATGCGCCTTTGTGTAGGAAGCACAGTTCTTTTGTTCTGAGCTAGCTCACTGTACTGGCCCAATAGGAAACACAGTAGAGTACAAGAGTGCCTGTTTCTCAAAAGCAGATTGTTTTTCTTGTAAGGCAAGCTAGGGTTCAATTAACCTTTCTAAACGGAGTTGAATCACATTCAGTTTAGAGTTCTACCAGCAAGTGTTAATTCAGAGTAAGAACACAACTCTTGTGCTATCTGGCACTATACCATGGAAATAGCACTCGCGTCTGTTTCCAGCAAATACAGTGTATTGGACTGAAGAGAAGCTCCTGTTTTACACAGTTTCCTTACTGAATAGAACTAGATAGGCACTGTTTGTATAGGAAGCACAGTACTTTTGTTCTGAGCTAGCTTACTTTACTGGCCCTGTAGGAAACACAGTAGAGAACAAGAGTGCCTTTTTCTCAAAAGCAGAGTGTTTTTTCTTGAAGGCAAGCTAGTGTTCAATTAAGGTGTCTAAATGGAATTGAATCACATTCAGTTTCAAGTTCTAGTAGCAAGTGTTAATTCAGGGTAAGAACACCAATCTTGTTTTATTCTGGCCATACACAGTGCAAATAGCTCTCCCTTCTGTTCCCAGCAAGTACAGTATATTGGAATAAAGAGAAGCTCCTGTTTTATTCAGTTTCCTTACTGATTTGAACACGATAGGCACTGTTTGTGTAGAAAGCACAGTTCTTTTTTTATGAGCTAGCTCACATTACTGGCCCTCTAGAAAACTCAGTAGATTGAAAGAGTGCCTGTTTCTCAAAAGCAGAGCGTTTTTCTTGTAAGGCAAGCTAGGTTTCAATTAACCTTCCTAAACGGAATTGAATCACATTCAGTTTCACTTTCTAGCAGCAAGTGGTAATTCAGGGTATGAACACAACTTTTGTGCTATTCTGGCCATACACAGTGCAAATAACTCTCGCGTCTGTTCCCAGCAAGTAGTGTATTGGACTGAAGAGAAGCTCCTGTTTTACACAGTTTCCTTACTGAGTTGAAGTAGATAGGCACCGTTTGTGTAGGAAGGGTTCAATTAATCTTCCTAGACGAGGGTTGAATTGCATTCAGTTTCGATTCTAGCAGCAAGTGTTAATTCAGTATACAGACACAACTCTTGTGCTATTCTGCCAATAAGAACAGTGAAAATAGCATTCGAGTCTATTCTCAGCAAGTACAGTGAATTGGACTGAAGAGAAGCTCCAGTTTTACTTAGTTTCCAATACTGAGTTGAACTACATATGCACCGTTTGATAAGGAAGCACTGTTCTTTTGTTCTGAGTTAGGTCACTGTAGTGGCCCTATAGGAAACACAGAGGAGTGCAAGAGTGCTTGTTTCTCAACAGCAGAGTGTTTTTTTGTAAGGCAAGCTAGGTTTCAATTAACCTTCCTAAACGAGTTGAATCACATTCAGTTTCAAATTCTAGCAGCAAGTGTTCATTCAGGTTATGAACACAACTCTTGTGCTATCTGGCACTATACCATTGAAATAGCACTCGTGTCTCTTTGCAGCAAGTACAGTGTATTGGACTGAAGAGAAGCTCCTGTTTTACTTAGTATCCAGTACTGAGTTGATCTAAATATGCCCCGTTTGTGTAGGAAGCACAGTTCTTTTGTTCTTAGCTAACTCACTGTACTGGCCATATAGGAAAAACAGTAGAGAACAAGAGTGCCTGTTTCTCATCAGCGGAGTGTTTTCCTTTTAAGGCAATCTTGGGTTCAATTAGACTTCCTAAACGAAGTTGAATCACATTCAGTTTCAAGTTCTAGCAGCAAGTGTTATTTCAGGTTAAGAACACCACTCTTGTGCTACTCTGGCCACACACAGTGAAAATACCACTCGCATCTGTTTCCAGCAAGTGCAGTGAATTGGACTGAAGGGAAGCTCCTGTTTTACTTAGTTTCCCTACTGAGTTTAACTAGACAGGTACAGTTTGTGTAGGAAGCACAGTACATTTGTTCTGAGCAGGCTCACTGTACTGGCCCAATAGGAAACAAAGTAGAGTACAAGAGTGCCCGTTTCTCAAAGTAGAGTGTTCTACTTGTAAGGCAAGCTAGGGTTCAATTAACCTTCCTAAACGGAGTTGAATCATATTCAGTTTCAAGTTCTAGCAGCAAGTGTTATTTCAGGGTAAGTACACCACTCTTGTGCTATTCTGGTCATAAACAGTTAAAATAGCACTCGTGTCTGTTTCCAACAAGTACAGGGTATTGGACTGAAGAGAAGCTCCTGTTTTACTTAGTTTCCAATACTGAGTTGAACTAGATATGATCCATTTGTGTAGGAAGCACAGTTCTTTTATTCTGAAGTTGCTCACTGTACTGGCCTTATAAGAAACACAGGAAAGTACATTTGTGCCCATTTCTCAAAAGTACAGTGTTTTCCTTGTAAGGCAAGCTATGGTTCAATTAACCTTCCTCAACGGAGTGGAATCCCGTTCAGTTTCAATTTCTATCAGCAGGTGTTAATTGAGGGTAAGAACACCACTCTTGTGCTATTCTGGCCATATGGAAGTGCAAATAGCACTCGCGTCTGTTCCCAACAAGTACAGTGTATTGGACTGAAGAGAAACTCCAGTTTTACTTTGTATCCAATACTGAGTTGAACGAGATATGCACCGTTTGTGTAGGAAGCAGAGTTCTTTTGTTCTGAGCTAGGTCACTGTAGTGGCCCTATAGGAAACAAAGTAGAGTACAAGAGTGCTTATTTCTCAACAGCAGAGTGTTTTTCTTGTAAGGCAAGCTAGGGTTTAATTGACCTTCCTAAAGGATTTGAATCATATTCTGTTTCAAGTTCTAGCAGCAAGTGTTAATTCAGGGTAAGAACACAACTCTTGTGCTATAATGGCCATACACAGTGCAAATAGCTCTCGTTTCTCTTCCCAGCAAGTACAGTTTATTAGACTGAAGAGAAGCTCCTGTTTTACATAGTTTCCTTACTGAGTTGAACTAGATAGGCACAATGTTGTGTAGGAAGAACAGTACTTTTGTTCTGAGCTAGGTCACTGTACTGGCCCTATAGGAAACACAGTAGAGAACAAGAGTGCCTGTTTCTCAAAAGCAGAGTGTTTTTCTTGTAACGCAAGCTAGGTTTCAATGAAGCTTCCTAACCGGAGTTGTATCACATTCAGTTTCAAGTTCTAGCAGCAAGTTTTAATTCAGGTAAAGACATGACTCTTGTGTTATTCTGCCCATAAACAGTGACAATAGCACTCGCATATGTTGCCAGCAACTACAGTGTATTGGACTGAAGAGAAGCTCCTGTTTTAGTTAGTTTCAAATACTGAGTTGAACTAGATATGCCCCGTTTGTGTAAGAAGCAGAGTTCTTTTGTTCTGAGCTAGCTTACTGTAATGGCCATATAGGAAACCTAGTAGAGAACAACAGTACCTGTTTCTAAAAAGCAGAGTGTTTTCCTTGTAAGACAAGCTAGGGTTCCATGAACCTTTCTAAACGGAGTTGAATCACATTCTGTTTCAAGTTCTAGCAGCAAGTGTTAATTCAGGTTAAGAACACCACTCTTGTGCTATCTGGCACTATACCGTGGATATAGCATTCGCGTCTGTTTCCAGCAAGTACATTGTATTGGACTGTAGAGAAGCTCCTATTTTACTAAGTTTGCAATACTGAGTTGAGCTAGATATGCGCCTTTGTGTAGGAAGCACAGTTCTTTTGTTCTGAGCTAGCTCACTGTACCGGCCCAATAGGAAACACAGTAGAGTACAAGAGTGCCTGTTTATCAAAAGCAGATTGTTTTTCTTGTAAGGCAAGCTAGGGTTCAATTAACCTTTCTAAACGGAGTTGAATCACATTCAGTTTAAAGTTCTACCAGCAAGTGTTAATTCAGAGTAAGAACACAACTCTTGTGCTATCTGGCACTATACCATGGAAATAGCACTCGCGTCTGTTTCCAGCAAATACAGTGTATTGGCCTGAAGAGAAGCTCCTGTTTTACACAGTTTCCTTACTGAATAGAACTAGATAGGCACTGTTTGTATAGGAAGCACAGTACTTTTGTTCTGAGCTAGCTTACTTTACTGGCCCTGTAGGAAACACAGTAGAGAACAAGAGTGCCTTTTTCTCAAAAGCAGAGTGTTTTTTCTTGAAGGCAAGCTAGTGTTCAATTAAGCTGTCTAAATGGAATTGAATCACATTCAGTTTCAAGTTCTAGTAGCAAGTGTTAATTCAGGGTAAGAACACCAATCTTGTTTTATTCTGGCCATACACAGTGCAAATAGCTCTCCCTTCTGTTCCCAGCATGTACAGTATATTGGAATAAAGAGAAGCTCCTGTTTTATTCAGTTTCCTTACTGATTTGAACACGATAGGCACTGTTTGTGTAGAAAGCACAGTTCTTTTTTTATGAGCTAGCTCACATTACTGGCCCTCTAGAAAACTCAGTAGATTGAAAGAGTGCCTGTTTCTCAAAAGCAGAGCGTTTTTCTTGTAAGGCAAGCTAGGTTTCAATTAACCTTCCTAAACGGAATTGAATCACATTCAGTTTCACTTTCTAGCAGCAAGTGGTAATTCAGGGTATGAACACAACTTTTGTGCTATTCTGGCCATACACAGTGCAAATAACTCTCGCGTCTGTTCCCAGCAAGTAGTGTATTGGACTGAAGAGAAGCTCCTGTTTTACACAGTTTCCTTACTGAGTTGAAGTAGATAGGCACCGTTTGTGTAGGAAGGGTTCAATTAATCTTCCTAGACGAGGGTTGAATTGCATTCAGTTTCGATTCTAGCAGCAAGTGTTAATTCAGTATACAGACACAACTCTTGTGCTATTCTGCCAATAAGAACAGTGAAAATAGCATTCGAGTCTATTCTCAGCAAGTACAGTGTATTGGACTGAAGAGAAGCTCCAGTTTTACTTAGTTTCCAATACTGAGTTGAACTACATATGCACCGTTTGATAAGGAAGCACTGTTCTTTTGTTCTGAGTTAGGTCACTGTAGTGGCCCTATAGGAAACACAGAGGTGTGCAAGAGTGCTTGTTTCTCAACAGCAGAGTGTTTTTTTGTAAGGCAAGCTAGGTTTCAATTAACCTTCCTAAACGAGTTTAATCACATTCAGTTTCAAATTCTAGCAGCAAGTGTTCATTCAGGTTATGAACACAACTCTTGTGCTATCTGGCACTATACCATTGAAATAGCACTCGTGTCTCTTTGCAGCAAGTACAGTGTATTGGACTAAGAGAAGCTCCTGTTTTCCTTAGTATCCAGTACTGAGTTGATCTAAATATGCCCCGTTTGTGTAGGAAGCACAGTTCTTTTGTTCTGAGCTAGCTCACTGTACTGGCCATATAGGAAAAACAGTAGAGAACAAGAGTGCCTGTTTCTCATCAGCGGAGTGTTTTCCTTTTAAGGCAATCTTGGGTTCAATTAGACTTCCTAAACGAAGTTGAATCACATTCAGTTTCAAGTTCTAGCAGCAAGTGTTATTTCAGGTTAAGAACACCACTCTTGTGCTACTCTGGCCACACACAGTGAAAATACCACTCGCATCTGTTCCCAGCAAGTGCAGTGAATTGGACTGAAGGGAAGCTCCTGTTTTACTTAGTTTCCCTACTGAGTTTAACAAGACAGGCACAGTTTGTGTAGGAAGCACAGTACATTTGTTCTGAGCTAGCTCACTGTACTGGCCCAATAGGAAACAAAGTAGAGTACAAGAGTGCCCGTTTCTCAAAGCAGAGTGTTCTACTTGTAAGGCAAGCTAGGGTTCAATTAACCTTCCTAAACGGAGTTGAATCATATTCAGTTTCAAGTTCTAGCAGCAAGTGTTATTTCAGGGTAAGTACACCACTCTTGTGCTATTCTGGTCATAAACAGTTAAAATAGCACTCGTGTCTGTTTTCAACAAGTACAGGGTATTGGACTGAAGAGAAGCTCCTGTTTTACTTAGTTTCCAATACTGAGTTGAACTAGATATGCCCCATTTGTGTAGGAAGCACAGTTCTTTTATTCTGAACTTGCTCACTGTACTGGCCTTATAAGAAACACAGGAAAGTACATTTGTGCCCATTTCTCAAAAGTACAGTGTTTTCCTTGTAAGGCAAGCTATGGTTCAATTAACCTTCCTCAACAGAGTGGAATCCCGTTCAGTTTCAATTTCTAGCAGCAAGTATTAATTGAGGGTAAGAACACCACTCTTGTGCTATTCAGCCATATAGAAGTGCAAATGGCACTCGCGTCTGTTCCCAACAAGTACAGTGTATTGGACTGAAGAGAAACTCCAGTTTTACTTTGTATCCAATACTGAGTTGAACGAGATATGCACCGTTTGTGTAGGAAGCAGAGTTCTTTTGTTCTGAGCTAGGTCACTGTAGTGGCCCTATAGGAAACAAAGTAGAGTACAAGAGTGCTTATTTCTCAACAGCAGAGTGTTTTTCTTGTAAGGCAAGCTAGGGTTCAATTAATATTCCTAGATGTGTTTTGAATTGCATTAAGTTTCGATTCTAGCTGCAAGTGTTAATTCATATACGGACACAACTCTTGTGCTATTCTGCCCATACACAGTGAAAATAGCACTCGAGTCTATTCTCAGCAAGTACAGTGTATTGGACTGAAGAGAAGCTCCAGTTTTACTTAGTTTCCAATCCTGAGTTGAACTAGATATGCCCTGTTTGATAAGGAAGCACTGTTCTTTTGTTCTGAGCTAGGTCACTATAGTGGCCCTATAGGAAACACAGTAGACTACAAGGGTGCTTGTTTCTCAACTGCAGAGTGTTTTTTTTGTAAGGCAAGCTGGGGTTCAATTAACCTTCTAAAAGGATATGAATCACATTCAGTTTCAAGTTCTAGCAGCATGTGTTAATTCAGGGTATGAACACTACTCTTGTGCTATGTGGATCTATACCGTGGAAAGAGCACTCGCATCTCTTGCCAACAAGTACAGTGTATTGGACTGAAGCGAAGCTCCTGTTTTACTTAGTTTCCAACAGTGAGTTGAACTAGATATGCCCCGTTTGTGTAGGAATCACAGTTCTTTTTTTCTGAGCTAGTCACTGTTTTGGCCCTATGGGAAACACAGTAAAGAAAAAGAGTGCCTGTTTCTCAAAAGCAGAGTGTTTTCCTTGTAAGACAAGGTAGGTTTCTATTAACCTTTCTAATCGGATTTGAATCACATTCAGTTTCAAGTTATAACAGCAAGTGTTCTTTCAGGCTAAGAATACTACTCTTGTGCTATCTGGCACTATACCGTGGATATAGCACTTGCGCTGTTTCCAGCCAGTACAGTGTATTGGACTGAAGAGAAGCTCCTATTTTGCTAAGTTTCCATACTGAGTTGAGCTAGATATGCCCCGTTTGTTTACGAAGCACAGTTCTTTTGTTCTGAGCCAGGTCACTATACTGGCCCAATAGGAAACACAGTAGAGTACAAGAGTGCCCATTTCTCAAAAGCAGAGTATTTTTCTTGTAAGGCAAGCTAGGGTTCAATTAATCTTTCTAAACGGAGTTGAATCACATTCAGTTTAAAGTTCTACCAGCAAGTGTTAAATCAGGGAAAGATCACCACTCTTGTGCTATCTGGCACTATACAGTGGAAATAGCACTCGTGTCTGTTTCCAGCAAATACAGTGTATTGGACTGAAGAGAAGCTCCTGTTTTACATAGTTTCTTTACTGAATTGAACTAGATAGGCAACGTTTGTGTAGGAAGCACAGTACTTTTGTTCTGAGCTTGCTCAATTTACTGGCCCTATAGGAAACACAATAGAGAGCAAGAATGCCTTTTTCTCAAAAGCAGAGTGTTTTTCTTGAAGGCAAGCTAGTGTTCAATTAACCTGTCTAAATGGAATTGAATCACATTCAGTTTCAAGTTCTAGCAGCGAGTGTTCATTCAGGCTAACAACTCCACTCTTGTGCTATTCTGGCCTTACACAGTGCAAATAGCTCTCTCTTCTGTTCCCAGCAAATACAGTATATTAGAATGAAGAGAAGCTCCTGTTTTGCTTAGTTTCCTTACTGAGTTGAACTCGATAGGTGCCGTTTGTGCAGGAAGCACATTTCTTTTGTTCTTAGCGACCTCACTGTACTGGCCCTCTAGGAAACACAGTAGATTGAAAGAGTGCCTGTTTCTCAAAATCAGAGCGTTTTTCTTGTAAGGCAAGCTACTATTCAATTAACCTTCCTAAACGGAATTGAATCACATTCAGTTTCACGTTCTAGCAGCAAGTGTTTATTCAGTGTAAGAACATCCCTCTTGTGCTATTCTGGCCATACACAGTGCAAATAGCTCTTGTGTCTGTTCCCAGCAAGTACAGTGTATTGGACCGAAGATAAGCTCCTGTTTTACTTAGTTTCCTTATTGAGTTGAACTATATAGGCACCGTTTGTGTAGGAAGCACAGTACTTTTGTTCTGAGCCAGCTTACGGTATGGTCCTATAGGAAACACAGTAGAATAAAAGAGTGCCCGTTTCTAAAAAGCAGAGTGTTTTTCTTGTAAGGCTAGCTAGGGTTCAATTAATCTTCCTAGACGGGGCTTGAATTGCATTCAGTTTCAATTCTAGCAGCAACTGTTAATTCATAGTAAGAACACATTTCATGTGTTATCCTTGACATTGACAGTGCAAATAGCACTTGCTTTTGTTCCCTGCAGGAACAGTGTATTGGACTGAAGAGAAGGTCCTATTGTATTTATTTTCCAATGCTGAGTTGAACTAGGTATGCCTCGTTTTTAGGAAGCATAGTTCTTTTGTTCTGAGCTAGCTCACTGTAATGGCCCTACAGGAAAAACAATAGCATACAAAAGTGTCCGTTTCTCAAAAGCAGACTGTTTTTCTTGTGAGGCAAGCTAGGATTCAATTAACCTACCTAAACGGAGTTGAATCACATTCAGTTTCAATTTCTAACAGCACGTGTGAATTTAGGGCAAGATCACCACTCTTGTGCTATTTTGGCCATATACACTCCAAAGAGCACTCGAGTCTGTGACCTGTAAGTATAGTGTATTGGACTAAAAGAAGCTCCTGTTTTACTGAGTTTCGTATACTGAGTTGAACTAGTTATGCCTCTTTTTTGTCTGAAGCACAGTTCTCTGGTTCTGAGCTATCTAACTGAACTGGCCCCATAGGAAAGACAATAGAGTACAAGAGTGTCCGTTTCTCCAAAGCAGAGTGTTTTTCTTGTAAGGCAAGATAGGATTCAATTAACCTTCCTAAACGGACATGAATCACATTCAGTTTCAAGTTCTAGTAGCAAGTGTTATTCAGCAAGTGTTATTCAGTGTAAGAACAGCCACTCTTGTTCTCTTCTGGCCAATCACAGTACAAATAGGACTCGCGTCTGTACCCAGCAAGTACAGTGAATTGGACTGAAGAGAATCTCCTATTCTAGTCAATTTCCAATTTTTGGTTGAACTTGATATGCTCCGTTTGTGTAGGAAGAATAGTTCTTTTGTTCTGAGCCAGCTCACTGTTCTGGCCCTAATGGAAACACAGTAGAGTACAAGAGAGCCCGTTTCTCAAAAGCAGAGTGTTTTTCTGTTAAGACAAGCTAAGGTTCCATTAATATTCCTAAACGGAGATGAAACACATTCAGTTTCAAGTTCTAGCAGTAAGTGTTATTTGGGTAAGAACAGCCACTCTTGTGCTCTTCTGTCCATATAGAGTGCAAATAGCAGTAGATTCTGTTCCCAGCAAGTACAGTGTATTGGACTGAAGAGAAGCTCCTGTTTTACTTAGTTTCCAATATTGAGTTGAACTAGATATGCCTCGTTTGTGTAGGATACATAGTTCTTTTTTTCTGAGCTAGCTCACTGATCTGGACCTCTAGGAAACACAGTAGAGTACAGGTGTGCCCGTTTCTCAAAAGCAGACTGTTTTTCTTGTAATGCAAATGAGGGTTCAATTATCCTTCCTAAACGGAGTTGATTCACATTCCCTTTAAATTTGTAGCAGCAATTGTTTATTCAGGGTAAGTAAGACACACTTTTGATCTTTTGTCCATATCCAGTTCAAATAGGACTCCCATCTGGTCCCTGCAAGTACAGTGTATTGCACTGAGGAGTAGCTCCTATTCTAGTCAGTCTCCAATGCTGAGTTTAACTAGGTATGCCTCTTTTGTGTAGTAAGCTCAGTTCTTTTGTTCTGACCCAGTTCACTGTTCTGGCCCTCTAGGAAACACAGTAGAACACAAGAGTGCCCGTTTCTTAAAAGCAGAATGTTTTTCTTGTAAAGCAAGCTAGGGTTCCTTTAACCTTCCTAAACGGAGTTGGATTATATCCAGTTTCAAGTTCTAGCAGCAAGTGTTAATTCCTAGTACAAACAGCCCCTCAGTGCTCCTCTGGCCTTTCACAGTGCAAAAAAGGACTTGTGTCTGTTCGAGCAAGTACAGTGTATTGGACTGAAGAGAAGCTCCTATTGTTTCAGTTTCCAATGCTGAGTTGAACTAGGTATGTCTTGTTTGTATAGGAAGCACAGTTCTTTTGTTCTCTGCCAGCTCACTGTTCTGGCCCTGTTGTTAACACAGTACAGTACAAGAGTGCCCATTTCTCAAAAGCAGAGTGTATTTCATGTAAGGCAAGATAGTGTTCAATAAAACTTCCTAAACGAGTTGAATCACTTTCAGTTTCAAGTTCTAGCAGCAACTGTTAATTCAGTTTAAGAACAGCCACTGTTGTTCTCTTCTGGCCATATGTAGTACAAACAGGACTCGCGTCTCTTCCCAGCAAGTACAGTGTATTGGACTGAAGAGAAGCTCCTATTCTAGTCAATTTTCAATCCTTAGTTGAACTTGATATGCCCCGTTTGTGTAGGAAGCACAGTTCTTTTTTTCTTAGCCAGCTCATTCTTCTGGCCCTATAGGAAACACAGTACAAGAGTGCCTGTTTCTCAAAAGCAGAGTGTTTTTCTTGTAATGCAAGCTAGGGTTCAATTATCCTTCCAATACAGAGTTGATTCACATTCACTTTCAAGTTCTAGCAGCAAGCATATATTCAGGGTAAGAACAGCCACACCTTTGCTATTCTGTCCATACATATTTCAAATAGGACTCCTGTCTGGTCCCAGCAAGTACAGAGTATTGGACTGAAGAGACAGTTTTCAATGCTGAGTTGAACTAGGTAAGTCTTGTTTGTATAGGAAGCAAAGTTCTTTTGTTCTGAGCCAGCACACTGTTCTGGACCTATAGGAAACACAGTAGAGTCCAAGAGTTCCCATTTGTCAAAAGCAGAGTACTTTTCATGTAAGGCAAGCTAGGGTTCAATTATCCTTCCTAAATGCAGTTGAATCGCATTCAGGTGCAAGTTCTAGCAGCAAGTGTTCACTCATCGTAAGAACAGCTACTCTTTTGCTCCTCTGGCCATCCACAGTGAAAAAAAAAGGACTTGCGTCTGTTCCCAGTACTACAGTGTATTGGACTGAAGAGAAGCTCCTATTCTAGTCAGTTTCTAATGCTGAGTTGAACTAGGGATGCCTCGTTTTTGTAGTAAGCACAGGTCTTTTGTTCTGAGCCAGCTCAATGTTCTGGCCCTATAGGAAACACAGTAGAGTACAAGAGTACCTGTTTCTCAAAGGCAGAGTGTTTTTCTTGTAAGGTAAGCTAGGGTTCAATTAACCTTCCTAAATGTAGTTCAATCACATTCAGGTTCAAGTTCTAGCTGCAAGTGTTAATTCAGGGTAAGAACAGCCACTCTTGTGGTCTTCTGGCCATACACAGTGCAAATAGCACTCGTATCTGTTCCCAGCAATTACAGTGTATTGGACTGAAGAGATGCTCCAGTTTTACTTAGTTTCCAATACTGAGTTGAAGTAGATATGCCACGTTGTGTAGGAAGCACAGTTCTTTTGTTCTGAGCCAGCTCACTCTTCTGGCCCTATAGGAAACAAAGATAAATGCAGGAGTGCCCGTTTCTCAAAAGCAGAGTGTTTTTCTTGTAAGGCAAGCTAGGGTTCACAAACCTTCCTTAAAGGAGTTGAATCACATTAAGTTTCTAGTTGTAGCAGCAAGTGTTAATTCAGGGTAAGAACAGCCACTGTTTTGCTCTTCTGGCCATACACAGTACAAATAGCACTCGCCTCTGTTCCCTGCTAGTGCAATGTATTGGACTGAAGAGAAGCTCCAGTTTTACTTAGTTTCCAATACTGAGTTGAACTAGATATGCCCCATTGTGTAGGAAGCACAGTTCTTTTTTTCTAAGCTAGCACTCTCTACTAGCCCTATAGGAAACACAGTAGAGTACAGGAGTACACCTTTCTCAAAAGCAGAGTGTTTATCTTGTAATACAAGCTACGGTTCAATTAGCCATTTTAAACGGAGTTGAATCAATTTAAGTTTCAAGTTCTGGCAACAAGTGTTATTTCAAGGTAAGAACAGCCTCTCTTGTGCTCTTCTGGACATACACAGTGCAAATATGACTCCCGTCTGGTCCCACCAATTACAATGTATTGGATTGATGAGAAGCTCCAATTCTAGTCAGTTTCCAATGCTGAGTTGAAATAGGTATGTCTTGTTTGTATAGGAAGCACAGTTCTTTTATTCTGAGCCAGCTCACTGACCTTTCCCTATTGGAAATACAGTAGAGTACAAGAGTGCCCATTTGTCAAAAGCAGAGTGTTTTTCATGTAATGTAAGATAAGGTACAATTATCCTTCCTATACGGAGTTGATTCATATTCACATTCAAGTTCTAGCAACAAGCGTTTATTCAGGATAAGAACAGCCACACTTTTGCTCTTCTGTCCATACATAGTTCAAATAGGTCTCCCGCCTGGTACCAGCAAGTACAGTGCTAATTCAGGGTAAGAACAGCCACTCTGTGATCTTCTGGCCATACACAGTGCAAATAACTCTCGGGAATATTGCCAGCATGTACAGTGTATTGTACTGAAGAGAAGCTCATATTCTATTCAGTTTCCAATGCTGAGTTGAACTAGGTATGCTTTGTTTATGTTGGAAGCAAAGTTCTTTTTAACTGAAGCAGTTCACTTTTCTGGCCTTATAGCAAACAGAATAGAGTACCAGAGTGCTACTTTCTCAAAAGCAGAGTGTTTTTCTTGTAATCCAAGCTAGGGTTAATTTCCCTTTCCTAAACGGAGTTAAATTCCATTCAGTTTGAACTTCTAGCAAAAAGAGTTATTTCACGGTAGGTTCAACCACTCTTATACTCCTGTAGACCTATACAGTGCAAATGGCACTCGCTTTTGTTCCCAGCAAGTACAGTGTATTTGACTGGAGAAGCTCCTTTTCTAGTCAGTTTCCAATGCTGAGTTGAACTAGGTATGCTTTGTTTGTGTAGGAAGCAGAGTTCTTTTGTTCTGAGGGAGCTCACTCTTCTGGCCCTAGGGGAAACACAGTAGAGTACAAGAGTGCCCGTTTCTCAAAAGTAGAGTGTTTTTCTTGTAAGGCAAGCTAGGGTTTAATTAACCTTCCTTAACAAATTTGAATCACATTCAGTTTCAAGTTCTAGCAGCAATGTTAATTCAGGATAAGAAAAGCAACTCGTGCTATTCTGGCCATACACAGTTTGAATAGCACTCGTGTCTGTTTCCAGCAAGTACAGTGTATTGGACTGGAGAGTAGCTCCTGTTTTACTTAGTTTCCAATACTGAGGTGAACTAGATATGCCACGTTTGTGTAGGAAGCAAAATGCTTTTGTTCTGAGCCAGTTCACTCTTCTGGCCGTATAGGAAACACAGTAGAGTACAAGAATGCCCGTTTCTCAAAAACAGAGTGTTTTTCATGTAAGGCAAACTAGCGTTCAATTAACCTTCCTAAACGGAGTTGAATCACATTCAGTTTCTAGTTCTAGCAGCAACGATATTTAAGGGTAAGAATAGCCACTCTGGTGCTCTTCTGGCCATACACAGTGCAAATAGCTGTCGCTTCTGTTCCCAGCAAGTATAGTTTATTGGACTGAATTGTAGCTCCAGTTTTACTATATTTCCAACACTGAGTTGAACTAGATATGCCCCGTTTTTGTAGGAAGCACTGTTCTTCTGTTCTGAGCCAGCTCACTCTTCTGGCCCTTTGGAAACTCAGTGGAGTACAAGAGTGCCCGTTTCTCAAAAACAGAGTGTTTTTCTTGTAAGGTAAGCTAGGGTTCAATTAACCTTCCTAAATGTAGTTCAATCACATTCAGGTTCAAGTTCTAGCTGCAAGTGTTAATTCAGGGTAAGAACAGCCACTCTTGTGGTCTTCTGGCCATACACAATGCAAATAGCACTCGCATCTGTTCCCAGCAATTACAGTATATTGGACTGAAGAGATGCTCCAGTTTTACTTAGTTTCCAATACTGAGTTGAAGTAGATATGCCCCGTTGTGTAGGAAGCACAGTTCTTTTGTTCTGAGCCAGCTCACTCTTCTGGCCCTATAGGAAACAAAGATAAATGCAGGAGTGCCCGTTTCTCAAAAGCAGAGTGTTTTTCTTGTAAGGCAAGCTAGGGTTCACAAACCTTCCTTAAAGAGTTGAATCACATTAAGTTTCAAGTTGTAGCAGCAAGTGTTAATTCAGGGTAAGAACAGCCACTGTTTTGCTCTTCTGGCCATACACAGTACAAATAGCACTCGCCTCTGTTCCCAGCTAGTGCAGTGTATTGGAGTGAAGAGAAGCTCCAGTTTTACTTAGTTTCCAATACTGAGTTGAACTAGATATGCCCCATTGTGTAGGAAGCACAGTTCTTTTTTTCTAAGCTAGCTCTCTGTACTAGCCCTACAGGAAACACAGTAGAGTGAAAGAATGCCTGTTTCTCAAAAGCAGAGTTTTTTCCTTGTATGGAAAGCTAGGGTTCAATTAACCTTACTTAAGAAAGTTGAATCACTTTCAATTTCAAGTTCTAGCAGCAGGTGTTAATTCAGTGTAAGAACACCATTTTTGTGCTATTCTAGCCATATACCGTGCAAATAGCACTCGCGTCTGTTCCCAGGAAGTACAGTGTATTGGACTGAAGAGAAGCTACTATTCTAGTCAGGATCCAATGATGAGTAGAACTAGGTATGTCTTGTTTGTATTGGAAGCATAATTCTTTTGTTCTGAACCAGCTCATGGTTCTGGCCCTATAGGAAACACAGGTGAGTGCAGGAGTGCATGTTTCTCAAATGCAGAGTGTTTTTCTTGTAAGGCAAGCTAGGTTTCAATTAACCTTCCCAAACAGAGTTGAATCACATTCAGTTTCAAGTTCTAGCAGGAAGTGTTAATTCAGTGTAAATATACCATTTTTGTGCTATTCTGGCTATATAAAGTGCAAATAGCACTCGCGTCTGTTTCCAGCAAGTACAGTGTATTGGACTGAAGAGAAGTTCCTATTCTAGTCAGTATTCAATGCTGAGTTGAACTAGGTATCTCATGTTTGTATAGGCAGCACAGTTCTTTTGTTCTGAGCCATCTCACTGTTCAGGCCCTATAGGAAACACAGCAGAGTACAAGTGTGCCGGTTTCTGAAAAGCAGAGTGTTTTTCTTGTAAGGCAAGCTAGGGTTCAATTAACCTTCCTAAATGGAGTTGAGTCACATTCGGTTTCAAGTTCTACCAGCAAGTGTTAATTCAGGGAAGAACAACCACTCTTGTGGTCTTCTGGCCATACACAGTGCAAATACGAGTCGCTTCTGTTCCCAGCAAGTACAGTTTACTGGACTGAATTGAAGTTCCAGTTTTACTTTGTTTCCAATACTGAGTTGAACTACATATTCCCAGTTTGTGTAGGAAGCACAGTTCTTTTTTTCTGAGCCAGCTCACTCTTCTGGTCCTATTGGAAACACTGGTGAGTGCAGGAGTGCTCATTTCTCAAAAGCAGAGTATTTTTCTTGTAAGGCAAGCTAGGGTTCACAAACCTTCCTTAAAGGAGTTGATTCACATTCAGGTTCAAGTTCTAGCAGCCAGTGTTATTTCAGGGTAAGAACAGCACTCTTGTGCTATTTTGGCCATTTACAGTTAAAATAGGACTCACGGCTGTTATCAGAATGTACAGTGTATTAGACTGAAGAGAAGCTCCTATTATAGTCAGCTTCCAATCCTGAGTTGAACTAGATATGCCCCGTTCTGTAGGAATCACAGTTCTTTTGTTCTGAGCCTCCTCACTGTTCTGGACCTATAGGAAGCACAGTAGTGTACAAGAGTGCCCGTTTCTCAAAACCAGACTGATTTTCTTGTAATGCATGCTAGGGTTCAATTAACCTTCCTAAACGGAGATGAATCACATTCAGTTTGAAGTTCTAGCAGCAAGTGCTAATTCAGGGTAAGAACAGCCACTCTTGTTATCTTCTGGCCATACACAGTGCAAATAACTCTCGGGAATATTGACAGCATGTACAGTGTATTGGACTGAAGAGAAGCTCATATTCTATTCAGTTTCCAATGCTGAGTTGAACTAGGTATGCCTTGTTTGTGTTGGAAGCAAAACTCTTTTTAACTGAAGCCGTTCACTTTTCTGGGCTTATAGCAAACAGAATAGAGTACCAGAGTGCTACTTTCTCAAAAGCAGAGTGTTTTTCCTGTAAGCCAAGCTAGGGTTAATTTCCCTTTCCTAAACGGAGTTAAATTCCATTCAGTTTGAACTTCTAGCAAAAAGAGTTATTTCAGGGTAGGTTCAACCACTCTTATACTCTGGTGGACCTATACAGTGCAAATGGCACTCGGTTTTGTTCCCAGCAAGTATAGTTTATTGGACTCAGTTGTAGCTCCAGTTTTACTATATTTACAATACTGAGTTGAACTAGATATGCCCCGTTTTTGTAGGAAGCACTGTTCTTCTGTTCTGAGCCAGCTCACTCTTCTGGCCCTATAGGAAACTCAGTGGAGTACAAGAGTGCCCGTTTCTCAAAAGCAGAGTGATTTTCTTGTAAGGTAATCTAGGGTTCAATTAACCTTCCTAAAAGTAGATCAATCACATTCAGGTTCAATTTCTAGCTGCAAGTGTTAATTCAGGGTAAGAAGAGCCACTCTTGTGGTCTTCTGTCCATATACAGTGCAAATAGCTGTTGCTGCTGTTCCCAGCAAGTATAGTTTATTGGACTGAATTGTAGCTCCAGTTTTACTATATTTTCAATGCTGAGTTGAACTAGATATGCCCCATTTTGTAGGAAGCACTGTTCTTCTGTTCTGAGCCAGCTCACTCTCCTGGCCCTATAGGAAACTCAGTGGAGTACAAGAGTGCCCGTTTCTCAAAAACAGAGTGATTTTCTTGTAAGGTAAGCTAGGGTTCAATTAACCTTCCTAAATGTAGTTCAATCACATTCAGGTTCAAGTTCTAGCTGCAAGTCCTAATTCAGGGTAAGAACAGCCACTCTTGTGATCTTCTGGCCATACACAGTGCAAATACCTCTCGGGAATATTGCCAGCATGTACAGTGTATTGGACTGAAGAGAAGCTCATATTTTATTCAGTTTCCAATGCTGAGTTGAACTGGGTATGTCTTGTTTGTATAGGAATCACAATTCTTTTGTTCCTAGCCAGCTCACTGTTCTGACCCTATAGAAAACACTGTAGAGTACAAGAGTGCCCGTTTTGCAAAAGCAGAGTGTTTTTCTTGTAAGGCAAGCTAGGGTTCAATTAACCATCCTAAACGGAGTTGCATCACATTCAGGTTCAAGTTCTAGCAGCAAGTGTTAATTCAAGGTAGGAACTGCCACTCTTACGCTCTCTGGCCATACACAGTGCAAATAGCACTCGCGTCTGTTCTCAGCATGTAAAGTGTAATGGACTGAAGAGAAGCATCAGTTTTACTTAGTTTCCAATACTGAGTTGAACTAGATATGCCCTGTCGTGTAGGAAGCACAGTTGTTTTGTTCTGAACCACCTCAGTCTTCTGGCCCTATAGGAAACACAGTAGAGAACAAGAGTGCCCGTTTCTCAAAAGCAGAGTGTTTTTCTTGTAAAGCAAGCTAGTCTTCCATTAACCTTCCTAAACGGAGTTGAATCACATTCAGTTTCAAGTTCTAGCAGCAAGTGTTATTTCAGGATAAGAACAGCCACTCTTGTGCTATTCTGGCCATACACAGTTTGAATAGCACTCGCTGCTCATCCCCTCATGTACAGTTTATTGGAATGAAGAGAAGATCCTGTTTTACTTAGTTTCCACATCCTGGCTTGAACAAGATATGCCCCATTTGTGTAGGAAGCACAGTTCTTTTGCTTTGATCCTGCTCACTGTTCGGGCCCTATTGGAAACACAGTAGAGTGCAAGAGTGCCCGTTTTTCAAAAACGGAGTGTTTTTCATGTAAGGAAAACTAGGGGTCAATTAACCTTCCTAAACGGAGTTGAATCACATTCAGTTTCAAGTTCTAGGAGCAACGATATTTCAGGGTAAGAACAGCCACTCTTGTGCTATTCTATCCATACACAGTGCAAATAGGGCTCGCGTCTGTTCCCAGGAAGTACAGTGTATTGGATTGAAGAGAAGCTCCTATTCTAGTCAGTATCCAATGCTGAATTGAACTGGGTATGTCTTGTTTGTATAGGAATCACAATTCTTTTGTTCCTAGCCAACTCACTGTTCTGATCCTATAGAAAACACAGTAGAGTACAAGAGTGCCCGTTTTGCAAAAGCAGAGTGTTTTTCTTGTAAGGCAAGCTAGGGTTCAATTAACCATCCTAAATGTAGTTCAATCACATTCAGGTTCAAGTTCTAGCAGCAAGTGTTAATTCAAGGTAAGAACTGCCACTCTTATGCTCTTCTGGCCATACACAGTGCAAATAGCACTCGCGTCTGTTCTCAGCATGTAAAGTGTAATGGACTGAAGAGAAGCTCCAGTTTTACTTAGTTTCCAATACTGAGTTGAACTAGATATGCCCCGTCGTGTAGGAAGCACAGTTGTTTTGTTCTGAACCACCTCAGTCTTCTGGCCCTATAGGAAACACAGTAGAGAACAAGAGTGCCCGATTCTCAAAAGCAGAGTGTTTTTCTTGAAAAGCAAGCTAGTCTTCCATTAACCTTCCTAAACGGAGTTGAATCACATTCAGTTTCAAGTTCTAGCAGCAAGTGTTATTTCAGGATAAGAACAGCCACTCTTGTGCTATTCTGGCCATACACAGTTTGAATAGCACTCGCTGCTCATCCCCTCATGTACAGTGTATTGGAATGAAGAGAAGATCCTGTTTTACTTAGTTTCCACATCCTGGCTTGAACAAGATATGCCCCATTTGTGTAGGAAGCACAGTTCTTTTGCTTTGATCCTGCTCACTGTTCTGGCCCTATTGGAAACACAGTAGAGTGCAAGAGTGCCCGTTTTTCAAAAACAGAGTGTTTTTCATGTAAGGAAAACTAGGGGTCAATTAACCTTCCTAAACGGAGTTGAATAACATTCAGTTTCAAGTTCTAGCAGCAACGATATTTCAGGGTAAAGATAGCCACTCTTGTGCTCTTCTGGCCATACACAGTGCAAATAGCTGTCGCTTCTGTTCCCAGCAAGTACAGTGTATTGGACTGAATTGTAGTTCCAGTTTTACTTAATTTCCAATACTGAGTTAAACTAGATATGCCCCGTTTGTGTAGGAAGCACTGTTCTTTTTTTCTGAGCCTGCTCACTGTTCTGGCCCTATAGATAACACAGTAGAGTACAAAAGTGCCCGTTTGTTAAAAGCAGAGTGTTTTTCTTGTAAGCCAAGTTAGGGTTTAATTTCCCTTCCTAAACAGAGTTGAATCCCATTCAGTTTGAACTTCTAGCAAAAAGAGTTAGTTTAGGGTAAGTAAAACTTGCCGTATACAGTGCAAATAGCACTTGCTTTTGTTGCCATCAAGTAGAGTGTATTTTACTGAAGAGGAGATCATGTTTCAGTCCGTTTCCTATGTTGAGTTGAACTGGATGTGGCCTGAGAGTTTGGGAATCACAGTTCTTTTGTTCTGAAGCATCTCACTGTTCTGGTCCTATAGCAAAGAGAATAGAGTGCCAGAGTACTCCTTTCTCAAAAGCACAGTGTTTTTCTTTAAGCCAAGCTAGGGTCTCATTCTCATTCCTAAATGGAGTTGAATCCCATTCATTTTGAACTTCAATCAGAAAGAGTTATTTTAGGGTAAGTTCAACCACTCTCATTCCCCACTTGCTGTTTTCAGTGCAAATAGTTCTTGCTTTTCTTCCCAGCAATTACAGTGTATTGTAATGAAGAGGAGCTCCTGTTTAGTCAGTTTCCTATGCTCAGTTGAACTGAATATGCCCCGTGTGTGTAGGAATCACAGTTCTTTTGTTTTGAAGCAGATCACTGTTCTTGCCCCATATCAAATAGAAAAGAGTTCCAGAGTGCTCCGTTTTCAAAAGCAGAGTGATTTTCTTTAAGCCAAGCTAGGGTTTAATTTCCCTTGCTAAACGGAATTGAATCCCATTTAATTTGAACTTATAGAATAAAGAGTTACTTTAGGATAAGTTCAACCACTCTTATGCTCCACTTGCCATATGCAGTGCAAAAGCACCCACTTTTGCTTCCAGTAAGTACAGTGTATTACACTGAAGAGGAGCTCCTGTTTTAGTCAGTTTGCTATGCTGAGTTGAACTGAATGAGGCCCGTGTGTGTTGTAATGACAGTTCTTGGGTTCTGAAGCAGCTCACTGTTCTGGCCCTATAGCAAAACCAGTAGAGTACCAGAGTGCTCCCTTCTCAAAAGCAGAGTGTTTTCCTTGTAAGCCAAGCTAGGGTTTAATTCCCATTCCTAAACAGAGTTGAATCCCATTCAGTTGGAACTTCTAGTAAAAAGAGTTAATTTAGTGCAAGTTCAACCACTCCTATGTTCCCCTTGCCGTATACAGTGTAAATAGCACTGGCTTTTTTTCCCAGCAAGTACAGTGTTTTGGACTGAAGAGGAGCTCCTGTTTTAGTCAGTTTCCTATGCTGAGTTGACCTGAATATACCCCCTGTGTGTAGGCATCACAGTTCTTTTGTTCTGAAGCAGCTCACTGTACTGGCCCTGTAACAAACAGAATAGAGAACCAGAGTGCTCCTTTTTTCAAAAGCAGAGTGTTTTTCTTGTAAGCCAAGCTAGGGTTTAATTTCCTTTCCTAAACAGAGTTGAATTCCATTCAGTTTGAAATTCTAGAAAAAAGAGTTAGTTTAGGGTACTTTCAACCACTCTTCTGCTCCACCAGCTGTATACAGGGCAAATAGCACTCGCTTTTGTTCCCAGAAAGTACAGTGTATTGGACTGAAGAGGAGCTCCTGTTTTATTCAGTTTCCTAAGCTGAGTTGAACTGGATGTGGCCCTTGTGTGTAGGAATCACAGTTCTTTTGTTCTGAAGCAGCTCACTGTTCTGGCCCTATAGCAAATAGAATTGAGTACCAGAATGCTCCTTTCAAGCAGGGTTTCTTTTTCTTGTAAGCCAAGCTAGGGTTTTATTCCCATTCCTAAAAGGAGTTGAATTCCATTAGGTTTGAACTTATAGCAAAAAGAGTTAGTTTAGGGTAAGTTCACCTTGCTGTATACAGTGCAAATATCACTTGCCTTTTTTCCCAGCAAGTACAGTGTTTTGGACTGAAGAGTAGCTCCTGTTTTAGTCAGTTTCCTATGCTGAGTGGAACTGAATATGCCCCTAGTGTTTAGGAATCACAGTTCTTTTGTTCTGAAGCAGCTCACTCTTCTGCCCCTATAACAAACAGAAAAAAGTACCAGAGTGCTCCTTTCTCCGAAGCAGAGTGTTTTTCTTGTAAGCCACTTTAGGGTTTAATTCCCGTTCCTAAACAGAGTTGAATCACATTCAGTTTGAACTTCTAGCAAAAAGAGTTAATTTATGATAAGTTAAACCACTCTTATGCCCCACTTGCTGTATACAGTGCAAATAGCACTCACTTTTGTTGCCAGCAACTACAGGGTATTGGACTGAAGAGAAGCTCCTATTCTATTCAGTTTCCTAAGCTGAGTTGAACTGGATATGGCCCTTGTGTGTAGGAATCACAGTTCTTTTGTTCTGAAGCAGCTCACTGTTCTGGCACTATAGCAAACAGAATAGAGTACCAGAGTGTCCCTTTCTCAAAAGCAGAGTGTTTTTCTTGTAAGCCAAGCTACGGTTTCATTCTCATTCATAAACGGAGTTGAATCCCATTCAGTTTGAACTTCTTGCAATAAGAGTTAGTTTAGGGCAGGTTCAACCACTCCTATGCTCCCCTTGCTGTATACAGTGCAAATAGCACTTGCTTTTGTTCCCAGCAAGTACAGTGTTTTGGACTGAAGAGGAGCCCCTTTTTTAGTCAGTTTCCTATGCTGAGTTGAACTGAATATGCCCCGTGTGTGTAGGAATCACAGTTCTCTTGTTCTGAAGCAGCTCACTGTACTGGCCCTGTAACAAACAGAATAGAGTACCAGAGTGCACCTTTTTCAAAAGCAGAGTCTTTTTCTTATAAGGCAAGCTAGGGTTTAATTTCCCTTCCTAAACAGAGTTGAATTCCATTCAGTTTGAACTTCTAGCAAAAAGAGTTATTTTAGGGTAAGTTCAACTTGCCTTATACAGTGCAAATAGTACTCACATTTGTTCCCAGCAAGTGCAGTGTATTGTACTGAAGAGGATCTCCTGTTTTAGTCAGTTTCCTATGCTGAGTTGAACTGGATGTGGCCTCTGTGTGTTGTAATCACAGTTCTTTTGTTCTGAAGCAGCTCACTTTTCTGGCCCTATAGAAAAAATATTAGAGTACAAGAGTGCTCCTTATCAAGAGCAGAGTGTTTTTCTTGTAAGCCAAGCTAGGGTTTAATAACCATTCCTAAATGGAGTTGAATCCCATTCAGTTTGAAATTCTAGAAAAAAGAGTTTTTTTAGGGTAATTTCAACCACTCTTATGCCCCACATGCTGGATACAGTGCAAATAGCATTCGCTTTTGTTCCCAGCAAGTACAGTGTTTTTGACTGAAGAGGAGCTCCTGTTTTAGTCAGTTTCCTATGCTGAGTTGAACTGAACATGCCCCGTGTGTGTAGGAATCACATTTCTTTTGGTCTGAAGCAGCTCATGTTCTGGCCCTGTAACAAACAGAATAGAGTACCAGAGTGCTCCTTTCTCAAAAGCAGTGTGTTTTTCTTGTAAGCCAAGGGCTAGGGCTTATTTCCCCTTCCTAAACAGAGTTGAATCCCATTCAGTTTGAACTTCTAGCAAAAAGAGTTAGTTTAGGGTAAGTTTAACTTGCAGTGTACAGTGCTAATAGCACTCGTATTTGTTCAAGCAAGTACAGTGTATTGGAATGAAGAGGAGCTCCTATTTTAGTCAGTTTCCTATATTGAGTTGAACTGAATATGCCCCGTGTGTGTAGGAATCACACTTCTTTTGCTCTGAAGCAGCTCACTATTCTGGCCCTATAGCAAATAGAATTGAGTACCAGAATGTCCCTTCTAAAAGCAGAGTGTTTTTCTTGTAAGCCAAGCTAGAATTTTATTCCCATTCCTAAACGGAGTGAATCCCATTAGGTTTGAAATTCTAGCAAAAAGAGTTATTTAAGGGTAAGTAAAATTTGCTGTATACAGTGCAAATAGCACTTGCTTTTGTTCCCAGGGTGTACAGTGTATGGACTGAGGAGGAACTCCTGTTTTAGTCAGTCTCCTATGCTGAGTTGAACTGAATATGGCCTGTGTGTGTAGGAATCACACTTCTTTTGCTCTGAAGCAGCTCACTATTCTGGCCCTATAGCAAACAAAATAGAGTACCAGAGTGCTCCTTTCTCAAAAGCCGAGTGTTTTTCTTTTTAGCCAAGCTAGGGTATAATTCCCATTCCTAAACGGAGTTGAATCCCATTCATTTTGAACTTCTAATAATAGTTAGTTCAGGGCAAGTTCAACCACTCCTATACTCCCCTTGCCGTATACAGTGCAAATAACACTCGCTTTTGTTCCCAGCAAGTACAGTGTTTTGGACTGAAGAGGAGCTCCTGTTTTAATCATTTTCCTATGCTGAGTTGAACTGAATATGCCCCGTGTGTGTAGGAATCACAGTTCTTTTGTTCTGAAGCACCTCACTATTCTGGCCCTATAGCAAATAGAATTGAGTGTCAGAATGCTCCTTTCTCAAAAGCAGAGTATTTTTCTTGTAGGCCAAGCTGTTGTTTTATTCCCATTCCTAAACGGATTTGAATCACATTAGGTTTGAACATCTGGCAAAAAGTGTTAGTTTAGGGTAAGTTCAACATGCCATATACAGTGCAAATAGCACTCGTTTTATTCCCAGCATGTACAGTGAATTGGACTGAAGAGGAGCTCTTGTTTTAGTCAGTTTCCTAAGCTGAGTTGAACTAAATATGCCCCGTGTTTGTAGGAATCACAATCTTTTGTTCTGAAGCAGCTCACTGTTCTGGCCCTGTAGCAAACAGATTAGAGTACCAGAGTGTCCCTTTCTCAAAAGGAGAGTGTTTTTCTTGTAAGCCAAGCTACGGTTTCATTCTCATTCATATTCAGATTTGAATCCTTTTCAGTTTGAACTTCTAGCAAAAAGAGTTAGTTTAGGGTAAGCTCAACCACTCCTATGCTCCCCTTGCCATATACAGTGCAAATAGCACTAACTTTTGTTCCCAGCACGTACAGTGTATTGGACTGTAGAGGAGCTCCTGTTTTAGTCAGTTTCCTATGCTGAGTTGAACTGAATATGCTCCGTGTGTGTAGGAATCACAGTTCTTTTGCTCTGAAGCAGCTCACTGTTCTGGTCCTGTAGCAAATAGAATTGAGAACAAGACTGCTCTTCTCAAAAGCAGAGTGTTTTTCCTAGAAGCCAAGAAAGGGTTTAATTCCCATTCCTAAACGGAGTAGAATCCCATTCAGTTTGAACTTACAGCAAAAATATTAGTTTAGGGTAAGTTCAACTTGCCTAATACAGTGCAAATAGCACTAGCTTTTGTTCCCAGCAAGTACAGTGTATTGGACTGAAGAGGAGCTCCTGTTATAGTCAGTTTCCTATGCTGAGTTGAACTGGATGTGGCCCGTTTGTGTTGTAATTACAGTTCTTTTGTTCTGAAGCAGCTCACTCTTCTGGCCCTATAGCAAAACAGTAGAGGACAAGAGTGCTCCTTTCTCAAAAGCAGAGTGTTTTTCTTGTAAGGCAAGCTAGGGTTCAATTCCCATTCCAAAACTGAGTGGAATCTCATTCAGTTTGAACTTCTAGCAAAAAGAGTTATTTAGGGTTAGTTCAATCACTCATATGTTCCACTTGCCCATTCAGTGTAAATAGCACTCGCGTCTGTTTCCAGAAAGTACAGTGTATTGGACTGAAGTGAAGCTCCTGTTTTAGACAGTTTCCTATACTGAGTTGAACTGGAAAGGGCCCGTGTTTGTATGAATAACAGTTCTTTTGTTCTGAGCCAGCTCACTCCTCTGGCCCTATGGGAAACATGGTAGAGTACCAGAGTGCCCATTTCTCAAAGGCAGAATGTTGTTCTTGTAAGCCAAGCTAGGGTTTAATTCCCCTTTCTAAACGGAGTTGAATCCCATTCAGCTTGAACTTCTAGCTAAGATAGATAGTTTACGGTAAGTTCAACCACTCTTAAGCTCTACTAGCCTATACAGTACAAATAGCACTCACGTCTTTTCCCAGCAAGTACAGTGTATTGGACTGAAGAGGAGCTCTTGTTTTAGACAGATTCCTATGCTGAGTTGAACTGGATGTTGCCTGTGTGTAGGAATAACAGTCCTTTTGTTCTGAGCCGGCTCAATCTTCTGGCCCTATAGGAAACACAGTGGAGTGATTGCCCCTCTGTTAAAAGCAGAGTGTTTTTCTTGTAAGCCAAGCTAGGGTTCAATTTCCCTTCCTAAAATAAATTGAATTCCATTTAGTTTGAACTTCTCGCAAAGAGGGTTAGTTTAGGGTAAGTTCAAACAGTCTTATGCTCCACTTGCCATATACAGTGCAAATAGCACTCGCTTCTGTTCCCAGCAAGTACAGTGTATTGGACTGAAGAGGAGCTCCTGTTTTAGTCAATTTCCTAGGCTGAGTTGAATTGGATGTGGCCTGTGCTTGTAGGAATAACAGTTCTTTTGTTCTGAGCAAGCTCAATCTTCTGACACTATAGGGAACACAGTAGATTACCAGAGTGCCCCTTACTCAAAAGCAGAGTGTTTTTCTTTTAAGCCAAGCTAGGGTTCGATTCGACCTCCCAAACTAAGTTGAATCCCAATCAGTTTGAACTTCTACCAGCAAGAGTTAGTTAGGGTAAGTTCAACCACTCTTATGCTCCACTTGTCACATACACTGCAAATAGCACTCAAGTCTGTTCCCAGCAAGTACAGTGTATTGGACTGAAGAGAAACTCCTGTTTTAGACACTTTCCTATGCTGAGTTGAACTGGATTAGGCTCGTGTGTGTAGAAATAACAGTTCTTTAGTTCTGAGCCAGCTCACTCTTCTGGCCCTATAGGAATCACAGTAGAGTACCAGAGTGCCAATTTCTCAAAAGCAGAGTGTTTTTTATTTTAAGCCATGCTAGGGTTTACATCACCTTCCTAAACGGAGTTGAATCCCATTATTTTAAACTTCTAGCTAAAAGGATTAGTTTAGGATAAGTTCAACCACTCTTGTGCTCCACTTGCATTATACAGTGAAAATAGCACTCGAGTCTGTTCCCAGAAAGTACACTGTATTGGACTGAAGTAGAGCCTCTGTTTTAGTCAGTTTCCTATGCTCAGTTGAACTGAATATGCCCCGTGTGTGTGGGAATCACAGTTCTTTTGTTCTGATAGAGCTCACTCTTCTGGCCCTATAGGAAACACAGTAGAGTACCAGAGTGCCACTTTCTCAAAAGCAGAGTGTTTTTCTTGTAAGCCAAGCTAGGGTTCAATTCCCCTTCCTAAACGGAGTTGAATCCCATACAGTTTGAAAGTCTAGCAAAAAGAGTTAGTTTAGGGTAAGTTCAACCACTCTTATGCTCCACTTGCCATATACAATGCAAAGAGCTCTTGCGTCTGTACCCAGCAAGGACAATGCTTTGGACTGAGAGGAGCTCCTGTTTAGACAGTTTCCTATGCTGAGTTGAACTGGATGTGGCCTGTGTATGTAGGAATAACAGTTCTTTTGTTCTGAGCCAGCTCACTGTTCTGGCCCTATAGGAAACACAGTAAAGTACCAGAGTGCCCCTTACTCAAAAGCAGAGTGTTTTTCTTGTAAGCCAAGATAGGGGTCAATTCCCCTTCCCAAACTAAGTTGAATCCCATTCAGATTGAACGTCTGGCAGCAAGAGATAGTTAGGGTAAGTTAAACAACTCTTATGCTCCACTTGCAATATACAGTGCAAATAGCACTCAAGTCTGTTACCAGCAAGTACATTGTATTGGACTGAAGAGGATCTCCTGTTTTAGACAGATTCCTATGCTGAGTTGAACTGGATGGGACCGGTGTGTGTAGGAATAACACTATTTTTATTCTGAGCCAACACACTCTTCTGGCATTATAGGAAACACAGTAGAGACCCAGAGTGCCTCTTACTCCAAAGCAGAGTGTTTTTCTTGTAAACCAAGCAAGGGTTCAATTCCCCTTCCTAAACTAAGTTGAATCTCATTTAGTTTGAACTTCTAGCAACAAGAGTTAGTCAGGGTTATTTCAACGACTCTTATGTTCCAATTGCCATATACAGTGCAAATAGTACTCAAGTCTGTTCCCAGCAAATACAGTGTTTTGGACTGAAGAAGAGCTCCACTTTTAGTCAGTTTCCTATGCTCATTTGAACTGGATTTGGCCCTTGTGTAGGAATAACAGTTCTTTTGTTCTGAGCCAGCTCACTATTCTGGCCCTATAGGACACAGTAGAGTGAATGCCCCTTTATCCAAATGAGGCTTTTTTTCTTGTAAGCCAAGCTAGGATTTAATTCCTCTTCCTAAACGGAGTTGAATCCTTTTCAGGTTGAACTTCCAGCAAAAAGAGTTAGTTTAGGGTAAGTTCAACCACTCTTATGCTCCACTTGTACTATAGAGTGCAAATAGTACTCGCATCTGTTTCCTGCAAGTACAGTGTATTGGATTGAAGAGCAGCAGCTCTTTTAGTCAGTTTCATATCCTGACTTGAACTGGATGTGGCCAGTGTGTATACAAATAACAGTTCTTTTTTTCTGAGCCAACTCACTGTTCTGGCCCTATAGGAAAAAACAATAGAGTATCAGAGTGCCCCTTTCTCAAGTGCAGAGGGTTTTTCTTATAAGCCAAGCTAGGGTTCAATTTTCTTCCTAAACAAAGTTGAATCCCATTCAGTTTGAACGTCTAGAACAAGAGTAAGTTAGGGTAAGTTCAACCACTCTTGTGCTCCACTTGCGTTATATAGCACAAATAGCACTCGTGCCTGTTCCCAGCAAGTACAGTGTATTGGACTGAAGCGGAGCCTCTGTTTTAGACAGTTTCCTATGCTCAGTTGAACTGAATATGCCCCGTGGGTGTAAGAATCACAGTTCTTTTTTTCTGAGAGAGCTCACTCTTCTGGCCCTATAGGAAACACAGTAGACTACCAGAGTGCCACTGTCTCAAAAGCAGAGTGTTTTTATTGTAAGTTAAGCTAGGGTTTAATTCCCCTTCCTAAATGGAGTTGAATCCCATTCGTTTGACTTCTAGCAAAAGGGTAAGTTTAGGGTAAGTTCAATCACTCTTATGCTCCACTTGCCGAATACAGTGCAAATGGCACTATCCTCTGTTCCCAGCAAGTACAGTGTATTGGAATGAAGAGGAGCTCCTGTCTTAGTCAGTTTCCTATGCTGAGTTGAAATCGATGTGGCCTGTGTGTGTAGGAATAACAGTTCTTTTATTCTGAGCCAGCTAGTGTTCTGGCCATCTAGCAAACACAGTAGAGTGAGTGCCTTTTTCTCAAAAGCAGGCTGTGTTTCTTGTAAGCCAAGCAAGGGTTCAATTTGCCTTCCTAAACTAAGTTGAATCCCATTCAGTTTGAACTTCTAGCAGCAGCAGTTAGTTAGGGTAAGTTGAACCACTATTATGCTCCAATTGCCGTATACAGTGCAAATGGCACTATCCTCTGTTCCCAGCAAGTACAGTGATTTGCACTGAAGAGGAGCTCCTGTTTTAGACAGTTGCCTATGCTGAGTTGAACTGGATGTGGCCCGTGGGTGTAGGAATAATAGTTCTTTTGTTCTGAACCAGTTCACTATTCTGGCCCTATAGGAAACACAGTAGAGTGAGTGCCCCTTTCTCCAAATTAGGCTTTTTTTTCTTGTAAGCCAAGCTAGGGTTTAATTCCCCTTCCTAAACGGAGTTGATTATCTTTCAGGTTGAACTTCCAGCAAAAAGAGTTTGTTTAGGGTAAATTCAACCACTCTTATGCTCCACTTGCACTATAGAGTGCAAATAGCACTCGCATCTGTTCCCAGCAAGTACAGTGTATTGGACTGAAGAGCAGCTGCTGTTTTAGTCAGTTTCCTATCCTGAGTTGAAGTGGATGTGGCCCGTGTGTAAGTGAATAACAGTTCTTTTTTTCTGAGCCATCTCACTGTTCTGGCCCTATAGCAAAAAATAGTAGAGAACCAGAGTGCCCCTTTCTCCAATGAAGAGTGTTTTTCTTATAAGCAAAGATAGGGTTCAATTTTTCTTCCTAAACAAAGTTGAATCGCATTAATTTTGAACTTCTAGCAGCAAGATTTAGTTAGGGTAAGTTCAACCACTCTTATGATCCACTTACCTTATACAGTGCAAAGAGCACTCATGTCTGTTCCCAAAAAGAACAGTGTATTGGACTGAAGAGGAGCTCCCGTTTTAGTCAGTATCCTATGCTGAGTTGAACTGGATGTGGCCTATGTGTGTAAAAATCACAGTTCTTTTGTTCTGAGACAGCGCACTCTTCTGGCCCTTTAGGAAATAAAGTAGAGAGAGTGCCCCTTTCGCATAAGCAGGCTGTTCATAACCATTCAGACTGAACTTCTTGCAGCAAGAGTTAGTTAGTGTAAGTTCAACCACTCTTATTTTCTACTTGCCGAATACTGTGCCAATAGCACTCACGTCTGTTCCCAACAAGTACAGTATATTGGACTGAATTGCAGCTGTTGTTTTAGTCAGTTTCCAGTGCTGAGATGAACTGGATGAGGCCTGAATGTGTAGGAATAACAGTTCTTTTGTTCTGAGCATGCTCACTGTTATGGCCTTATAGGAAACACAGTAGAGTACCAGAGTGGCCCTTTCTCAAAATCAGATTGTTTTTCTTGTAAACCAAGCTAGGCTTTAATTCCCCTTCCTAAACTAAGTTGAATCCCATTCAGTTTGAACTTCTACCAGCAAGAGTTAGTTAGGGTAAGTTCAAATATTCCATGCTCCACTTGCCGTATACATTGCAAATAGCACTCGCTTCTGTTCTCAACAAGTACAGTGCATTGGACGGAAGAGGAGCTCCTGCTTTAGTCAGTTTCCTATGCTGAGTTGAACTGGATGTGGCCCATGTGTAGGAATAACAGTTCTTTTGTTCTGAGCCAGCTCAATCTTCTGGTCCTATAGGAAACACAGTAGAGTGAGTGCACCTTTCTGAAAAGCAGAGTGTTTTTCTTGTAAACAAAGCTAGGGTTCAATTCCCTTCCTAAACCAAGTTGAATCCCATTTAGTTTGAACTTCCAGCAGCAAGAGTTAGTTAGGGTAAGTTCAACAACTCTTATGCTCCACTGGCCGTATACAGTACAAATAGCACTCGAATCTGTTCCCAGCAAGTACAGTGTATTGCACTGAAGAGGAGCTCCTCTTTTAGTCAGTTTCCTATGCAGAGTTGAACTGGATGTGGCCCGTGTGTTTAGGAATAATAGTTCTTTTGTTCTGAGCCACCTCACTCTTCTGGCCCTATAGGAAACACAGTGGAGTACCAGAGTGCCCCTTTCTCAAAAGCAGAGGGTTTTTCTTGTAGGCCAAGCTAGGGTTCAATTCCCCTTCCTAAAAAAAGTTGAATCCCATTCAGTTTGAACTTCTAGCAATAAGAGGTAGTTAGGGTAAGTTCAACCACTCTTATGCTCACTTGCCTTCTACAGTTCAAATAGAACTGGCATCTGTTCCCAGCATGTACGTGCCTTGGACTGAAGAGGAGCTACTGAATTAGTCAGTTTTCTATGCTGAGTTGAACTGGATGTGGCCCCTTATGTGTAGGAATAATATTTCTCTTTGTCTGAGCCATCTCAATTTTCTGGCTCCTTAGGAAAAACAGTAGACTACCAGAGTGCCCCTATCTCAAAGCAAAGTGTTGTTGTGTAAGCCAAGCTAGGGTTTAATTCACCTTCCTAAACGGAGTTGTATCCCATTCAGTTTGAACTTCTATCAAAGAGTTCGTTTAGGGTAAGTTCAACCTCTCTTATGCTCCACTTGCGTATACAGTGCAAATAGCACTCGCGTCTGTTCCCAGCAAGTACAGTGTATTGGACTGAAGAGAAGCTCCTGCTTTAGACAGTTTCCTATGCTGAGTTGAACTGGATGTGGCCCGTGTGTGTAGGAATAACAGTTCTTTTGTTCTGAGACAGCTAGTGTTCTGGCCCTCTAGAAAACACAGTAGAGTGAGTGCCCCTTTCTCAAAAGCAGGCTGCTTTTCTTGTAAGCCAAACTAGGATTCATTTCCCCTTCCTAAACTAAGTTGAATCCCATTTAGTTTGAACTTCTAGAAGCAAGAGTTAGTTAGGGTAAGTTCAACCACTCTTATGCTCCACCTGCCGTATAGAGTACAAATAGCATTCAAGTCTGTTCCCAGCAAGTACAGTGTATTGGACTGAAGAGGAGCACCTCTTTTAGTCAGTTTCCTATGCTGAGTAGAATTGGATGTGGCCCGTGTGTGTAGGAAGCCCAGTTCTTTGTTCTGATCTAGCTCAATTTTATGGCCCTATAGGAAACACAGTAGAGTGAGTGCCCCTTTCTCAAAAGCAGGCTGTTTTTCTTGTAAGCCAAGCTAGGATTCAATTCCTATTCCTAAATTAAGTTAAATCCCATTCAGTTTGAACTTCTACCAGCAAGAGTTAGTTAGGGTAAGTTCAAACACTCTTATGCCCCACTTGCCTATACAGTGCAAATAGCCCTCGCGTCTGTTCCCAGTAAGTACAGTGTATTGGACTGAAGAGAGGCTCCTCTTTTAGACAGTTTCCTACCCTGAGTTGAACTGGATGTGGCCCGTTTGTGTAGGAATAACAGTTCTTTTGTTCTGAGCCAGCTCAATCTTCTGGCCCTTTAGGAAACACAGTAGAGTACCAGAGTGCCCCTTTCTCAAAGCAGAGTGTTGTTTTTGTAAGCCAGGCTAGGGTTTAATTCCCCTATCAAATAGTTGAATCCCATTCAGTTTGAACTTCTAGCTCAAAGAGTTACTTAGGGTAAGTTCAACTGCTCTTATTCTCCACTTGCCTTATACAGTGCAAATAGCACTCCAGTCAGTTCTCAGCAAGTACAGTGTATTGAAGTGCAGAGGATCTCCTTTTTTAGTCAGTTTCCTATGTTTAATTGAATTCAATATGTCCCGTGTGTGTAGGAATCACAGTTCTTTAGTTCTGAACTAGCTCAATGTTCTTCACTTTAGCAAACACAGTAGAGTAACAGAGTGCTCGTTTCTCAAAAGCAGAGTGTTTTTATTGTAAGCCAAGGTACAGTTCAATTCCCCTTCATAATTGGAATTCAATACCATTCAGTTTGAACTTCTAGGAAAAAATGTTAGTTTAGGTAAGTTCAAACACTCTTATGCTCCACTTTCCGGAATCAGTGCAATTAGCACTCGCAACTGTTCACAGCAATAACAGTGATTTGGACTGAAGAGGAGCTCTTGTTTTAGTCAGTTTCATATGCTGAGTTGAACTGGAAGTGGCCCGTGTGTGTTGGAATAACAGTTCATTTGTTCTGAGCCAGCTCACTGTTCTGGCCCTATAGGAAACACAGTAGAGTACCAGAGTGCCCCTTTCTCAAAAGCAGAGTGTTTTTCTTGTAGGCCAAGCTAGGGTTCAATTCCCCTTCCTAAACAAAGTTGAATCCCATTCAGTTTGAACTTCTAGCAGTAAGAGTTATTTAGGTTAAGTTCAACCACTCTTATGCTCCATTTGCCTTTTACAGTGCAAATAGCACTCGGGTCTGTTCCCAGCAAGTACATGCATTGGACTAAAGAGGAGCACCTGTTATAGTCATTTTCCTATGCTGAGTTGAACTGGATTTGGCCCCTTGTGTGTAGGAATAACAGTTCTTTTGTTCTGAACAAGCTCAATCTTCTGGCTCTTTAGGAAACACGGTAGAGTACCAGATTACCCCTTTCTCAAAGCAGAGTGTTGTTCTTGTAAGCCAAGCTAGGGTTTAAATCGCATTCCTAAACTAAGTTGAATCCCATTCACTTTGAACTTCTAGCATCAAGAGTTAGTTCGGGTTAAATTCAAACACTCTTATGCTACACCTGCCATATACATTGCAAATAGCATTCAAGTCTATTCCCAGCAAGTAAGCAAGTACAGTGTATTGGACTGAAGAGGAGCACCTCTTTTAGTCAATTTCCTATGCTGAGTTGAACTGGATGTGGCCCATGTGAATAGGAATAAGAGTTATTTTGTTCTGAGCCAGCTCACTCTTCTGGCCCTATGAAAAAACAGTAGAGTGAGTGCCCCTTTCTCAAAAGCAGAGTGTTTTTCTTATAGGCCAAGCTAGGGTTCAATTCCCCTTCCTAAAAATAGTTGAATCCCATTCAGTTTGAACTTCTAGCAGTAAGAGTTAGTTAGGGTAAGTTCAACCACTCTTATGCTCCACTTGCCTTATACAGTGCAAATAGCACTCGCGCCTGTTTCTAGCAAGTACGTGCATTGGACTGAAGAGTAGCTCCTGTTTTAGTCAGTTTTCTATGCCTAGTTGAACTGGATGTGGCCCCTTGTGTTTAGGAACGGCAGTTCTTTTGTTCTGAGCCAGTTCACTGTTCTGGCCCTATAGGAAACACAGTAGAGTACCAGAGTGCCCCTTACTCAAAAGCAGGCTGTTTTTCTTGTAAGCCAAGCTACCGTTCAATTCCCCTTACTAAGCTAAGTTGATACCCATTGAGATTGAACTTTTGGCAGCAAGAGTTAGTTAGCGTAAGTTCAACCACTCTTATTTTCTACTTGCCGAATACTGTGCCAATAGCACTCGTGTCTGCTCCCAGTAAGTACAGTATATTGGATTGAAATGCAGCTGTTGTTTTAGTCAATTTCCAATGCTGAGATGAACTGGATGTGGCCCGTATGTGTAGGAATAACAGTTCTTTTGTTTTGAGCCTCCTCACTGTTCTGGCCTTATAAGAAACACAGTAGAGTACCAGAGTGCCCCTTTCTCAACATCAGAGTGTTTTCCTTGTAAGCCAAGCTACGCTTCAATTCCCCTTCCTAAACTAAATTGAATCCCATTCAGTTTGAACTTTTAGCAGCAAGAGTTAATTAGGGTAAGTTCAACCACTCTTATGCTCCACTTGCCGTATACAGTGCAAATAGCACTCATCTCTGTGGTGGTATTCTAATTGTACTGAAATGTGATTCTGATTGTATGTTAATAAATAAAGTGGCCCGGGGGTCAGAGCTATTAGAGCCATAGACAGGGTGTGGCGGTGGTGGCACACGCCTTTAATCCCATAGATCTCTGTGTGTTCAGGGATACAGCCAGAATTGGAGACATATGCCTTTAAGACCTAGGGGGCTGTACATTCAGCCAGTGACGAGGCAGTCACGTGTTTGTGTTTACAACCAATGAGAAGGCAGAAAAAAATGTTATAAAAAAACGAACAGACAGGATATAGCTCTCTTTCGGGAAGCTGGGACACGCAAGCGGAAGGGTAAGATTTTAGCTCTGAGCTCTGACCTCTCGGCTTTCTCTTTTACATTGTTTCTGTGTTTCTTATTTAATAAGACAGTTGGTTACATCTACATCTGGCGCCCAATGTGACAAGAATCCATTAAAAACCGCTTGGCTTGGCAGCAGGTCCGCTTTCCCACAAGGGCGGTAGGCGGCAGCAGGTGGCGACAGGTGGCAGGTGGCTTCCTAATCCGAGCGGCGGCTTCTTAGCCCTGGCCTAGGTCTCTGAGCAGCTTGCTTAAAGCTGGTGCTACAAACAACTCAGACCTGCCCTGCGGAACAGGGCCCTGCCTGTAAAGCCAACGCACGTGGTCAGAGCTTAAGGAAGCCAGACCCAAGCCTTGACTCGGCACAAGAGGGAACACGTGGCTGGATTTAAGCTTTAGCCGGCTACGTTTTCTTGGGCGTTCTCTCTCTCTCTCTTCTCTCTCTCTCTCTCTCTCTCTCTCTCTCTCTCTCTCTCTCTCTCTCTCTCTCTCTCTCTGGTTACACCTGGGACACTAGGTGGCTCTTTTGAAAATCCCCTTAGATTTCTACTCTTCTACACAGATTTGGTAAGTCATAACATATCAGATATTTTAAAGGAAACTATCTAAAAGAGAATTTTTTCCACATTTAAAAAAATGGGTTTTATGCGTACATTGGAAGAAAATTGGTTTTTGTTTGAAATTTTAGGCAGTCTGACAATGGAACAACTATATAATATTAGAATTGGTGGAATTATGCAGCTTATCACTATGCTAATCCTCATTTTAATATTTAAAAAGATAGACAATTTAAGTGCCAGGATAACAGCTTTAGAAGAACTTGTTAAACCTGTAAAAATTCAGACAGAAGAAATTAACAGTGAAGTTGTTTCAAGTCTGGATCATAAGGTTACAGAAAGAAAGCATGTTTTCACACATTCACCCTTAATTTATCCTGTAACCGTACAGCAGATGCCTGATCAAATGGCTACACAAAATATTTGGGCTCCAATTGAAATGTTGGATTTAAAAAGGTTTAAGGAGGCAATAGTATCTTATGGCATGCATTCCCCATATGTAAAGCAAATGTTAAACTCTTGGTCAACATATAATAGGATTGTACCACAGGACTGGCGGGCCCTTGCACATGGTGTTCTGGAACCCAGCCAGAGACTTCAATTTCTGACCTGGTTTAAGGAGGAGGCTAAAAACATAGAAAAACAATGGAGGGATAAAGGAATATAAGTTTGCCAGGATCAGCTTATTGGAGAAGGCGAATATGCTTCAGTACAAACACAATGTTTATATGATGTCCAAACCCTAATTTTATGTCGAACAGCAGCCTTGAATGCATGGAACAGAGTTGAGGAAGCAGGAAAAAAATCTGAGTCATTTACAAAGGTGATGCAAGGCCCAAAAGAGTCCTTTACAGATTTTTTACAAAGACTGGCTTCAGCAGTAAAGAAAATGGTCTCGGATTCAGAAGCTGGTAAGGCAATAATTGAATCTTTGGCCTTTGAGAATGCGAATGCAGCATGCAAAAGAATAATCAAGCCATTAAGGGCAAGATCTGCACCTATGGAAGATTGGATTAGAGAAACAATTAATGTTGAGGCTGATGAGCATGATGATACGTGGGTAGGAGAAGTAATTTCAAAAGGTTTGAGGAGTGTTAGATGTTTTGGATGTGGAAAGCAAGGACATTTGAAAAGGGACTGTAGACAGGTCATTCCGAGAAACAATGTTTCTTCAAGGAACAATGGCAACAGAATGCCACTTCCTTCTGGAGTATGCAGAAGGTGTGGTAAGGGAAAACACTGAACCAATGAATGTAGATCAACAAAGGACAGACAGGGTAATCCTTTGCCTCAGTCTTCGGGAAACTCCCAGAGGGGCCTCGCGCAGGCCCCCCTTGCAAATCCAGTTCAAACCTTTCCTGCAACCATAGAGGAAATCCCTGCTCTGAGCGATTAAATAACCAAATGCCTATTGGAATAAATCATGCTGGTCAGAATGATGAAACAGAGAGAATAGAAAATTCAGGAGAAAACATAAAGAAATTTTTTTGGCAAACTTCTATTAATGAACAACGACCAAAATTAACGATAAAAGTAAATGGTGTTTTGTTGTCTGGTCTGGTAGACACAGGTGCGGACGTTACCATAATTGCACCAGAATTTTGGCATCCAACTTGGCCTCTTCAGGAGGTAAACGTTCAACTGTTAGGAATTGGGACATTATCTCAGGTGAAACAGAGTGCAAGATGGCTTGAATGTATAGGTCCAGAAGGACAGAGAGGAAAATTAAAACCATATGTGGCTAACATAACTATGAACCTGTGGGGTCGAGTCTTGTTGCAACAATGGAATACTCAGATTAACATCCCTCCAATCTCAGAAACAAATCATAAACTAGCACATGTTACTGAGAGAAATATTAGAAGTTATTGTTCTAATGAGTGGTCACAAGCCATCCATATTATACAAGAACAGGGCACAATAACTGATGATCTTCCAAAGACACCAACAGCTCTACCTTTAAAATGGTTAACAGACAAGCCTGTATGGGTCCAACAATGGCCTTTAACAACAGAGAAACTCCAGGCTTTAGAAGAGCTGGTAGAAGAACTGTTAAATGCTCAGCATATTGAAGAATCAACCAGCCCTTGGAATTCTCCTGTATTTGTTATTAAAAAGAAATCTGGTAAATGGAGAATGGTAACAGACCTTAGAGCAATTAACAAAGTAATTCATCCAATGGGCTCTCTACAATCTGGGATACCTTTGCCTACTCTGTTACCAAAAGGATGGCCTCTCATAGTTATTGATTTAAAAGACTGTTTCTTTTCAATACCCATACAAGAAAAAGACAGAGAAAGATTTGCTTTTACAGTGCCTACTTATAATAATTCTCAACCGGTTAAAAGATTTCAATGGAGGGTTCTCCCACAGGGAATGTTGAATAGCCCAACTCTGTGCCAATACTTTGTACAACAGCCATTGGAAGTGATACATAAAAAATTTCCTAAATCTATAATTTATCATTATATGGATGATATTTTACTAGCTGACTCAAATGCAGATACTTTAGAAATAATATTTGAAGAAGTAAAGAAAATTTTGCCTTGCTGGGGATTACAAATTGCTCCTGAAAAGATACAAAGAGGAGATTCTATTAATTATTTAGGTTTTAAAATAGAGCTACAAAAAATTAGACCCCAAAAGGTGCAAATTCGAAGAGATAGACTACAGACTCTTAATGATTTCAAAGATTATTTATAGATATTTCTCATCTACGAACTATTGTTGGGGTAAAAAATGATGAACTGACTAATTTGTTCAAAACCTTAGAAGGTGACAAGGACTTAAATAGTCCAAGAGATTTATCACCTGAAGCTGAGAAAGAATTGGCCTTGGTAGAAAAGAAAGTGCACGAAGGACACGTGGATCGTATTGATCCAAAGCTGGATTGCATTTTGGTTATTTTGTCTTTTAGGCGTTCTCCTACTGGAATATTAATGCAGAGGGAAGATATTATATTGGAATGGATATTTTTACCAAATAAACCAAATAAAAAATTAAAAACTTATGTGGAAAAAATCTCTAACTTGATTTACAAAGGAAAATTGAGACTTCTTCAATTAGCAGGCATAGACCCAGCAGAAATTGTCATACCATTAACTAAGGAGGACATTGAAAAATTATGGACAGAAAGTGAACCTTGGCAAAGAGCGTGCAGTAATTTTTGGGAGAAATTAACAGCAAATATCCCAAAAGCAATAGAATTGATCTTATAAAGAGAGCTGATTGGATCTTGCCTCGAATTGTATGGCAAAAACCCATATCTGGAGTTCGTACATTTTATACAGATGCCATCAAAGAAGGAAAGGCAGGTTACAAATCAGAAAATTTAAGTAAGTGGTTCAAAGTCCGTATAATTCAGTTCAAAAATCAGAATTGTATGCTATTCTGTTGGTATTAATGGATTTTTCAGAACCTCTCAACATAGTAACTGACTCTCAGTATGCTCAAAGAGTGGTGTTACATATTGAGACTGCAGAATTTATCCCTGATGCTTCAGAATTAACTTCACTGTTTATTCAATTACAAGATACAATCAGGAAAAGGAATCATCCTTTATATATAACTCACATTCAATCCCATACTGGTCTGCCAGGCCCTCTACACAAGGCAATGATGAGATTGATAAATTATTGATAGGAAATGTGCTGGAGGCCTCAGAATTTCATAAAAAACATCACGTCAATAGTAAAGGTTTAAAAAAGGATTTTTCCATAACCTGGCAACAAGCCAAAGAAATAGTAAAGAAATGTCCTACTTGTTCCTTCTACAATCAAACGCCATTACCAGCAGGATGTAACCCAAAGGGTACTCAGAGAAATGAAATCTGGCAGATGGACGTGTTTCACTTTGCAGAATTTGGAAAATTGAAATATGTACACCACACCATCGATACTTATTCAGGATTTCAATGGGCAACTGCTTTGAGTTCTGAAAAAGCTGATTCTGTAATCACTCATTTGCTAGAAATTATGGCCATCATGGGTATACCTGCACAAATCAAAACTGACAATGCTCCATCATATGTCTCTGTTAAAATGAAACAGTTTTTTGCTTATTACAATATAAAGCATATTACAGGCATACCACATAATCCTACAGGTCAAACAGTTATAGAAAGATCAAACAGAACTCTAAAGGATATGCTAAATAAACAGAAATGGGTAACAAACCCCCCCAGAAATAGACTGCATAATGCTCTTCTAACTTTGAATTTTCTGAATGCCAATGAGAAAGGAACAACAGCTGCAGAGAGACATTGGATAATAGAAAAAACTACAGAATTAAATCAGCCTATATACTTTAAGGATGTGCTGACCTCAGAATGGAATCCAGGGTATGTATTACATTGGGGACGAGGTTTTGCTTTTGTTTCTACAGGAGAAGATAAGCTGTGGGTACCATCAAAATTGATAAAGGTTCGATTTGAACAAGAGAGACCTCTTAATTAGAGGAGGTGATAGTTCATCAACCAGCATGAACATCCAATTTAAACTAACTTGTATCAATAACGCATGCCTTTTCATTTAATCAGATAATAACTTGCCAAAAGGAAGCATCCCCAAAATTAGTCTTGGGGAAAGGTTTTTGTTTTTGTCTTTTAGGAGAATGAAAGTTAAGGAATCTGAAGAACACTGGACAAATGAGACAACTGAAGAAAAGGGACAAATCATCTATCCCAAGAAACAGAGTGAAACGGTATATGGGTATATATTATGTAAAAAATTTTATGTCTTCCTAAATGTTTGTTTCTGCTTTTCTCTAAAGATTTAACATTATTGGTCTTCTAATAGTCCCAGTTCAATTAAAATTTAAAACTGACTTTGGAGTTGGAGAATGGCTCTCTCCTTCTTTAAACTCAAGCATGTTGTTAAAAGGAAAATGCAAACTCCCTGTATCATGCCAGAATAAAAGAGCCATCTTCTGCTATGGTACAGGACAAAAGCAAAATTAATTAAGGGACTATTCTATTACTAATCTCTACTCTTTGATTCTATTCTGATTCTTTAAACTTTTCTTAAAGTATGAATTTTATATCAAAATTTACAAGATTAATATATATATATATATACATTTTAAACTTTGTTTAGATATAAATGGTCATATAGAGTACTAACTAATTCTAGAAAAAAGGCTAGCTGCATATATATGTTTTTGTGTTCGAGTCTTTATCAGTTTTCTGCAGGAAATCACGGCTAGGCCTAACATCAACTGAAGTCTCCAGAAAGAAGATGGGGCCCCATACAACAACAACAATTCCACGTGGACAATAATAATATCATTAAGCTGACAAACATCATCCACAGATCAGCTTTGAACTACAAGGTGCTCAGAGCAATTTTGAGATGACTAGCTGAGATGATCCAGTCTCAAAGACTACTTGAATAAGGACTTGAGATAAACCCTGAACTCTGGCATTATACACAGGCTGGATAATGAAGGATATAGTTACCTTTCCTAGAATTTGACAATTAACCTAAAATTTTTCTTTCAGGATAAAGAAAACTTCGCCCATACCCAGCAGGAAGCAATTTTAAGAATATGACGTCTACATTCCCAAAGAGGTGGTGTGGGGCGGGTTGTTTTTTGGTCTTTTTAATGGGTTTTGGGTCTGGGATAATTTTCAGTGTTTGGGGGGTTGGTTACAAGTTATTGTCAAGGGTTAGGAAAAAGGCTAAGCAAAGGAGATTACATTTAAAGTTCTTATTAAAAAAAGAAGAAAGAAAGAAAGAAAGAAAGAAAGAAAGAAAGAAAGAAAGAAAGAAAGAAAGAAAGAAAGAAAAGAAAAGAAAAAGACAATTACTAGTTTTAAATACTTTACATTGGATTGGATTGTTTTATATTGTAAACAAATTTGAAATTGATATTGTTAGAAAATGCTATATGTATATTTTTAATTGAATTTATACCATTCATTTAACAATGTAATGCAATTTTCTGATACTTGAATGTTATTATTACCAACTATTAGGATATAAAGAAATGAAAGTTAGTAAGTAGACATTAAAATAGAACTTGTAGTCATATTAGATATGTTTTAAAAATTGAGCAGAGATATTTTAGACAGGTCATTTTCAAACCCTTCAGAGATCTACAGAATATGGCATTTAAAATGTTTTAATAACTTAGAAAATTTTTCTTTTTTGAGACATGTCGGCTCCTGGCAGTACCAGTCTACTTCAGAGAAAATATGGGCATTGAAGAAACTGCATATGGAGTCAACTTTCATTGTGGCAAAAGTTAGCCACTGGACAACAAAGTATCCTCAAATCAACAGGACAAAATGGACAGACAGAACAAGAAACAAAGGACTACTGATACTTGCCAAAACAAGTGTGGTTATGGCTTTATCAAAAGGCATCTTCTGAGGCCAGGACATTATGGCCCCATCCCTGAAGTGGCCTTCGCATCCAGAAAAGGTACGTTGCCCTTTTCTTCGAAGGCAGCTTAACAGGCAGAGGGCCGATGACTTCTGTTGTACAATGGAACAGCAGCTGAAAGCTCATGCCTCTCGAAAGTAGACTGGCATTTAATAGAGGGATGTGGAGAAGAAGGGGATGCTGAGAGCAAGCCATATATACACAGCCAAGAAAAATAAACAGCTGAATTAAAAAACTGTCAACAATTTCCAGAATTTAAAATCCTGAATCAAGACAGGACACTAGTGGAATTCAGGTGTTTCTGGAACATGGACAGCTCTCACCCAATGTGAGGTTGAACTGTTGACCTTGTGTACATCCTACTTCACAAATGAGTCTGTCAGATACACTAAGACTATAGGTTGAAGATGATGCCCCAACACTGCGGAGAAACCTCAGGTGACTGCCCAGGCAGCTGGCTGTTTCTGTCAACTCACAAATTTTTTGGAAGTTGCTTGCATGCACTTCCTGTTTTTTATTTTTGTGAGCTAACATTATTCCCTTCTTGGGTCTCTGAGGGAGTTGAAGATTAGTTAGTTATCGTTGAAGATTAGTTAGTACCAGAGTGCTCATTTCTCAAAAGCAGAGTGTTTTTATTGTAAGCCCAGTTACAGTTCAATTCCCCTTCATAATTGGAATTCAATACCATTCAGGTTGAACTTCTAGAAAAAAATGATAGTTTAGGTAAGTTCAACCACTCTTATGCTCCACTAGCTGTATACAGTGTAATTAGCACTCGCAAATGTTCACAGCAATTACAGTGTTTTGGACTGAAGAGGAGCTCCTGTTTTAGTCAGTTTCATATGCTGAGTTGAAATCGATGTGGCCCGTGTGTGTTAGAATAACAGTTCTTTTGTTCTGAGCCAGCGCACTGTTCTGGCCCTATAGGAAACACAGTAGAGTACCAGCGTGCCCCTTACTCAGTAGCAGAGTGTTTTTCTTGTAAGCCAAGCTAGGGTTCAATTCCCTTTACTAAAGTAATTTGATACCCATTCAGTTTGAACTTCTGGCAGAAAGAGTTAGTTAGGGTAAGTTCAACCACTCTTATTTTCTACTTGCCATATACTGTGCAAATAGCACTAGCGTCTGTTCCCAGCAAATACATTGTATTGGACTGAAAAGGAGATCCTGTTATAGACCGTTTCCTATGCTGAGTTGAATTGGATGTGTCTCGTGTCTGTAGGAAGTACAGTTCTTTTGTTCTGAGACAGCTCAATCTTCTGGCCCTATAGGAAACCCAGTAGAGTGAGTGCCCCTTTCTGAAAAGCAGAGTTTTTTTTCTTGTAAGCCTAGCTAGGGTTCAATTCCCCTTCCTAAACTAAGTTGAATCCCATTTAGTTTGAACTTCTAGCAGCAAGAGTTAGTTAGGATAACTTCAATCACTCTTATATTCCACTGGCTGTATACAATACAAATAGCACCGATTCTGTTCCCAGCAAGTACAGTGTATTGGACTGAAGAGGAGCTCCTATTTTAGACAGTTTCCTATGCTGAGGTGAACTGGATGTGGCATGTGTGTGTATGAATAACAGTTCTTTTGTTCTGAGCCATGTCACTGTTCAGGCCCTATAGGAAATACAGTAGAGTACCAGAGTGCCCCTTTCTCAAAAGCAGGCTGTTTTTCTCATAAGCCAAGCTAGGTTTCAATTCCATTTCCTAAATTAAGTTGAATACCATTCAGTTTGAACTTCTAGTAGCAAGAGTTAGATAGGGTAATTCAACCATTCTTATGCTCCACTTGCCTCCAGTGCAAATAGCACTCGCGTCTGTTCCCAGCAAGTACAGTGTATTGGACTGAAGAGGACCTCCTGTTTTAGTCAGTTTCCTATGCTGAGTTGAACTGGATGTGGCCTCTGTGTGTAGGAATAAAAGTTCTTTTGTTCTGATCCAGCTCACTCTTCTGGCCCTATAGTAAACACAGTAGAGTACCAGAGTGCCCCTTTCTCAAAAGCAGAGTATTTTTCTTGTAGGCCAAGCTAGGGTTCAATTCCCCTTCCTAAACAAATTTGAATCCAATTCAGATTTAACTTCTAGCAGAAAGAGTTAGTTAGGGTAAATCTAGCCACTCTTATGCTCCACTTGCTGTATACAGGGCAAATAGCACCCAAGTCTGTTCCCAGCAAGTACAGTGAATTGGACTGAAGAGCAGCTGCTTTTTTAGTCAGTTTCCAGTTATGAGTTGAACTGGATGTGGCCCGCGGGTGTAGGAATAACATTTCTTTTGTTCTGAGCCACCTCACTGTTCTTGCCCTATAGGAAACACAGTAGATTGAGTGCCCCTTCTCAAAAGCTGGCTATTTTTTATGTAAGCCAAGCTAGCCTTCAATTCCCCTTCCTAAATTAAGTTGAATCCCACTCAGTTTGAACTTCTAGCAGCAAGAGTTAGTTAGTTTAAGTTCAACTACTCTTATGCTCCATTTGCTGTATACAGTGCAAAGAGCACTCGCATCTTTTCACAGCAAGTACAGTGTATTGGACTTAAGAGGAACTCTTCTTTTATCAGTTTCCTATGCTGAGTTGAACTGGATTTGGTCCATGTGTGTAGGAATAAGAGTTCTTTTGTTCTGAGCCAGCTCACTCTTCTGGCCCTCTATTAAACACAGTGGAGACCAGAGAGCCTCTTTCTCAAAGGAGAGTGTTTTTCTTGTAAGCCAAGCTAGGTTTTAATTCCCCTCCCTAAACAGAGTTGAATCCCATTCAGTTTGAACTTCCACCAAAAAGAGTTAGTTTACGGTAAGTTCAATCACTTGCCGTATACAGTTCAAATAGCACTCTCATCTGTTCCCAGCAAGTACAGTGTATTGGACTGAAGAGCAGCTGATGTTATAGTCAGTATCCATTGCTAAGTTTAACTGGATGTGGCCCGTGTGTGTAGGAATAACAGTTCTTTCTTTCTGAGTCAGCTCACTCTTTTGGCCCAATAGGAAACACTGTACAGTACCAGAGTGACCCTTTCTCAAACAGAGAGTGTTTTTCTTGTAAGACACACTAGGGTTTAATTCCCCTTCCTAAAAGGAGTTGAATCCCATTCAGTATGAACTTCTAGCAAAAAGAGGTAGTTTAGGGGTAAGATCACCACTCTTATGCTCCACTTGGCATATACAGTGCAAATAGTACTCGTGTCTGTTCCCAGCAAGTACAGTGAATTGGACTGAAGAGGAGCTCCTGTTTTAGACAGTTTCCTATGCTGAGTTGAACTGGATGTGGCCCGTGTACGTAGGAAAAACAGTTCTTTTGTTCTGAGCCAGCTCATTCTTCTGGCCCTATAGGAAACACAGTAGAGTACCAGAGTGCCCCTTATCAAAATCAGATTGTTTTTCTTGTAAGACTTGCTAGGGTTCAATTCCCCTTCATAACTGAAGTTGAATCCCATTCAGTTTGAACTTCTAGCAAAACGAGTTAGTTTAGGGTTAGTTCAACCACTCTTATGCTCCACTTGCCGTATACAGTGCAAATAGCACAAGTATCTGTCCCCAGCATGTACACTGTATTGGACTGAAGAGGAGCTCCTTTTTTAGTCAGTTTCCTATGCTGAGTTGAACTGGATGTGGCCCATGTGTGTAGGAGTAACAGTTGTTTTGTTCTCAGCCAGCTCAATTATCTGTCCTTATAGGTAACACAGTAGAATGAGTGCTCCTTTCTCAAAAGCAGGCTGTTTTTCTTGTAAGCCAAGCTAGGGTTCAATTCCCCTTCCTAAACTAAGTTGAATCCCATTCAGTTTGTACTTCTAGCAAAAAGAATTAGTTTAGGGTAAGTTCAATCACTCATATGCTCCACTTGCCGTACACAATACAAATAGCATTCCTGTCTGTTCCCAGCAAGTACAGTGTATGGGACTGAAGAGAAGCTGCTGTTTTATTCAGTTTCCAATAGTGAGTTGAACTGGATGTGGCCCGTGTGTGTAGGATTAACCGTTCTCTTGTTCTGAGCCAGCTCACACTTCTGTCCCTATAGAAACACAGTAGAGTACCAGAGTGCCCCTTTCTCAAAAGCAGAGTGTTTTCTTGTAAGCCAAGATAGGATTCAATTCTCCTTTCTAAACTAAATTGAATCCCATTTAGTTTGAAATTCTAGCAACAACAGTTATTTAGGATAAGTTCAACCACTTTTAAGTTCTACTTGCTGTATACCATGCAAATAGCACTCGCGTCTGTTCCCAGCAAGTACAGTGTATTGGACTGAAGAGGAGCTCCTGTTTTAGACAGTTTCCTATGCTGAGTTGAATTGGATGTGGCCCGTGTGAGTTGGAAAAACAGTTCTTTTGTTTGAGGCAGCTCACTGGTCTGGCCCTATAGGAAACACAATAATGTACCAGAGTGCCACTTTCTCAAAATCAGAGTGTTTTTCATGTAAGCCAAGGTAGGGTTCAATTTGCATTCATAATTGGAGTTGAATCCAATTGAGTTTGAACTTCTAGCAAAAAGAGTTAGTTTAGGGTAAGTTCAACAACTCATATGTTCCACTTGCCATATACAGTGCAAATATCCCTTGAGTCAGTTCCCAGCAAGTACAGTGTATTGTACTGAATAGGAGCTCTTGTTTTAGTCAGTTCTATGCTGAGTTGAACTGGATGTGGCCTGTGGGTGTAGGAATAACAGTTTTTTGTTCTGAGCCAGCTCACTCTCTGGCCCTATAGGAAACACCGTAGAGTGAGTGGCCCTTCTCAAAAGCAGGCTCTTTTTCATGTAATCCAAGCTAGGGATCAATTCCCCTTCCTAAATTAAGTTGAATCCTATTCAGTTTGAACTTCTAGCAGCAAGGGTTAGAAAGGGTAAGTTCAACCACTCTTATGCTCCACTTGCCGTATACAGTGAAAATAGCACTCGCGTCTGTTCCCAGCAAGAACAGTTTATTGGACTGAAGAGGATCTCCTGTTTTATACAGTTTCCTATGGTGAGTTGAACTGGATGTGGCCCGTGTGTGTAGGAATAACAGTTCTTTTGTTCTGAGCCAGGTCACACTTAAGTCCCTATAGGAAGCACAGTAGTGTACCAGAGTTCCCGTTTCTCAAAAGCAGAGTGTTTTTCTTGTAAGACAAGCAAGGGTTTAATTCCCCTTCATAAACAGAGTTGAATTCCATTTGTTTGAACTTCTAGCAAAAAGAGTTAGCTAGGGTAAGTTCAACGACTCTTAGGCTCCACTTGCCATATAAAGTGCAAATAGCACTCATGTCTGTTCCCAGCAAGTACAGTGTATTGGACTGAAGAGGAGCTCTTGTTTAAGACAGTTTCCTATGATGAGGTGAACTGGATGTTGCCCGTGTGCTTAGAAACAACAGTTCTTTTTTTCTGAGCAAGCTCACTGTTCTGGCCCTATGGTAAACACAGTTGAGTGAGTGCTCCTTTCTCAAAAGCAGGCTGTTTTTCTTTTAAGCCAAGCTAGGGTATAATTCCCCTTCCTAAATCAGTTCAATCCCACTCATTTTGAACTTATAGCAGCAAGAGTTATTTAGGGTAAGTTCAACCACTATTATGCTCCACTTCCCATATACAGAGCAAATAGCCTTCGCTTTTTTCCCAGCAAGAACAGTATATTGGATTGAAGAGTTGCTTCTGTTTTAGACAGTTTCCGATCCTGAGTTGAACGGGATATGGCCCGTGTGTGTTGGAATAACAGTTTTTTTATTCTGAGTCAGCTCACTGTTCTGGCCATTAGGAAACACAGTAAGGTAACAGAGTGCTCCTTTTCTCAAAAGCAGAGTGTTTTTCTTTTAAGCCAAGCTGGTGTTTAATTCTCTTTCCAAAACGGAGTTGAATCCTATTCAGTTTAAACTTCTAGCAAAAAGAGATATTTTACTTTAAGTTCAACCACTCTTATGCTCCACTTGCCGTATACAGTGCAGAGAGCACTCGAGTCTGTTCCCTGCAAGTACAGTGCATTGAACTGAGGAGGAGCTCCTTTTTTAGTCAGTTTCCAATGCAGAGTTGAATTGGATGTGGCCAGTGTGTGTAGGAATAACAGTTCTTTGGTTCTGAGCCCGCTCAATGTTCTGGCTCTATAGGAAACACAGTAGAAAGAGTGCCCCTTTCTCCAAAGCAGGCTGTTTTTCTTGTAAGCCAAGCTAGAGTTCAATTCCGATTCCAAAACTAAGTTGAATCCCATTCAGTTTGAACTTCTATCAAAAAGAGTTAGTTTAGGGTAATTTCAACCATTCTTATGGCCACTTGCCCTATACAGAGCAAATAGCACTCGCGTCTGTTCCCAGGAAGCACAGTGTATTGGACTAAAGAGGTGCTCCTGTTTTCGTCAGTTTCTAATGCTGAGGTGAACTAGATGTGGCCCGAGTGTGTAGGATTAACCGTTCTTTTGTTCTGAGCCAGCTCACACTTCTGTCCCTATAGGAAACACAGTAGAGTACCAGAGTGCCACATTCTCAAAGCAGGCTGTTTTTCTTGTAAGCCAAGATAGGGTTTAATTCCCCTTTCTAAACTGAGTTGAATCCCATTATTTTGAAATTCTAGCAAAAAGAGTTAGTTTAGGGTAAGTTCAACCACTCTTATGCTCCACTTGCCGTAAACAGTGCAAATAGCACTCGAGACTGTTCCCAGCAAGTACAGTGTATTGGACTAAAGTGGAGCTCCTTTTTTAGTCAGTTTCCTATGCTGAGTTGAACTGGATGTGGCCCGTGTATGTAGGATTAACCGTTCTCTTTTTCTGAGCCAGCTCACACTTCTATCCCTATAGAAACACAGTAGAATACCAGAGTGCCCCTTTCTCAAAATCAGAGTGTTTTCTTGTAAGCCAAGATAGGATTCAGTTCCCCTTTTTAAACTAAGTTGAATCCCATTTAGTTTGAACTTCTAGCAACAACAGTTATTTAGGATAAGATCAACCACTCTTATGTTCCACTTGCTGTATACCATGCAAATAGCACTCGAGTCTCTTCCCAGCAAGTACAGTGTATTGGACTGAAGAGGAGCTCCTGTTTTATTCAGTTTCCTATGCTGAGGAGAACTGGATGTGGCCTGTGTGTGTAAAATAACAGTTCTTTTGTTCAGAGCCAGATCACTGTTCTGGCCCTATAAGAAACACAGTAGAGTGAGGGCCCCTTTCTCAAAACCAGGCTGTTTTTCTTGTAAGTCAAGCTAGGGTTCAATTGCCCTTCCTAAACTAAGCTCAATCCCATTTGTTTGAACTTCTAGCAAAAAGAGTTAGTTTAGGGTATGTTCAACCACTCTTATGCTCCACTTGCCGAATGCAGGGCAAATAGCACTCGCGTCTGTTCCCAGCAAGTACAGTGTATTGGACCGAAGAGGAGCTCCTGTTTTAGACAGTTTTCTATGCTGAGTTGAATTGGATGTGGCCAGTGTGAGTTGGAAAAACAGTTCTTTTGTTTGAGGCAGCTCACTGATCTGGCCCTATAGGAAACACAGTAATGTACCAGAGTGCCACTTTCTCAAAATCAGTGTTTTTCATGTAAGCCAAGGTAGGGTTCAATATGCATTCATAATTGGAGTTGAATCCAATTGAGTTTGAACTTCTAGCAAAAAGAGTTAGTTTAGGGTAAGTTCAACAACTCATATGTTCCACTTGCCATATACAGTGCAAATATCCCTTGAGTCAGTTCCCAGCAAGTACAGTGTATTATACTGAAGAGGAGCTCCTGTTTTAGACAGTTTCCTATGCTGAGTTGAACTGGATGTGGCCTGTGTGTGTATGAATAACAGTTCTTTTGTTCTTAGCCAGCTCACTGTACTGGGCCTATAGGAAATACAGTAGAGTGAGTGCCCCTTCTCAAAAGCAGGCTGTTTTTTGTGTAGGCCAAGCTAGGGATCAATTCCCCTTCCTAAATTAAGTTGAATTCCATTCAGTTTGAATTTCTAGCAGCAAGAGTTAGTTAGGTTATTTTTAACCACTTTATACTCCACTTGCCATATACACTGCAAATAGCACTCGAACTGTTCCCAGCAAGTACAGTGTATTAGACTGAAGAGGAGCTACTGTTTTAGACAGTTTTCTATGCTGAACTGAACTGAATGTGGCCCATGTGTAGGAAAAACAGTTCTTTTGTTCTGAGCCAGCTCACTGTTCAGGCCCTATAGGAAACACAATAGAGTACCAGAGTGCCCCTTTTTCAAAAGCAGAGTGTTTTTTTTTGTAAGCCAAGCTAGGGTTTAATTCCCCTTCCTAAACGGAGTTTAATGCCATTCAGTTTGAACTTCCAGCAAAAAAAGTGTGTTTAGGGTAAGTTCCACCACTCATATGTTCCACTTACCCTGTAAAGTGTAAATAGCACTCGAGTGTGTTCCCAGCAAGTACAGTGTATTGGACTGAAGAGCAGCTGCTGTTTTAGTCTGTTTCCAATGCTGAGTTGAACTGGAATTGCCCATGTGTGTAGTATTAACTGTTCTTTTGTTCTGAGCCAGCTCACTGTTTTGGCATTATAGGAAAGACAGTAGAGTACCAGAGTGCCCCTTTCTCAAAAGCAAAGTGTTTTTCTTGTAAGCCAAGGTAGGGTTCAATTCCCCTTCATTAACTAAGTTGAATCCCATTGAGGTTGAACTTCTAGCAGCAAGAGTTAGTTAGGATAAGTTCAAAAACTCTTATGTTCCACTTGCCATATACAGTGCAAATATCCCTCGAGTCTGTTCTGGCCCAATAGGAAACACTGTAGAGTGAGTGCCCTGTTCTCAAAAGCAGGCTGTTTTTCTTGTAAGCCAAACTAGGGTATAATTCCTCTTCCGAAACTAAGTTGAATCCCATTCAGTTTGAACTTCTACCAAAAAGAGTTAGTTTAGGGTAAGTTTAACCACTCTTATGCTCCACTTGCCGTATACAGTGCAAATAGCACTCGCATCTGTTCCTAGTAAGTACAGTGTATTAAACTGAAGAGGAGTTCTTGTTTTTGACAGTTTCCTATACTGAGTTGAACTGGTTGTGGCCCATGTGTAGGAATTCAGTTCCTTTGTTCTTAGCCAGCTCATTGTTCTGGACTTATAGGAAACACAATAGAGTACCAGAGTGCCCCTTTCTCAAAAGCAGAGTGTGTTTCTTGTAAGCAAATCTAGGGTTTAATTGCCCTTCCTAAACGGAGTTTAATCCCATTTGTTTGAACTTCTAGCAAAAAGAGTTAGTTTAGGATAAGTTCAACCACTCTTATGCTACACTTGTAGTATACAGTACAAATAGCACTCGCGTCTGTTCCCCGCAAGTAAGGTGTATTGGACTGAAAAGGACCTCCTGTTTTAGACAGTTTCCTACGCTGAGTTGAACTGGATTTGGCCCTGTGTGTAGGAAAAATAGTTCTTTTGTTCTAAGCCAGGTCCATGATCTGGCCCTATAGGGAACAAAGTAGGGTAACAGAGTGCCCTTTCTAAAATCAGAGTGTTTTTCATGAAAGTCAAGCTAGGGATCAATTCCCATTCATAATTGGAATTGAATCCCATTCAGTTTGTACTTCTAGCAAAAAGAGTTAGTTTATGGTAAGTTCAAGCACTCATATGTTCCAATTGCCATATATAGTGCAAATAGCACTCGAATATCTTTCCAGCATGAAGAGTGTATTGGACTGAAAGGAGCTGCTGTTTTAGTCAGTTTCCAATCCTGAGTTGAACTGGATGTGGCCCGTGTGTGTAGGAATAACAGTTCTTTTGTTATGAGCCAGCTCACTCTTCTGGCACTAATGGAAACAGAGTAGAGTTCCAGAGTGCCCCTTTTTCAAAAGCAGAGTGTTTTTCTTATAAGCCAAGCTAGTGTTCAATTCCCCTTCCTAAACTAAGTTGAATCCCATTGAGGTTATACTTCTAGCAACAAGAGTTAGTTAGGATAAGTTAAACCACTCTTATGTTCCACTTGCCATATACAGTGCCAATAGCACTCTAGTCTGTTTTCAGCAAGTACAGTGTATTGGACATAAGAGGATCTCTTCTTTTATCAGTTTCCTATGCTGAGTTGAACTGGATGTGGCCCGTGTGTATTTGAATAACAGTTCTTTTGTTCTGAGCCAGCTCACTGTTCTGGTCCTATAGGAAACACAGTAGAGACCCACAGTGCCCCTTTCTCAAAAGAAGACTTTTTTTCTTGTAAGCAAAGTTATGGTTCAATTCCACTTCCTAAATTAAGTTGAATCCCATTCATTTTGAACTTCTGGAAGCAAGAGTTAGTTAGGGTAAGTTCAACCACTCTTATGCTCCACTTGCCATATTCAGTGCAAATAGGCCTCGAGTCTGTTCCCAGCAAGTACAGTGTACTGGACTAAGAAGAGCTCCTGTTTTAGACAGTTTCCTATGCTGAGTTGAACTGGATGTGGCCCGTGTGTGTAGTTATAACCATTCTTTTGTTCTGAGTCAGCTCACTGTTCTAGCCCTATAGAAACACAATAGAGTTCCAGAGTGCCCCTTTCTGAAAATCAGAGTGTTTTTCTTGTAAGCCATGCTAGGGTTCAATTCCCCGTCATAATTGGAGTTGAATCCCATTGAGTTTGAACTTCTAGGCAAAAGAGTTACTTTAGGGTAAGTTCAACAACTCTTATGCTTCACTTGCCATATTCAGTGCAAATAGCCCTAGAGTCTGTTTCCAACAAGTACAGTGTATTGGACTGAGTAGGATGTCCTGTTTTATACAGTTTCCTATGCTGAGTTGAACTGGATGTGACCCGTGTGGGGAGGAATAACAGTTCTTATGTTCTGAGCCACCTCACTGTTCTGGCCCTATAGGAAACAAAGTAGAGTACCAGAGCTCCGCTTTCTCAAAATCAGAGTGTTTTTCTCGTAAGCCAAGCTATGTTTCAATTCCCCTTCCTAAACTAAGTTGAATCCCATTTAGTTTGAACTACTAACAGCAAGAGTTATTTAGGATAAGATCAAGTACTCTTTTGTTCCACTTGCTCTATACAGTGCAAATAGCACTCGAGTCTGTTCCCAGCAATTACAGTGAATTGGACTTTATAGGAGCTCCTGTTGTTTTTTCAGTTTCCTATGCTGAGTTGAAGTGGATGTAGTCCGTGTATGTAGGAATAACAGTTCATTTGTTCTGAGCATGCACACTGTTCTGGACCTATAGGAAACACAGTAAAGTGCCAGAGAGCCCCTTTCTCAAAAGCAGAGTGTTTTTCTTGAAAGCCAAGCTGGGGTTCAATTCCCCTTCCTAAACTAATTTGAATCCCATTTAGTTTGAACTACTAACAGCAAGAGTTAGTTGGGATAAGTTCAACTACTCTTATGTTCCACTTTCCATATTCAGTTTAAATAGCACTCCCATCTGTTCCCAGCATGTACAGTGTATTGGACTGAAGAGGAGCTCCTGTTTTAGTGAATTTCCTATGCTGAGTTGAACTGGATGTGGCCTGTTTGTGTATAAATAACAGTTCTTTTGTTCTGAACCACCACACTGTTCTGGTCCTATAAGAAACACAGTAGAGTTAGTGCCCCTTTCTCAAATGCAGAGTGTTTTTCTTGTAAGCCATACAAAGGTTCAATTCCCCTTCCTCAACTAATTTGAATCCCATTTAATTTGTACTTCTATCAGCAAGAGTTAGTTAAGATAAGTTCAACCATTCTGATGTTCCACTTGCCTTTTACAGTGCAAATAGCACTTGAGTCTGTTCCCAGCAAGTACAGTGTATTGGACTCAAGAGGAGCTCCTGTTTTAGTCAGTTTCCTATACTGAGTTGAACTTGATGTGGCCCCTGTGTGTAGGAATAACAGTTATTTTGTTCTGAGCCATATCACTGTTCTGGTCCTATAGGAAACACAGTAGAGTACCAGAGTGCCCCTTTCTCAAAAGTAGAGTGTTTTTATTGTAAGCCAAGCTACGATTCAATTTCCATTCCGAAACGGAGTTGAATCCCTTTCAGTTGGAACTTCTAGGAAAAAGAGTTAGTTTAGGGTAAGTTCAACCACTCTTATGCTCCACATGCAGAATACTGCGCAATTAGCACTCGTGTCTGTTCCCAGCAAGTATAGTGTATTGGACTTAAGAGGAGCTCCTGTTTTAGACATTTTCCTATTCTGAGTTTATCTCGATATGGCCTGAGTGTGGAGGAATCACAGTTCTTTTGTTTTGAGCCAGCTCACTGTTCTGGCCCTATAGGAAACACAGTAGAGTATCAGAGTGCCGCTTTCTCGCAATCAGAGTACTTTTCTTGTAAGCTAAGCAAGGGTTTAATTCCCCTTCCTAAACTGAGTTTCATCCCATTTTTTGAACTTCTAGCAAACAGAGTTAATTTAGGGTTAGTTCAACCACTCTGGATGTGGCTTGTGTGTGTAGGAATAACAGTTCATTTGTTCTAAGCCAGCTCACTATTCTGGCCCTATAGGAAACACAGTACAGTGAGTGCCCCTTTCTCAAAAGCAGGTTGTTTTTCTTCTAAGCCAAGCTAGGGTTCAATTCCCCTTCCTAAATTGAGATGAAGGCCATTCAGATTGAACTTCTGGCAAAAAGATTTAGTTAGGATAAGTTCAGCCAGTCTTACGTTCCTCTTACCGTGTACAGTGCAAATAGCACCCGAGTCTGTTCCCAGCAAGTACAGTGTATTGGACTTTAGAGGAGCTTCTGTTTTTTCAGTTTCCTATGCTGAGTTGAAGTGGATGTGGCCCGTGTGTTTAGGAATAACAGTTCCTTTGTTCTGAACATGCACACTGTTCTGGCCCTATTAGAAACACAGTAAACTACCAGAGAGCCCCTTTCTCAAAAGCAGAGTGTTTTTCTTGTAAGCCAAGCTAGGGTTCAATTCCCCTTGCTAAAATAAGTTGAATCCCATTCAGTTTGAACTTCAGGCAGCAAGATTTAGTTTAGGGTAAGTTCAACAACACTTATTCTCCACTTGCTGTATCAGTGCAAATAGCACTTGCGTCTTTTCTGTGCAAATACACTGTATTAGGCTGAATAGGAGCTCCTGTTTTAGACAGTTTCCCATGATGAGTTGAGCTGCATGTGGCTCGTTTGTATAGGAAAAACAGTTCTTTTCTTCTGAGCCAGCTCACTATTCTGGCCCTATAGTACACACAGTAGAGTGAGTGCCCCTTTCTCAAAAGCAGAATGTTTTTCTTATAATGCTAGGCAGGGTATAATTACACTTCCTAAACTCAGTTGACTCCCATTTAGTTTGAACTTCTAACAGTTATTTAGGATTAGTTCAACCCCTCTTATGTTCCAGTTGCCCTATATAGAACAAATTGCTCTCGCTTTTGTTCCCAGAGAGTACAGTATATTGCACTGAAGAAGAGCTCCTGTTTTAGTCAGTTTCCTATGCTGAGTTTAAATGGATGTGGTCCTTGTGTGTAGGAATGACAGTTCTTTTGTTCTGAGACATCTCACTGCTCTGGCCATATAGGAAACAATTTAGAGTACCAGAGTGTTTTTCATGTAAGCCAAGCTAGGGTTCAATTCCCCTTCCTAAACGAAATTGAATCCCATTCAGTTTGAACATCTAGCAAAAGGAGTTATTTTAGTGTAAGTTCAACCATGCTTATGCTCTGCTTGCCCTATACAGTGCAAGTAGCACTTGAGTCTGATCCCAGCAAGTACAGTGTATTTGAATGAAGAGGAGCTGCTGTTTTAGTCAGTTTCTGATGCTGAGTTGAACTGGGTATGGCCATGTGTATTGGAATCACAGTTCTTTTTTTCTGAGCCACCTCACTCTTCTGGCCCAATAGGAAACACGAGTACCAGAATGCCGCTTTCTCAAAATCAGAGTGTTTTTCTTGTAAGATAAGCTAGGGTTTAATTCCCCTTTCTAAACTGAGTTGAATCCCATTTGTTTGAAGTTCTAGCAAAAAGTGGAAATTTATGGTAACTTCAATCACTCTTATGCTCCACTTGCCATATACAGTGTAAATAGCACTCACGTCTCTTCCCAGCAAGTACAGTGTATAGGACTGAAGAGGAGCTCCTGTTTTATTCAGTTTCCTATGCTGAGTTGAAATCGATGTGCCCCGTGTGTGTAGGAATAACAGTTCTTTTGTTCTGAGCCAGCTCACTATTCTGGCCCTATATGAAACACAGTAGAGCACCAGAGTGCCCCTTTCTCAAAAGCAGAGCATTTTTCTTGTAAGCTGAACTAAGGTTCAATTCCCTTTGATAATTCGGGTTGAATCCAATTCAGTTGAACTTCTAGAAACAAGAGTTAATTTAAGGTAAGTTCAACCACTCTTATGATCCTCTTGCCAGATATAGTGCAAATAGCACTTGTGTCTGTTTACAGCAAGTACAGTGTATTGGACTGAAGAGGAGCTCCAGTTTTTGTCAATATCCTATGATGAGTTGAACTGGATATGGCCTGTGTGTAGGAATCACAGTTCATTTGTTCTGAGCCAGCTCACTCTATTAGCCTTATGGGAAACACAGTAGAGTACCATAGTGCCTCTTTCTCAAAAGCATGGGTTTTTCTTGTAAGACAAGCTAAGGTTTAATTCCCGTTCCTAAACAGAGTTGAATCCCATTCAGTATGAAATTATACCAATAAAAAAGTTAGTTTAGGTTTAGTTGAACCACTCTTATCTTCAACTTGCCCTATACAGTGCAAATAGCACTCTCGACTGTTCCTAACAAGTACAGTGTATTGCACTGAAGAGGAGCTCCTGTTTTAGACAGTTTCCTATGCTGAGTTGAACTGGATGGGGCCGGTGTGTGTAGGAATAACAGTTCTTTTGTTCTGAGCCAGCTCACTATTCTGGCCCTATAGGAAACACAGTAGAGTACCAGAATGCCCCTTTCTCAAAAACTCAGTGTTTTCTTGTAAGCCAAGCTAGGGTTCAATTGCCTTTCCTAAACTAATTTGAATCCTATTTAGTTTGAACCTTTAGCAGCAAGAGTTAGTTAGGATAATTTCAACCACTCATGTTCCACTTGCCATGTACAGTGCAAATAGAACTCGGGTCTGTTGCCAGCAAGTACAGTGCATTGGACTGAAGAGGAGCTCCTGTTTTAGTCAGATTCCTATGCTGAGTTGAACTGGATGTGGCCTGTGTGTGTAGGAATAACAGTTCTTTTGTTCTGAATAAGCCCACTGTTCTGGCACTGTAGGAAACAGTGTAGAGTACCTGAGTGCCCCATTCTCAAAAGCAGAGTGTTTTTCTTGTAAGTCAACTAGAGTTCAATTCCCATTCATAATTGGAGATAAATCCCATTCAGTTGAACTTCTAGCAAAAAATGTTAGTTTAGGGTAAGTTCAACCACTCTTATGCTTCACTTGCCATATTCAGTGCAAATAGCACTCACGTCTGTTCCCAGCAAGTACATTGTATTGCACTGAAGAGGAACTCCTGTTTTAGACAGTTTCCTATGCTGAATTGAACTGGATGTGGCCTGTGTGTTTAGGAATAACAGTTCTTTTGTTCTGAGGCAGCTCACGGTTTTGGCCCTATAAGAAAAACAGTAGAGTGAGTGCCCCTTACTCAAAGCAGAGTGTTTTTCTTGTAGGCAAGCTAGGGGTTAATTGCCCTTCCTAAATGGTGTTGAATCCCATTCAGTTTGAACTTCTAGCAAAAGCGTTAGTTTAGGGTAAATTCAACTACTCTTATGCTCAACTAGCCTTATACAGTGCAAATAGCTCTCGCGTCTGTTACCAGCAAGTACAGTGTATTGGACTGAAGAGGAGCTCTCGTTTTAGACAGTTTCCTATGCTGAGTTGAACTTGATGTAGCCCATGTGTGTAGGAATGACAGTTCTTTTATTCTGAGCCACCTCACTATTCTGGCCCTATATGAAACACAGTGGAGTACCAGAGTGCCCCTTTTCTCAAAAGCAGAGTGTTTTTCATGTAAGCCAAACTAGGGTTCAATTCCCTTTCATAATTGGAGTTGAATACCATTCAGTTTGAACTTCTGGCACCAAGAGATAGTTAGGTTAAGTTCAACCACTCTTATGCAAGCCTTGCCATATTCAGTGCAAGTAGCACTCGCATCTGTTCCCAGCAATTACAGTGTATTGGACTGAAGAGAAGCTCCAGTTTTAGACAGTTTCCTATGCTCACTTGAACTGAATGTGGCCTGTGTGTGCAGGAATAACAGTTCATTATTTCTGAGCCAGCTCACTGTTCTGGCTCTATAGGAAACACAGTAGAGTACCAGATTGCCCCTTTCTCAATGGCAGAGTGTGTTTCTTGTAAGCCAATCCAGGGTTTAATTCCCCTTCCTAAACCGAGTTGAATCCCATTTACTATGAACTTCTATCAAAGCGAGTTACTTTAGGGTATGTTCAATCACTCTTATACTCCACTTGCGATAATCAGTGCAATTAGCACTTGAGTCTGATCCCAGCAAGTACAGTGTATAGGACTGAAGAGGAGCTCCTGTTTTAGTCATTTTCCTATGCTGAGTTGAACTGGATGTGGCCAGTGTGTAGGAATAACAGTTCTTTTGTTCTGAGTCAGCTCACTGTTCTGGCCCTATAAGAAACACAGTAGAGTACCATAGTGCCCCTTCTCAAAAGCAGAGTGTTTTATTTGTAAGCCAAACTAGGGTTTAATTCCCCTACCTAAATGTAGTTGAATGCCATTCAGTTTGAACTTCTAGCAAAAAGAGTTAGTTAGGGTATGTTCAATCACTCTTATGTTCCACTTGACGTATACAGTGCAAATAGCACTCGTGTCTGTTCCCACCAAGTACAGTGTATTGGACTGAAAAGGAGCTTATGTTTTAGACAAATACCTATGCTGAGTTGAAGTGGATGTTATCCGTAGTGTAGGAATAACAGTTTTTTGGTTCTAAACCACCTCAATGTTCTGGCCTTTTAGGAAACACAGAAAGAAGAGTACCAGAGTGCCCCTTTCTCAAAAGCAGAGTGTTTTTCTTGTAAGCCAAGCTAGGGTTTAATCCCCCTGCCTAAACTTAATTGATTCCCATTCAGTATAAACTTCTAGCAAAAAGAGTTACTTTAGGGTAAGTTCAACCACTCTTATGCTCCACTTGCCATATACAGTGCAAATGGCACTCGTGTCTGTTCCCAGCAAGTAAAGTGTATTGGTGTGAAGAGCAGCTCCTGTTTTAGACAGTTTCCTATGCTGAGATGAACTGGATATGCCCTGTGTGTAGGAATAACAGTTCTTTTGTTCTGAGCCAGCTCACTGTTCTGGCCCTATAGGAAACACAGTAGAGTACCAGAGTCCCCTTTCTCAAAAGCTGAGTGTTTTTTTTAAGCCAAGCTAGGGTTCAATTCCCCTTCCTAAACGGACTTGAATCCCATTCAGTTTGAACTTCTGGCAGCAAGAAGTAGTTAGGCTATGTTCAACAACTCTTATTCTTTACCTGCCATATTCAGTGCAAATAGCATTCTTGACTTTTGGGAGCAAGTACAGTGTATTAGACTGAATAGGAACTCCTGTTTTAGACAGTTTCCTATTCTGAGTTGAACTGGATATGGCCGGTGTGTGTAGGAATAACAGTTCTTTTGTTCTGAGCCAGCGCACTCTTCTGGCCCTATAGGAAACAAAGTAGAGTACCAGAGTGCCCCTTTCTCACAAGCAGGCTGTTTTTCTTGTAAGTCAAGCTATGGTTTAATTCCCCTTCCTAAACTAAGTTGAATTCCATTCACTTTGAACTTCTAGCAGCAAGAGTTATTTAGGGTAAGTTCAACCACTCTTATGCTCTATTGGCCATATACAGTGCAAATAGCACTCGCTTCTGTTCCCAGCAAGTACAGTGTATTGGAATGAAGAGGAGTTCCTGTTTTATACAGTTTCCATTGCTCAGTTGAACTGAATATGTCCCATGTGTGTAGGAATCACAGTTCTTTTGTTCTGAAGCAGCTCACTGTTCTACCACTTTAGCAAAAACAGTAGAGTACCATAGTGCTCGTTTCTCAAAAGCAGAGTGTTTTTCTTGTATGGCACGCTAAGGTTTAATTCCCCTTCCTAAACGGATTTTCTTCCCATTCAGTTTGAACTTCTACCAAAAAGAGTTAGTTTAGGGTAAGTTCAATCACTCATATGCTCCACTTGCTGAATACAGTGCAAATAGCACTCTTCTCTGTTCCCAGAAATTACAGTGTATTGGACTGAGGAGGAGCTCATGTTTTAGTCAGTTCCCTATGCTCAATTGAACTGAATATGCCCCATGTATGTAGGAATAACAGTTCTTTTGTACTGAGCCATCTCACTGTTCTAGCCCTATAGGAAACAAAGTAGAGTACCAGAATGCCCCTTTCTCAAAATCAGAGGGTTTTTCTTGTAAGCCAAGCTTGGATTCAATTCCCCTTCCTAATCCGAGTTGAATCACATTCAATTTGAACTTCTGGCAGCAAGGTTAAGTTCAACAACTCTTATTCTTCACTTGCTGTATACAGTGCAAAGAGAACTTGCGACTGTTGGGAACAAGTAAAGTGTATTAGACTGAATAGGAACTCCTGTTTTAGACAGTTTCCTATTCTGAGTTGATCTGGATGTGGCCGGTGTGTGTAGGAATAACAGTTCTTTTGTTCTGAGCAAGCTCACTGCTCTGGCCCTATAGGAAACACAATAGAGTACCAGAGTGTCCCTTTCTCAAAAGCAGGCTGTTTTTTTTGTAAGCCAATGTATGGTTCAATTCCCCTTCCTAAACTATGTTGAATCCCATGCAGTTTGAACTTCTGGCAGCAAGAGTTAGTTAGGGTAAGTTCAACCACTCTTATGCTCCATCTGACACATACAGTGCAAATAGCACTCGTTCTGTTCCCAGGAAGTACAGTGTATTGGACTGAAGAGGATTTCCTGTTTTATTCAGTTTCCATTGCTCAGTTGAACTGAATAAGTCCCGTGTGTGTTGGAATCACAGTTCATTTGTTCTGAAGAAGCTCACTGTTCTCCCACTTTACCAAAAACAGTAGAGTACCAGAGTGTCCCTTTCTCAAAAGCAGAGTGTGTTTCTTGTAAGCCAAGCTAGGGTTTAATTCCCCTTCCTAAACGGAGTTGAATCCATTTCAGTTTGAACTTCTGCCAGTAAGAGTTAGTTATGGTAATTTCAACCACTCTTATGATCCACTTGGCATATACAGTGCAAATAGCACTGGCGTCTGTTCCCAGCAAGTACAGTGTATTGGACTGAAGAGGAGCTCGTGTTTTATTCAGTTTCCATTGCTCAGTTGAACTGAATATGTCCCGTGTGTGTAGGAATAACAGTTCTTTTGTTCTGAAGCAGTTCACTGTTTTCCCACTTTAACAAACACAGTAGAGTACCAGAGTGCTTTTTTCTCAAAAGCAGAGTGTTTTTCTTGTAAGCCAAGCTAGGGTTTAATTCCCCTTCCAAAACTGAGTTGAATCCCATTAATTTTGAACTTCTGGAAGCAAGAGTTACTTAGGGTAAGTTCAAACACTCTCATGCTCCACTAGCTATATTCACTGCAAATAGCCATCGCATCCGTTCCCAGCAAGTACAGTATATTGGACAAAAGAGGAACTGCTGTTTTAGACAGTTTCCTAGCGAGTGATATTTGCACTGTGTATGGCCAGGAGAGCACAAGAGAGGTGTTCTTAACCTATATTTTCGCTTCCTTCTAGATCTTGAAACTGGATTGGATTCAACTCCGTATATGAAGGGGAATTGAACCCTAGCTTGCCTTACAAGTTCTAGGGTTAATATAGGGTAAGAACAGCCACTCTTGTGCTCTTCTGGCCATACACAGTGTAAATAGCACTCGCATCTGTAACCAGCAAGTACAGTGTGTTGGACTGAAAAGGAGCTCCTGTTTTACTTAGTTTTCAAAACTGACTTGAAGTAGATGTGCCCCGTTTTTGTACGAAGCACAGATCTTTGGTTGTGAGCCAGCTCACTCTTCTGGATCTATAGAAAACACAGTAGAGTACAAGAGTGACCCTTTCTCAAAAGCAGAGTGTTTTTCTTTTAAGGCAAGCTAGGGATCAATATCCCTTACAAAACAGATTTGAATCACATTTAGTTTCACGTTGTAGCAGCAAGTGTTAATTTGGGCTAAGAACTGCAACTCTGGGTCTCCCCTGGCCATACATAGTACAAAAAGCACTCGAGACTCTTCCCAGCAAAGACTGTGTATTGGACTGAAGAGAAGCTCCTATTCTAGTCAGTTTCCTATGCTGAATTGAACTGGATGTGGCCCGTGTGTGTAGGAAGCACAGTTCTTTTGTTCTGAGCCACCTCACTGTTCTGGCCCTATAGGAAACACAGTAGAGTACCAGAGTGCCCCTTTCTCAAAAGCAGAGTGTTTTTCTTGTAAGCAAGCTATGGTTCAATTCCCTTTCTTAAACGGAGTTGAATCCCATGCAGTTTCAAGTTCTAGCAGCAAGTGTTAATATAGTGTAAGAACAGCCACTCTTGTGCTGTCCTGTCCATACAGAGTGCAAAAAGCACTTGCCATGCTTCCAAGCAAGTACAGTGTATTGTAATGAAAAGAAGTTTCCAAATCGGAGTTGAACTAGATATGCCCTGTGTATCTAGGAGGCAAAGTTCTTTTGTTCAGAGCCAGCTCACTGTTCTGGCCCTATAGGAAACATAGTAGAATACAAGAGTGCCCCTTTCTCAAAAGCAGAGTGTTTTCCTTGTAAGGCAAGCTATGGTTCAAGTGCCTTTCCTAAATGGAGTTGTTCTATTCAGTTTCAAAATTTGGCAGCAGGAGTTAGTATGGGGTAAGTACAGCCACTCTTGTGCTCTCCTGGCCATACACAGTGCAAATAGCAATTACATCTGTTCCCAGCAAATACAGTGTATTGGACTGAAGAGGAGCTGCTGTTCTACTTTGTTTGCTATCATGAGTTGAGCTAGGTATGCCCTGTGTGTGTAGGAAGCAGAGTTCTTTTGTTCTGAGCCAGCTCACTGTTCTGGCCCTATAGGAAACACACTAGAGTACAAGAGTGCCCCTTTCTCAAAGGCAGAGTGTTTTTCTTATAAGGCAAGCTAGGGTTTAATTCACCTTCTGAAATGGAGTTGAATTACATTCAGTTCCAAGTTCTAGAAGCAAGTCTTAATTTTGGTAAGAACAGCCAATCTTGTGGTCCCCTGTCCATACAAAGTAAAAATAGCACTCACGTGAGTTCCCAGCAAGTACATTGTATTGGACTGAAAAGCAGCTCCTGTTCTACTTAGTTTCCTATTCTGAGTTGAACTAGATATGCCCCGTGTGTGTAGGAAGCAGAGTTCTTTTGTTCTGAGCCAGCTCACTGTTCTGGCCCTATAGGAAACACAATAGAGTACAAGAGTGCCCCTTTCCCAAAAGCAAAGTGTTTTCCTTGTAAGGCAAGCTAGGGTTTAATTTCCCTTCCAAAACTGAGTTGAATCACATTCAGTTTCAAGTTCTAGCAGCATGTCTTAATTTTGGGTAAGAACAGCCACTCTTGTGCTCCCCTGGCCATACACAGTGCAAAATGCACTCGCGACTCTTCCCAACAAGTACAGAGTATTGGAATGAAGAGAAGCTCCTCTTTTAGTTAGTTTCAAATTCGGGGTTGAACTAGTAACGCCCCGTGTATGTAGGAGGCAAAGTTCTTTTTTTCTGAGCCAGCTTACTCTTCTGGCCCTATAGGAAACACAGTAGAATACAAGAGTGCCCCTTTCTCAAGCAGAGTGTTTTTCTTGTAAGGCAAGCTAGGGTTTAATTGCCCTTCATAAAAGGAGTTGAATCCCATTCACTTTCAAGATCTAGCAGCAGGAGTTAGCATAGTGTAAGTACAGCCACTCTTGTGCTCTCATGGCCATACACAGTGCCAGTAGCACTTGCATCTGTTCCCAGCCAGCACACTGTATTGGACTGAAGAGAAGCTCCTTTTCTAGTCAGTTTCCAATGCTGAGTTGAAGTAGGTATGCCTCGTGTGTGTTGGAAGCACAGTTCTATTTTCTGAGCCAGCTCACTGTTCTGGCCCTTTAGGAAACACAGGAGAGTACAAGAGTGCCCCTTTCTCAAAAGCAGAGTGTTTTTCTTGTAAGGCAAGCCTGGTTTCAATTCCCCTTCTGAAATGGAGTTGAATCGCACCCAGTCAAGTTCTAGCAACCAGTGTTAATATATCGTAAGAACAGCTATTCTTGTGCTCTCCTGGACATACACACTGCAAATAGCACTCTCATCTGTTCCCAGCAAGTACAGTGTATTATACTGAGGAGGAGCTGCTGTTGTATTTAGTTTCCTATCCTGAGTTGAACTAGGTATGCCCAGTGTGTGTAGGAAGCACAGTTCTTTTGTTCTGAGCCAGCTCACTGTTCTGGCCCTATAGGAAACAGTAGAGTACAAGAGTGCCCCTTTTCAAAAGCAGAGTGTTTTTCTTGTAAGGCAAGCTAGGGTTCAATTTCCCTTCCAAAACCGAGTTGAATCACATTTAGTTTCAAGTTATAGCAGCAAGTGTTAATTTGGGGTAAGAACAGCAACTCTTGTGCTCCCCTGGCAAAACACAGTACAAAAAGCATTCAGGACTCTTCCTAGCAAGAACACTGTATTGTAATGAAGAGAAGCTCCTGTTTTACTTAGTTTCCAATTCGGAGTTGAACTAGATATACCCCGTGTTTAGGAAGCACAGTTCTTTTGTTCTGAGCCAGCTCACTGTTCCGGCCCTGTAGGAAACACAGTAGAGTACAAGAGTGCCCCTTTCTCAAAAGCAGAATGTTTTTCTTTTAAGGCAAGCTAGGGTTCATTTGCCCTTCCTAAACAGAGTTGAATCCCATTCAGTTTCAAGATCTAGCAGCTGGAGTTATTATGGGTTACGTACAGCCACTCTTGTGCTCTCCTGGCCATACACAATACCAATAGCAATTGTGAATTTTCCCAGCAAGTACAGTGTAATGGACTGAAGAGGAGATGCTGTTCTACTTAGTTTCCTATCGTGAGTTATTCTTGATATGCCCGGTGTGTTTAGGAAGCACAGTTCTTTTGTTCTGAGCCAGCTCATTGTTTTAGCCCTATAGGAAACAGAGTAGAGTACAAGAGTGCCCCTTTCTCAAAAGCAGAGTGTTTTTCTTGTAATGCAAGCGGGGGTTTAATTCACCATCCTAAACGGATTTGAATGACTTTCAGGTTCAAGTTCTAGCAGCATGTCTTAATTTTGGGTAAGAACAGCCACTCTTGTCTTCCCCTGGGCATACACAGTGCAAATGGCACTCACAATTATTCCCAGCAAGTACAGTGTATGGGACTGAAGAGGAGCTGCTGTTCTACTTAATTTCCTATCCTGAGTTGAACTGGGTATGCTCAGTTTGTGTAGGAAGCACAGTTCTTTTGTTCTGAGCCAGCTCACTGTTCTGGCCCTTTAGGAAACACAGTAGAGTACAAGAGTGCCCCTTTCTCAAAAGCAGAGTGTTTTTCTTTTAAGGCAAGCTAGGGTTCAATTTCCCTTCCAAAACCGAGTTGAATCACATTTAATTTCAAGTTGTAGAAGCAAGTGTTAATTTGGGGTAAGAATAGCAACTCTTGTGCTCCCCTGTTTATACACAGTAAGAAACCATTCATGACACTTCCAGCAAGTACAGTGGATTGAAAGAAGCTCCTGTTTTATTTAGTTTCCAATTCGGAGTTGAACTAGGTAACCCGTGCGTGTAGTTTGCACAGTTCTTTTGTTCTGAGCAAGCTCACTGTTCTGGCCCTATTGGAAAATCTATAGAGTACAAGAGTGCCCCTTTCTCAAAAGAAGAGTGATTTCTTGTAAGACAAGCTAGGGTTCAATTGCCCTTTCTAAGTGGACTTGAATCCCATTCAGTTTCAAGATCTAGCTGCAGGAGTTAGTATGGGGTAAATACATTCACTCTTTTGCTCTCCTGGCCATACACAGTGCAAATAGCACTTGCATCTCTCCCAGCAAGTACAATGTATTGGACAGAAGAGAATCTCCTCTTCTAGTCAGTTTACAATGCTGAATTGAACTAGGTATGCCCCGTGTGTGTTGGAAGCATAGTTCATTTGTTCTGAGCCACATTACTCTTCTGGTCCTATTGGAAACATAGGAGAGTACAAGAGTGCCCCTTTCTCAAAAGCAGAGTGTTTTTCTTTTAAGGCAAGCTAGGGTTCAATTTCCCTTCCAAAAGCGAGTTGAATCACATTTAGTTTCAAGTTGTAGCAGCATGTGTTAATTTAGGGTAAGATCAGCAACTCTTGTACTCCCTTGGCCATACACAGTACAAAAAGCATTCACGACTCTTCCCAGCAAGTACAGTGTATTGGATTGAAAGAAGCTCCTGTTTTACTTACTTTCCAATTTGGAGTTTAACTAGATATGACCCGTGTGTGTAGGAAGCACAGTTCATTTGTTCTGAGCAAGCTCACTGTTCTGGCCCTATAGGAAAATCTGAATGGTACAAGAGTGCCCCTTTCTCAAAAGGAGAGTGTTTTTCTTGTAAGGCAAGCTAGGGTTCAATTGCTCTTCCTAAATGGAGTTGAATCCCATTCAGTTTCAAGTTCTAGCAGCATGTCTTAATTTTGGGAAAGAACAGCCACTCTTGTGCTCCCCTGGCCATAGACAGTGCAAATAGCACTCAAGATTCTTCCCAGCAAGTACAGTGTATTGGACTGAAGAGGAACTGCTGTTCTACTTAATTTCTTATCCTGAGTTAACTAGATATTCCCCATGTGTGTAGGAGGCAGAGTTCTTTGGTTCTGAGCCAGCTCACTGTTCTGGCCCTATAGGAAACACAGTAGAGTATAAGAGTACCCCATTTCAAAAGCAGAGTGTTTTTTATGTAAGGCAAGCTAGGGTTTAATTCACTATCCTAAACCAAGTTGAATGACATTCAGCTTCAAGTCGTCGAAGCAAGTCTTAATTTTGCATAAGAACAGCCACTCTTGTGCTCCCCTGGCCATACACAGTGCAAATATCGCTCACATCTGTTCCAAGCAAGTACAATGTATTGGACTGAAGAGAACTTCCTATTTTAGTCAGTTTCCAATGCTGAGTTGAATTAGGTATTCCCCATATGTGTTGGAAGCACAGTTCTTTTCTTCTGAGCCAGCACACTGTTCTGGACCTACAGGAAACACAATAGAGTACAAGAGTGCCCCTTTTTCAAAAGCAGAGTGGTTTTTCTTGTAAGGCAAGCTAGGGTTTAATTCACCTTCCGAAATGGAGTTGAATGACATTCAGTTTCAAGTTGTAGCAGCAAGTGTTAATTTGGGGTAAGAACAACAATTATTGTGCTTCCCTTGCCATACACAGTACAAAATGCACTCGTGACTCTTCCCAGCAAGGACAGTGTATTGGACTGAAGAGAATCTACTGTTTTACCTAGTTTCCAATTCTGAGTTGAACTAGATATGCCCCGTGTGTGTAGGAAGCACAGTTCTTTTGTTCTGAGCCACCTCACTGTTCTGGCCCTATTGGTAACACAGGAGAGTACCAGAGTGCCGCTTTCTCAAAAGCAGAGTATTTTTCTGGTAAGACAAGCTATGGTTCCATTTCACATCCTAAAAGGAGTTGAATCACATTCAGTTTCAAGTTCTAGCTGCAAAAGTGAGTTTGGTGTATGGTCAGCCACTCTGGTATTTCCCTTGATATACACAGTACAAATAGCATTCTTGTTGTTCCCAGCAAATACAGAGTATTGGACTAAAGAGGAGCTCCTCATTCAGTCAATTTCCTATGCTGAGTTGAACTGGATGTGTCCCTCGTGTGTAGGAATAACAGGTCTTTTGTTCTGAGCCAGCTCACTGTGTTGGATTTATAGGATTCACAGTTGAAAACCAGAGTGCCCATTTTTAAAATGGATAGTGTTTTTCTCGTAAGGCATGCTAGAGTTCCATTACGGGTCCTAAGTGGAGTTGAATCCCATGCAGTTTGAACTTCTAGCTACAAGATTTAGTTTGTGGTAAGGACAACCACACTTGTGCTCTTCTTGCCATACACAGTGCAAATAACACTCATGTCTGTTCCCAGCAAGTACAGTGTATTGGAATGAAGAGAAGCTCCTGTTTTATTAATTTTCCTATGCTGAGTTGAACTGGATGTGGCCCGTGTGTGTAGGAAGCACAGTTCTTTTATTCTGAGCCATTTCACTGTTCTGGCCCTGTAGGAAACACAGGAGAGAGCCAGAGTGCCCATTTCTCAAAAGCACAGTGTTTTTCTTGTAAGGCAAGCTAGGGTTCAATTCCCTTTCCTAAATGATTTGATTCACATTCAGTGTGAAGTTCTAGCTGCAAAAGTTAGTTTGGGATAAGAACTGTTACTCTTGTGCTTCCCTTGCCCTACACAGTACAAATAGCACTCACGTCTGTTCCCAGCAAGTACAGGGTATTGGACTTAAGAGGAGATCCCGTTTTAGTCAGTTTCAATGCTGAGTTGAAATGAATAAGCCCCGTGTGTGTAGGAATCACTGTTCATTTGTTCTGAGCCAACTATCTGTTCTGGCTCTATAGGAAACACAGTAGAGTGACAGAGTTATCCTTTCTCAAACGCAGAGTGTTTTTCTGGTAGGACAAGCTAGGGTTCCATTCTAATTCCTAAATGGAGTTGAATCACATTCAGTATCAAGTTCTACCTGCAAAAGTTAGTTTGGTGTAAGGACAGGCACTCTGGTGTTTCTCTTGGTATACACAGTGCAAACAGCACACTTGTCTGTTCCCAGCAAGTGCAGTGTATTGGACTGAAGAGGAGCTCCTGTTTTATTCAGTTTCCTATGCTGAGTTGAACTGGATGTGGCCCTTGTGTGTAGGAATAACAGTTCTTTTTGTCTGAGCCAGCTCACTGTGTTGGCTCTATAGGAAAGACAGTAGAGTGCCAGAGTTATCCTTTCTCAAACACAGAGTGTTTTTCTGGTAGGACAAGCTAGGGTTCCATTCTAGTTCCTAAATGGAGTTGAATCACATTCAGTATCAAGTTCTACCTGCAAAAGTTAGTTTGGTGTAAGGACAGGCACTCTGGTGTTTCTCTTGGTATACACAGTGCAAACAGCACACTTGTCTGTTCCCAGCAAGTGCAGTGTATTGGACTGAAGAGGAGCTCCTGTTTTATTCAGTTTCCTATGCTGAGTTGAACTGGATGTGGCCCTTGTGTGTAGGAATAACAGTTCTTTTTGTCTGAGCCAGCTCACTGTGTTGGCTCTATAGGAAAGACAGTAGAGTGCCAGAGTTATCCTTTCTCAAACACAGAGTGTTTTTCTGGTAGGACAAGCTAGGGTTCCATTCTAGTTCCTAAATGGAGTTGAATCACATTCAGTATCAAGTTCTACCTGCAAAAGTTAGTTTGGTGTAAGGACAGGCACTCTGGTGTTTCTCTTGGTATACACAGTGCAAACAGCACACTTGTCTGTTCCCAGCAAGTGCAGTGTATTGGACTGAAGAGGAGCTCCTGTTTTATTCAGTTTCCTATGCTGAGTTGAACTGGATGTGGCCCTTGTGTGTAGGAATAACAGTTCTTTTTGTCTGAGCCAGCTCACTGTGTTGGCTCTATAGGAAAGACAGTAGAGTGCCAGAGTTATCCTTTCTCAAACACAGAGTGTTTTTCTGGTAGGACAAGCTAGGGTTCCATTCTAGTTCCTAAATGGAGTTGAATCACATTCAGTATCAAGTTCTACCTGCAAAAGTTAGTTTGGTGTAAGGACAGGCACTCTGGTGTTTCTCTTGGTATACACAGTGCAAACAGCACACTTGTCTGTTCCCAGCAAGTGCAGTGTATTGGACTGAAGAGGAGCTCCTGTTTTATTCAGTTTCCTATGCTGAGTTGAACTGGATGTGGCCCTTGTGTGTAGGAATAACAGTTCTTTTTGTCTGAGCAGGCTCACTGTGTTGGCTCTATAGGAAAGATAGTTGACTACCAGAGTGCCCCTTTCTCAAAAAAAGAGTGTTTTTCTGATAAGGCAAGCTAGAGATCCATTCCTGGTCTGAAATGGAGTTCAATCCCATGTAGTTTAAACTTCTAGCTGCAAGAGTTAGTTTGGGGTAAGGACAACCACTCTTGTGCTCCTCTTGCCATACACAGTGCAAATAGCACTCATGTCTGTTCCCAGGCATACAGTGTATTGGAATGAAGAGATGCTCCTGTTTTATTCAGTTTCCTATGATGAGTTGAACTGGATATGGCCCGTGTGTGTAGGAAGAACAGTTCTTTTATTCTGAGCCAGCTCACTGTTCCTGCCCTATTGGAAACACAGGAGAGTGCCAGAGTGCCCCTTTCTCAAAAGCACAGTGTTTTTCTTGTAAGGCAAGCTATGGTTCAAATCCCTTTCCTAAATGGAGTTGATTCACATTCAGTTTCAAGTTCTAGCTCCAAAAGTATTTTGGTATATGGACAGCCACTCTTGTTATTCCCTTGCCATACACAGTCCAAATAGCACTCACTTCTGTTCCCAGCAAGTACAGTGTATTGGACTGAAGCAGAGATCATGTTTTAGTCAGTTTCAAAGCTGAGTTCACCTGGATAATTCCCATGTGGGTAGGAAGCACAGTTCTTTTGTTCTGAGCCAGCTCACTCTTCTGGACCTATAGGAAACACAGGAAAATGCCAGAGTGCTCCTTTCTCAAAAGCACAGTGCTGTTCTTGTAGGGCAAGCTAGGGTTCAATTCACTTTCCTAAATGGAGTTGATTCACATTCATTTTGAATTTCTAGCTGCAAAAGTTAGTTTGGGATAAGAACTGCTACTCTTGTGCTTCCCTTGACATACACATTGCAAATAGCACTCACATCTGTTCCCAGCAAGTAGAGGGTACTGGACCGAAGAGGAGCTCCTGTTTTAGTCAGTTTCCTATGCTGAGTTGAACTGAATATGCTCCGTGTGTGTAGGAATAACAGTTCTTTTGTTCTGAGCCAGCTCACTGTGTTGCCTCTTAAGAAAACACAGTTTACTACCAGCATGCCTCTTTCTCAAAAGGAGAGTGTTTTTCTGGTAAGGCACACTAGAGTTCCATTCCCGGGCCTAAATGGAGTTGAATCCCATGCAGTTTGAACTTCTACCTGAAAGAGTTAGTTTGGGGTAAATACAAGGACTCTTGTGTTCCTCTTGCCATACACAGTGCAAATAGCACTCGGGTCTCTTCCAAACAAGTACAGTGTATTTGACTGAAGAGGAGCTCATGTTTTCGTCAGTTTCCTATGCTGAGTAAAACTGGATATGGCCAGTGTGTATGAATCACAGTTCTTTTGTCCTGAGCCTCCGCATTGTTTTGGCACTATAGGAAACACAATTGTCTACCAGAGTGTTTTTCTCAAAAGGAGAGTGTTTTTCTCAAAAGCGGAGTGTTTTTCTGGTAAGGCAAGATAGGGTTCCATTCCCCTTCCTAAATGGAGTTGAATCCCATTCAGATTGAAGTTCAAGCTGCAAGAGTTAGTTGGGGGATAAGGACAACCACTCTTGTGCTCCTCTTGCCATACACAGTGCAAATAGCACTCATGTCTGTTCCCAGCAAGTACAGTGTATTGGAATGAAGAGATGCTCCTGTTTTATTCATTTTCCTATGCTGAGTTGAACTGGATAAGGCCTGTGTGTGTAGGAAGCACAGTTCTTTTACTCTGAGCCATTTCACTGTTCTGGCCCTATACAAAACACAGTAGAGTACCATAGTGCCCCTTTCCCAAGAGCAGAGTGTTTTTTTTTTTTTTTTTGGTAAGACAAGCTACAGTTCCATTAAACTTCCTAAACAGAGTTGATTCACATACAGTTTCAAGTTCTAGCTGCAAAAGTTAGTTTGTTGAAAGGACAGCTACTCTAGTGTTTTCCTTGCTATATGCAGTGCAAATAGCACTCTTGTCTGTTCCCAGCAAGTACAGAGCATTGGACTGAAGAGGAGCTCCTGTTTTATGAAGTTCCTATGCTGAGTTGAACTGGATGAGGCCCCTGTGAGTAGGAATAACAGTTCTTTTGTTCTGAGCCAGCTCACTGTGTTGGCTCTATAGGAAACACAGTGTACTCCCAGAGTTCCCCTTTCTCAAAAGGACAGTGTTTTTCTGGTTAGGCACGCTAGACTTCCATTACCAGTCCTAAATGGAGTTGAATCCCATGCAGTTTGAACTTCTAGCTGCAAGAGTTAGTTTGGGTTAAGGACAACCACTCTTGTGCTCCTCTTGCTATACACAGTGCAAATAGCACTCATGTCTGTTCCCAACAAATACAGTTTATTTGACAGAAGAAGAGCTCATGTTTTCGTCAGTTTCCTATGCTGAGTGGAACTGGATATGGCCCTTGTGTATGAATCACAATTCTTTTGTTCTGAGACAGCTCACTGTGTTGGCTCTATAGGAAACACAGTTGACAACCAGAGTGCCCTTTTCTCAAAAGGAGAGTGTGTTTCTGGTAAGGCAAGCTAGGGTCCATTCCCCTTCCTAAATTGAGTTGACCCATTCAGTTTGAAGTTCTAGCTGCAAGAGTTAGTTGGGGGATATGGACAACCACTCTTGTGCTCCTCTTGCCATACACAGTGCAAATAGCACTCATGTCTGTTCCCAGGCGTACAGTATATTGGAATGAAGAGATGCTCCTGTTTTATTCATTTTTCTATGCTGAGTTGAACTGGATTTGGCCCGTGTGTGTAGGAAGCACAGTCCTTTATTCTGAGCCAGCTCACTCTAATGGCCCTATAGGAAACACAGGAAAGAGCCAGATGGCCCCTTTCTGAAAATCACAGTGTTTTTCTTGTAAGGCAAGCTAGGGTTCCATTCCACTTCCTAAACTGAGTTGAATCCCATTCCGTTTCAAGTTGTATCTGCAAAAGTTAGTTTGGGGTAAGGACAGCCACTCTTGTGCTTCCGTTCCCATACACAGTACAAAAAAACACTCGTGTCTGTTCCTAGCAAGTACAGTATATTGGAATGAAGAGGAGATCCTGTTTAAGTCAGTTTCCTATGCTGAATTGACCTGGATATGGCCGATATGGGTAGGAGGCACAGTTCTATTGTTCTAAGCTAGCTCACGGATCCTGCCCTATAGGAAACACAGGAGAGTGCCAGAGTGCTCCTTTCTCAAAAGCAGAGTGTTTTTCTTGTGATGCAATCTAGCGTTCAATTACCTTTCCTAAATGGAGTTGAATCCCATTCAGTTTCAAGTTCTAGCTCAAAAGTTTGTTTGGGGTAAGGAGAGCCACTCTTGTGCTTCCCTTGCCATCACAGTGCAAATAGCACTGGGGTCTGTTCCCAGCAAGTAAATGTATTGGACTGATGATGAGCTCTTGTTTTAGTCAGTTTCCTATGCTGAGATGAACTGGATATGGCCCATGTGGGTTGGAAGCAAAGTTCTTTTGTTTGGAGCTCACCTACTTCTCTGGCCCTATAGGAAACACAGGAGACTGCCAGAGTGCCACTTTCTCAAAAGCAGAGTGGTTTTTTTTTTTTTGTCAGGCAAGTTAGGGTTCCATTCCACTTGATAAATGGAGTTGAATCCCATTCAGTTTCAAGTATTAGCTGCAAAAGTTTTTTGGGGGCAAGGACAGTCACTCTTGTGCTTCCCTCTCCATCCACAGTGCAAATCACACTCAGGTCTGTTCCCAGCAAGTACAGTGTATTGGTCTGAAGAGGAGCTCCTGTTTCCTATGCTGAGTAAAACTGGATATGGCCCATGTGAGTAGGAAGCACAGTTCTTTTGTTCAGAGGCAGCACATCGTTCTGGCTAAATAGGAAACACAGGAGAGTGTCAGTGTGCCGCCTTCTCTAAAGCAGAGTGTTTTTCTGTAAGGCAATCTATGGTTCCATTCCACTTCCTAAACGGAGTTGAATCCCATTCCGTTTCAAATTCTATCTGCAAAAGTTTGTTTGGGTAACTACAGTCACTCTTGTGCTTCCCTTGCCATACACAGTGCAAATAGCAATCGAGTCTGTTCCCAGCAAGTAAGAGGAGCTCCTGTTTTAGTCAGGTTCCTATGCTGAGGTTATCTGGATATGACCCATGTGGGTAGGAAGCACTCTTCTTTTGTTCCCAGACAGCTCACTGTTCTGGAGCTATAGAAAACACAGGACAGTTCCAGAGTGCCCCATTCTAAAAAGCAGGGTGTTTTTCTTGTTAGGCATGCTTGGGTTCCATTCCACTTCCTAAATGGAGTTGAATCCCATTCAGTTTCAAGTTCTAGCTGCAAAAGTTAGTTTGGGTTAATGACAGCCACTCTTGTGCTTCCCTTGCCATACACAGCTTAAATTGCACTCGAGTCTCTTCCCAGCAAGGACAGTGTATTGGACTGAAGAGGAGCTCGTGTTTTAGTCAGTTTCCTATGGTGAGCTGATCTGGATATGGCCCACGTGGGTAGGAATCACAGTTCTTTTGTTCTGAGCCAACTAACTGTTCTGGCCCTATAGGATACACAGGAGAGTGCCAGAGTGCCCCTTTCTCAAAAGCAGAGTGTTTTTTTTGTAAGGCAAACTAGGGTTCCATTCCACTTTCTAAACGGTATTGAATCCCATTTAGTTTCAAGTTCTAGCTGCAATAGTTAGTTTGGGGTAAGGAGAGTCACTCTTGTGTTTCCCTTGCCATACACAGTACAAATACATCTCAGGTCTGTTCCCAGCAAGAAAAGTGTATTGGACTGAAGAGGAGCTCAGGTTTTAGTCAGTTTCCTATGCTGAGTTGATCTGGAAATGGCTCATGTGGGTAGGAAGCACAGTTCTTTTGTTCTGAGCCAACTCACCCTTCTGTCCCTATAGGAAACACAGGAGAGTGCCAGAGTGCCCTTTTCTCAAAAGCAGAGTGTTTTTCTTGTAAGGTAAGCTAGTGTTCAATTCCCCTTCCTAAATGGAATTGAATCCCATTCAGTTTCAAGTTCTAGCTGCAAAACCTAGTTTGGGGTAAGGACTGTCACTCTTGTGCCTAACTTGCCATACACAGTGCAATTAGCACTCGTGTCTGTTCAAAGAAAGTACAGTGTATTGGATTCAAGAAGAGCTCCTGTTTCCTATGGTGAGTTCAACTGGATATGGCCCATGTGGGTAGGGAGCATAGTTCTTTTCTTCTGAGGCAGCCCACAGTTCTGGCCAAATAGGAAACACAGCAGAGTGCCAGAGTGCACCTTTATCTAAAGCAGAGTGGGGTTTTTTTTTGTAAGACAAGCTAGGGTTCCATTCCTCTTCCTAAACGGAATTGAATCCCATTCTATTCAAAGTTCTATCTGCAAATGCTAGTTTTGTGTAATGACAGCCACCTTTGTGCTTCCATTGCCATACACAGAGGAAATAGCACTCCCGTCTGTTCCCAGCAATAAGTGTATTGGACTGAAAAGGAGCTCCTGTTTTAGTCAGTTTCCTATACAGAGTTTATCTGGATATGGCACATGTGGGAGGGAAGCACACTTTTTTTGTTCCCAGCCAACTCACTGTTCTGGTGATATAGGAAACACAGGACAGTACCAGAATGCCCCTTTCTCAAAGGAGAGTGTTTTCCTTGTAAGGCAAGCTAGGGTCCAATTCCACTTCCTAAATGGTGTTGACTCCCATTCAGTTTTAAGTTCTAGCTGCAAGAGTTAGTTTGGTGTAAGGACAGTCATTCTTTTGTTTCCCTTGCCATATATGGTATAAATAGCACTTGCGTCTGTTCTCAGCAAGTACAGTGTATTGGACAGAAGAGGAGCTCCTGTTTAAGTCAGTTTCCTATGCTGAATTGATCTGGATATGGCCCATGTTGGTAGGAAGCACAGTTCTTTTGTTCTGAGCCAGCCCACTCTTCGGGCCTAATAGGAAACACAACAGAGTTCCAGTGTGCCCGTTTCTTTAAAGCTGAGTGTATTTTTTGTAAGGCAAGATAGGGTTCCATTCCACTTCTTAAACGGAGTTGAATCCCATTCTGTTTCAAGTTGTATCTGCAAAAGTTACTTTAGTGTGAGGACAGCCACTCTTGTGCTTCCCTTGCCATACACAGTTCAAATAGCAATCACATCTGTTCCCAGCAAGTAAGTGTATTGGACTGAAGAGGAGCTCCTGTTTTAGTCATTTTCCTATGCTGAGTTGATCCTGATATGGCCCTTGTGGGTAGGAAACACACTTCTTTTGTTCCTAGTCAGCTCACTCTTCTGGCGCTACAGGAAACACAGGACAGTACCAGAATGCCCCTTTCTCAAAAGCAGAGTGTTTTTCTTGTAAGGCAAGCTAGGTTTCCATTCCACTCCGGAAATGTAGTTGAATCCCCTTCAGTTTCAAGTTCTAGCTGCAAAAGATAGTTTTGGGTAAGGACAACCACTCTTGTGCTTCCCTTGCCATACAAAGTGCAAATAGCATTCGTGTATGTTCCCAACAAGTAAGTGTATTAGACTGAAGAGGAGCTCCTCTTTTAGTAAGGTTCATATGCTGAGTTGATCTGGATATAGTCCATGTGGGTAGGATGCCCTCTTCTTTTGATCCCAGCCAACTCACTGTCCTGGAGCTATAGAAAAGACAGGACAGTACCAGAATGCCCCTTTCTCAAAAGCAGAGTGTTTTTTTGTAAGGCAAGCTAGGGTTCCATTCCACTTCCTAAACGGAGTTGAATCCCATTCAGTTTCAAGTTCTAGCAGCAAGTGTTCATTCAGGGTAAGAACACCACACTTGTGCTATTCTGGCCATACACAGTGCAAATAGCACTCGAGTCTTTTCCCAGCAAGTAAGTTTATTTGACTGAAGAGAAGCTCCTGTTTAAGTCAGTTTCCTATGCTGAGTTGATTTGGAAATGGCCCATGTGGGTAGTAAGCACAGTTGTTTTGTTCTGAGCCAGCCCGCTGTTCTGGCCCCATAGGAAACACAGAAGAGTGCCACTTATTTGGTCTAAAATGTCAAGTTGGAACACCCTAATTGTAAGCAACTGTAAAGTTCCTCCAAGTTCTTTATAAAAGTGACTTACAATTGTAAGTACTTGTTTTAAAAACTTTTCACCCAAGATGTTTTGCATAGTGAGACCATCTTGGGGATGTCATTTTTAAAATTAAAGTCTGTTTAATCTTGGCAAGATTCTAATTTTTAGAAATTAAAAGTGCAATTTTGGTTTTTATTCGTTACTCAAATTAGCAGTCATGATGGTTTTTCTTGTCTTCATAACGTACATTTTATTTGATTCTAATGGAGACAAATTTCTCCTATCAGGAGCATGCTGTTTGTTGGTTGAAGCAGGTAGGCAGTCCCTTGCCATATCTTGTCAGGTTCAGCTACTCAAAGATATCTCCCTCTCTTACTTAGGTCTGTAGGGACAGAAAGACCCATTTTTTCCCCGAAGAAATAAGGAAATGAATTAATATTTCACTAGAACAAGGTGCCAAGTTGTCTTTTAAACAAGTGAACCAACTGTGTTCAAGTTTTGGAGAAGTGTGGAGACAAGTGTCTTTTTTTTTTTGGAGACACATCCTCTCCCTTCAGACAGCAGGTGGAAGGGAGGCTAAGATTCTAGGAGAGTGCTTTCTCTCTGATGTGGACTGCTCTATGCCCAGGACATTTGTGCCTGAGAATCCTCTAATCCTTTCATCTGTTTTCTGCCTGAATTTTGCTAGCTTTATGACACATTTGGAAGCTACAATAAGTAAGACAGAGGTATCCCAGCCTCTCGTGTTGCCACATAACATAGCAGGAGGCCCCAAAGAAAGGTAAATCTTTCACTCAGAAGAAGACACAGCCTTCTTTGGGCCATGACTGGTTAGGCTTGGTGCCAAGATGGTTCAGAGAGAAGACTTGGGCTTTGTATCATTCTTCTGCTTCCTGTCCTGGGCTCCTGCTCTCCCAGTTGCAGAATTGCAGTGTGATGGCACCATCTTTCAGGTTCTAAGAGCTCCCTTTCATTTAGAATCAAGATTTATTCTGTAGGATAGACTCGGTAAATATCAATGTCAGCTGACTAAAGGGACACAACCTAGTGGACATGAACTTAGAGGCATTAGGGCAGAGGTGGTTGCAATTCTGATCATTAGCAGACTCATGAAATTTATGTACATAGAGGAAGGAGGGGGAGCAGAGAGACTTCTACAAACATACAAAAATTTACAACAATTCCAGTGTTTTATGGGTATCTTAGAGATGTGTGAGTCACATTGGACCATCTCTGGAGCAAACAGTGAACAAACAGAACCTTGACAGAGAGAAAACTCATTTTCATGTGTATACAAAAGGAGTCAAATGGATTTTCACATGGGAACTAATGGAGAGACAGAAAAACATGAGACAAGCACCTGCCTTACATCAAGAGCAGTTAATCAGCAATGCAGTGAAACTTAAGCAGTGAGAACCAACTCAGGTTTTAAGTATCCATTTGGACATGTTACAATATCCAGATATTTGGTGAAAACCAGATGAGAGTAATGTTTAAATCAGGAGACTAACTCAGGCACACTGCAGTTTACAATGGGGGTTGATGGCATCATGGAGACTGACGAAAAAAGGGGTGCTAAGGACGTTTTCCGAAGTGTCAGACATGTTCTGAATTTTGATTGAAACTGGTAATTCTGTTAGTCCATTTCTCAAAATTAGTTACATTGTATCCTTAGAATCTATGTATTTCACCATTGTGTACATTTTGCTTAAACTTAAAAAGCCTTACAATTGTTTTATTATTTTTCAAGATAGACCTTTCTTTTTCCTTAGAAAATTAGGTTTCCAACGTAATTTTCTTGGTTCTTGGGATGAATGGGAAAATGAAAAATTGATGTACCTCAGACATAAATATTTTCTTTACAGGTTCCTATAGAGAATTCCATAGGCTTTGAATGTTCTGGCTAGAGATTTATGGTTGTGATTTCTATCTTGCAGTCCTTGAGCTGTATGTTTAGATCTGACATCAGTGTTGGGAGTGAAACAGAGAGCAGGAAATATGAGCCTCAGAGACAGCCTAGCTCCCTCCACAGGGGAAGGGCCTCCACTAATCATTTCTCATCTTTTGTACTCACAACACATATAATATCAGAATATTGCAAGAACAAGATATGCATGAATCTGGAATTTAGATCGCCATAATATGGCTGTGGGGGTCTTCAGAAATCGAGAACAAGGGACTCCACATTTTGTCTGTGTCTGGTGCTGTTAAACAGTGATCCAGGCTTAGTTTGATAGTTGGATCCTGCTTGTGTACAAGTTGCCACAGGTCTACCCTTGTGTCTGATGCCCACAGGCAATGTCTGTTTACACAAACCCATTAGCCCAGCAGGGTTCAGCAGCCTGGATGGCACACTCACCTCAGAAACAGTCTCCTTAGAAATGACTTTGAGAAAAATTCCACAGGTTCTTTTTTCATTTTGCATGCCTCAAGTTAAATATTGTAAAAAAAGAAAAAAAATAAAAACCATTTTTTCTTTTTCGTTTTTCTTTTCTTTCTTTTTTTCTTTTCTTTTCTTTTTTCTTTTTTTTTTTTTTTTTTACAATTTACAAGTGTTCATATAAGAAGAAGATGACTAAAAAAATACCCACCCAAACACCCAGAACGCATCTAGCAAACAAGGCTAATGTTACACAGGCTGAGACCAAAGACCTTGCAGCTCCCTGTTCGCTGGCCCACAGGGGTTGCAGTCCTGCCATCCGGGAGGAAGGTGACGCTGTAGGATCCCCAGTGCCAGAGGCCAGTGGTTCTTTGTTCCCTAACTTAAGTCCAGGAGCCGCATATCCGAGTCAATGTCATTACTTATTTCGACCTGAAAAAGAAAAAATATGAATTGCTTGAAAGAACTTCAGTGCTGATAAATGAAAGCCTGTCCCTTTCTCCAGGTCTTTTGAAATGCAAAGCAGTTTAGGGTGGACCCGCTGCTGTTGACTAAAAGCAGAGCGAGGCAGAAGGCTCAGCTCCCCTGCTTCTGTATCAGCTCCTGGCGATGACAATGCGGATGGGGAGGAGGCCTGACAGCGACAAGATTGTGGGATGAAGTGGATTACTGTCTCAGAGGGGAAGGCACTATATATCCCCAATTTACTAGCCACACCCCCATAGCCTCCTCCTAAATAGACTGTTAACAGGCGTCTTGGTCTGAGACAAATCATGGACCCGGCTCCCTCACAAACAGCCTGGCCTGATATGAAAAACATTATTGCCTTGGCCACCGTGCCCAAATATGTGGTGGAAAAAAAAAAGCCTATGCCTGGCAGTGTCCTTCAGATGAGATTAACATCTAAATCAATAGACCAAATAAATTATATTTTGCCCCACAGTGTGCGTGAACCTCGTGGGATCAGTTAAAAGCCTCACCACAGACAAAGCAATGTTTACTGAGGAACCGGGGATTCTTTCTCCAGATCACTGGCAGCATTGACTTATCCTTACTCTTCCATCTCCCATCCCAGCCTCATCTGCAGACTGTGAACTTGCCCAACTCCATTACTGCATGAGCCAATTTCCTAACATCCCTACCAACTCTCCTCTCTCTTTTCTCCTCCATCTCTTCTCACCCTCCCTGCCTCATCTCCTACTTCTCCAGTAGCTCCCCTCCATGGGACCGATGTAAATTTTACTTCTCTGGCAAACTGGAGTACTACAACCCTCCTGTGTTAGTTATCCTGTTGTCCCCATGTTGAGCAGGCCATGCACATTCCTTCTTGTGAAGCCTTTGGAAGGCAAGGATCCCAATGACGAGTCCATGCACAAAGTCAACATCAGCACAGTACCAGTGTAGCCTGCACCCAGTAAAAGCTAGTAGGGCGTGTTAGCTCTCTCCATTTCTCTCCTGTGAAGCCTTACGTGGTCTAAAAGGTACTCTCCTTTGACAGACTGGTGGAAACTGGCCTCTGAGCACTTCTACTGGTACTCAGTCATGCGGAGTAAAGTTTATCCTGTTACAAGAACTAAAAAGCACTCTACAGTTCCGTGTGCAGCTCCTGGCTATTAGTGCCATTGAGTACCCTGTTCCTCTCGTTTTCCCTTCCAAAATAATCACAACCATCATAGCAATGGAGGCTGTTTCACACTAATTTCACATCCCTGTCTAGAAACTTCTCTTCCATTAGCTCAATTTAGTGACTCTATGGCTTGGAACAAACTTTTCAGTTATAATTTGAAATAGTTAGAAAAACTCCAATTTTCTAGTTCCTTTCCTTTCCTTTTTTCTTTTCTTTCATTTTTTTTTTGGTGTCTCTCTTTCCCCTGCAAATGGTGTTTCCCCCAGGAGGCCCCTGGTCCTCTGGAGTTATCCTGCAGCATTTGCTTCATGTTTCTGCTTCTCTGGAGTCTGAATGGCAAGCCACTAAGTCTAATCCTTTCCCTCTGCATTTTAACAGGGATTTCCATGGAGAGATAAAGCGATGCAATTATAAAAATGGAATTTAATACTTTCACACTGTCTTATGTTAGCAGAAAAGTGCTTCTAAAGATTGTTTCTCTGTGAACACATGACGCTGGTCTCAGTGAGGTAGATTAAAGCAGGTGCGCTACTCTATCTAGTATGTGGGAGCCAAGGATGCCACTGCATAGCCCTGCCAAACTGGCCCAGTGACGAAGGGCAGAGGCCAGCAGCACAACCTGCCTGACTGTAAGCATTAGTCTGCCTCCTTGTCTGCTTGCTTTTACCTAGTCTCCATGACCACAGTCCTTAGCAATGTTTAATATAGACTTCATATCTCTAGTTCTCTAATTATCTAGAAATGTTTCATTAGAGTAGATTTGTTGAAATGATAACTTACATTATATTTGACCATTATGTCTCCTCAAGCTATTTTAAATATTAACAATTTCTCATAATTAATTTTTCTCTTACTTTGTTATGCACATCCAGATTTGGCTCATTCTACTATAATAGTAGTTCAAGGTCAGGCTTGTCTTTACAAACAGGCACCCTGTAGGTGCCGGTATGTATTTCTCATGTGGCACATCTAAGAATACAGAGTACCTGGTAGTCCAGATTTTAATATTATGCATTGATTTTGGATCCTTAAGTCATGCCACCCCCAACTACCTGCTTTTAAGTAGGTATTTTAAGTAGGTACCGAAAGTTCAGCAACGGCCTGATGAACCATGCTCCAAAGGAAGAGAGCAAGTAGATGAGAAGACAGTGATGCTGGTTCAAAGTGTGCTGGGCTTTGCACATTCCTGCTGGGCTTACAGGGATTTCGTTTTCTAAGTTTCTTGGTGTTACATCTGGTGTGTGTGTGTGTGTGTGTGTGTGTGTGTGTGTGTGTGTGTGTGTGGTCTGCCCTTGCTTCTGTTCTTTCCAATTTCTTGTTTTGTTTTGTTTTGTTTTTATAGCCTTGAAACTTTTAATGTGAATACAGTTGCAGATGGTGGAGGCAGAGGAAGATTCTTACAAATTGTCTTCTGACCTCCACATGTCTGCCACAGCACACAAACAACACACACACACACACACACACACACACCACAGGTTAAATTACTTTTAAAAGAGAAATGATAGTGTGGCATGAGTAGGAACTTTATTCTTGCCCTGAAGTGCCTTGTAGATGGATAAATAAGTTAAAAATGGTTGTGAACAGAAATCTAAACTTGTACAGTAAGGTATGGCCTTATATTTGCAGCAGCGCAGTAATTCCTTCAGATGGGTGGATTGAAAGAAAATGGCCTCCAAAGGGAGCGGCACTATTAAAAGGTGTGGCCTTGTTGGAGGAAGTGTATCACAGTGGGAGCAGACTTTGAGGTCTCTTTTCTCAAGCTTCACTCAGTCAGTCAAGCTTCAGTCAATCAAGCTTCACTCAGTGACAGTCAGTCTACTTTCTGTTGCCTGGAAGATGAAGCACTCTCAGCTTCAGGACCACATCTACCTTCACGCCATCATGCTCCCTGTCATGATGATAATAGACTGAACTTCTGTAATTGTCAGTGAACCACCCAATTTAAATTTTTTTTTTTTTTTTTAATAAGAGTTGCTGTGGTCATGGTGTCTTTTCACAGCAGTAGAAACCCTAACTAAGACAGGTGGGAACTGGGTTTTACAATGTTCTAGGAGCAGAGAATGAGGTTGCATTTTACAATATCATATGGAAGGCTGATGGAGACCCCAGGGAGAATAGAAGAGTTGACTGACCTGTAATTGTAGTCACCACATTGAACTCTTTTACATCTGCAGTGTTGGTGACATCCTTCCTTTTCAGTGAGGACAAGGGTATGTAGCCTATTATAATGATGAAACCAATCTACATCCAAACTCAGCATTTCACACAATGGCTACATGTTCTTACAGTAGTCCTAACATTGTGTAACCATTGGTTGAAAATGCTTTTTTTTTCCAGTGTCTATTTTTGGACTTTTTTTTAAATCAAAAATTGGGTACCCGTAGGTATGAGGATTTATGTCTGGGTCTTCAATTTGATTCCCTTGATTGATGTATCTGTTTTTGTGCCAATACCATGCTGGTTTTTTTATTACTATAGCTTTGTAATACAACTTGATATCAAGGATGGTGATTACCTCCAGAAGTTCTTTTATTATTTAATATTATTTTTATAACTTTTGGTAGCAATGGGCATTTTTACTATGCTCTAACTTCCGATATCTTCTTCAATGACTTGAAGTTTTTGATCATGCAAGGCTTTCACTTCCTTGATTAGGGATACTCCAAGATATTTTACATTATTTGAGACCACTGTGAAAGGTTTCTTTGATTTGTTTCTCTGATTTTTTTCTCAGACCATTAGTCATTTGTAAACAGGAGGGCTAATGATTTTTGTGAGTTCATTTTGTATCCAGCCACTTTGCTGAAAGTGTGTATCAGCTGTAGGAATTTCCTGGATGAAAATGTTTTGGGTCATGTATGTATACTATGATATCAACAAATAAAGATACTTTAACTTCTTCCTTTATAATTTGTATCCTGTTGGTCTCCTTCAATTGTCTTATTGCTTTAGCTAAGACTTCAACTACCATATTGGATAGGTATTGAAAGAGTGGATAACCTTGTTTTATTCCTGATTTTAGTGGAATTGATTTTGAGTTTCTCTTTACTTAAGTTGAGGATGGATATGAGCTTTCTGTAAACTGCCTTTATTATGTTGAGGTATGCTCCTTGTATTCCTGATCTCTCCAGGCTTTTATCACAAAGGGGTGTTGGATTTTGTCAAAGGCATTTTAGACATCTAATGAGGTGATCATGTGTTTTTTGTCTTTTAGTTTGTTTATAAGACAAATTATATTTTTTTATTTACCTGTGTTAACCCATCCCTGCAACTCTGGGATGAAGCCTACTTGATTATGGTGCATAATCTTTTTTTGATTTATTTTTGGATTGGGTTTGATAGTATTATTGAGTACTTTTTCGTCTAGTATTTTATTGAGTTTGATTACTTCTTGTCCTCTGCTCCTTTTTCAGGTGTGCTTTTAAGTTGCTAGTATGAGATCTCTCCATTTTTTTAAATGTAGACACTTGGTTTTATGAACTTGTCTCTTAGAACCACCTTCATTGTGTCCCGTAAGTTTGAGCATTTGAGTATATTGTGTATTATTTTCTTTCTTTTTTTCCAGACACATTTTCTCTGTGTCACAGCCCTGGCTGTCCTGGATCTTGCTTTGTAGACAAGACTGATCTTGAACTCACAGAGATCCACCTGCTTTTGACACTGAATGCTGTCAGTGTCATTAAAGGTGTGTTCCACTGTGCTTAGCTGTGGGATCATTTTCATCCAATTCTAGAAAGTCTTTGATTTCTTTCCTAATCTTTGTCCTGACCCATTTTTCATTCAGTGGGGAGTTGTTCAATTTCCATTAGTTTGTAAGTTTTCTGCTCTTTATGTTGTTGTTGGGATCCATCTTTAATCTGTGGTGGTCAGATAGGATGAAAGAGGTTATTTCAGCTTTCTTGTCTCTGAGGCTTGCTTTGTGTCCGAGATATATGGTCCAGTTGGTTTACAACACCAGTTAGCTCCAGTATTAGTTTTTAATTTTGTTTTTGTCTTGATGACCTGTCTATTGAAGAGAGTTCAATATGTGATTCAAGCTGTAGTAGAGTTTCTTTTATAAACCTGGGTGCCCTTGTGTTTGGTGTATAGATGCTAAGAATTGATTTTTTTTTTGAGACAGGGTTTCTCTGTGTAGCTTTGCACATGTCTTGGAACTCACTCTGTAGCCCAGGCTGGCCTCAAACTCACAGAGAACTGCCTGCCTCTGCCTCCCAAAGAGTGCTAAGATTAAAGGCATGCACCACCACCATCTAAGTGAATTTTTATTTCGATGAGTATATAGTGTCTTTCTCTTAGGATTAGTTTGGCTTTGAAGTCTGTTTTGTCAGATATTAAGATGGCTACACCAGTATATTTCTTAGGTCTGTTTGTTTGGATACCTTTTTCCATAGCTTTACCCTGAGATGATGGCTGTCCTTAATGTTGAGGTATGTTTCTTGGATGCAGTCAAGGGATGGAGCCTGTCTTTTTCAACCATTCTGTTAGTCTGTGTCTTTTTATTGGGGAATTGTGACCCTTGATGTTGAGAGATATCAATGACCAATGATTGTTGATTCCTGTGATTTTGTTGTTGTTGTTGTTGTTGTTGTGTGTGTGTGTGTGTGTGTGTGTGTGTATGTGTGTATCTGTATGCTTCTCTTCTTTTAATTTTGTTAGTCTTGGATTATTTATTCCCTGTGTGTTGTTGGATATATTTAGCCTCTTAAAGTTGGAGTTTACCTTCTAGTATCTTCTGTAGGGCTGGTTTTGTAAATAGATATTACTTAAATTTGGTTTTATCATGGGATGCCTCATTTTCTTCATCTATGGTGATTGAAAGTTTTGCTGAGTAGAGTAGTCTAGGATAGCATTTGTGGTCTCTTATAGCCTGCAGCACATCTGTCCAGGACCTTCTAGTGCTTAGAGTTTCCATTGAGAAGTCAGGTGTGGGGCTGGAGAGATGGCTTGGCCATTAAAAGCTAGGCTTACAACCAAAGATATAAGAGAAGTCAGGTGTAATTCTTATAGTTCTGCCTTTATGTTACTTGCTCTTTTTCCATTGCACCTTTCCTTTCTTTGTTCTGTACATCTAATCTGTTGGTTATTATGTGCCAGAGGACTTTCTTTTTTAGTCCATTCTATTGGTGCTCTGTATGTTTCTTGCACTTGGATAGGCATCTTCTTCTTTAGGTCAGGGAAATTTTCTTTTATGATTTTGTTGAAAACATTTTCCATGCCTTTACCTGTGTTTGTTCTCCTTTCTCTAGTTTTGTTATTCTTAGATTTAGTCCTTTCTTAGTGTTCCACATTACCTGGATGCTGTATACCAGGTGCATTTTAGATTTAACACTTTCTTTGGCTGATGTATCCATTTCTTCCATAGTGCCTTCAATGCCTGAGATTCTCTCTTTCATCTCTTGTATTCTATTGGTGAAGCTTGCCCCTGAGCTTCCTGTTCAAGTTCCTAAATTTTTAATTTCCATATTTCTCTCAGTTTGGCTTTTTTAAAAATATTGATTCTATTCTTAGTTGGTTTTATTCATTTCCTTCCACGGTTTGTATTTTTATAAATTTCTTTAAAGGATTCATTCATTTCCTCTTTAAGTACCTCTACCATATTTGTAAAGGCTGTCTTTTATTTGTGCTTCAGCTATATTGGAATATTCACCACCTGTTTTAGTAGGCTTGCTGTGCTCTAGTGGAGACATTTTGTCTTGGTTGTCATTGATTGTGTTTTTATGCTGTGGTCTATGCATCTGGGATTGGGAAGATTATAATTCTAGGTGTTGATATCTGGTCTTGTCTTTGTTGGGTGAGTGTTCCTTGATTTTTGTTTCCTCTCTGTTTTTAGGATAGTATGGTGGCTGTGTGTTGCCTGTAGGAAAACCTTCTGGAGTCTTGATAGGTATGGGCAGTGGAGGGTTCCAGGTAAGAGTTGTTTCTGGATGTTGAGACCTGAGACGTAGGAATGGGAAAGGCTTGTGAGGGGTGGAGGGAGGCCCCCAAGAGGGAGGAAAGCAGGGTGTTCAACCAGGATCTGCTTCATTAATCCCGTAGGAATGGGGACAGAGAATGAGGAGAGGCCACAACAGAAGGTTTGCCAAAGAGCTGGGGGTGAGTCTGGCATCTGGATTGGATTTGGAGGAAAGGAGAAAGCGTTGAAGGTCTGCATTTATCTTACTTGCTTCCTTGGTTAGAGCAGTCTTGGATTCCCAAGGAGTGTCTGCTGGAGTGGGTGGCGAGGGCACACAAATGAGTGCTGGGAAGGAGTTTTGGAAGGGAAGATCTGTGTGATCCACCGGAGATGGACGGGTGCAGGGAGGGAAAGAAGGCTGCAGCACGTGTTCTGCTGCAGAGCTGGGGATGAGACTGGGAGATTGGACTTGGAAAAGCAAAGGGAGAGGTGAAGATCTGCAATTAACCTCCATGCTTCCCTGTCCAGAGTGGCCTGTAGGTTCCCAAGAGAGTGCCTGCTGGGGTTGTGGGGTGAGACAAAGCGAAGTCATAGGAGGGAGGTGAGGAGGGGAAGATCTGTGGGATCCACTAGAGATGAGGTGGGAGAGAGTCTTCAGCAGGTCTGCTGTTGCAGAGCCGGGATGAGACTGGGGGGGTTGATTTGGTGGAGTAGAAGGAGAGATGAAGGTCTGGCATTAGCCTACCTGCTTCCCTGGCTGGAATGGTGACAGCTGTTTTTAAACAAGGATGTGAAAATCCATCATTCCACCTTCTTACCCATCTACCCCAGCACACCTGTGGTTGTGTACTTGATTTGTCTTACTAGATAGAGCTCAACCAAGACTCTAAATACAAAATGATCTTCTATGGAGACAACTTATAAATGGTACCATTACTAACAGAAAAATGACATTTTCAGGAAACAGCAAATGGACATGCTCATTTTGACATCAGTGCCAAGCCATCATAGGTGAGTGTCTGAGTTTCCTGTGGACCTAGACACTTTGAGACAAAGAAGTCAGATGAAGAGGATACCTACCTATAGCATGCTGGAACATTGTCTTGAGATGGGGATTAGACTTAGCAGCAACAGCGACCACTCAATCAGCAGTGGCCACATAACATGTAGCAATTTTTGTGAAGAAAAATCAGTCTCCAGCTAAGGCAATCAGACAAGTCAAGATACTGCAGAAAGGTCAAGTTCTCATTTGGAAGTCTTAGAAAAAGATTGCTTCAAAGTGGCTGGCGAGTTCAGAGTCAATGGTCTCATCAGCCCTTTCTAGGCGATGGCTGCTCAGCCCTTCCTAGGTGATCGTTGCAGGGTGCTTCCTCTTGGAGCTTCTCACAGAATCTGATGGAGCTCTGCTACCACTTTGCAGCCCAGTTCTGGAACTCAACTACTATCTTTCTTTGATAAACTGCCTCAGTCTAATTACTTTTATGCAACGAATCATTGCTACATGGGACTTAATTTCCTGCAACCCAGATGCTGCCTTTTGAATGGAAATATAGGAGTCATGATTTTGACAAAGTTTAATTTAGTCACCCATCATGTTATTCTCTGAAATTCCACCTCACTGTCGTATGTGGTTTTATGGCCTACTATTTTTCTTCTCAAAGGTAAATTTGCTTTTGGTAGCCCTTCCCCTGGCTGTCACTATTGCCTTCAAGGTGTAAACATCTCTTCAAAGCCCAGCTGGCCTCTAGAACACTCAACTTGGTCCTCTCAGGTAAGGGTTTGCTCTCTGCTTTCAGGGTAAGTAGAGTCCTTTGTGAGCAGTGGTCAAAGAGGTCCTGATCGCAAGGACCTTTGTCTCATATTTGCAAGTCACACTAAGAAGACAACCACGAAAAGAATTTTATGTAGTGTATGTAAGAGGCACACATGAATGCATTCATATGTGTGTGGGTGCTCATGCACATGTGTGCATATGTTTCAGGACCTTAGAGGTTGACATTGAATATCTTCCTCATTCACCCATTATTATTCATTCATTCATTCATCTATCTATCTATCTATCTATCTATCTATCTATCTATCTATCTATCTATCTATCAATCATCTATCTATCTATCTATCTATCTATCTATCTATCTATCTATCTTTGGTTTTTCGAGACAGGGTTTCTCTGTGTAGCTTTGGAACCTGTCCTGGAACTCACTCTGTAGCCCCAGGCTGGCCTTGAACTCACAGAGATCCTCCTGCCTCTGCCTCTCAAGTGCTGGGATTAAAGGCGTGTGCCACCAAAGCCCAGCTTATTTACTTATTTATGAAACAGAGTCTCACTCTAGCCATGGCTGGACTTGAATTCACAGAAATTTCCTTCTGCCTCTGCCTCTTTGGTGCTGGGACTAAAGGTATATGCTCCCACACATGGCTTCGATCTTAATTTTGAAGACAGCAGCACTAGGGTTATGGATAGGTCATGCTTCAGTGGCTGCCATTTTAAATAGGTGCTAGGGGTCAAACTCAGATATGCATGATTGTGTGGCAAATACTTTATTGAACAAGCCATTTCCCCAGGCCCTACTGAAAGTATTTTGATAGCTGTAGGCATAAAGAGTAGAATTGTGTAGATAGAGGTGGCGTAAGTAGTAGAACTGTGTAGATGACGGCATGACAGTTGCTGCTGAGCTTGCTTGAACTTTGCCAAGAACTGCCAAGCTTCCTTCTGTATCTTAACACCTTCTTCCTTCCAGATTTTCTCATTTTACATGAGCACTATGTCAGGCGCCAGACTGGAGAATCATGAAGTTTGATCTTACCCTCTAGATTCCACTTCTTACACTGTGGATTCCATCCATCATGATGTATCACTGGATTTGGGAGTCATAAATAATTTGCTAACAGTAAAAGGGTTCTGAATATACAATGATCAAAAGTTAATTCACCACCAAGTATGCGATGAATATGGGGGCATTTCTGGCAGCGATCACCTGAGCTGCATCGCAAGACTCACTATGGCCTACTTTTGAACATGCATGTAAGCATGTTACATAATACCAACACATGATGCCTGAAACATGCAACTCAGAATATTGCACACTATGAGTTGCTGTGTTTTTATGGTATACGTCTTCTGCTATCACAGAAACACATGATTGAACTGTAGAAAACAGCAACTTAATATTATCTTACTGTAATTATCCCACAAGTAAGTATTAATTTAGTATATCCTTGATAGTGTGGTGTTTGAAAGTTTAGCTTTAAAAATTGATGTTTGAATTTCTGTTTTGCATTTTGTAAAAGGCCATTAAATGAATTTTGGTTTTGGATTTGGACAGAATTTCCAGAAGTTTCTAAACTGTTCCTAAGCACATTTCTACTATTTTTATTATGTATTTATTCAAAATGGTATCCTTAGCAGGAATGGATTATAAAATCAAAATACCAATAAAAACTCTGAAAAAATAGTGAAGATTCTCTACATCCTGTGCACTCAAATATTCAGTCAAAATTTAATTACTAATGTAAAAACAAAATGTGCATCTCATTGTTATACAAATTTGTTTCTGTCTTTAAAGGTAAAATGACATGTCAAAAAATTGTTTTATAATTTGTTATCAGTAAGTGTTTAATTTGTATATTCATCTTATGTACCTATAGACTGTGTTGTCATATAAAATTTTTCTTTTTTTTAATGTTTTTTCGAGACAGGGTTTCTCTGTGTAGCTTTGGAGCCTATCCTGGAACTCACTTAGTAGACGAGGTTGGCCTTGAACTCACTGAGATCTGCCTGCCTCTGCCTCCTGAGTGCTGGAATTAAAGGCATATACCACCATGGCTGTTGTTAAAATTTTTCTTGAATGAAAAAGTAGACTAGTGGCTATGGAGCCCCCATGGGACTGCATTAGGCCCTCTGGATATGGAAGATGGTTGTTTGGCTCGAACTGTTTGGGGGGCACCTAGGCTGGGGGATCGGGATCCATCTCTGGCACATGGGCAGGCTTTTGGGAATTCAGTGCCTGTAGTGTGACTCCTTGCGCATCCTTGGTGCAATGGGAAGGGGTTTGGACCTGCCTAGGCTCAGTGAGTCAGGCTCTGCTGACTCCCCATGGGAGACTTTGATTTGGGAGAGGTGGGGATGTGGGGTGGCTTGGGAGAGAGGGCTAGGGGGTGGGAGGAGGGAGGAGGTGGGATCTGTGGGTGGTATGTAGAGTGAGTAGAAAATTCTGAATAATGAAAAATGAAAAAAAAAGGAAAAGGAAATTAAGAATGTTGAATAAAAACCCTGTTTTAGGGATTTATGGACAATCAAATCAGTTTTCATATGAGGGATGGTCTCCTGTTCCCTCATCCTCCTCTTCTTCCTCCCCTTCCTCTTCCTCCTTCTCTCTTCTTTTAGGTTCATGACAAAATTGAGAGGAAGGTACAGAGATTTTCCCTATTCATACATGGCTTTTGCCATCGTCAACTGCCCTAAGAATGTGGTGGTGTTGGTGCTAACTGCTAAACTTGTATTGGTACATTGCTGTACCCAAAGCCCATACCTCACATTGAGGTGTATTTTGTGAATTTGGAAAAAATGTATGTCATGTATCCAGCAATGTCATATCATGCCAAACAATTTCTGCCATCAAAATCTTCTCTAATTCCTGTCTTTCCATCCTCCCTCCATCCCCTGATCTGGGCACTGTCTTCCATTTTTGCTTTTTCTATAATGTCATATATTCAGACTCAAACACTGCACACAGCCTTTCCTGTCTGCCTTCTCTCACTTAATAATATACACTTGCATTTTTATGACTGATAGCTATTTCTCTCGACTGTTGAATGTTATTATGTTGCCTTTATTGCTACATCTTACTTATCCATTCATCTATTATAGGATATCGTGGTTTCTTCCAAGTTTGGGCCATTCTGAGTAAAGTGCCAATAATCATCCTGCACAGATTTTTGTGTGGACCTAAGTTTTCAACTCTTTTGAGGAAATACCTGAAAGTTCAGCTGCTAGGTCATTTGGAAGGGACAGGTTTAGTTTGGTGAGAGACTGCAAAACTGTCTTGCAGAGGGGTAGTCTTCTTTCATTTTATAAATCCCATGTCGTCCTCTCACTGTCTTTCCCCAGTGAAGCCTTTTTCTCCTAAAGGAAACTGTCATTTCTCATTGGCCAAAACATTATCTTGGGGGTACTATTTTGTTTCCAGTTTTTTTCTATGTAGGTATCCTTTCTTGGATAATCAGCTTTAGAGCCTAATACTCAGTTGCTATTTATCTTTTTAGTTCTAACTCCTAGGGAAGTGAGTGGTTCACACCATTGTGGTTAATCAATGGACAATTATAAGTTGAATTAAAATTGTTAATTAATCAGTGGGGTGTAGTGGGTAGCCATTCCAGCTTAAGAAATGAAATGGATAGCTATAAGATATTATGGTAGATTATTGTATACACTAGTAAGCAAATTTAGTAAAATAGCAGCCTTAGATAATTTGCACTGTAATTTGCATTGTTATGAATTCTTATATGTTGATACAAATATAAACTTATTTATATTCCTGTTTAAGATAATTTGTATATTGATACAAATACAGAACTATATTTGTTATAATGTATACATATTTCTACTCTTATTTGAAATATTTGTATATTGATACAAATGTAAATGTATATCTATTATACTGTATGTATGTTCTACTTCTGTTTATGATATTCTGTATACTGATATATATTTAAGATTATTGTCATATTACATATTGCACTATACATTTCTACCTCTGTTATAAATATCTTGTGTATTGTCACAATTTTGAAGTCATTGTCCTTTACCATACATTTACTTATAGACTGTTTACCTTGTTTACATGAAGCCTTAGTCCTTAGGTTATTTATAGATTTATAGTCACCTATGCTTGTTTTCTCTATAGTTATGCTAGTCAGGTTATCCAGATTTACAGATACATAGGTCAAATGGACAGGTATTCTTCAAACACTTCATAGACCTAGAGAATATGGCATTTAAATAACTTAGAATTCTGTTGACATGAGACACAATTGCTCCTGGCAGTACCAATTTGATCCCGAGAGAACATTGGGCTTCTACAACATTTCCATTTGGAAGTTTGTCTTCTTAGCACAAAATGGCCTATTGGGCAAAGAATTGCCCTTGCCTCAACTGCTGACAATACAAGTGATGTCCTTCTGGACAAGCGGGACATAAATCAAAGTGACTTCTGAACTCTGCCAAGACAGGGTAAGATGGTCTTTCAGAATTCCTGCTTCTAAAAATGGTCTGTCATATACTCTAGGCCTGTAGCCAATTTGAATGCACCAACAATGCTGAGAAACATTAGGTGACTGTCCAGGCTGCCAGCTGTCTCTGTCTACTCTTGCAAGATTCCCAAAAGTTGCTTGTATCCATCTTCCATTTCTCAGGTACCATTATATTCCTTCTCAGGTCTTTGATGGGATTGAAGTCTAACAGTTATAGTTACAACTTAGTATATATAATATCTTTGATAGAACATATTAAGTATTAGATTCAGGTTCTTTAGGATAGGACACCTTTTGGAATGATCTTTTAACATGCCATTTACCCATGCTCTAGACGTCCCTGGATTTTAGTATGTGTTTCTTGCTTGGTACTGTTTGCATTGATCGTAGTTCCATCTTATCTAGGTCATTATCCCTCATTACTTCTGGACAATATTTGATAACCATTCCTTTGTATACAGTCTTGTATTAGGTTAAAACCTTCTTATTTAGACAAAATGGGGAGATGTAGTGGGTAGCCATTCCAGCTTTGACCTAGAAGCTCCAACCCCCATTGAGGCTTCAATAATGGTCACGCCTACAAGGCAGGGCTGAGAGAGGATGCTGAAGACCCTGGTTCCAGATGCATGGGCTCTCTTAGTTCCTGGACCCTGGCCACTGGAGGTAGACCAAGCAGAGTTCTCCAGAGAACACCCCCAGACTGCACCATGCCTTTCCCAGACTCTGTAAACTATCCATTCACTTGTAAGTTACCCCACAAAATAAACCTCCCTTTTAACTACGTGGAGTGGCTTTAATAATTTCACCAATAGTGGGGCTTGATAACTTTACTATAAAAAGAAAGAGAAAAAAAGGCAGCTCCATATGTAAACTACATAATCCCATCACAACTGGTCTCTGCATATTCACAAAGTTTGACCATGAGCAAATTGATGCTGATACATGGAAATTGAGTCTTCATGTATAGTTACATACTGTTACCTATGAGTGAGCTGTCAGTTTTTATCAATTCTTCCTCAGTAGAAAGGCACCTGTTCATGTACACATGTCTGGGAATATGCTGAGGATTCTATTGATTCCCTCAATAAAGGTGCTTCCTCAAGAAATCTGGCTGTATACCCCATGTAGATTAAAGAGGCTTAATGAAAGTTTAAAATTAGCTGAGCATTCACACTCCTTTGGATCAATTTTGTACAGAAAGATGGCTTTTTCTCCAAGCTGGTGTGTGTGTGTGTGTGTGTGTGTGTGTGTGTGTGTGTGTGTGTGTGTGAGCATGGGTGTACATACTATGGTATCAGCTGGGTGCCTTACAATCTGATATAAAAGGCCCTAGAAAAGGAAACCAAACATCTGACAGATGTTCCCTGGATCAATGCTGAAACATTTGCATACTGGGGAGGTACAGACACTGACTTTATAAAATTGTTCTGTGCACAATGATTTCAATTCAGCTTAGTTTGATCTCTCAGATTCCCACCCCTTCGCAGTTAAAAGGCACTCCGTATTCACATGATGTGATAATAAGCATAATGTGTCAACGCAGAGCCCTGTTCTGTAGCTTTCTGCAGCCTGTACTTTATGCTGATGCTCCACTGAAGTGGTGCAGGTCCAGCAGTGAATAAGGACACTGAGAAAACCCTTTGAGGAGATAGAGGACTTGATCAAAGCCTGGTAGGATGTTTCATGTGTTCTCCATTCACAGAGATACAGAGAACATAAAAGGAAGTCACTTGCCCTGGGACATGCCATATGCACCTTGAGAGATGCACAGGTATTTAATAATCTATTCTTTAAAGTCCCCCAAGAAAGGAGAGTCTATTATCAACATTAATCAATTACAGTTCTTAATAACCTCCCTAATATACTCTCTTAAACAGCGGTGTTTTTCACACTGCAATTTCTCTGTAGTTATTTTTTTTTCATGGTAAGTTTAAAGAGTCCATTAATCATCCTCATATTATAGCAAACATATGAAGCCTTTCCCAGCCATCACTAGGAATTGTCTTGGTTCTCTTTTCATTTCCAGTGTACTTAACATCCTAGTAATTGTCATAATCCCTGCCAAACTCCCCAATCCAAAAATACCAATGTTTGGAGCACCTCATTTTTGATATTTCAAAAGCAAAGGTGATGGCCAGTTTGGGGATGTTATATAGGGTGGATGTTTCCCATTTGGATTTACATTAAGAACCCAAAACTTATTTAATCACCTATCAGATGATGGGTAAAGTGCTGACTTGGATGGTGTGTGAGTTACCCTTGCTTTAACTAATTCTCCTTTGCAGGATCCTTAGGACCTGGTCCTGGGAGGTGCTAGGGGAGCAGTGCAGATCTGAAAAGGGACCAAAGTGCCAATAAGGAAGCAGTGGAGCCTTTGCTACATGGCTGCATACCAGAGATGGCTTCACAGGATGTATTCTCCATTACCATGGAATTGTGTGAGGTTGGGGCTGGTGATATTGTGTTCTCCAATATATTGTGCACCCTAATGAACTTATCTGGGGTCAGAGAACAGAACAGCCACTAGATATAGAGGCCAGAAAATGGTGGCACACACCCCTTTAATCCTAGCATTCCGGAGGCAGAGATCCATCTGGTGTGAGTTCAAAGCCACACTGGAAACAGCCAGGCATGGTGACACATGCCTTTAATCCCAGGGAGTGATGGCAGGAAGCAGAAAGTTATATAAGGTGTGAGACACTAGAAGCTTTTGGCTGGTTAAGCTTTTAGGCTTTTAGCAGCAGTTCAGCTGAGATTCATTCAGATTCATTCAGATGAGGATTCAGAGGCTTCCAGTTTGAGGAAACAGGATCAGCTGAGAATTTATCGAGATGGGGTTAGCTGTGGCCTGTTCTGTCTCTCTAATCGTTCAGTGTTCACCCCAATACCTGGCTCCAGGTTTGTTTTTATTAATAAGACCTTTTAAGATTTGTGCTATAGTTGGGCTGAACATACAGAAAATTCATCTGAATATGTCTACTGATTCGGGCTAGGTGACCCCTTGTTACCCAGGCATGAGGCCAGCTCTTCTACTTACTAATAATGAGATACTGAGAAAGCTCCCTAGCTATTCAGTGAGCTTCAGTTTCCTTACTCATAAAATGGGAATATTAATTAATATATATTAATATACCTTCACAATAATTAAATGAGACAGTGTAGGCAATATAGTTAGCATATGGCAACTCTTATTTTGTAAGCTTGTCTATTTTCTACTGAAAATTTTCCAAGAGTGGAGTCACTGAGCATCTTTCCTGATTTTCTAAAATTTTTATCAATCCAGTGACCAAGATTCCTTCCCAGATCTCAAATTGGAGCAATTCTAGGGGGGCACATTGTTGTTCATGCTTTCCATGTATTTGAGGAATGTAGAAGATTTGTTCCTGAGGTTTATTGTTTTAAATTATAAATAACGCTGAGCATAAATAAAAATCAGAAGCAACTGTAACAGGGCCAGGACTTTAGTAGGCTCCCAGACCTTAGTGAAACGAACTCCACAGTGGAAGTACTATTCAGGATGTAAATCTCAGTACGTAGACAGTACCACCTGCTAAAACCAAAACAAAGGCAGAATCCCTCAATGTCCATAGTTCTGGGAGAGCCTCTAAATGTACTAACCTTGCTTTTTGGCTTCTGTAGTTCTGCTTCTGGCTAACTGTTCTTGTTAACTGAAGCATGTCGATCTTGAACATGATTTTTGTGCTTAAAAGCTCATCCTGAGAAAGGCTCGAGGCTACACTGAGATCTGGAATACCCAGTGTAGTTGTCAGCTGACTAATAAGATCTTTCTATTGACTTAAACCCATATCCCAGCAGTCTTCTCTGGTGAATACCCCACAACAACAATGGTTCATATGAACTCTATTTACTGAAGATTACCCCTTTCACTGATCCATCCTTCTCCCATGAAGCTACAGGACACATGATATAAGTCTCAGACATGTTGAGGAAAGTGCCTGGATTTTGTAAGTCTGGACTCTACTCCTTTGTGCTGCCCAGAGACTCATTCAGTCTCCACTTCTGTAGACTAAATAATCATGTTTTTCCAAATGGAATCAATTAACAACTGATAAGAAAAATTAGACAAGAACTTCATTTTAGAAGTACATGCCACATCACCTACATCAAAACCTTGCTGAAATGAGTAATAATGGCATTGGGTTACATGTGAAAGGTTGTTTTAATATGAGTGAAAATTAAAGCAATGATGAGCAGAAGGTCCAAAGTACCCCAGGGTTGGTTAGTTTAGGCCAGGTTAGATGGATTAATATTTTGCACACCATCACACCTCTACTTACAGGTTTAACAGGCTTTAACTCAACATGATCCTGGTAGTGGGAGTGCGCGTCTAGTCCACCTATGAAATCAACTGAAATACAGCAGCCCAGGCTGGATCAGTGTATAAATGAAAATGCATGTAATACTGAATTTTAAAGTAGACTACATATGCATAAGACCAAGAAAAATATCATTTCCTACAAAGTGGAAGAAGTGAACATTTAGTATGAAGGGCTGCGAAAAATATTGTAGAGAAATTTTAAGAAACACACAAATAACCTGAGCTTTTAGGGCCTGAAAAAAATCACAGTTGTTATTGATTTTGTTAAAAAAAAATGTGGTCATCTGAAAAACTATGAGGTTTGAAATAATATGTTTGTCTTATTATATCTAAAAATATGTGCTTTCTCTTTTGGTTGTCCAGATCCACTTTTTACCTTCCTTCTTAAGAATATTCACTGCATCATGACAAATAGTTTTGGGAAGTCACATAATCTGTCTCCATGCTTCTGATTTCAAGCTATTCTTATGAAACAAGCATTTGTCTTTTGAAAAGGTTCCATGTTCTGGACACTATGAGGCTCTGCCTGTAGTCTCTAGATGCGTGGTGAGTTTTGCAGTCATGTTTATAATTTCCTCCTGCCTTACTCTCCTTTCCTCTCAAATCTTTAATTTGTTTCTTCTATTTTTCACTGAAGATATTACTTTAAAGCAATGGTTCTCAACCTGTGGATCATCATCCCTTTGGGGGTCAAATATCAGATATCCTGCATATCAGATATTTACAGTATGTTTCACAAGAGTAGCAGAATTACAGTTATGAAGTAGCAACAAAGTAATTTTATGGTTGGGGGTCACCACAACACGAGAAACTGTATTAAAGGGTCACAGCATTAGGAAGGTTGAGGACCACTGACCTAAGGTTTGGTTTATAACAGCAGTTTATTAACAGGTACATAGGAATAAAAGAACATTGGACTCCCAAGGACATGAATAGGAGTGTGTGTGTTCAAATGTAGTAAGATACACAGTGTGTAAACAATATCACTTTCATTTCAAGATGCATTTCAGGAACCATGGTTGAGAGACAGATGAATTAGCCTAGAGGTTCTACCGAATTCTTCACTAGCTGTAATCTCTCTTGCAACTGCTGACTTACTTCACCCTCTCACTTCCTCTGAGAAGCTGAAGCAAGCCCAGGACAAGCAAATTCTCACCAGCCCAACCAACAAATATGAGCCTGTGGGTGCCTAGCAACTAAATGGTTGCTGGGTTGCTAGGTGGTGGTGGAGCATGCCTTTAATCTCAGCCCTTGGGAGGCAGAGATAGGCAGATTTTTGTGAGTTCAAGGCTAGCCTGATCTATAGAGCGAGGTCCAGGACAGGTTCCAAAGTTACACAGAGAAAACTTGTCACGAAAATACCAAAAAAAAAAAGAAAGAAAGAAAGAAAGAAAGAAAGAAAGAAAGAAAGGAAGGAAGGAAGGAAGGAAGGAAGGAAGGAAGGAAGGAAGGAAGGAAGGAAGGAAGGAAGGAAGAAAGAAAGGAAGAAAGAAAGAAAATCCCCTGGTCAGCAAACAACTCAGAGACCATCCTTTTATCTGTCAGGTCACAGGTTAACACCATCTTAAGGAGGGAAGTGAGGGAAGACAACTTGCCTGAGATGCTGAAAACATTTCTTCTCAGATAGGAGGAAGGCATTGAAGTGTCAGTTTGGATCAAGCTTTGTGAGAAAGTTAATAAAATATTTGCCCTCGTGTCTTTGGATTTGTGTGTAGAATTGTAGAAGGAAGATGTTATGATTAGAGTTGAATGACTGGATAACTTATAGGGTACTTTTCCAAAGTAAAGAGGGTGTGAAAATACACAAAATATATAAATAACTATAACAGTATATAAATAATAAAATAATTTGATTTAAAAACTATATTCAAAATTGAAACATTGTATGGTATAGATCTATATACATCAAAGCAAAATCAAACAAGAGTTCTGTATATTTATTTTGACATTACAATCACTATTTTCAATAATAAATTCTGTTTTTAATCTGTTATTTAATCACCTCTGTTGTCAGTATATCATATCATTGGCATTTTGAGAAAAACAAATATTCAATATTAATTACATTATTTTTATAAATCTATTTACTGTCCTCTCTGAAGTTGCTTTGTAGGATTTGTATATTTAAATTAAAAATTAAAAAACATCTTATTTGTATTTTTATATTTATTTTATATGTATGTGTGTGTGACTGAGTATATGCATGTGTGTGCACCATGTGCCTGAAGGAGCCACAGAGGTAAGAAATTTCTAATCGCCTGGAACTGGAGTTATAGATGCTTGTAAGATGCTATGTGGGTGCTGTGAACCGAACCAAGGTCCTCTGCAAGAGCAAGAGTGCCCTTAACTGCTGAACTGCCTCTCCAGCCCCAACATATTTTTTAATTTATGTGTGTGTGTGGGGGGGGCGTTGAATAGGTATGGCCCCCATAGACTCTTGTGTTTGAATACTTGGCCCATAAGGAGCGGCTCTATTAGGAGGTGTGGCCTTGTTGGAGTAGGTGTGGCCTTGTTGGAGTAGGTGTGGCCTTGTTGGAGTAGGTGTGGCCTTGTTGGAGTAGGTGTGGCCTTGTTGGAGGAAGTGTGTCACTGTTGGGGCAGGCTTTGAGGTCTTATATATGCTTAAGCTACCCCCAGTGTGGTGCAGTTTCCTTTTGCTGCCTGCGAATCAAGATGCAGAACTCTCAGCTTTTTTCTGCAGCACCATGTCTGCCTGCATGCCACCATGCTCCCTGCCATGGTGATAATAGATTAGACCTCTGAAACTGTAAGCCAGCCCTAATTAAATGTTTTGTGTGTGTGTGTGTGTGTGTGTGTGTGTGTGTGTGTGTGTGTGTTTTAAGAGTTGCCATGGTTCACAAACATACCAAGCCATGCAACTTACTCAGCCTTGATGCGAGAAGGAGGGTCTACATCTGGCCCCAACTTGGTATGCCAGCCTGTGTTGACTACCCAAGGGAGGTCTTACACACTATGAGGAGGGGAGGAGGGTGGAATGGGGGTAGGTGGGGGGGAGAGCAGGAGAAGGAGAGGGAGGCAGAACAGGGGGGTTGGTTTGTAAAAGGAAAGAAAAAAAATTTAAAATAAAAAAAATAAAAAAGAGTTGCCATGGTCATGATTTCTCTTCACAGCAATAGAAACACTAAGTGTGTGTGTGTGTGTGTGTGTGTGTGTGTGTGTGTGTGTGTGTGTGTGTGTGTGTGTGTGTGTACATGTTAGCACATACATGGAGGTTAGAGGACAACTTGCAGGAGTTGGTTCTCTCCTTCTACCATGTGGATTGGGGGTGGATCCAACTCAGGTCATTAGGCTTAGCAGGAAGCATCTTTAATTGCTGATTCATCTCACTGGCCTAGGGTTAGTAAATTTGAAATTAATACTGAAGTGAATCTGGAAGTCATAATGTTTTTACTGGGGAAATAGCCTTCTAATGGTCTGGGAAATGTCAAGCTAATTGGTTAAACCAATGATATGTGTAAGATATTTCATTCCAAATGTTTTTCTAAAAACTATTATTTGGCTATTATATCTTTTTCTTAGTATCATGCATATTATGTTTTTCCTTGGCAAGAATTTTATAAGACAAAAATCATAAATTATATCTACTCACAATGAGTTTTTTTTTTTTTGGTTTTTCGAGACAGGGTTTCTCTGCGTAGCTTTGCGCCTTTCCTGGAGCTAACTTGGTAGCCCAGGCTGGCCTCGAACTCACAGAGATCCACCTGTCTCTGCCTCCCAAGTGCTAGGATTAAAGGCGTGCGCCACCACCGCCCGGCCTCACAATGAGTTTTATCCAGTATATATGTTGCAAAATTTTAAGCCTCTGATCAACTTATATTTATTATGGTGAAAAATAAAATAAACTTGGACAACTAAAACAGGAACTTTGTCAAGAGTCTTTTCAGGGCAGAAATATTTCAAAGAGAGATTATAAAAATGAAAAATCCAATCTTGTGTAACACTTAAGCTTTTATTAATTTGATCTCTTTTGTTTGGCAAGGACAAAGCTCAATGGTTTCCTCTTCATAAGCCTCTAATTATTACAATTTACTAAAATCTCCCAAAGCTGACTTTTGGTGTTTTGATTCTTGAATAATCTATTTAATGATTTTAACTAACTTCCCATGTAATACAACTAAAACATAATCATTCATAAATCTATTCTCAACTTTTATGTGAGATGGATTCATTTGCAAGGTAGTTCTCCAAAGCCTGGTTACTGAAGAGAAGGAGGAATAAAATGTTTATTCTTCCATGTTGAAGTTGTTTGTATTTTCAAAGTCTACCTCATCATAAAAATATAGTAGTATATGTACTTTACACATATGTATAAAATTTGAATATTAAAAGTTTCCATTTTCATGGGTAAATTATTGCAAGTTATAAAGTTATAAAGCCCCAGTGTACCTGAATTCTAAACATATTTTCTACTTTATAACAGTTTCTTAATTTGGTGAATTTTGTGGTTTTACCCATTTGTTATTCTCTACCAAAGATATGAATTTCTATTATTTCCACAACACTAATTCATCTTTAACATTTTATTACTGAGTTATCACAGCATTTAATACAATTACCAGCACTTATCATAACATTATTCCAAACGGCTTACTTTGATACCAAGAACTGATTTACCAAACCAACCAACCAACCAACCAATGCCCCAAAACTGGTGTGTAAACTAGTCATGTAAAACTAGTCATGTAAACTAGACATGTAAAATTAATCTCATTATTTCACCTCTGAGAAATTTTTCTACTAGTGGATCAACACAGAAGCTTAAACTTCTGCAAGTTCTCCTTGAAGCAAAGCCCATCAGCTGGAGTGGGCCGAAGCATTGCTAGTCAGGCCTGTGATTTCTGGGTTCTCCATTCTATCTGATCCAGGAACAAGTTGAATTACTCTGGCCTATTTAAGCATATGCATTTACAGTCATTGACTAGCCTAATACTTCCCTTGAAAGAAAACTTCCAACTATTCTTTACTCTTTAAGCTCTGAAGACTGCATTACTATTAATTTTTTGACAGATATAACCATGTGTTTAGAGGAGAATTTTATTCCTCATATATGCATCTCTCATGCCTCGATGATACTATGAGAGAGCTTGAGAGTATGGTTCACTTATTGTTCCAAAGACTTCAGGTACTATTATTAATATTTTATTCAAAAACTAAAAATATCTAAGACAAAGTTTGTGTTAGATAAGATTCCAGAGCAACAGCAAACAGGAATTGCTCAAACAAACCAGGGTTATGCAGCTTACCAGCAGGAGTACAATTCCAGAGTAATAGAAAACTTTCAAACCTCTGAAAAAGATGTTATTAACCACAAATAATCTATAACTAGACAAGACTAGAAAGAAACCACGTGAAGGAGAAATCACTGAGTAGGAGGTAATGAAGAAGGTGAAAATACCAGGAATTCTTTATGGATGAGCTCCAGCAGTGTGGCCTATGGGTAGTAGTAGCCTGTCTGTTCACATGATTATGATTCATTATCCATTCAAAAGTACAAAATGCAATGAAGGATTTGTAAAGGGGATTTAACAGAAGTCTTGGAAATGACATAGTGGGAAAGAGTTCAGCTTTAGAAGTAGTTTGCAGAAAGGCTGTCATGTTCCACTGCTAAGAATAGCAGGATACAATACATTTCCAAATCTGCTTGGTGAGAGAGAATTTGCAGAATTGCAGTCTGTAGAAACACTGGGATGAGTTTCTGTGAAACAGGTCTAGAGGAAGTATGGCCAGGATTTCAAAGGTATTAGAAAAAGGAGGATCAGAATGCCAAAATCATTTGAAATCTGTAGTCACAACAGCAAAATGTCATACTGGAACTGCAGTGTAATAGTGAGCATGGCAGAGATGCAGGCATGGGTAGTAGGCAGCATCTAGCCACAGCTTGCCGGTGAGCTTCAGGGCACTGAGGCTGAATTCTGGGTACGATGGTTATGACATCCCAGAAGTGTGACGTGTACTTTAGAAATAAATTAGCACAATTAGGAGTTGGCATCCACTATCCAGGAAAGTCAGAGCATTGCTGCCTCCTCCATTCCCAGAAACTGATGCATTGCTTTCATGGGTCTCACAGGGAAAGGCCAGGACCAGGAAAGGCCCCTGTTTTCAATCCTTCAAATTTACTTCTGGTGCCAATTTTCAATCACACAGCTAAGCATCTTCCTGGAAGAACTGACGTTGCTTGTAATTGAATATCTTTGTGGTTACTCACTGCAGCCCTCTGGATCCCTGACAAGATTCTCACCCAACTGAATGAATTACAGCACTTTCCTACAGAGCCTTATCTCATTGTACAAGTTCAAGTTTGTGTTCATTACCAATTGTAACTTCTCTATTCATCTAAAGGACACTTTAGGTCATGAATGAAGCTTCCATTCATGACACCAAGTCAGTTATCTTTGCTTAGCCATTGCAAACGTCACTTACACAGAAGTGAAGAAAAATATAAAATAGATCTGTCACCCTCTGTGTTCAGTGCAGAATGTCTACAAGATATCTGGTAATAAATGCAGCAGCTCCGTGGAAGCAATAATTCACTGTATGTCATGTGAGAATGGAAAGGTTATAGGACAAGTCTCCTTCAGCTGTGACACTTTCCCTGTGCTGCTCAGAGGCCATGTAGCCATCGATGCTTCTCATTCCTCATGAAGAAACTTCTGGTGTTGTTGATATATGCTTCTTTCTTTCTGGGCTGGAGTCCATTTTTCATTGTATCTGTATCTCCTTTGGATTTTCAAAATTCCTCTGAACTAAAAGCTTAGAATATATGAAAAGAACTAGGCAACTGGGAACAAATTTTTCTTTTACTATCAAGAAATCACATGAATTATGTTTTCCATTTCATAAACTATGGCAATTTGTATTTTAATTCACTTTTTATGTCTGAGTTTCCCCCTTGAACTTTACTGGGGGTCACAGAGGATGGAGGTCCTCATCTGTGGGAGTAGCCATAGGTTTTTCAGTCATTCTAGGCTTGGGCCTTCGGGTCCTTAGCTAGGTGCATTGGGCATATTTTCATTACTTTGAACAGGCACTGAGTAGTTGTAGGACATGGCCTGGTTAATCATGGCAGCATGCTTAGGCTGTGTGAGGGGCTGATCATAGTGTGACTTCCAACATGATCAGCACCAGCTCTTTTGCTTAGGCAATTCTTGAGGAAGGTGGAGAGTCTCTTGGTGATCTTGGTCTCCACAGCCTCATCTCTGAGTTTTAATAGAAGATCTGCTTGGTTTTAACTAGGCATATTTAAGAATTTGACAAGTTCTTTTGGTTTTTAATCTTTGAAAATATATCTATAAATTATAACATATTTATAATCCCCAGAAAAAATTAATATAAAGGAACAGACTTTTGTCATTCTGTTGTTAGAATTAAGCAGATTGTGAATATTTTACTGTATTTTATTCAAATTTCTTTTGGTTTTAAGAACCACAAGTCACAAACACAGGTAAAACTCTCACATTATCTCATCCTGACTTCATTTTACATATCACATTGGCCCTGTTTTGGATGCCAAATTTGCCACTTTCTCGCTTTGGGACAATGGAGCATCATTTAACCTCTTAGAGGCCGTATGCTCCTGTGCAATAGGCTTGTGGTAACTGTATATCAATAAGTGATGGGACACTCTCTTGGACTGGTTTAAAAGAATTTGCCCACGATCAACCATTGGAGCTCAGCAGGGAAGGGTCATTTCTTAGTCAGGGGCTCTTTTCAGGGAGTCAGAGGACCAACTTCTGAGGTGGCTTATTCACTTGGCTGGGAAGTTGGTACAGGCTGTTGTTTTGGTTGGCTGAGCTGAGGCTGGGAGGTGTATTGCTTCCAACAGCAGCCTCTCTTGGGCTTCCCAGAAGAATGGGAGTTGGATTCCAAGGGTTAGCAGCCAGAGATAAAGAGGCCAGCAGAATCTGTGTGACCTCCCATGACATAGCCTGAAAACTCACACAGTCATGTCTACTAAACTCTCATCAGTCAGCCTGACTAGGCTTAAGGGAAGGGAACAGAAACTAGTGCTTGAAGGGCTGTCAGACAAGAGATCTTATGCCTTAGATTTACACTTTAGCCTGAAACTGTGATTATGTCTTAGTTCTGAAGCATGCCATTTCTAGAAGTATTCAAGCTGTCCTTTGTGTCCCAGTTTTAAGTGTATTTGCTGATAATTAATCAGAATGAAAACATTTCATTTCAGATCTGCCACACTGATTGTTGCCTTGTCACTGAAGTAAGGGATAGAGGATTCCTGTTCTACTGTGTTTAGCTCAGAGAAGACAAAATTCAGGAAGATGAGGACCAGTTACTAGATTTATTGCTTCTATCCTTCCTTCCTTTAATTTTATCTATCTATCTATCTATCTATCTATCTATCTATCTATCTATCTATCTATCTACCTATCTAATTTTTTGACACAGGATTTCTCTATGTAGCCCTGGTTGTCCTGGAACTCACTGTGTAGACCAGGCTGGCCTCAAACTCACAGATTTGCCTGCCTCTGTCTTCTGAGTGCTGGGATTAAGGGCATGTGTCACCACCACCCAGCTGTATTATTCTTTTTGTTTTGTGATATCAAACATGGAACCTACAAGCTCTTGCAAGTTAGGAAGGAGTTCTGTCACTATGCTATATACCTCAGCCCCAAATATTTATCCTAACCTTATCTTCTGGCTCATCATTATTCCTCAGTTATATTGCAGTTTTCTTGTTCTATGAGGTGATTTATATGAAATAAAGCTGGGCAGGAACTTGATGCCCATTCAGTTCATGCAAAGAGAACCTACAGCATCCACCAGGAAGACGAGCTCTTAGGAGAGACTAGTTATTCCAGAGGCACGGGGCAATGCAACTCTTCCCGTGTTAGTAGGGAACACAATACTCGACACTGTCACTAATTTGCCACTGTTTTCTGTCTGATGAATCTGAGCTTTCAAAAGGCATGACTTTTTGTGATAACCCAAGGCTCTGGGGTTGGCAATCCCAGAACCCCAAGTGCTTGTGGGTACCATGCTGTGTCTGCCATGCAAAGGAACTTGACAATGCCCTAAAATAGTGACTGGGGATGCTTTACCACTTGCCTAAACATTGTAATCCCCTCCAAGGCTAGAGAGAAGGAGATGACATAATGTTATCTTCATGGCTGTTCCCATTGCTCTTGTTATGACTCAGGAAGCTTCTGGTCTTTCATTTCCCAGCAAGCAAGCAAAACTAAACACAGGGAAAACAGAGAGCCAATGAAATGGGCCACAGCACATCAACTCTAGCTGGAATAGTGCAGGACAGGGAGGCCTGAGACCAGTGTACATTATAGCTTCCTGCTACTCAGAAGCAATCATGCCAAGGGGACCTTCTTTACTCCCATCTCATCCCTCTCCAGCTCAGGTTCTGATGTGTGCTCTGATATGGTTCAGCTGCCCCCAGTGTAGCTTAATGCAGAGAATTGGGAAGCATCCCCACTCAGGCTGGTATTCTTTGGTCTTCCTTACACTGGGAAATGAGATGAGAGGATATAAGAGAGAAATGGTCTTTATAGCAGGGGCTGTTGCCTCAGAAAAATGCAGAGCCTCCTAAACAGGGTATAGACACACCCAGTGGCTGTCTGTTGCTCAGAATACATGAGACTAGATAATCAATAAAAAAAGAATTTTCTTCTACAGGCTTTTGTACTGCCTCCTAACACCCATGTAAGAGGAAAGGTCATGAGAACATGGGAAAGAGGTGTTGGAGGCGAGAGAAACCTGAAGAGGTAATCTTGTTCTCTAGCCATCTTTTCTCTTGACAAAGACATTCACTGCTCTTAAGATCCAGTCTCAAAGCCCTGTCTGGCAACACTGCTATAATGCCTATCAATTTGCTTCTCTTTATAGCACTTTTTTCTTCAACGATTGATTCCCCGTATTTCAGAAATTTTGTTCAGCTTCGAGTTATGTGAGAATTTGTAAAATCCCAACAATGGCCGCTTGTTCCCCCAGAGTGGGTTGTGTCCTGGTAGAACCCGCATTGGACTCAAGATTGGGTCTTTCACATCTGGAAAGGGTAGCTGATGTACAGGGTAGAAAATCACCAGTCAGTTACATTTTGATGCCTAGAGGTTTTACCTTCTATGAATGGCTTTATTCTGGACAGGTATGCTTCTTGTAAACTCTGATCAGGAAAACAACAAAACAAAACTCAGTTGAAGAATCTGTGGCCTCAGGTTACCTATGAGAGTCTTGCAGGTTCAAAGGAGGCTGTCACTGGGGTGGGGTAGGGTGGGGTAGGGGTGGGTGGGAGGCTGTAGAACTTGCCAGAGTGTCCATGAGATGGCTCCATTCACCTTTCCTTTCCTTTTTGATTGGCACGGACATGTTTCTCTGCTCTTTGTTTTCCCTAGTAGCATGGACTTTGAGGGGCTGAGCTCTCCCTGTTCTTCCTAATTTATGTCAACCCATGGGATGCTTTGCAGATGAACATGTCCTCTTTGTGAGACACTCACACAATGACTTTTTCCTTAATATTTCCAGTGTTGTTCTTTTAGATGCAGGAACAAGCTTGTTGCAGTTACTCCTGAAGGATCCCCTAGACCTTGAATGATGTAGTATGTTGTCTTTGATTCTTGCGTCTGGGATGCTGCTCAGTGTCTCTGTCAGGCACTTTAATAATGGTATTTACTATTTTCTGCCTTTGCTCATGCCTTTGTTTTGCAAGAGCTCGCTCATCCTTATAAAGATGCCAGTAACACAGCTGCTCACACCACCCTTATCTCAATGCAACACACACACTGAGTGTTTGTTTTCTAGTATTTAGAAAAGAACAGCAATTGTCCCTTTCTTTTCTTTCTCTCTTTTCCTGCAAAGCTTATGTAGCCCAGACTAGCCTATGCAGGTGAGGATGACCTTGAGGAGGTGACTCCCTGCCTCTACCTCCCAACTGTTGGGATCATAAGCAAACATTATCCCATCTACTCATAAGTTTTCTTTTGTCTTCTGCAGTATTCAGTTTTAATAGCAATTCTGTTCTTCCTGAAATTTCTCAGCTCTGAAGGCTACGCTAGCTGTGCTCTGTTGCACGAGGGTAGAAATGCCTTTAGCCAGCCAGATAATTTTCATCAGCTGCTTAATAACTAGACGGAAAGGCTGCCAACAACGGTGACTGCAGGGTCTTTACTGAAGTCCCCTTCTGAGTTTCTGTAATGTTTCAGTTGCTGTCTGTTCATATCCACTGTTGACCAAAGACTGGTCGGTACTAACGGCCTCATCTGTAGCTACATTTTATTCCAGACAAAGCACAACTAAAAGATCCCACCTTCTTTGTTTGGTGCTACCCTACATTTTTTTTTTTATTATCTCTGCTTCTGGCTTTTGTTCTCAGTGTGAGTTCAGATTTCCGGAACAGAGTGTTTCTTGTAATCTTTGCTGACAGTTTCTTTCCACTTTAGAATTTCCTAAGAGTGTGTGATACTTAAATAATGGGCTAATAAATTCTAGAACCTCTTTGAGGTCAGTGAAGCAGAAATGAGAGTGACTGAAACAAAAAAAAATAATGTTCCAAAAAGCAGGAGACTAAAAACATCCCTGGATTTGTCTCAACAACTCTAAGTGAATTCTTGTCCCATCGTAAGGTATTTTCGTACAATTACCCTGTTTTACCCAATCCATTTTTATCATTCTTGCTTATGACTAGCCAATGTTTTACTTTGTTCAATAAATCAAGTGACAAATATTTGTCAGCTTTAAAGTCTCTCTATAATTCCTTTTTATTGTCTGCTTCTACAATTTTAGACATTTCTTCTTTGAAACACTATTTTCTTCTTTCTTTATAACCACATCATTACTTTTGGTTCTCCATTTCCCAGGACAATCTCCATCTAAAGTACCATTTCTTTACTGAGATTTCTCTTATAAATCCTTTTCTCTGTGAATTACTTTTCTAAGAAAATTGAATCTGATCCTATCATTCTCAAGATGAAATCCATTCAGCAGTCCACACATTCCAGTAGAGCATCCTAAGTAGCATGGTCTGAATAGGGGCAGGAGTGACTGATTGCCTTACTCTCTGACATGTCTGTGTGTGAGTGCATGAATGAGTGTTTGTATATGTGTTGCATGTGTGTATGTGTGTATGCGTATGTGTGTGGATCTGTTAGTGTGCACACTCACTCGTGTATATGGATGCAGGTGTGTATGTGTATAGATGTGTTTGTGTGAATGCATGAGTTGGTTTGTGTGTGTTGACTTTGTGAGGAGAAGTGACACCGGGGGTAAATAGCCACTAGCCTTTTGGGACACCCATTTCTTACTAGGAGAAGAGCAGCTTATTCACTGGGTTGACATTCTCTCTCTGAGTGCCAAATATGAAATAGTTTGTAAATTGCTAGTGCAAAAAAGACTTCAAGGTCCCTCACACACTGACCTATATTATTCATGCTGTAAGCTGGATGTGCAGAGCTAGCTGCTCATGGCATCCTTAGAGCCAGATTTTTCCAGACTTTCCTGTATGCATTTTGTTTTTGTTTTTTTTCCTCCAGGATTTTTAGCTTAAGAAATATATTTTTTTGATTATTTGAAATTCCTTTTCTTTGTTCTTTTGGTGATGATGTGATATCCCATACACATGGATAAGGCCCATGCTCTGCACATCCGTGCTTGATTCAGTTATGCCTCAGCTTCTGTTTGTTTTTTGGTCTACTTGATTTACTTGGTATAACATCACCTTCTCTTCACTGTTCCGTATGTTCTCAGGACTGGCTCACCTATTACAAGGTAAGATCCCCTGGGAAATGGCTAGGTTCTTCTATTCATCTCTATATCTTGTGGCTTACCACACAGATGTCCCTAAATGACTATTTCTTGAATGAACAGATCAATAAATCCACAAAAGATTAGCTATCTGACCTACTTTAGATATCTCAAACTAAATAAGGTGTTTGGTCAGAACAATAATTACTTCCACATCTGGACAGATTGATGACCCCAGGACAAGAAAAGATATGCCTTAAATACAGCTTAACCAAACTCTGAAATATCTATAACAGTTGGCATCCTACGTAGGAAATGGAAACAATGCAGAAAGCCAGCAGGTGGAATGGTTAAAGGAAACAAATAGACTTCCAACCCAGTGCTACCAAGCTAGGCTGGAAGAGACTGAAGTGTTTTAAAGTGGTGGCAGGTCTAAAATGAACCCCAAAGAGGCTCTGAGTAGAGCAAACATGTTTGTCTCAATCTACTCAAGTCTTGGTGCTCTGGCTGTTTTGTTAATCATAGCTGTAGCATGTAGATGAGAATCCCTCTTGTTTGAACAAGTATGTATGTGCATACACATAAACACATGTACACATATTATAGGCACATATAAATGATTTAAATCTATTCATAGAAGGATAGCAGTCACTTGAAATTAATTAATTCTGCTTTCCACCTGAAAGTTTCTGATCATGAAGAAATATCGGTTTGCATGAGATAGAAGTTAGATGGATAGTTGTCTAATCAGCAAGAGAGAGAGAGAGTGTATGTGTAACGCAAATATATTTTACAGTATTAATATTCTCCTATTGACTGTAAACTGAGATTATACCAGCTAAGTATGTAAAATATTTGTAATTCTTAATATAATCTGACAGATTATTTTAGATAAGACAGATTCTCCTGTAAAGCCAATTCAAGTTTTAAATTGGTTTATTGGTTTTTTCACTTGCAATTTTAGGTTGGAATACTTAAAAATATTTCAGTAAATTCATGAGACTTTATAAAGACTTGAAATTTAATTTTTGTATAAGTTTATTTTATTAGACCTATTTACTGGGGCAGCTTTAAAAGTGACGAACATGCAGTTTTAGTAGAAAGAATCTTTGGAAAATTCCCAAACAATGATAACTATGATGAATTCAGTACAGGTTAAATGCTAAGAAACTTTTAATTTGCAAATGAAACAAATCATGTAAATGAATCCAGACTCCAGATTTAAATAGATCAAACAAAGTTGAAGCCAAATGGAAAGTCTGATCACTTTTCCATAGTTCTCCTGCTCAGCCCTGGGTTTGAAATGAGGATATAATCTGCTCTTTTGTGAGACATAGGGCAGGAAAGCCCAGGTCACCTGTTGACCCGTTGGAGCGGTTTATATGGAGCATTCCATATGGAGCATTCCTGAAGTCATGTTTGGTTTGGCTAGAACTTCTTTTAGGAAGTGACTTCCTTTGTGTTTCCTGGTTGTTCTGCATGGAGAGCTCTGTTTCTGGCTTTGCCTTGTATTTCCTTTGTTTCCTTTAGGTCTTAGTTCAAAGCTATCACCCAAAACAGCTCTCTGAGTCACACAGGAAAACTCTTGTAGGTTTTTGCTCTGGGATTTCCCCCATTGCAGACACTCCTGGATACTTCTTAGCATCTTGGGCCTCAGAGGCATTTAGCATCCTAGTCTCAAATTTCATGATCAACTTCCGTGTAACACCTCGGGCACTTGGACACAGCGGCACCTATGTTTTAAATATGCTGTCCAAAGCTTCCTTGCTGTTCACATCCCACAGTTGTAGGAAAACACCTTGGAAAGAAGGTGGTGGACATTTTTAGGGGGCGGGTTTGGAATCCACTTTGTAGAAGTCAGTCACTCAACTGTGTGCTTTGGAGAAGAACAGATTGGGTTAGTAGCTAGCTAGGCAGCCTCTGCCATAGCCGTATAGCTATTAGGAAATTTCTCACGATGATGTTGAATGAATCACTACAAGTTTGCAGCCAACTGGACTGTGGAAGGAACGATGTCCTTGAAATAGACCATTAACTCAAATGTAGATTTTCTGTTCTTATGGCCAGCGAACGAACAAAGAGGGAGAGAAGGAGGTAAAGGTGTGTGTGTGTGTGTGTGTGTGTGTGTGTGTGTGTGTGTGTGTGTGTATAGATTTCCAGGTGAGAAATATGGACAAAGTAGAGGAGCTAGTCAGCTATGCTCCATATGATGAGTCACCTGTTTTGTGCCACACACGCAGACTTCCACATTGCTGTCCAAGTCTTATGAACATGCCCTATTACCTCATTTCAGTTCCACATATATGCCTTTTATTGCTAGTTACTTATACAACATTTTTTCCAAAGGAATTAAATCAGATCTTCATAAAATCTTAAATATTTAAGCCTGATACAATAGATTTTTAAAGCTATGATATGCCATTTTGTTCTAAAATCCCCAAATTTCTCTTTTATATTTGGTCTTTAAAATGTTTTGGTTTATTGCCTAGTGTTAATATGCATAAGTACAGCATCATGAGTATAAACCATAAAGCTGTGTATGAAAGGGAGGGGAAGCTAAGGAACATTCTAAAGATAATAAGTTATCATTTCAAAAGTAGCCAGAACCAGGGCTTCCAATTCTGTAAGCAGCATTCCCATAAAGTATTTGTTACATTTGTATGAAAATTTAGAAATAACATTTAAATCATAAAATATGCACTGTTGAAAAAGAAAGGATCACTTTGACAAAACTCAGGAAACAGGATTACCCAGAAATCTAGAAGAAGAAAATTTCCAGCAGCCAACAGAGTCCAATAGCATATATTCTAAGGAACCTTGATGAAAGCTAAGAGAATCTGACAATCAGAAGGCCTCACTGGCCTTTCAGATAAGGTTTTCATGACTCGGGACAGAAATCCTGATGGCAGCTGACTGGTTGTGAATGAGGTGGAAAATGGTGGCTGTCAGTCTGGGAGACATAAGGAAGGGGCATGAAAGACAGGAAGGGTAAATACATAACAGGTGTGGAGGCAGCAGGCATGCCTTTGTTCTTTTTTTAAAAAAAAAATGGTGTGACTTCTTAACCGAGGAAGGAGTAAACAACGAAACTGAGTGCCTGGAAGAGGGGAGAAAGAAAAGAGTAGTTCAAGAAGCAACAGGCCTTTATGTATTGGAAGCAGAGAGATAAAAGCCACAAAAACACACAGGATGGAGTGAATCTTCCTTTTCTGTGTCAGGGAGGTCATAGTTACAGATAGACAGATGGTTCTGAATGCAGAGAGAGCTCAGGCATTTGAGGGGTGGGAGGCAATAGGTTTCAACTCTTTATGACAATATTTCCATGATAGTCTTTGTATAGGTATCATAGATGCACATGTGTGTAAGCAGGTGTGTACACCTGTGCACACATGTGCAGAGGCCAGAGAAGGATGTTATGTCCTGCTCCCTCTGTCTTATTTCCCTGAGACAAGGATTCTCAATGAATGAGAAGTTAGACTGGAGCCAGAAATGTCCAGTGCTCCTACTGTCTGCATGCACTGCCCCTCGTTCCTGCTGCCACCCCCCGCCCCAGTGGTGGAGTTACAGGCACACACATAACCACTCCTGGCTTTACCAGCTGTTTACATGGGCAGTGGAGTCTGAACTTAGACCTTTATGCTTGCTGACAAATCATTTTTACCCAGGGATCCATCTCTCTATTCCTCTGTGAGAGTCTTGATGATAAAGGCACTTGAAAGAAGAGAAGAGACCATGAATCGCGTGATCACTTGGAGTTTCAGTCAATTATCCCTGAGCAGGGGTTGGGGGCTCCAATATCTCTGAAATGTAGGCTTCTCTAAGGTACCAGTAACTCAAAATGTTAATTGATATGAGCTCTGGCGAAGATGCTGACTAGAAACAGGTGAACGGATGGTGTGGCAGGTGGCTGGCTCTCATGGGACACTGTGAAGCTTCATCAAGGCAGGTCCTAGGAATCACTAAGGACCAACACAGAGAACGGAGGGCTCAGTATACCAACAGTGCAACTGGCTAACCTGGACTAGTGCATTACTCATCAGAGTGGAGATGGGGTCAGGATTAAGTTGTTTGAATTCAAATTTAAAATAGAATTACAGAAACACTGGCAGAGTGTCACTGGCTCCTGCTAAATTTTACCACAACTAACCCTACAGTGATTTTTCTTCTTGTCATGAATTCCAGGTGCCACTGGGTGTGGACAGTCTGTCATTTGTTTCCCCACTCTTGTGATCCCATTTGGGCTGCAAGTCCCTCATCTTCCATTCTATACCATCTGGACAGCAGAATCTTCTTTCTTCCCCATTAATTTAAGAATGCTCTGCACAGCTTGACACTGCTGCTGAGCAGGAGCTCCAAGGATGAAGCTTTTAAGAACTGCCACTCATGCTGTGCTGGGCTTTTCAGTGCTGCAGCTGCCTTTGAGTTATCCATGCTCCTGTAGGTAACTCTTCCCCCATTCCCTGGTGAGGAACTCCAATATCCAATAGACTCATGGTTTCATCAACCTATACAGGAGTGGAACCACACTTTTGGTCTTCCATCACTACTATATGTGTAGCAAATAGACATTTGCTCACATTTAACCAGAAAATGTCACACAGCTGGATATTCTATAGAATACCCACTGTGTTAGGAAATGAGGTTGCTTTGGTAAATACTGTGACCTTAGGAAATTAAAGTTGTGTTAAATGTTTCCAAAGAAAATACATAACGTGCCAAGAAAGCATTGAACAATCTATCACAGGTCCCTTGAGATAGCCTGAAAGAGGGAGAAGAAAGTGGCTAACTTTGGGAAAAGATAATTAAGCTTGGGTGGGAAGAAACGTGCCAGTGGATAGACAGAGGGAGGAAGCCTCCTTCAAGGTGTGAGCAGGCACTTGGGAAAGAGTGAAGAGAGCAGAATTCAAACTGTACACAGTCCCTGCTCAGGCTGAGTTAAGGAAGTCTGCAGTGAGTTGGACAGCAGCTGTGGCTTGGCTTCCCTAGGATCTTAGCCTTTACTTTGGAAATGGTTTGAATGAAAGGTTTCCTCTATCTTGACCCTGTGGAGGGTCTTGCTTGGTCTGTGGGTTTTGGTGCTTGGGTGCCTATGATAGCATTACAGAGAAAAAAAATTGTCTCATGACATATCTAGGAAGTGATGTCCTCTCTCTGCCTTTGCATGGTAGCTCAGGTCCTTCTTGGGCTGCCTGACCTTCCCATAGGTGGAATGACTGAGGTCACCACTTGCAGATCCCTGATGCTTGGTGATTGCTCAAATCTATGTGCCAGGTGCAATTTGGAAGCCAAGAGGAAAAGCAAGACTAGAATAGATTCCTCAGAAAAACCTGTTAGTATTGATATACAGTAGTGGGTACTTTTCAGCATAATTTGCCTTATTTCCACACTTCCTAGAAACAAAACCTTCCCTTTTGGTAGGTCTGACAAGATAATAACAAGCTGGCAGTTCACTTTGGCCGAGCACACACAGAGGAGACTTCAGCAGGGTTTTATGATTACAGATCCCAAACATGCCAGTTTCACTGGAGTATTCATTAAGATTGATAGGCAAATAAAAAAAGAAGGAACGAAAAACAGAAGGGAAACGCATGTGATGACTTTTTCATGAGGATGAAGGATGAAAGTCATGGACCCCACCCAGTGCTCTGTCAGCTTTTATATCTTTGACTTTGACCTGAGATCACAATTTTTATAAGAAACAGTAAGTAAAGCAGCTGAGAGGTAACTGGGAAGGTAAGTGGTTTGAAATGAATGTTTCCCTAAACATTTATTACCCTTTAGACATGTCCATCTTAAATGGTAGCTCCACAGACTCTGAAAGCTGTCCAGAGGAGAGCAGTGGAAGCGTTACTAATTCTTTACATGCTGGCAGCTTTCAGTCGAAGAACAAGGTTTAACTATGTATTCTGGATAATGCAGACATTCCATTATCAGATAGGAATCAAGATAAACGATGGAGTATTTGCCAAGACATCATGGCATTAGGGTAATTTTGAAGTTACATTTCATAATGAGCTTTCCAGAGGACTGCTTAGACACATTGTAAAGTATTAGTTAAAAAAAAAAAACATTAGTAAATGTTTCCTTATTCAGTGTTTACACGTTTGAAAAAGAATTGGAAGAAGATGTGCTTCTCTTAGGCTGTGGGTTGGTAATGTCATATCCCAAGAGCCCTACACTGTTGCACCCAGAATTCAGCAAAGCACTGGCAGCAGTTGTGACATTCTATGAGATCGTGGAAATTGGCGGTAGACATTGCTTTTTACTCCAATTTGCTTCTGAAGATGCTGGGACAATTTATTTACACCTGTTCCTTTGATTCTTCTTTCAGTAAAAATGTAAAATGTCTGTCTTGAGGACGTCCAGACTAAAGGTTTGCAATGTCATTTCTCTGTCTTTCTCTGTCATCCTTCCTTCAGCCGACTGTCATGTTATGTTGGGCAGAAGGACTGTTTTTTTTTTTTTTTTTTTTTTTTTTTTTTTTTTTTTTTTTTTTAGCACCCCGGGGCTCTTTTTGACTCTAAGTATCATTGGAATTGATGGCAAGAGAACAACAGCATCCAGATGTTGCTGAGCAACTCTATGTATGGCTCTTATAACAAGCGCTAGAATTAAACCATTAATAGACCAGGTTGTGAAGAGCCGCTTCCATCTGAGTGTGATGGCATTATGTTAGCTGATTCAGGGATTTCTATAGAGAAGCTCCACTTAATTAAAGATACCAAAGTCAATAGGACCACAGTATCTGCCAAGAGTAATATTGCCCCTGTCCTCTGACATTCTGACTCTAAAGCAGTGGTTCTCAACCTTCTTAATGCTGAAGCCCTTTAATATAGTTTCTCATGGTGTGGTGACCCCCTCCCAACCATAACATTGATTTTTGTTGTTATTTCATAACTGCAATTTGCTAATTTTATGAGTTGTGGTGTAAATATCTGATATGCAACCCCTGTAAAAAGGTCTCATCTTCAAGGGGGTCATGACCCACAGGTTGAGAACCACTGTTCAAAAGAAAAACTTGGAAATGTTCCAAAAAATCTTTATCTAGTCTAGGTGAGACTTTTATTTTATATGTCACTGTGTGTTTCCTACTTTTACTTAAAAATCATAAACCTTGATGAGATGATTTTCTACATTCATTGTGTTAGACAAAAGACTAATGATTGGAGTGTCTTTTCTCCTGCAACAAGGTAGGACAGACTATTGGCATCTTTTGAGAGTCTCCTGAGAGTTCAATGAGGAGAAGAAAAAAAAAGCCCCTTTTTGTGTTAGGTACTTCATAAGATATTCAGCACAGCAATTGAAGTATTCATTTAACCCAAATCTTAGTTTCTTTGAAGTCTCAGTGGTGATGATATTCATGTTCAACCAATTGTTCCTGGCCACGTGGACTTTTTTTATTTTTTATTTTTTATTTTTGGCATGGGCCTGATTATGATGCTGAATTTTTGTACTTAGTTTTGTCAATTTGTAGAACCAATGAGCTTCTGAAGACATTATCCCCAAAGTTCCCCTCCAAGTGTGACAGGATGTTACATTAGCTGCACATTTAAAATTGCCAGGAATTCTTTTCCATTTAATATTAAAAGGACAATATCCTCAAGCAGGCACAAAACATGCTGCTAGTGTTGGCCTGTTTTTTTTTTTTAAATCACTGACATCTTTAACCTCAAGGCCTAGTATTTTCTATCTTTTCTATCATTTGTTGGGGTAACTGAGATGAGATCACATTGTCATGGATTTTGGTTCAGGCATTACTCCTGTTTAGTGGGGACCATTCACCTTGGTATTGTATTCTAGAAAGGCCATTACAAAGGTTAGCTATACATCCCCATTTTGTTAAATGCTCTAATTGTAAGCAATTTGGACAGCAGTGGAAATGAGTAGATGTGATTTTCTAAAGTAATTCAACTGTGAGAACTGGTTAACATTTGCTATTGTCTTACATGAGCACACCAGACAGCTGTGTGGAAAGTGCCTTATATATTTGCAGGTGCTCAATAAATGGCATTTATTGACCATTGTGCTGGTATGTCTCTAAGACAGAATCTCAAGTCATGATATACCTTTTATTTGATACTAAACTATGACTTAGTTTCTGAGCATTTCATGAGTGACTTTTAGTAGCTCTTCATTTTTTTTTTAATTTCACATGAAATGGTGTAATGTTGTTGTTTTACAAATTCATATAATTCATACACATATGGACCTTCCAATGCATTATATTACTATCATTGTTGTTGGTTAAATTTCAATTTTTTGAGCAGCATACTCCCAATTGGTGATGATTAGAATATCCTTAAGTAGGTAGCATTGCCTAGTTCTGAGGGAGACCTCACTCTGATATGGCTGACTGCACTCTCCAGGCTTCTGAGGCTCCCTCATACTCCTGAGCAGCTCGGAGTGAGGAATGAGGGGTTTCCCCTGTTTACTGTTCCTACCTTGTGTGACTGTGTTGCTTCTATTATAACTATACTCTGCTGACTTCAATCATTTTAGATTTGAAATATGCAAGACTTTCTGGCCTTGTGATCAGTATCTTACCCAGAGGGAACCTGGGGAAGGTTAAGTACTTACAGGTGTCTTCTTCTTCCATGGAAATGCTGATCACGTAACAGGCATACACAAAACCAAGCAGCTGGAAAAACAAACATGTGTTCTTAGAGTCTGTACCAATATATCAATAACGTCTAAGAATTTGTAATAGAATAAAATTTTATATCTAAGCAATAGCTGCTGTTTAAAACTTCTTCATTTGTCAGTAACCTAAATAGTTTTCTAAAAAGTAGAGATAAAGGAGAAATGAAAACAATTTCTGGATACTTCACTTAGACTTTGATTGGGGATATACAAACCATCACAAATTATTCCTAATACGTAGTTTACTTTTTCATATTTATAGAGCAATTTGTGCTATATTCGTTATTCCTACAACCGTTTTAATGTTTAACAAGCAGAAAAGGACTCAAAACGTATTGCACATAAATTAAACAGCAATCATCTACTTAATAATTAAAAATGCTGTGAGAATGTAAATTCTATTGAGTACTAAATTGTTTTGTTAATTACATCATAAGAAAATACATTAGCTTGCTGGTGATTAGTCAGTGGTGAAATGCAGTGGCAGGAAAGAAAATGTATACTTTGAGTGTCTCAGAGAACAAAGGTAGCATAGAGCAGCCCTTGCCACTGCTTCTCTGTGTTTCTTTTTCTGAGATTCCCTGAAGGGTGATTTCTCTTCTACACAGTTACGGACACAACAGTTCTCAGAGGTCAAAACTGTCAATTAATCTCAGCTAATCTAAAATTACTCGGGTTCTTTAATAGGGTGAAAAAGAGCTGCCTCCCTAGCCCTGGGAGAGTCGGTCATTTTGCCCTTTACTGTGTGGTCAAAACTCATTTGTTTCCTCCTCCTATCCTCGTTATAAAATAATAGTTAAAAGGAAACATTCTGGTAGCCCCAGTGTCAAAGGCTTCCTACTGCAAGGAACACCTGTGGGGTATGCAGTTGCTCACGGTGATTCCTAACCCAGGCTTATTGCCCTACTCCAGACAACAGAGATGAAGGTCCAGAAGTCCTGAGAGGCTGAGTGAGAAGATAGGGAGCAAGGCCTGTGAGTGCGTACAGAGGGGCTTTCTACAGGGGAGGTGGTTAGGAGAAGGATGCTGGAACTCTGGGTACACAAGGTGAGTATGCCTGATAAACAGTCAGCCAGCAAGTGGTAATGCAGAGACACAGGGATGATCGAGAAACCCTGAAGGGGGAGTGGGGTGAGGCCCACAAAAATCACTGTTTGGGGGAAACACTAGCCTGCGGAAACTGTCCATGATCCCCGAGTGTCCTCTGCCAGTTTACATGTGAGTCAGTCGTGTTCAGCCCTTACTCCCTGTATCTTCTATCTCTACTCCTTCATCCCCTGAACAACCGAGTAAAGAGGAGTTGACACTAAAGAGCGAAGCTGTACGGCCCCTTCTTACTGAAGACTTGGGTACTGAGATGGGGCTCAAGTTGAGGAGCTGAGGGTTCGCATGAACCTGGTTGAGATAATTTAATATCTACAAGGGAATCCAAAGAAGTTGTAAATTCCACTTGAAATAGAACCCAAAAGGTGAGATGAAATGGAGTCTTAGAATGTGCCTGAAGTGACAGTGGAAGAATGAACAGAACTGCTTTTTAGTTGGCTTTTACCCAATCCAGATTGTGCAGGACTTCAGCTACAAACAGAAAAACCAAGTGACCTATGACCACCACCACAACAGTGCTGAGAGTCTTCTCATGCTCTTCCACAGTCTCCAAGTCACAGTGACACTCCCGTGACCCAAGTGAAGACCAAGTCACTCGTACTTACATAAATATGCACCATTTGGATGTATTATAATGTACAGTATTCTATCATTAAGTAATTTTAGTATAATTAATATAGGAATATTAATGTTTTTTTCTGTGTATTTATCTCTATCTCTATATTTTGATTCCTAAGGCAGAATTATTATAGTAACACAACACTTTTTTTTGTTTTTTGTTGTTATTTTTCTAACTATTGACTTGGCTTTTAGAATGTTTGCTTCATTTCATTCAAAGTCATGCCTCCTAGTTGTTTTGAAATATTCAACATAATAAAAATATGTAATTATTATGAATCAGTTAAAAATAATCAAAAATAAACTGTAGTATCTCTTTATTCTTCCTCAGTGGTAACTGACAATACTCACCTCGCCATGTTGTTGTTAGTAGAGGCTATTTGCTACTAGAAAGTATGAATTTGTAAAATAAAAGACCTCTTATTGCAATTTTACTTCATCTGATATATTTTTAGGTTTTACTAGTCATAGTTATGTGAACTCTATGCAGTTTCTTTGCCTATTTAGGAATTTGACATTATTAGTAATTGTTTTTTTTAACGATTTATTTTTTATTTATGTATATGTGCATGTGTGTACCTGCATGAGAGTATGTGCACCAAATATGTGCAGGTCCCTGTATGGGCCAGAAGGGTCACTGAATCCCCTGTAACAGGACATATACATGGTTGTGAGCCACTATGTGGATACTGGGAACTGAACCTGGGTCCTCTGCAAGAGCAGTAAATTCTCTTAATCATTTGACCATCTCTCCAGGCCTTATTCTTATGATTTTGCATGGCATTTTATGGTCTAAAATGTTTAGTAAACGCATTGGGATTTATTTTTTGATTTCAGAAAGTAAAGGTGGCTTTGCAACACTGGAAGATTATTATTATTATTTTTTTTTTTGCTAAATTATATGCTGGGAGGCATCTGCCAATGGATAGGTGCCTAGCTCTTGTTGGTCTCACTGCTTGGGGACTGCACATTGTATAACCAAATATATACTATGCTTAAACCAGAAACTCTCTTATGCTTGCTTTATGTTGCTGGTGGAACAACTGACACAAATAACAGAAAGCTGTTTTCTTTGCTGAAGCCTGGAATAGGCTTCATTGAGCTAATATCACACATCAGCAGGGCTGTAGTCCTTCTAGATGGTCTTACAAAATCTATTTCCTTGCTTTTATAGTTTCCATAAAATTTCTGTCTTCCTTGACTGGTGTCACCACCTCTCTGTCTTCAATGCCAGCCACTCCAGAGCAGATTTCTTCTCATGTTACTATCACTCTTATCTTCCCTATTCTGCCTCCTTGTCCTGCTTTTCCTGGTGCGAGTCCTTGTGTTGAACCCACTTGGACAATCTCCACATTATTAAGCCCGTCTGATTATCACACCTACTTTCATCCATAAACTCAAATTATTTCCTTTTGTGTTGAGTAGTTATTTCATCCCAAGTGTTATGGATTGGCATGTGGAAATCTTCTGAGGACATTTATTCTACATCTGTGAACTTGTGTTTTAAGCCATGGGCAGGTTTGCATAGAACTTCATTCAGCTCTAGGAGCCAGTGTGAGAGTGATTTTCTGAGGTTGGTGTCTGAGCTGGTATTGGATGATTTGAACAGAAAAGTTGTCTCTTCTTCTGTACCTCTCAGCAAACCCCATTGTGTAATACTGAGATGAAAGCAACCGCAAGTCATTGCACATTTTTACATCTGGCTTTATATCTTTCAACTTCACTAAAATATGTGTCCTAAGAGCAGAACCTAATTGTTTTAAACACCACTTATTTCAAGTGGTCTTACTGACCACTTCGAATTGGGGAGTATCATCTTGCATTTTCAGGCAGCATGGCTTTTATTTTGTATTGTGCTTGACAGAGACCACACATATACCAAGAGAATGATGCATGTTCACTATTAACATGAAATATAATTCACAGATGTGTGTGTAACCAGTTTCACTTGAAAGCCACAGATTGTTTCAGAAGAAGCAATGATGCGACTTGAAATTGTTAAACTTAGAATGTAATTTGTAAATGTGCCGGACTCTGCATGAATCCCAGGTAGCTTCAGTGCTGCATGGCTGCCACAGGTAATCTGGTCACACTGTGGCTCCTGCTGTCTCCCTCTCTGCATCCCCCAAGGCATTGCTGGAGCCTCAGTGCCACATTTCATCTGATGTGTGGACCTGGTGAGGCCACCACTGGGAAACTCCAAGTCCGATATTGTTAGAAGATAGCTTTTCTTAGGTTAAATGAGAAAAAAAAAATGTAGCAGTTTATCCTCATGCTGCAAATGTGATCTGTGCATCCTTCAGACACAGGCATTCTGGGTCTGGCATGGGTTTACTTGTGTATCTGTTTGGCCTGTGTGGTCATAAATAAGAATGGCTCCTATAGGTTCATATATTTGAATGCTTAGTCACCAGGGAGCAGAACAGAATAGAATAGAATAGCAATAGAAGAGTAACGTGCTAGAAATCTCAACCAATGACTGATGGAAGCAGATGCAGAGATCCACGAAATGGAGCTCCGGAAGTCCAATCAGCAAGAAAGAGGAGGGATTGTATATGCGAGAATTGTTGAGACCAAGATCGGAAAAAACACAGGGATGAATAGCCAAACTAGTGGAAACACATGAACTATAAACCAATAGCTGAGGATTCCCCAACTGGATCAGGCCCTCTGGATAAGTGAGGCAGTTGATTAGTTTGATCTGTTTGCGAGGCCTCCAGGCAGTGAGACCGGGACCTGTCCTTAGTGCATGAGCTAGCTGTTTGGAACCTGGGGCCTATGCAGGGACACTTTGCTCAGCCTGGGAGGAGGGGACTGGACCTGCCTGGACTGAGTCTACCAGGTTGAGCTGAATCCCCAGGGGAGTCCTTGCCCTGGAGGAGATGGGAATGGGGAGTGGGTTGGGGGGTGGACTGGGGAGAGGGTGGGTGGGGGTTTGGAGGAGGGAGGACAGGAGAATCTTTGGCTGATATGTAATATTAAATCAAATTAAAATAAAATAAAGAGAAAAATGAAAGAAAAAAAGAGCAACTAAGACAACCTGCTTTGGCAACTAACTTTGAAGAGGTTATTTTTGCTTGAAAAATAGTCTAATGGGTTCAGGGCATCTGAGTTCAATAACATAAACATTAATGGATTAGATTTCTTTGGAACCATAAGGGCTAGACCAAGCGGTAGCTAAAATAGCTGCAGGTTTCCTCCTATGGCGACTAACAAGACTGACACCCTGGGTCTGCTTCAACAGTGTGGAGAAGGATGGACGCTGCTGGGATAGAAACCCACCGGGATCCATTGTGCTGTTTAATGACACACAGACAGAAATTTAGACAAGCATTTCTAATTTTATTCTAAAGGTTGCTATGTTGTAAGATAATTTTATATTTTAATTTAATTTTCTTATCAAACTAAGGCCAGTTAATTCTCACACAATCATCATTTCTCATCCAGATAAGTGACAGGAAGACAATGATGTGTGGGCATGTTTGGATGAGTGCACTAGGGGCCCTCTGAGGCAAGACTGAGACTTTTATGGTACTCGGTACTATGGTGCGTATGAGTTCCTATTGTTCTAACGGACTGCACGAAAATGGGTAACACCTTCATTCACACCTAAGTGCTGACTTATGGTACGGCAGATTATTATTATTATCTTCCTTTTTGATGACTTTTGAGCAGGATGTCTGAAGTATATATTCACATTTTGCTAGTTTTTTTGACAGAGAGCATATATTTTGGTGTTTTCTAATATTGCTCAGTCCATTTGGCACAGCTGGATCTGTCAACATTTATTGGTAAGTCCATCAGCATTTACTGGTTGGTCTATTGGCATTTACTGGAAGAAAGGCCAGAGGATTGATGAGAAGGCCCCTTAGGAGCAAACAGTCTTGCTGAAACACTGCTCTCACATATCAATATGTGGAGTTAATTTGATGGAATTGAGCCTGGAGACTCAACAGGAGACCACTTTGCCTTGTGCACCCCCACCCCACCCCCGCCCCCTGACAGAGCAACAGAGCAATCTTGACACTCTGGTTTTATTTCCATCTGCTAGAACAGGTCTGGAAAGTTTTAAGTGCTCATTGGTAAATCATTTTGATATACATTTATATACTTAAAGATATAAACATAAGTGTCCTCCAAGGGACTTTTATACCATAAAATAAAATTTTACTTTTTGCAGGAAACTTCTGTATGGTTCTAGTTCAAACCTTCTTCTAGCCTCAAAAAATATATGTGGACCAGATGGCTAACATTAAAGATTAGATGTGAGGTTTATTGCCTTCATTTCCTCATCCAAGTGAGTAAAACTGAAATTTAATAAACACTTTGGGGATGGATGGGTGGCCTATGGCAGTAAACAAGTCAGGAGGAACATGGAAGTTCATTATACATGGACTTCTGTGAAGGAAAAACAGCAAGCTTTGGGCTAATATTTTCAGATTAAATTAAATGTAACTTGTATTTCTCCCCTATGGTTTAAGGCTATTGGTTCTGAAAAATTATTAGGTTAGCTGTATTTCATGAAAATATATACTGTGTAGTGTTGGTCAAATGTATTTTTTTTCAAATATTATGTCTTGTTTGACAGAGAATATTGTCACATATTTAATCATAGTGACAGTACATTCCTTATCTAGCGAAAAATGTTCTTGCTGATGAAATGTGGGAATGCACAGTCCTAAAAGAAAGGAACAATATGTACCAACAGAGTGTTCATCAGATCCAATTGTTCACTAATGGACCTTAATATAGTCTTGATAGATGACATAAAAGGAATTTTGGCCAGGAAATTGAAATACACATTTCCATTAGTTAGGAACAATAAGATGAAGATTTACCATGCTAGAAACATTAGCTCACTCTCCAGGCCCACAAACAGAATTTGCCAGTCATAATCTCAATATTATTACAAATGAATTAATTAAAATATTTCCTTTTACTTTTTGCTTTATTGATGGGTGTATTAATAAAATATTTATTCCAGGAATTACTCTTGCCATTGTGATTAACCAAACAGCTGTTCAATTAATAATGTTATGCTCATGAGAGCCTGTCTAGACACCCTGTTAATCACCAAACTGTAGATGCCTGGCTTGTGTGCTTCTCGGTTTCCCAGAACATGAGTTGAAATAGTGTCTGTGGCTCTCTGCTGATATACAAGAAATGAGATGAAATTCATTCTTGCCAAGAGAAGAAAACTCACAAAATAATTAATTACCAAGATGAATATCTTCAGGATTTTGGCCCTTCTGTTTTTGGATATTTGAGACAAGCTAGCCTCAGGTCCATGCCAGCCTTAGCTGCAGTGCTGAAATTACAGGTTAGAAACTATTTTACCTGGCAGAGATTTTGCCCTTGCTGTGCTGATGATTAAACCCAGAGCCTCATGAATGCTCCTCAAGTGACACTGGGCACCAGTTCTAGCCTATAATGTGATTTTAATAAAGTTTTGAAAGAGGCAGTCCTTTTAAAGGCAGCATTTTGCCTTTTCCCTTAAAACCACCCATTATCATATAGAATTTAAAATTATCTTCTCTGTAAATTCTGACAGAATAAAACTACCCTTTTCACTATGTTTAATGAAGACAAAGGATTGAAGAGTTGGTTTTAACAACACTCTTTGTGTAAGAGGTTAATTCCTTTCCACCATTGGGAACTGACCAGAGGTTTGGTTTGATTTGGTTTTGTGTTAAGACTGGCAGGATTCAGTTTCACACAGAGAGACGACATCAGGATGACAGGGAAACAACTGGATGTTGGTAAAGATAAGGGACAAGGTTACCACACCACTGAAGTTTGCTAGCTGCAAATGCAACTGAGAGAAATAGCTGAGGCAGAGGACAATTATTTTTAGTGTAATTTAGATGAAGGACAGTATAGATAATATTTAAAGTCATGTGACCAAATTAGATCACTAAGTGAGTGAAGCCAGGGAAGGATGCCATGATGAGATGTTGAGCATCTCATTTGAGCCTGGAAGACAGCAGAGCAGGGAGGTGTGAGGGGTGTAATGAGGACAACCAGCAGTATCAGATCTTTCTTAGGTCTGGAGAAGGGGGGCTGAATGCTGATCACTACACTGGGTCCTGACATCCTAGATAGGGGTTATTTTTGTGGAGAATGGGACACCTATTTGCCTGGGGTCAGGGTCATAGGAAATAGGATGTCAATAATTGTTTCAAAAAGTTGTGATGAAAAGAAGAGTAGAAACAGGGATCGGAGCTGGAGAAAGTGTGACATCAATGAGCTTCCTCTTCCTCAGTCCCTCTCTCTCTCTCTCTCTCTCCTCCCTCCCCCCATCTCTTCCCCACTTCCTTGTCATCTGTGGTGATATAGACTGTTTGCAGGAGGATAGGAATAAACACTTCTAAAATCATGATATTCTGTTTTAGGTACTAAAGAACAAAGATTGGCCTACCTGTCCAGTGTTCCTCCCTGAAGCCCTGCGGCCCCCCTCTGTAACCTTGCTTCCCCTGACTGTGTATCTGTGCTCCATCTCCTGAACATGCCTTCCTCTTGGCCTTGGTCCTCCTTCACCCTGATCTCTCATCTCTTGTTGCATAGACACTCTCATCTTTTAATCCCACCTGGATATATTTGGTTTCTCTAGTTGGCCAATGCCAGTATAAACTGACCCAGCACTCTGTTCCCACATCACACAGCAGAAGTTCCTGCTTTCTGTAACAGCTGTGTGCACTCAGAACCTTCCAGGGACCCAGGAAGGCAGAGACTGCCCTACAAGGAGCTCAAGCAGAGATGTCTTGGCTTGCTTCTCTCAGGGAGAAGGTCTGTGTCTTTCTGTACTTTGCGCCAGACTCAACCCCTCCACAGAGTCACCTTTAAAGTGATCGCACCATCTAGTCATGTCTAGACCACTAGACTCTATAGAATTTTCTTTCCTTAGCTCCATTTTCTAGTACTCCATCCTTGCCTTGTAAGAAGCAGGTATTCATCACAGTTTTTGAATGGAGTGAGGGAGGGGAGCCTGTAGATCTGAAAGAAAGTGGAGGTATCTCAGAATTCTGAAAGTGTCAGTGATGTTGAAGCTGCCATGTCACTTGGCCAATGTAAAAGACTCTTCCACTGGGCCACTGCTTTGATTCAGTAACTTGAGAAACCCTGACCCCTATTGCTGTGGAATAAGAATTGAGCTTTGATGGCTCTCCCTCAGCTTCAGGCTAGTTATCAGGTCTATCTTTCCTTTTAAGGAGTTTTCTATAAACAGCAACCAACAAACCAACAGACAAAAATCTCAGGGACTGTAGAACAGGCAGCAGGTGGACAATTTAATCTTACACTGCTTTGTGGACACATTTCTTTCCTTATTGTTCCCAGGACAGTCTTTCTGAGCCACTGCTACCCAATCTCCCTGCTTTCTCCCACATGCACAGCACAACAGGAGCCTCAGGGGATGAAGTCTTGAGAGGGACTGGCTTGCTGTTTGTTTAGGTCACTGCATCTTTGTAATAACTAACCCACTTGTTTTTAATCAAACTGCTTATTCTGTTCTTTCCAGGATCCACAACGAGAATGACATCTGCTTATGGAGCCTCAGTGAAGTCTGAAATTACCTATATATATTTGGTTCATTCCTAAGAGGCCCCTTGGCACCTGGACTCCCAATAAATCAATGAATATGGAAAACAGATGTCCCCTCCATGATGGCCATAAAAAGGCAAAGAAGGGACAGCACTGAGTTCATCCAGGCTCTGAGGATTTATGCCTTTTATGTGTGTGAGGAAGCACTCCTGTAGACAGCTTCCAAATGGAAAACAAACGATTTGCTGGCTTACACCAAGTAAGAGCAGACTTTTAATGACATGCTTTTGTGGTGCAGATACTGCACAAACTCGCTTAACAATATCACAAAGGACACAAGTGCTACTTAAACTCATAGACAATTCATTTTCGGATTGTGCCCATTGGGTACAAGTTGTTAAGTGCAGTGTCTCGTTTTCCCTTTCTAATGGTACCTATTAGTAGATAGCTGCATCTAGGTATTTTGAAAATAAATGTTTCCAGCAAGGAAAATTTCATATACTCTCTACCTATTTTACATCCTACGTATAACTAAAATAGACTTTAAAACTGTGGGTTTTGAGGTTAGGGAGTTGTTTTTGTAACAGTGTCAGAGTGAATGGGTGATGTCTGAGCTTGAGTATTGATGAGTGTGGAGAAATCACTAAGGGTTCTCTGAACTCTGTTTCCTCATATCTTTTCTATTAAAGGAGTTTGGCCTATCAAACTGGAATAAAACCTAAGTGAGGCTGGGCATGGTGGCACATGCCTTTAATCCTAGAATTGAGTAGACATAGCAGGCTGATATCTGTTAGTTTGAGGCCAACCTGGTCTACACAGTGAGTTCCAGGCCAGTCAGGAATATACAGTAAGACCCTGTATTGAAAGAAGAAGACAAAGAAGAAGGTGAAGAACAAGAAGATGAAGAGAAGAAGAAGGAGGAGGAGGAGAAGCAGAAGCAGCAGCTGGATGAGGACAGGATGGCAGGACCCTCTGTGTCCATTCAGACAAACTGAAGTGCCCCCAGACTTGCTTGTTGGACCTTCTGTCCCCCTTTCCTGTCTTGAGCTGTTGACTTCACTCTCAGACTCCTGAAAGCTATTGTTCTTAAGTCTTGCTTTAGGGCTAGTTCTGGTTTATGGACCAGAGAGGGAACATTGGGACACCCTCAGTGCCTAATGAGAGACATTCAATTTCAAAACTGAGGCCCAGACATTAATATCTTGTTACCAGACTGCTTGGGGAAGAAGTGATGCTCTGTCTTTGGGCCCACGATGGGGTCCTCTGTCTATTGCTTGCTGAAGAGGAGTTCTTCTTCACAACCCACACCTTGCTAGTGAAAGCAGGTGCACATTCCTGAATCCTACATGGCCTGAGAGAACAGTGTACTTCTTTCTAGTAATTCTTCAGTAGAACCATGTGTTATTCACTTAGCCACACCATAAAACACTCACTTTATACTTCATATTTTTAAAATGGTGCCTAAACCTTTAAAAGCATTTTTCTTAAGCGTTAAATGTATACAATTTAGTTAAAATGCATAAAATAGTAGCATTAGGATGTTGTGTCTGATGACCCAGAGTTCTTGCTCTGGGCCCTTGGTTTTACTGTGTGTGTTCTCAACTCAGTGAGAACTACTATTCACATCTTAAATGTGGTGTTACCATCAGTAGGAATGCAAAATTTTCTTCTATTTCTGATGACACTTACATTCTCATTGTTGAAAATAAGAGTTTTGGGATGGTTTGGGAATAGTACAGAATTATGCGGCCACATTTCCTTTGGATACTAGTACCTGTCTTGGTCCATCAGATTCATTATTATTGAAGCTAAACAGTTGAAGTCTACCTTTGACACAAGATTTATCTGTTGCTGGAGGGCTTCTCTCCAGGTTCCCCAAGCCCCGCAGTCCCACAATCCACTTATAAAATAATCACTCAGACGCTTATATCACTTATAAACTGTATGGCTGTGGCAGGCTTCTTGCTAACTGTTCTTTTATCTTAAATTAACCCATTTTTATAAATCTATACCTTGCCACGTGGCTGGTGGCTTACCAGCGTCTTCACATGCTGCTTGTCCTGGCGGTGGCTGCAGTGTCTCTCCTCCTTCTTCCTGTTTCCCCAATTCTCCTCTCTCTTTGTCCCACCTACTTCCTGCCTGATCACTGGCCATCAGTGTTTTATTTATATAGAGTGGTATCCACAGCATTTATCTAGTTACCATGTCCAAAATGAAGTGAAGTCAACTCATAACTCATTTGAAGTGCCAATCTTGACCTCCAGTCTAATTTCTTTGCTGCTTAGAGTCCTTAAATAATGTGTCCAGTAATCATGGAGTGGAGGCAGAGACACTGTTCCATAACTTTGGGAAAATGGGACAGGTGCCTCAACCAAAGAAGGAAGACATAAAAGCAATGCTCATTTGCTCTCAAAGCCAGGAGTGACCACCAGGCTGGACATGCCACCCTCCAGTTGCTGTTGTCGTGACACTTTGAATGGACTCACACAGCAGTGTTGGTCAGTGCTAAATGTCACAGGCTCTATGGGGAGTGGGTGTGTTTCTGTCATGCTTGAGCTGTTTCATCCTCCTTGATGGGGTCAGATTTGGTCTCTTTAAAGGACATTTTCCACCCAACTGGCAAACTCCCCTCAAAGAGAAGACCATTCCAAAAGGAGAGACTCTAGAGTCAGTTTGGGGCATGAAAATGTTACCATTCAAAAGAGAAGCTTGGGGATTTGATAACATAATTTTTGAGACAGGGTTCTGTTCTGTATCCCAAACTAATCTTGATTCCCTTTCTCAGCTTCCCAGTGTCTATGAAATAAAGTGTTTTAAAACTGTTTTTCAACTATCTTTTTCAGAATTAACATATTATTTTACTCCAGGAACCAGGGAAATGATCTAGATGATTTCTGGTTTTTGTTTAAAAATCTCCCATGGACATATAGTATATTTCATAAAAGCTCTAAAATGTTTTGTGTGGTTCTGAGTGACAAATATCTCTGTTTTGATTTCAGCTGTTATAAACACAAGAGCCAATCGTGGAGTTGAAAGCTGCCTTCTGGTTTCATTTCTGCCTTCTCTGTTAGATGGGAAGTGTCCAGCAGCATGGACAAGCTTGGCAGAGGGCATTAGGGTTGGCTCAATAGTAATCAGAGCCTGGCTTCCTGCTAGGACTTGAAAGGTAGAAACTGTGGGGGGAGAAACTTTGGAGCTGTTTTAACTCAGTGGGAAAGAATGGTGTTCGATGGGCTTTAATGACATGGCTTCTGAAAATGCCATCCAGGTTCCCACAGTGTAGAAACAGCTGCTAAAAGTACATAGTCCCCACAGATGAACTGGCTCTCAGCTTTCCTTCATGGTGGGAGCTGATCTGAGAAATTATTTGTTATTAGAGCTGTAGAGAAGACCTGAAGAGTGTGTGTGCATGGCTGTGGCTTCTGGTAACAATCTGCTAGTACAGGGCAGATAACATCCCCCTACTTACTATGGTGCATATTTGCATTTCACTATGAAAGAAATATTTTTTAATATTCCCCTGTGGTAGGTATCTCTTAGCAATTTATCTGTTTCTTGATGCTAAGTCTTTGGTTTGTTAGTTTGCTTTCCATTCCTGTGCAAACAAAATGACCAAAAGCAACTTGGAGAGGAAAGGGTGTATTTTATTGTACACTTGCATATTACAGTCTGTTATTGAGAGAAGTCAGGGTGGGGACTCAAGGCTGAAACCTGGAAGCAGGAGCTGATACAGAGGCTGAAAGAATGCTCCTTACTGGCTTGCTCCACATGGCTTGCTCCACATGGCTTGCTCAGCCTGCTTTCTCACACACCTTGGGATCACTTGCCTAGGGCGACACATCAGCAGTGGGCTGAGCCATTAATTAAATCATCAATTAAGAAAATGCCACAGTAGTTAGCCTACAGGACAATCTAATGGGGGAATTTTTTCAATTGGTGTTCTGTCTTCCCAGATGACTCTAGCTTGTGTCAAACTGACAAAAAACTAACCAGCATACTAGAAAATTCAAATTTCACAGCACATTTGTGAGGTAAATATTCTTAGCTCTTTTTTTTTTCTTTTGCGAGAAATCAGAGATCAGAGCAGCTGGCTTCATGCCCATAGCTAGTGAATGGTGGAATCAGAGCAAACACAGGTATTTTCTTTTCCAAAGCTCTGTCTCCCACATGGTGCATAGTATGTCCACATTTTTCCAGGAAGATCTGAGAAGATGAAGTTTGTACACTGGAGGCTCCCCACCAGTGAGGTACTGGTGGCTTATGTCGATTTTCCTGTAGCCTCTGATCTGTCTTCCTTCCTGCTACCCGACCACCATACAGAGCTCCACTTGGTCTTATTTCTGTGTGTGCTTCTTTTGAGCCTGTTCTGGGGTCACAAAGAGAACAGATCCACAAGACTCAGGCCTTGCAAATGATCTTTGACTTCTCAGCTGCCTTTCTGGCCCTCATCTCCATTCTCAAACTCATCCTTGGCCTCCAGGTGGGCCGTGGTCTGGCATTGCGGCCCATGCTCGGCAAGTCCTGTCTTTGGCTCAGCTCATGGTCTGCAGGGATTCTGCCAGACAGTGTCAAAGCCTGACGTTCACCAGATTCTCTTAAGACCATCTTAGTGAATGAGTTTATCCTACTCATTTACAGCCTCCCATTTCTTCAAATGAAGAGAAAATGTGACTAGATTGTTCCCACAAGCTTTCTGAATCCATGAAAACTCTAATTCAACACCCTCCTTGCCTACTACGCTGTGCATCTGGGACTACTAATGCAAGGAAACTTGCAGGCATGCTGAGCTGGACTTTGTTTTCACATCCATTCCTTCACTCATTGCTGTGTCTGAGGAGGGAAGTCCCTATTTAAAGATGGCTCTCCTGTGACATCATCCCTACTTTGGACACTAGAAGACCTTCCCTTTGCTCCTTGGAGTTTTCCTCCAGTGTCTCCTTTGCACAGATTTGTTTCCCCCCTCTGCTTTTGGAAATGTCACTTGATTCCATGTTGTCTTACAGTTGTTTCCCATACCCACTGAGGTCTGAAGCAAGCCCTGTCTTTCTTCTACTTGGTCGTCCTTCCATGACTCACAGCAGTTTGATTTCTGGCCCTACTTTTCTGCTGAGAGTGCGCTCTTAAAGGTTAATGGCCTACATTGTGTCAAATCAGATGCTTATTTTACCATCAAATTTACATAGTATTGATACCTTGCTCCAAGGACATGGCAAGCCTTGGGGTTCACTACCTTTCCCTAGCACCATGGCTCTGTATTGCAGCCTGGCCCCAGAAGCAGTGCTTATACTGGGGTTGAAGGGACTTAAAGGCTGGTGGGTTCAAGCAAAAACAGTGCTAACCAATTTTCCATTAATGTAGTAAAATTCCTGGGACAAACAACTTCTAAGCAGGAAAATTTCATCTCGGTTTTTAGTTTCATCCCGTGCTCCTTTGGCCTTGTGGCTTCAGGGCCTGCTGTGTGGCAGAACTTCATGTTAGGAGAACACATGGAGTAATGTGCTCACCATGAGGCATCTGGGAGACAACATAGACATTTTTATGTCTAGTGTCTAGACTTAAATTCTTTTCACTAGGCCCCACCTCTTAAAGGTTCCCTCCCCACAGAGCCCTACTGAGGCCAAGCTTTTAACGCAAGGGCTTCTGGTGGATTCAACTGTAGCAGCTAGTTCCTCTCCAGCACAACAGGATGGTGCTTTGTGAGATTCATATTGATTTTCTATTGAACACAACAGAATGATAAAGGCCAGCCCAGCCTTGGCTCTGGAGGGGCAGGACTGACTCTCAAGAGAAACTTGGGGAGAGTTTCAGAGTCAGCTCTGATCCTAACAGCAGAATGAATGTTTTCGATCCCCAAACCATATGCTGAGATTCTTGTCTCCATTGCAGCGGTATGCAGAAGCATTGACTCTTCTGGTATTTTGGTCACAAAGATGAAATCATCATGATGGAAGGACAGGAGGGCAATGACTCTCTCCTTCCTCTGCCATATGAGGCTATATACAGAAGGCAACCATCTGCAAAGCAATACAGCCCTCACCAGGAACTTGCATGCAGCACCCCGACCTTGGATTCCAGCATAAAGAACTGTGACAAGTTTCTGCTGCCCATAAATCTCCAGTGTTTTGGTGCTCTGTTGGCACATTGAAACACCACAGTGGTTCTGACTCATGAAGACAAGGTAAACTAGGCCCTAGGCTTCAGAATGCTTGGTTACAGACTGTGTGAGGCAGTTGGGAATGGTGCATGCTTGTAATCCTAGCACTTAAGGCAGAGGCAGTATACCTGCTACAGATCTGAGGCCACCCTGGGCTGTATAGTCAGTTCAAGGGCAAACTGTACTATATAACAAGATGTTGCCTGAACAAAAGAAAAACAAAACGAGAGGTGTTTGAGTAAACTCATAGAAACTGGAAACAAGGATGGCATCCTAAGAAAATCTAGGGGTTGGGTGGTAAGCAGCTGGAACTGGAAGGTACATTCTGTCTGGTTTGGGACATACGAGGAGACAATAAAGAAGGAATTCCTACTGGAGAAGACCTGGATGTCTGAGTGTTGGTGCAATTAGAAACATATCAGAAAGTCTGCAGCACAGTGTTACCCTCCTCATGCTTATCACAGACACCAGCTTAGGACATGGAATGACTTCAGACTTCAGCACTAGTAAGAAAGGGTACCCAGTACAAGCAATAAAACTTGGCTGTGAGTAACCCAGGGCCTTCCAAGGACTCATGGTGTGTGCTGCTCCTCAAACTGAAGGGCTCACTCATGGCTTCTGGGATAATGTTAGGTAGGCTGCCAAGTTCATCAGTATATTTGAGGTAGGGCCAGACTGAACTGAGAGCAAGGCCCAGTCAGTTTTGGTGTAATTGGCTTACAGAGCAAACTGTCAGCCAAAGAATCAGAGATGGTCTAAAGCTGTCACGACGCACACACACAGGAGGTGGAACCCATCTCCTAGGAGAATTATCTTAGTTCATCCTTTCGGTTGGTCTATCATCATCCATCAGCAGGTACCAAACTGGGAAATCACTGGAATGTATTGTATTCAAAGCCTAGATTTGACTATGTCTGACCTAGCTTCATAAGCTGTGGGTTACCATCCGTATTGGGCAGTGTGGATGACTGTGAGGCTCACAGGAATTTGGCAATGGTCAAAGATTCCTGACTGCACAGCTATCGAAGTATATTCAAAATCAAATGTACCATAAAGATGAGGTGCTGTTGGCCATGTTCACCTCTGTTGACTTTGCTGCAGTCTTGGCTCTGAACATAATTTTGCACTATGTGGGCCATTGCACCACTCAAGGTCAATGAACACTGCCCCAAACACCCAGGCTCAGATTTAAGACTATAGCATGTTATGAACAGCAGTGTTTTCACTGTGCACACACAGTTTTCTTCTCCTTAAAAAACCACAGGGTTTTAATTACAGAAAACTGAGACATTTAATTTTTTCCCATCTCTTTCTGAGCATGTAAGAATTAAATTAGTCTATCTTTGGATTGTATTGAGTAAGAACGCTTGGCTTAAAAAGTGTTGCTTGGATTGCTGACTCAAATTGCTGACTGAAAAATTATGAAATGCATTTTGGCTAGACATTAGGACACAATCTCAAATAAGTTCTGAAATGGTCATAAACACAGTTCTATCATTTTGTACTATGTATTTATACAAAATGATGTTCTTGGCATTGATGATTATAAAATACTGATCAACTGAAATGTATTAAAGGTGCTAAAATCCTCTAAGATTTAATAATTTACTTAGACATAAACAAAACCACTCCATCCAGGGGAACAGGTAAGGTAACTAGCTCTTCACCTCTTACTCCTCTTCTCCAAATCCAGTCCCCAGTCTCATTCCCATCTCTGTAGCAGAGCACCTGCTGTGGTTTGTCTCCCTCCTTGCCCACCCCAGTAGATCATACAGCTCTTACCCCTCAACCTTCCTTTCCTGATTTATCACTTTATCCCAGTCTTCATTGGGAACCCACTGGGAACCCCTCAAACACTGAGGATGGAAAGTAGGTTAAGTTCAGATCTTCATTTCATCTCACCTTCCTCTCCTCTGAGTTCAATCCCTCAATACTCCCACCCCCTAATTCTGTAGGAGACCATGTGCTATGGCTTCTTCTTCCTCTTGGCCTCTATCTCCAGCAGATCAAGCGGATCTTCTGCTTAAACTTCCTACCTACTCATCCTGTTATCACAGCCCTGAACTACAGAAGACATTCCCTGGGAATCCACCAGCCAAGCCTACCAGAGAAGGAAGTAGGCCAGTAACACAGGTAGGCTAGCTTCATTTCTTTACTCTCCATCTGTCTTCAATATCTAATCCTCCAGCCTCATTCCCAGCTCTGCAGCAGACTACCTGTCCTGGCCTTTCCTCACTCTCTGCCCCCATTCCCAGGGGACTAAGCAGATCCTAATATAACACCCTGATTTCCTCCCTCCTGTGAACCCCTATTCCCACTTCCTACTCGCCCATCCCCATTCCTAAGTATTAGCTCTGAATACCTAGAAACACATTTTATCAGGAAACCCTGGTGGCTACAGCTATCAGGATCCTAGAAGATTTTTTTTTACAAAGGCAATAAATACACTGACATCATATTCTCCTAAGAATCAGAGCAACAACAACAACATCAAGGAACAAAAGAACCACTTCAAAAAGACAAGACCATGATATTAACATCTAGAATTACAATTTTTCTAAACCCAAATGACTAGACCCCCGCAAAAAAACCTCAATCAGAAAGCATAGAAAAAAAAAAAAAACTCAATCATAATGTGCGTGCTTCTCCAGAGTTTAGCAACCCTAGCATAGCAGGGCCTGAATAGTCCAACACAGCTGAAACACAAGTAATTTATGAGTATGATAGAGATCCTTAAAGATGAAATTAATAAATCTCTTAAAGAAACCTGTGAAAAAACAAACAATGGAAGGAAATCATTCAAGACCTGAAAGTGGAAATAGAATGAATAATCAAAAAAAAGAAAATCCAAACTGAGGGAAAGTAAAAATTTAGGAACTCAAATAGGAACCCCAGAGGCAAGCTTCACCAATAGAATACAAGAGATGGAAAAGAAACCTCAGACATTGAAGACATGAGAGAAGAAATGGATACATTGGTCAAAGAAAGTGTTAAGTCTAAAATATTCCTGATATCATCCAGGAAATGTGGAACACTATGAAAGGACTAAATCTAAGAATAATGGGAATAAAGGAAGAAGAAACACAGGTCAAAGGTACAGAAAATATTTTAACAAATTCATAGAAGAAAATTTCCCTAACTGTATAAAAGGAGTTGCCTATGAAAGTAGAAAAAGCATACAGAATATCAAATAGACTGGACCAGAAAAGAAATTCGGGAGCCTGGAAATAAATTACCACCAGAAGCTAAACAACTCTGCTGCCATCTGGTCAAGATCCCACACTTCTAGTTCATTGTTCACCCCAATATCTACTCTATCTACAAGCTTCTGGAGACTGTGGAGGAGACAGTGCTGCAGAACCAGATCTGGGAGCATGTCATCACCACCCAAGAAAGATGAAAATCTTTAAGCATGGCTGTGATTGAAGATGGCAGTGGCTGCTGGCACCTGATGTGGACAACTGAGCATCTCTGAGGAGCCTGAGAGACCCATGGAGGCTCTGAGGGGAGACAAGGCAGCAAGGAGGAGTCTGCAGAGCCAGAAGAGCCTGCAGTATCCCTAAAACAGTTAAAAAATGGTAAGTCTTAGGGGAAGATGCCTTAAAAAACTGAACTCACAAAATTGGAAGGAAAGATGGCAGAGGAGAACTTTGGGGGTGGGGTGGAGTGTGCTGAAACTACAGATTTGGTCAGGAAGGGTATAGGAGTAATATGGGAGCAGACAAAGAACATGGCATTACTGAATATGGCTGGGAGAAGGAGACTGATCATCTGCCTGAAACTTTCCTGCCCCTCAATGCCCTGCCTAGACTAGCTGCAAGATCACCCTGACTCCAGGCAATACCAGGATATCTGAGATGAGTTTCAGTATGGTCTAGTAGTTACAGCGCTTCAGAAAATAGAAACATTGAGCCAGACCAATGATTCATTGCTGTTAATATTTGCATGTAAAGCTGTTTGGGCAAAAAACCATACTGTGTGACACACTGCACTTTGAAATGGCACTTCCACTAACAAATATGGGGTGCAGAGGTGGGAAAGATGGATGAACAGAGTGGTGCTTTTGCAGTGAAAAGAGGTGGAACTAGAGATTCTACGAAGGTGGTGACAGATGTGGGAGGGGCTGTGGTGGACAGGGGAGCATGTTGTTGCTGAGTAGAGCCAGCAGGGTTGCATGCAGCAGTCTGGAGCTCCTGCAGGCTCTGCCCTCAAACAGACTGTCCAGCTGCATGCCCTGGCTCTAAGCAATGGCAGGATGTCAGAGTTGAAGAATGGCTCTTTTTCTGGATTGGGCCTCCTTGAAGCCCCTTGTGATCCATGCTGCCCCTGAAGGCCATGTTGGTATCTATGTTCCATGCCTCAGCTGGGGGATGTGCTTGTGTCTGTGGTCTGTGCTGCTACAGAGGGCCAGGCTGCTGTCCCATGTTGATGTCTGTAGTCTCTGCTGCCATAGAGGGCCATGTAGGTGTCATAATCCTGCTGTGGCCAGGCTCCTTGGCAATGTCTGTGGCCCATGCTACCACCCAAATTCATTTGGATGTACATGGTCTATGCTTCCACATGAATCCATGTTAATGTTCATGGTCCATGCTGCAGCCAAGGGCCTTGTTGGTGTTCATAGCCCTTGTTGTCACTGGAGACCATGCTGAAGTTTGTGGTCCATGCTGACACCAGAGGCCATTTGGATATCTATAGTTCATGCTGTCACCAGAAAGCATGTGGAAGTCCATGATCCATTCTATCACAGACTATAAAGGGCATGGAAGCTTCTTTTGCAGTGGTATTGATGACTGAAGACTCACAGTTGAGAATTAGAGTCATAGAAGGCTTCTGTGACAGCCTGTCTCTCCCCCCACCCCCTACCCCTGCAAAAAAAACAGTCTGATTGGTCTAATAAAAAGCTGAATGGCCAATATCTAAGCCATAGGGGAATAGGCAGGGCTGGCGGGCACAGAGAATAAGTAGTAGGAGGAATCTAGACTTAAGAGAATGAGAGAGAAGAGAAAGAGGGGAAAAGAGAGGGGGGATGAATGGGACCAGCCAGCCAGGCAGCCACCAGCCAGCAGACATGGACTAGGACATACAAAATGGAAAAAAAAGGTAAAAAGCTCTCAAGACAAAATATACATGAAGAGAAACAGGTTAATTTAAGATATAGAGCTAGTGGGACAAGCATAAGGCTGAGCACTCATAACCAATAATACATCTCCATGTCATGATTTGGGAGCTGGTTGGTGGTCCTAAAGAAAGCCTGCTACACACAGTGTAGTCTCAATAACTTCCTGCATCCTAACTGGCCACCATGGATTAAATGTGTATATAAACAACAGAAAGAAAAGACATATTCCAAACTCATGGAAACTGAACTACTTACTACTAAATGAAAACTGGGTCAATACAGAAATTAAGAAAGAAATGACAGACTTTGTAAAATTGAGTGAAAAGGAATTTGTAATATACTCAAACTTATGAGACACATTGGGTCTAAATAAAAAAAAATTGAAGAGATCTCACAATAGTAATTTAACAGCACACCTGAAAGCTTTAGAACAAAAAGAAGAAATGACACCCAAAAGGGGACAACAGCAAGAAATAATCAAACCCAGGAATGAAATAAATAGAATAGAAACAACCAAACAACAAAACAATAAAAAGAATCAATGAAAAAAAGTTGGTTCTTTCGAGAAATCAGTAAGATTGACAAACTCTTATCTAAATTAACTGAAAAGTGGAGAGAGAATTTTAATAAAATTAGAAATGAAAAGGAGGACATAACAACATTGAAGGAATCCAGAGAATCATAAGGATATATTGAAAAAAATCTGTACTTCGCCAAATTGCAAAATCTAAACAAAATGGATTATTTTCTTTATAGATACCATTTACTGAAGTTAAATCAAGGTCAAATAAGCAATTTAAACAAAGCTATAACCCCCAATGATATAGATACCATTTACCAAAGTCAAGGTCAGATAAGTGATTTAAACAAACCTATAACCCTTAATGATATAGATGCAGTCATTTAGTCATGTAACCAAAAAACAAAAACAAACAAAAAGGGCAGATAGTTTTAGTGAAGAATCTACCAGACCTTCAAAGGAGAGTTAATGCCAATAAGCCTTAAATTATTCCATAAAGTAGAAACAGAAGGAAGACTGCCCATTTTGTTTTATGAGGCCACAGTTACCCTGATATTTAAACCACATAAAGATCAAACAAAAAAAGAGAATTACAAACCAATTTCCCTTATGGACATAGGTGCAATTTTTTTTTAAATAAAATATTTGCAAACCCAGTCCAAAAACAGATCAATGATGTGTTGACCATGATCAAGTAGGCTTCATCCCAAAGATGTGTTAACTGATTAATGTAATCAGCCACACCAACAAACTGAGAGACAAATCTATAAGATTATCTCATGAGATGCACAAAAACCTTTGGCAAAATCCAACAGTCTTTCATGATAAAAGTCCTGGAGCAATTAGGCATAAAAGGGACATATCTCAACACAACAGAGGCAGTTTACAGCAAGCCCATAGCCAGCATGAACTTAAATGGAAAGAAACTCAAATCAATTCCACTAAAATCAGTAACAAGACAAGGTTGTCTATTCTCTTCATAATTATTTAATATAGTACTTGAAGTCCTAGCTAGAGCAATAAGACAACTGAAAATTAAGGGATACAAACTGGAAAGGAAGAAGTAAAATGTATCTTTACTTGATGGTATGATAATATACACAAATAACCCTAAAAATTCATCTGGGAAAATTCTTCAGCTGATAAATGCTTTCAACAAATAGCTGTGTATGTCATTCTGTATGCTGTGAATATGTGTTGTTTGTCCAATGAGGCAGAATAAGGTTAGGTGGGCTATTCTAACTAGAGAGAGAGAGAGAAAAGCAGAGAGCAGAGGAGATGCTGCCAGCCTCTATCACGAGAAGCAAGTTTTAAAAGTACTGGTAAGCCACAAGCCACGTGGCAAAGTATAGATTTATAGAAATGGGTTAATTTAAGATATAAGAACTAGATAACAAGAAGTCTGCCATGGCCATAGTTTAAAAATAATATTATCCTGTGTGTGTTTATTTGGGTCTGAGTGGCTGTGGGACCAGTGGGTGAGAGAGATTTGTCCTGTCCATGGGCCAGGTGGGAAACAGGAAAATTTCAGCTACATAGGTGGATACAAAATCAACTCACAAAAATCATTAGCACTCCTATATACAGGTGACAAAACAGTTGGAGAATAAAATCAGGGAAGCAACACTTTTCACAATTGCCTAAAATAATATAAAATATTTTGGGGAGACTCTAACCAAGCAAGTAAAAATGTGTTTGCTAAAAACTTTAAGGCATTGAAGAGAGAAATTGCAGACTATATCAGAAGATGGAAAGATTTCCCATGTTCATGGATGAGTAGGATTAATATAGTAAAAATGGCCTTCTTGCCCAAACAATCTACAGATTCAATGCAATCCTAATCAAAATTCCAACACAACTCTTCACAGATCTGAAGGACCATTTTCAACTTCAAATGGTGTTCTGGATAGTTTCATGTCAACTTGACACAAGCTAAAGTCATCTGAGAGGAGGGAATCTCAATTAAGAAAATGCTTCCATAAGGTGTGGCTGTAAGCAAGCCTGTAGGGCATTTTTCTATGTTAGTGATTTATAAGGGAGAATGAAGCCCTTTGTTCTTGATTCTTTGTTGAACCCATGGTACCATCCCTGGGTTCTATAAGAAAGCAGGTTGAATAAGTAAGGGGAAGCAAGCATGTAACCCCTCTGTGACCTCTGCATCAGCTCTGGCCTCCAGGATCCTGCCCTGCTTAAGTTTCTGCCGTGACTTTGTTCAATGATGAACTGTGATGTGGAAATGTAAGCCAAATAATCCCTTTCCTCCCCAACTAGATTTCTTTTCATGGTGTTTTATTGCAGCAATAGAAACCCTAATTAAGACAAATGGAAACACACACACACACACACACACACACACACACACACACACACACACACACGAGAGAGAGAGAGAGAGAGAGAGAGAGAGAGAGAGAGAGAGAGAGAGAAACAACAACAAACTAGACTAGCTAAAAGAACTTGCATAATAAATAATAGAGGTATCACCATCTCTAACTTCAAATCATACCATAGAATTATAGTAATAAAAACAGCAGGGTATTGCCCCAGAAATGAACAAGTTAATCAGTGGAATCTAATTGAAGACACAGACCTAAATCTACACATCTATGGACACCTTATTTTTAATAAAGAGGCCAGATCAGAAATTCACACTGGAAAAAACTATCTTCAGTAAATGGTGCTGGTCAAACTGTATGGCTGTGTGTGTAAAAGAATGCAAACAGATCCATACTTATCATCATACACAAAATCATCTCCAAATGGGTCAATGACCTCAACATAAAATCAGATATACTGAACATGATAGAAGACAGAGTGGGAAATAGCCTTGAATGCATTGGCACAGGAGAAGGGATAACTGAGTAGAATACCATTAGCATAGGCACTAAGATCAACAATTAATGAAAGAGACCTCATGAAACTGAGAAGCTTCTGTATGGCAAAGGACACCATCATTTGGACAAAATGGCAGTCTACAGAATAGAAAATGATTTTTACCAAGCACATGTCTGATAGAGTTCTCATATCCAAAATATATAAAAAGAGTATTATATATATTTAATATATATAATGAAGCTAGATACCATGAAGACAAATAAGCCAATTAAAAAATGGGGCACAGATTTGAACAGAGAATTCTCAAAAGAGCAAACTCGTTTCCAAGAAACACTTAAAGAAATGTTCAAATTGCTCAGTCATCAGGGAAATGCAAATGAAAACTATTTTGAAAGTCCATCTTTCACATATCAAAATGGCTAAGATAAATAAAACAAGTGACAGCTCATGCTGGTGAGGATGTATCATAAGGGGAACACTCATCCATTGCTGTTGGGAATGCAAACTCATACAACCATTATGGAGATCAGTGTGATAGTTCCTCATGAAGATGAGAATTGATCTACCTCAAGATCCAGTTATACCACTCTTGGACATATTCTTAGTGGATGCTTCATCCTACCACATAGATACTTGTTCAACCACGTTCATTCTGCTGCTCTACTCATAATAGCAAGAAATTGCAAACAACCTAAATGTTCTTCCTCAGATGAATGGATAAATATGTGGTACATTTACATAATGGAGTATTACTTAGCCATTAAAAAGATGAAATTATTTAATTCATAGGTAAATGGATGGGACAAGAAAAACTAATCCTGAGGAATTATCCCAGACCCAGAAAGACAAATATGGTATATATTTGCTTATATATTAATATTAGCTGATAAATCAATGATAACCAAGCTACAAGCCATAGAAATACAGAAGTTAAAAATATAGTAAGAGACTAGGAGGGGGAATTAGATAGATCTTCCTTGGAAAAGGAAATAGAGGAACCAAAAGGACATGATGTCAGTATTGGGGAAAAGTATAAAGGCCACTCCACGTAGCTAAAAGGAAGATTTATTTAGTGGATGACTTACAAATGAAGGAATAGATAGGTTGTGGGGGTCTGGGGAAGGTGTATCGCAATCCAGCAGTGTTCTCTGGAGCTCTGCACAGTCAACCTCCACCATCCAGGGTCCAGGCACAGAGAGCGTGCACAGAGAGACCACTGGCCCATCCAGCTCTCAGGTTTCCAGCCTCTCCTCACCCCGCCTCGTAGGCATGACAGTTGCCAGAGTCTCAATGGGGGTTGGAACTTCCAGATCCAAGCTGGAATGGCTACCCACTACATGTCAGCTTTTCTGAAAAGAGATATGCTGAAAGTACTATATTGTATCTAAGTGTTAGCCCTGTCTGGGTTAGCAGATAAAGGCACTGTAACTCCCTAACATGAATTAAAATTTGCATTCAATGAGCAACTAGCACCCTATACTATCTACAATATATAAGCCAATATAATACATGTGAGTAGACTCCTCCTACTCCTTTGGCTTGATTCCTTATTATTTTGATGTTTGTTTACTTCCTTGCTTCTGATTTTGTGCTATAGTACTGGGGATCAAATTCAGAACTGAAATGTTATCCTAATTATTCTTAACAATAAAAATCAGGAGTCAGATATCAGGTGAAAGCTGAAAGATCAGAGAAGCAGAGCAGCCAGTTCTTACCTCTATGAATCCTCAGACTGAATAGGTGTACAATTCTGTCTCCACTCACCTTATATTCCTGTCTCCATCTCGCTAGTGCTTGGATTAAAGGTTTGAGCTTCCCATGTGCTGGGATCAAAGGTATGATCCTCTCAAGTACTAGGATCAAAGGCTTGAGCCTCCCACAGGCTGAGATCAAAGGTGTGTACCACAACTGCCAGGTTATTTTTCTCTTTAAAACTGGATCAATCTCATGTAGCCCAGGCTGGCTTTGAATTTCTGATCTTCCTGCTTCCTCCTCCCAAGTGCTAGGATTAAAGGTGTGTGTCACTGCTACCTGGCCTCTATGGTTAACTAGTGACTAGCTCCACTGTCTGATCTTCAGGCAAGCTTTATTTGTCAGAATACAAACAAAATTCCATACAATAAATATATAGTAGGGTGGTGGTGTCGCACACCTTTAATCCCAGCACTCGGGAGGCAGAGGCAGGTGGATCTTTGTGAGTTTGAGGCCAGCCTACAGAGCAAGATCCAGGAAAGGCACAAAGCTACACAGAGAAACCCTGTCTCAAAAAACCAAAAAAAAAAACAAAAAAACCCAAACCAATAAATAAATAAATAAATAAATAAATAAATAAATAAATAAATAAATAAATAAACAACCATGGTGGAGCACTCTATCACTAAGCTATGTCCACAGTATGTTCAAAGACACACACACCTGTACACCCACTTGTACACACACAGACACATAAACACATAGACACACACACACTCTCATACACTCACACACACAAATGCTCTCTCACACACACTTTTAAAAACAAATGATGGTGTATTATACACTGACTGTAGCTTCTTTAACATTTTCCACTCAAAACCCCTTTTTGCCTAAGAAATAGCTTTTCAACCTCAGATATATATGTATACAAAACAGGTATGCAAATAAGATATTTACTGAATGTAAATCACAGACAAATTTATTTTAAAATAATTCTATTGATTACAGATTACATTTAATTATACCATTTATTAGAGACAGGCAAATTAGCATACTAATGAGATAAATATGCTCATTTCTTTTCTTCAGTTACCACTTTCTCAATTTTTTATGTTGAATTTTTCCCCTTTGTTGGAAGTACAATTTTTTTTGCATAATATATCCTGATTATGGTTTCGGGTCCCTCTGCTCTACCAAGCTCCTCCCCATCTCCTCTCCCATCTGGAAACACACACTTTCTGTCCCTCACTAAAAGACAAACAGGCTACTAAAAGACAATAATGTAATATGATGTAATAAGATAAAACAAAATCTAACACATCAGAATAGGACAGACAAATGTACAGAAGGAAAAGAGTCCAAGAAAAAGTCCATGAAACAGATACAGACAGAGGTCCACACATTTACACACTCAGGATCCCCCCAAAATACTAAACTGAAAGCCATAATAAATATAGAAAGGAACTATAGGGTGAAAAGAGAGATTATACATATGTACATACATACATACATATAAACATGTAGATAGATAGATAGATAGATAGATAGATAGATAGATAGATAGATAGATAGATAGATAAAAATAAAAAAATAAGACAGTATTTTTTGAAAAAGGAAAATCCCTGGCATGACATTATGAGAAAAAGAACCTCAAAAGATTTCATTGAGTTCATTTTCTGTTGGCCATCTACTGCTGAGCATGAGCCTACCCTTAAGGGTAGTTCATTTTTCCAATGAGAGTCCTTTGAAGAAATCAACATTTTCATTTGCAAGTGGTTATCAACTGAAGACAGCCTTTGGGTTAGGGCTGGGGGCATGTGTCCACTTTTCCTTTCAGCTCTAGGACTCCATCTGGTGCAGACTCATGCAGACCCTGTGCATGTTGACTCAGTCTCTGAGTTTATGTATGTATTGGTCCTGATGATTTAGAGGCCTTGTTTTCTTGATGTCCTCCATCCCCTCTGGCTCTTATAGTCTTTCTGCCTCCATGTTAATAGGATTCCCTGAGCCCTGAGAGAAGGGATTAGATGGAGAAATCACATTTAGGGCTGAGTGTTTCTAGGTCTCTCACTCTTTGCATAATGTCAGTTTGTGAGTCTCTGTATTTGTTCCCATCTGCTGTAGGAGGAAGCTTCTCTGATGAAGGCTGAGCCAGACACTGATCTATGAATATAGCAGAATGTCATTAGGAGTTATTTTATTGCCACATCCTTTTTGCTTGTTTTATCACAGAAGTATTTGGTTTTACCCTAGGACCCTAAATTGTCTAATCTCAGGTTCTAGCTCACCCAAGCAGCCAGAAAGCATCAGGACAAACCACAGCCATGCTTCATTAGATTCAGAATCATTTTCTCACATCAGCTAATATGATGATAGTTTAGAAAAATTGTCTGCTTTCTCCCTCCGAAGGTGCTGATGTGAAGTGATGTTAATCAGAGCTGGAGATGCACTTAGACCTGAGGGAGATGTTGTGAGTGCCTTTCTTTCTTTTTTTTTCTTTTTTTCTTTTATTTTACAATATAATTTAATTCTACATATCAACCACGGATTCCCTTGTTCTCCCCCCTCCCGCCCCCCTCCCCTTCCCCCCAGCCCACCCCCGATTCCAATCTCCTCCAGGGCAAAGACTCCCCTGAGGATTGAGTTCAACCTGGTAGGCTCAGTCCAGGTAGGTCCAGTCCCCTCCTCCCAGGCTGAGCCAAACATCCCTGTATAAGCCCCAGGTTTCAAACAGCCAACTCATGCACTGAGCATAGGACCCAGTCCCACTGCCTGGATGCCTCCCAAACAGATCAAGCCAATCAACTGTCTCACCCAGAGGGCCTGATCCAGTTAGGGGCCCCTCAGCTATTGGTTCACAGTTCATGTGTTTCCATTCTGAGTGCTGCTGTGGGATGTTCTGTATGTCCTGTGGGAGCCCGTTCTTGGGTTCCTCGTGGCTTTACCCAGCAGGTCCGCATAGAGGATAATTAGGACCACAAACCTGAGTGCAGGTGTCTGAGATGGTCTGCACTTGGCTGTGCTGGGGGATGGTCTGTATGTCAAGTTGCTCTGATTGGTCAATAAATAAAACCTGATTGGCCGTGGCTAGGCAGGAGGTAATGGGCGGGACTAACAGAGAGGAGAAATAAAAGAACAGGAAGGCAGAAGGAGACTGCCTGGAGCTGATGCCAGGACAAGGAAGAAGCAAAGTACCGGTAGGCTACGAGCTGCATGGCAGGATATAGATTTGTGGAAATGGACTAATTTAAGCTATAAAACAGTTAGCAAGAAGCCTGCCACGGCCATACAGTTTGAAGCAATATAAGTCTCTGTTTTTACTTGGTTGGGTCTGAGTGGCTGTGGGACTGGCGGGTGACAAAGATTTGTCCTGACTGTGGGCAAGGCAGGAAAACTCTAGCTACAGAGTGCCTTTCAAATTGCTAACCTATGTCAGTCTCTGTGAAACCATGTTAATCTTCAGCAGCATGCTGCTTCCTTTGCTTTTCATTTCTGTTCATTGTTTTCTTCCACCTTCTAGAGGGTTTTACCTTCATAATACCCCTGGAGCCTCTATTCAAAAAATAATTATATAGTGTATAACATAGAACTAATAAAATATATTTCATCCTTGTTAAAATGAATAAAAGTAGCCTCAGGAATCCATTAAGAAGTCTGGCTCATGAATATTCATCAGCAATAGTTTTCTGTTATTTTTATTATTGCAACTAGAGCTGTTTCAACTGTGCACAAAGAAGTCATTCAAGCCTTCTTTCATTTATGATGGATTATGGATAGCTGTCAGCAGGTACTTGCCTAGCATCCTTCTCCATTCATTTATCAAAGGTATTTACTGTGTGAAAATGGAAGGGGGCAAGAAATGAGAGTAGGATTGGGGAGAGAGAGAGAGAGGAGGGGGAGAGGATAACGTTGTTAAGGCTAAAACCTTACTCTGGCTTTAGAAGGATTTGAACTATCTCTTAGAAATAGCAAAAAAAAATGTTGGTAAAAAAAAAGTTTGTCTCTGCTAAGAGGCTAAATAGGAATTGTATTTGAACCATTAATTTGAAGCTTTTCTGACTGCACATGCACCCACCTTGTCATTTTTTTGTCCACTGGCCTTGGTGAAATCATATGTCACTCTATACTTCCACCTTGTCCGTGTCTATATATCCTAAGAGGCTTTGTTTTTATTAGACAATAAACTCACAACTATCTTGTAGTTCTCAAATGATAAAACATTAAAGAAGATTTTCATGTAGCAATCACAGGTGGATAAATTTTAGGGAGTGGCCCATTATGTGGTACACAAGAAAGGACAGTTTGGTTATGGGGGACTGGTATGGATGACAAATGTCATACCCAAAGAAGGTGATGATGTCTGAAGTTGTGTTTCTGTGGTTGCTGAGAGGCCATTGGTAAGAACATATATGAGCATGCCCAGAACATGGATGCCCAAGCACACTTGGGCAAGGAAGAGAAAACTAACAAGGAGTCTGCACTGGTAAATGCTTTATGTTTGAATATCTTTCATATCCATGGAATCTATCTACTGTATAAGGGACATGAATGACTTACTTAAGAGAGAAACTACTTTTCAATTAGTTAGGAAGCAACGTCATAAAACAGAGATTGGTTGAGAGTAAGAACTGGACTGCATAGCAAGTTTTCACAGGCTGGACTCTCTCATTATTGTTCAAATGTCCAAACAATGGGAAGTGAAAGACAGAGCTGTCAATCTTACTTTCTAATGAAGGATCTACTAATGAGTGCATGCGCACACACAAATCTGCAGTCAGAGCACAACAATTTTCAATGATTATCTTAGAAGGATGGGTGTTTTTAATGTTGGCCTACTATCTTTCCAAAAAGCTTATCAAAACATTTATATCTGGCCGGGCGGTGGTGGCGCACGCCTTTAATCCCAGCACTTGGGAGGCAGAGCCAGGCGGATCTCTGTGAGTTCGAGGCCAGCCTGGGCTACCAAGTGAGTTCCAGGAAAGGCGCAAAGCTACACAGAGAAACCCTGTCTTGAAAAACCAAAAAAAAAAAAAACATTTATATCTGGGATTAGACCATCAGGTTCAAGAATGTTGTAGACTCCATTATTGAGAACTGTCAGAAAACTTGTGATACATTTAATGAAAGAAATATTTTAAAATAAGGTATATTTTACAAGTCACATGTTGATTACAAAGGTGAATACATAATATGTATTAACACACATTTTCTCTGTGTTTTGCTTCAAGTAGAATTTTGTTGAACGAGGCTTTAGGATTTGTTCTATATGACTCCATGGTAGTTTCACATTATGAGATATTTCACAATATGGTGGTATTCTATTTGTACTGAAATGTGATTTTAATTGTATATTAATAAATAATGTTGCCCGGGGGTCAGAGCTATTAGAGCCATAGCAAGAGCATGGCGGTGGTGGCGCACCCTTTAATTCCAGTGCTTGGTAGACAGAGCTAGATAGATCTCTGTGTGTCAGGGATACAGCCAGCATTGGAGACATACGCCTTTAAGACCTGGAGGGCTGTACTTACAGGCAGTGATGAGGCAGTCATGTGTTTGGGTTTACAACCAATGAGAAGGCAGAACAGAAAGACTATATTAAAGACAAACATACAGGAAGAAGCTCTCTTGTGGAGAGGTAGGAACACCGCAGGAAGGGTAGGGTTTTAGCTCTGAGTTCTGACCTCTTGGCTTTCTCTTTTACACTGGTTCTGTGTTTCTTATTTAATAAGATGGTTGGTTACATCTACATCAAGATGCCTTTACTATGTTTTTAAATGCAAAGTGGATGAGAGTCCTGCCCTCCCTCCCATGCTAGATCTTTGCTTACCATGATCTCCATCTTTAGTCTTGGTCATCACTCCAGGTCCACTCTGGGAGCCTGCCATGAAGGCCTCCTGAGCCCATCTAATCATCTCTGAAGTTCTATGTCATGCCTGTTCTGTATTTCTACAACACACATTACCTTCCCAGTTTTTAAGAGCCATTAAAAACCTCTCTTTGCCGGGCAGTGGTGGCGCACACCTTTAATCCCAGCACTTGGGAGGCAGAGCCTGGAGGATCTCTGTGAGTTCGAGGCCAGCCTGGGCTACCAAGTGAGTTCCAGGAGAGGCGCAAAGCTACACAGAGAAACCCTGTCTTGAAAAACCAAAAAAAAAAAAAAAAAAAAAAAAAAAACAAAAAACAAAACAAAAAAAAAAAACACTCTCTTTTTCACGAGAGAATTTTTAAAAGCCTTTTTATGTAAAACATCTATATAGTGTACTTTCTAGTGGTTTCATGGAAAGTGAAGACTTCTTACTACACCCACAACCTTTAGTATTTGTATCATAGTTTATCTAATGATATATGGCATCATCTTGATGGTCTTTGAGGTTTCTTTTGAAATTCAAGAGGATTTAAAGCAATGAGTTTGAGTATGCTGAATGTATTGGTGTGTGCACTGCAGAGGGCAGAGAAAGATGTCTGTTGTCTTTATTACTCCCCAACTTATTCCCTTAAGACAAGTTTTCCCAATTAATTGATGGACTCAATTAAACTGCAATAAAAATGCAAGCAAGAGATCCTGAATATATCTTCAAGCTAAATCTGAAGTTGTGTGGACAGCTGTGAGTCTTGGAATAACATGCAGTGTGTGAAGAAGAACAAAGTCAGAGGACCTTGGGTTCACTAGTGAATTATGCTGAATATTTAGAGATAAATGGATAATATTTATTAAGACCTGAATATAAGACATAGTATAAAGATGCAGTGATAGAGTATAGAATTAGCCAAAGGATAGAAAGATAGAGCCACAAGCAGAATAGAGTGCCCCCAAAAAATTACCACACAAACATAGTAAACTGATTTTTTGTTTTTCTTTTGTTTGTTCATTTGTTTTTTTTTCAAGACAGCATTCCTCTATGTAACATGTGTAACAGCCTTGCTGTTCTGGTACTCGCTCTATAGTCCAGGTTGGCTTCAAACTCACAGAGATTCATCTGCCCCTGCCTCTCAAGTGCTGAGATTAAAACTGCATCACCACCACCTGGCTCCAATTTTATCTCTAACTAAGAAGTAAAGGTGAAACAGTGGAGCAGAATCAATCTTTTCAACAAATGGTCTTGGGAGAATTTCACATCTGTGTGCAAAAGTTGAGAATATTTCTCAAATGATTAACTCAAAATGCTTTGTGCACCTACATGTAGAACACAAAGCTATGGAATTCATTTATGATAATATTCGAGAAAAATCTAAGTGATCTTATGAGATCATATGAGGATGCATTTGAAAATAACATCAAAGACAACAATCCACAAAGAAATAATTGATAAGGTAGACTTCATTAAAATTGAGAAGTTCTGTTCTGCCAAAGACAATTTCTAAAGAAAGAGAAGAAAGGTCCCAGGCTGGGAGAAAATATTTACAACAATCACATTTGATAAATTAATGCTATCACTAGTATAAAAAGAACTGTTAAAATTCAGTTCTAAGAAAATGAATAGTGAAGGAAAAATGGGCTAAAGATCTGAAGACATAGCTTAGCAAACAAAATATGAAAATAGTAAATAAGTAAATAAAAGACATTCAGCATGTTATTAGAGAATTGCAAATTTTAAAAATGATATACCATTAAGCATATACTAGAACAGCCAACTCCTCTGTCTTAGAGTTTATATTGCTGTGAAGAGACACATGACCATGGCATCTTTTATAAGGTAAAACATTTAATTGGGGGGCTTACAGTTGAGAGGTTCAGTCCATTATCACCATGGTGGGAAGCATGGTGGCACACAGGCAGACATGGTACTGGAGAGGTAGCTGAGAGTTCTACATCTGGATTGGCAGGCAGCAGGAAGAGTGTGCAAGACACTGGTCCTGATTTGAGTTTCTGAAACCTAAAAGCCCACCTATTTCTTCCACCAAGGTCACACCTCCTAATAGTGCCACTTCCTATGAGCAAATGCGGGCCATTTTTATTCAAACGACCACAACCCCAAATAATGCCAAGAGCAAATTCTGATGAAGTTATCCTGAGTATTCTGAGTTAAACAGAAACTCCCATCCATTGTACATAGTGAGGTTAAAAAAAAAAGCACAGCCAGTTTTGGGGAATAATAAGCAGTTTCTTACAAAATAAAACACATTTTTATATGACTCAGAAATCATATTCCTCAGTGTTTATACAATAAAAAAAACCCTGTCTATACAAATGTCTAAGTTTAAATGTGTATAGCAAATTTATCCATAATTATTAAAACTTAGAAGTGACCAAGTTAGTGGATAAATAAACTGTGGTTTATTCAGGTAACACATTTCTCAGCCTAAAATGAAACTAGTCCGAAGCCATGGAAAAAAGATGAGGAGACTTAAATGCACGTTACTAAGGGTAAGCAGCAAGTCTGAGATGACAAAATCGTGCAAGAATTTCAGAGCAACAGCTATAAAGAAAGGTGAAACTATGGAGTGATAGAAGCAGCAGCTGCTGCCAGGGGCAGGGAAGGGACATAGAGGGATTTTAGGACAGTGAGGCATTCTGCACGATGTTTTAGTAATGGGTATAGCTATATACTAATTAAAAACCTACAGAATGTTTAGCAATAAAAGGGAATTTTAATACAAAGTATAAAGTTTGGGTTATGGTATTCAAAATACAATCTTCAGCTATACAACAAGCACCCTCCTAGAGTGAGAGTTTTAATTAATACACTTTATTCATATAACGCTATTAGGTCCCCAGAAAAAAACAAACAGAAAGTAAAGAGTTCTCATCTACCTCATGGTGTGGTATATTCATACATGGTGAAGGGTAATCATATAAGAGAGTAAAGGATACTTGGGCAATCTCTGCTAAACTTTTATGTGGAACTAAAGTACTTCTAAACACTAACATGAGGTCTACTAGAAGAAAAATCATTACAGCGTGCAGATTAGATATACAGGCTGAGCTAAATATAGATGAGATTTTTAATGTGCCTTTGGAACTGAGCTTGAAATTTGTAGTCTATTTTTTGCACTTGAACTCTGAGTTATTGCTTAGCTATGCCTCCTATTTCCCGTATTAAGTAGGCTTTGGACAGTCAGTTGTCAAATAGGAGAAGGTGAAACAGGAGAAGCACCTTTAGTCTGATCCTGAACATCTATGTCTGTCATGTCCTCATCACAACATAGGGATCTAAATGGGGTGCAGGGGTGCACAATAGTAAGTCTTCCACAACTCCTATTGGTTTGTTTTAAAGAAAATGGATAACTGTTATATGTATTTAGGCATGTGATTGCTGAAGAAATCTTCTTCCTTAACTGTAATCATCTGCCTTCTGTCATCCCAAACTCCACTGTCACACACACACACACACACACACACACACACACACACACACACACACACACACACATCTGATTTAGCTCTATGTGAAATGGCTTAATGCTACACTTCTGGGCCCAGGTCTAGAGGGTGGAATGTTTCTTTTAAAGGAGTCAGCAAATTATGGGGCTGTGGAAAGGATCCCATCCTCTGTTGCCTTAGGTCTCTGGCTGGAGGCTAAGTCAAGTGATTTTAATCCCTTGAGTGCACAAGGAGAGAGATCTGGAGGTCTGTTCAAATGCACAGAAAATCTAAGCTGACAGTCTTGTTTTGCAGCTTATTAGATGTTCGACCTTTGAAAAGATTCTCCATTGTGGTGTCTGTTTCGCCTTCACAAATGAAAATGATGATGATGATAATACAAATATCTAGTTTATTAATAGAAATTCTGTTAGTATGAAATGAACCATTTGAAGTAAAATGGCCAGAGTTTCTAGCATATCTTAGTCATTTCAATATAGGAAATAATTTTAAGGAGTTCTTAGGATGAAGCAGCTCATGTGACTTATATTTATAGAAAGAATTTTTGAATGATGGATTTGATATCAAACCAAACTGCAAATATCAACAACAGCACCTCGAAAGAGTAAAAAACCCCCAACAACAAGATGAGAACTCAGAAATCATCTTTCTTATGCAATCAAGAAACACACCTTAACATTAAAGAGAGACATCACTCTAGGGTTAAAGGGTGGAAAAAGGTATTCCAGCAAATGCTCCCCAAAAGCAAGCAGTTACACTCATTTTAATATCTGAAAAAAATAGACTTCAAGCCAAAACTAAGCAGAAGAGTTAGGGAAGGACCCTGCATACTTATCAAAGGAAAAAAATTCCACTGAAAGGATATGACAATTCTAAACATTTATGCATCAAACACAAGGACACCCAATGTTTACAAGAAGCACTACTATAGCTTGAATCATACATTGACCATCACACATGGTGGGAGACATCTTGCCAATAAACAGGTCATCCAGACAAATATAAATGGAGAACTACTGGAGTTCAATGATGTCACAAATCAAATGAACTTAGCAGATATTTACAGAATATTTCACCCAGCATAAAAGAATATAGTTTGTTGTCATCAGAATTCTACCAGACTTTCAAAGAAGAGTTAACACCAATACTTTTCAAATTATTCCACAAAACAGAAACAGAAGGAACACTGTTTCTTCTGCTTTATGAGGCCACAGTTATCCTGATACCCAAACCACATAAAGGCCCAGCAAAAGAAGAAAATTACAGTAAATATCTTTTATGAACATAGATGCAAAAATTTGCAATAAAATATCTGCAAACCTCACCCAAGAACACATCAAAAAGATCATCCACCATGATCAAGGAGGTTTCATCCCAGAGGTGCAGGGATGGTTCAACATCTGTAAGTGGACAAATATAATCAACCATATAAACAAATGGAAAAGACACAAATCACATGACCATCTTATTAGATGCAGTAAAGGCCTCAACATAAGATCAGATACCCTGAATTTGATAGAAGAGAAAGTGGGTAAGTCTTGAACTCATGGGCACAGAAAAAGACGTTGTGAACAGCACTAATATAGACACCAACATAGGGGCGAACACTAATAGCACAGGCATTAAAACCAACAGTTAAAAAGTGGGACCTCTGAGGGCTAATTTCATGTCAACTTGACATAACCTAGAATCACTGGAGCGAGCGGTTGTGCCGCCTCATTTTATATCAACTTGACACAAGCTAGAGTCACTGAAGAGGAGAGAGCCTCAATTGAGAAAATGTCTCAATAAGATAGGGCTATAGGCAAGCCTGTAGGATATTTTCTTAACTACTGATTGATACTTGAGGGCATAGCCCACTGTGAGTGGGACCTCCCCTGGGCAGGTGGTCCTGGGTTGTTTAAGAATGCAGGCTGGGGAAGCCATGAGGAACAAACCAGTAAGCAGCAGAACAACTCCTGTCTCCAGGTTTCTGTCCTGTTTGAGTTCCTTCTCTGACTTACTTTGATGATATGGAAGCAGTAATAATTGCTTATTATTAATAATAATTCAAATAAACACTTTTCTTCCTAAGATATTTTTGGTCATGGTGTTTCATCATAGCAATAGAAACCCTAATTAGGGCAGAAGTAGGTACTAGGACAGTAGGGTATTGCTGTGATAAACCTAACCATTTTTTTTTTTGGTGGGGAGAGGATTGGGGAAGGACTTTGGAACTTTGGACTAGAAAAGCCATTGGGCCTCAAAAGCTCAGTGGGCTGTTTTGTAGGAGTTTAGATCAAGAGTGTTGAAAGCAATGCAGACAATGGAAGCCTGGCTTGTGACATTTCAGAGGGAAGCAAATACTCTACTGGGCCATTTGTGTGAAAAATCTGTCCTGTCTGGTCCGCTGGAACTGAGGAATTGGCTGTGATTAAGAAGAGACCAGCATCCTTGGGCATTCCTGGGAACTTCCCTAGCACCCGGTTTCTCTCTATCCCCTTGATGTCTCCCTCTATTCCCAAGGAGAACCCCAGCTTAGACTACTAGAAATAGTGGAGAGGGTGCCTGAACTGAACTGGCTTACCCCAGTGATTAGATCAGTGAATACCCTAACTGTCATCATAGAGCCTTTCTCCAGTAATGTATGAAAGCAGATGCAGAGATCCACAGCCAAACACCAGGCAACCTCCAAAAGTCCAGTCGAAGAGAGAGAAGAGGGATGCTATGAGCAAGGGCATCAAGATCCTGATGAGGAAACCTACAGAGACAACCAAACCAAACTAGTGGGAACTCATAAAATTTGGATCAACAGCTTTGATCCTGCATGGGACTGGGCTAGGCCCTCTGTGAAGCGAGACAGTTGTGTAGCTGGATCTGCTTAAAGGGCCCCCTGGCAGTAGAATCAGAATCCATCCCTGGTGCACGAGCAGGCTTTTTGGAGCCCACTACCTATGATGAAACACCTCACACAGCCTTCAGGCATGGGGAGGGGCTTAGACTTGCCTCTACTAAATGTACCTCCCCATGGGAGGCCTTACGTTCTTGCAGGAGGGGATGGGGAGTGGGTTGGGAGGGGGAGGCTGGAGGGGTGGGAGGAGGGAAAAGGGGGAATCTTTGGTATGTAAAATTAATTTAAAAAAAAGTTTTCTTTTAAAAAAAGAGAAGAGACCAGCATCACTGAGGTGAAGTCTTCTAGGAAGTTTTTCCTCAGGGCCAGCACACAGCAACTGTGTGCCAGAAGTGGCCAAGGTTCTGCTTTGTGCTGGCAGCCAAACCTGATAGTGTAGGAGTAACCTAGGTGGTACTGGTTTTGAAGATCATATAGAACAGAAGAGGTTTGTCACTGTGGGACAGAGCTGTAGTCACTAAAGAGAGCCCAGGTGGTCTATTGGTGAAACACAGTCCAGTTGCAAGCAAGGGACTCCAACATTGTTGGAAATGCCAGTACCATGGGATGACCACCAAGAACAGCAGCAACAGTGGAGTGGAGCCATCCGGAGCCTCAAAGGCAGGCTGTGTGTGCTGCAGAGGGTGGAGCTGGATAAGTGTCCCAAGCCCTTTGAAGGAGCCTAGAAGATCATGAATAAATTCCAGATAGTTGGACATTGAGTTTCTTACACTTTTGAAGTTTGGTTTTGCTTTGTTCAGATTGTGACTGTGTCCTGGTTTTTCTGTCTTGAAGTAAGAATGTATTTAATTTATTTTTGATTTGACAGGAGTCTACTGTTGAGAGACTTTGACTTTCTTTTATCTTTTATTCTTCTTTTTTCTTTTTTCCCCTTTTTCTTTCTCTTTTGTCTAAAAAATTCTCAATACCATTCAGTTCTACATATCAGCCATGGGTTCCCCTATTCTCCCTCCTCCCATACTCTCTCCTTACTCCCAGCCTACCCCCCATTCCCACCTCCTCCAGGGCAAATCCTCCCCCGAAGACTGCAATCAACCTGGTAGACTTAGTCCAGGCAGGTCCAGTCCCTTCCTCCCAGACTGAGCCAAGTGTCCCTGCATAAGCTCCAGGTTTCAAACAGCCAACTCATGCAATGAGCACAGGACTTGGACCCACTGCCTAGTTGCCTCCCAAACTGATCAAGCCAATCAACTGTCTCACCTATTCAGAGGGCCTGATCCAGCTGGGGGCCCCTCAGCCTTTGGTTCATAGTTCATGTGTTTCCATTCATTTGGCTATTTTTTTCAATAATTGAGTAGAACCAAAATGTATTATAAGCCACAGTTGTCCTAGGGACCTCCGTACTATATATATAGCCTCTGTGGTTCTATGGGCTGTGGTCTGATTGTTCTTTATTTTATATCTAGAATCCACTTATGAGTGAGTACATACCATGACTGTCTTTCTGGGTTTGGGTTACCTCACTCAGGATGATTTTTTCTAGTTCCATCCATTTGCCTGCAAATTTCATGCTTTCATTGTTTTTCTCTGCTGAGTAGTACTCCATTGTGTATATGTACCACATTTTTTTCCCATCCATTCTTCCGTTGATGGGCATCTAGGTTGTTTCCAGGTTCTGGCTATTACAAATAGTGCTGCTATGAACATAGCTGAGCATGTATCTTTATGGTATGAATCAGCGTTCCTTGGGTATATGCCCAAGAATGGGAAGGCTGGGTCTTGAGGTAGTTCGATTCCTAATTTTCTGAGAAACCGCCATACTGATTTCCACAGTGGTTGTACAAGTTTACATTCCCACCAACAGTTGAGTAGTGTTCCCTTTGCTCCACATCCTCTCCAACATTGGCTGTCATTGGTGTTTTTGATCATAGCCATTCTGACAGGTGTAAGGTGGTATCTCAGAGTCGTTTTGATTTGCATTTCTCTGATGATTAAGGATGTTGAGCATTTCTTTAAATGTCTTTCAGCCATTTGTAGTTCTTGTTTTGTGAATTCTCTGTTTAGCCCTTTAGCCCATTTTTTAATTGGACTGTTCAGTATTTTGATGTCTAGTTTCTTGAGTTCTTTATATACTGTGGAGATCAATCCTCTGTCAGATGTGGGGTTGGTGAAGATCTTTTCCCATTCTGTTGGCTGTCTTTTTGTCTTATTGACTGTGTCTTTTGCCCTGCAAAAACTTCTTAATTTCGAGAGGTCCCATTTATTAATTGTTGTGCTCAGGGTCTGTGCTGTTGGTGTTTTATTTAGGAAATGGTCTCCGGTGCCAATGCGTTCAAGAGTGCTTCCTACTTTCTTTTCTATTAAGTTTAGTGTAACTGGATTTATATTCAGGTCTTTGATCCACTTGGACTTGAGTTTTGTGCATGGTGACAGATATGGATCTATTTGTAATCTTTTATATATTGAGATCCAGTTATGTCAGCACCATTTGTTGAAGATACTTTATTTTTTCCATTGTATAGTTTTGGCTCCTTTGTCAAAAACCAGGTGTTCGTGTGTGCATGGATTAATGTCAGGGTCTTCAATTCGATTCCATTGGTCTGTATGTTGGTTTTTATACCAGTACCAAGCTGTTTTTATTACTATAGCTCTATAGTAGAGTTTGAGGTCAGGGATGGTGATGCCTCCAAAGGTTGCTTTATCATATAGGATTCTTTTAGCTATCCTGGGTCTTTTGTTTTTCCATATGAAGTTGAGTATTTTTCTTTCCAAGTCTGTGAAGAATTGTGTTGGGATTTTGATGGGGATTTCATTGAATCTGTAGATTGCTTTTGGTAAGATTGCCATTTTTACTATGTTAATCCTACCTATCCATGAGCATGGGAGATCCTTCCATTTTCTTTATATCTTCTTCAATTTCTTTTAGAGATTTAAAGTTCTTATCAAAAAGGTCCTTCACTTGTGTAGTTAGTGTTATCCCAAGGTATTTTATATTATTTGTGGCTATTGTAAAGGGTGATGTTTCTCTGACTTCTTTCTCAGCCCTTTTATCATTTGTGTATAGGAGGGCTACTGATTTTTTTGAGTTGATCTTGTATCCTGACAATTTATTGAAGGAGCTTATCAGCTGTAGGAGTTCCCTGGTAGAGTTTTTGGGGTCACTTATGTATACTATCATATCATCTGCAAATAGTGAAAGTTTGACTTCTTCCTTGCCAATTTGTATCCCTTTGATCTCCTTTTGTTGTCTTATTGCTCTAGCTAGAACTTCTAGTACTATATTGAATAAATATGGGGAGAGTGGACAGCCTTGTCTTGTTCCTGAATTTAGTGGTATCACTTTGAGTTTCTCTCCATTTAATTTGATGCTTGCTGTTGGCTTGCTATAAATTGCTTTTATTATGTTTAGAAATGTTCCTTGTATTCCTGATCTTTCTAAGACCTTTATCATGAAGGGGTGTTGGATTTTGTCAAAGGCTTTTTCAGCATCTACGGAGATGATCATGTGGTTTTTTTCTTTCAGTTTGTTTATATGGTGTATTACATTGACTGATTTTCATATGTTGAACCATCCTTGCATCCCTGGGATGAATCCTACTTAGTCATGATGGATGATTGTTTTGATGTATTACTGGATTCGGTTTGCCAATATTTTGTTGAGTATTTTTGCATCAATGTTCATGAGGGAGATTGGTCTGTAGTTCTCTTTCTTTGTTACATCTTTGTGTGGTTTGGGTATCAGGGTAATTGTAGCCTCATAAAAAGAGTTTGGTAGTGTTCCTTCTGTTTCTATTGTGTGGAACACTTTGAAGAGGATTGGTATTAGTTCTTTGAAAGTCTGGTAGAATTCTGCACTGAAACCATCTGGTCCTGGGCTTTTTTTGGTTGGGAGACTTTTGATGACTGTTTCTATTTCTTTTTTTTTTTTTTCGAGACAGGGTTTCTCTGCGTAGCTTTGCGCCTTTCCTGGAGCTCAATTGGTAGCCCAGGCTGGCCTCGAACTCACAGAGATCCGCCTGGCTCTGCCTCCCAAGTGCTGGGATTAAAGGCGTGCGCCACCACCGCCCGGCTTGTTTCTATTTCTTTAGGGGTTATTGGTCTATTTAAATGGTTTATCTGGTCTTGATTTAATTTTGGTATGTGGTATTTATCCAGAAAATTGTCCATTTCTTCCTGGTTTAACATTTTTGTGGAGTACAGGTTTTTGAAGTATGATCTGATGATTCTCTGGATTTCCTCATTTGTCTGTTATGTCTCCCTTTTCATTTCTGATTTTGTGAATTTGGGTGCTCTCTCTTTGCCTTTTGGTTAATTTGGCTAGGGGTTTGTCCATCTTGTTGATTTTTTCAAAGAACCAACTCCTTGTTTCATTGATTTTTTTGTATTGTTCTCTTGTTTTCTATTTTGTTGATTTCAGCCCTCAATTTGATTATTTCCTGGTGTCTATTTCTCCTGGGTGAGTTTGTTTCTTTTTGTTCTAGAGCTTTTAGTTGTGCTGTTAATTCATTGGTATGGGATTGTTCCATCTTCTTTATGTGTACATTTAGAGCTATGAATTTTCCTCTTAGCACTGCTTTCATAGTGCCCCATAAGTTTGGGTATGTTGTACTTTCATTTTCATTGAATCTAGGAAATCTTTAATTTCTTTCTTTATTTCTTCCTTAACCCATTGATGTTTCGGGTGGGCATTATTCAGTTTCCATGAGTTTGTGGGTTTTCTATAATTTTTGTTGTTGTTGAGTCTAACTTTAAGGCATGGTGGTCTGATAAGATACAGGAGGTTATTCCAATTTTTTTTTGTATCTGTTGAGATTTGTTTTGTGACCAAGCATGTGGTCAGTTTTTGAGAAGGTTCCATGGGGTGCTGAGAAGAAGGTATATTCTTTTGTGTTAGGATGGAATGTTCTGTAGATAACTATTAGGTCCATTTGAGTCATAACATCTGTTAGGTCCTTTATTTCTTTGTTAAGTTTCAGTCTGGTAGATCTGTCTTTTGGTGAGAGTGGTGTGTTAAAATCTCCCACTACTAATGTGTGGGATTTGATGTGCGTTTTAAACTTTAGTAGTGTTTCTTTTATGAATGTGGGTGCTTTTGTATTTGGAGCATAAATGTTTAGGTTTGAGACTTCATCTTGGTGGATTTTTCCCATGATAAATATGTAATGTCCATCCTGATCTCTTTTGATTGATTTTAGTTTGAAGTCTATTTTATTAGATATTAGGATAGCTACACCAGCTTGTTTCTTAGGTCCATTTGCTTGGAAAGCCTTTTCCCAGCCCTTTACTCGAAGGTAATGTCTGTCTTTGAAGTTAAGGTGTGTTTCTTGTATGCAGCAGATGGATGGGTCCTGTTTTCTTATCCATTCTGTTAGCCTGTGTCTTTTTATAGGTGAGTTGAGACCATTGATATTGATGGATATTAATGACCAGTGATTGTTAATTCCTGTTATTTCTTGTGGTTGTGTTATGTTGTCCTTCTGTGGTGTATGTTGGTGTGGGATTATCTATTGCTTGATTTTTTATGGATGTGTTTAGCTTCTTTGGGTTGGATTTTCCCTTCTAGTGCTTTCTGTAGGGCTGGATTTGTGGACAGGTATTGGTTAAATCTGGTTTTATCCTGGAATATTGTGTTTACTCCGCCTATGGTGATTGAGAGTTTTGCTGGGTATAATCGTCTGGGTTGGCATCCGTGGTCTCTCTCTGCATGAGATTTGTCCATGATCTTCTAGCTTTCATAGTCTCTATTGAGTAGTCTGGTGTTATTCTGATGGGTTTGCCTTTATATGTTACTTGGTCTTTTTCCTTTGCGGCTCTTAATATTTTTTCTTTGTTCTGTGTGTTTAGTGTTTTGATTATTATGTGGTGAGGGGATTTTTTTTTTTTTTGGATCCAGCCTATTCGGTGTTCTGTAAGCTTCTTGTATCTTCATAGGTATTTCTTTCTTTAGGTTAGGAAAGTTTTCTTCTATGATTTTGTTGAATATATTTTCTGTGCCTTTGAGTTGGTATTCTTCTCCTTCTTCTATCCCTACTATTCTTAGGTTTGGTCTTTTCATGGTGTCCCAAATTTCCTGGACGTTTTGTGTTACGACTTTTTTGTCTTTATTGTTTTCTTTGACTGATCTATTTTATCTATTGTGTCTTCAGTGTCAGAGATTCTCTGTTCCATCTCTTGCAATCGGTTGGTTATGCTTGTTTCTGTAGTTCCTGTTCGTTTAGTCACGATTTCTATTTCCAGCATTCCCTCAGCATGTGTTTTCTTTATTGTCTCAAATTCATTTTTCATATCTTGGAATGTTTCTTTCATCTGTTTAATTGCTTTTTCTTGGCTTTCTTTGATTTCTTCCCATTTTTTGTTTGTTTTTTCTTCCATTTCTTTAAGGGAGTTTTTTATTTCCTCTTTAATGGAGTTTTTCATTTCCTCTTTAAGGGAGTTTTTCATTTCCTCTTTAAGGAAAGTTTTTATTTCCTCTTTGAGGGAATGTTTTATTTCTTCTTTAAGGGCCTCTATCATCTTCTTAAAGTCATTTTTAGGGTTGATTTCTTCTGTTTCTTCTGTCTTGGTATGTTCAGGTCTTGCAGGTGTAGAATCACTAAGTTCTGGTGTTGCCATATAGGTCTTTACATTGTTGCCTGTATTTTTGCACTGGCGTCTACTCATCTCTTCCTCTGTGCGGTGCAGGTGGTGTCTGTGACTGAGAGTGCCTCTCTTGTTCTAATTTTTAGTTTTGGTCTAGTAGGAGTTCTTGGTTAAATTAGTGCTATTGGGCTATTTCTTCAGGGGCAGCTGATCTCAGTCGGTGAAGTATATACTTATGATTCTGGTGATCTGGTTTGGTGGCTGGGCAGCGCCTTCTTCTGTGTTCCCAGGTCACGATTTGTTCATTCATCAACTCCTCAGCTGATCTTGTTTCTTCAGACTTCAAACTGTAGGCATCTGAATCTTCTCCCAGATGGGTTTCAGCTGAGTGGGGTAGTCTCACCAATACCTCCAAGTTGTTGGGTTTCACAGGATCAGCAGCTGGGCCCTGGGTTGTCCTCAGACGGAGTGCTCAGATTCATTCTGGTTTTGTCCCACAGAGATAGCTTCTTCCTCGGGTGTTGGGGTAAGGCGTGTCCCTGTTCTATGCTGCATCTGCTTGTCTCCGTCACTGGGCCTGTCTACCTCTGTGGGCTGCCGCTGGGCCTGAATGACTCTGCTGGCTGCCGCCTGGCCTGAATGTCTCTGTTGGCTGATGCTGCCAGGCCCGTCTACCTCTGCAGGCTGCTGCTGGGCCCACCGCTGCCACCGCCCCTGGGCCTGCCGCTGCCGCCGCTGGCCTACCTGCGTCTGCTTGTCTCTGCCGCTGGGCCTGTCTACCTCTGTGGGCTGCCGCTGGGCCTGTATGTCCCTCGAGACTTTGACTTTTAAAAGATTTTGGATTTTAAAAGAGACTGGATATTTTTAAGAGACTGAATTGGGCATTTGAATTTTTAAAGACTGTGGATGTGGTGGTTTGAATAGGAATGGTTCCCAAAGGCTTTTATATATTTGAATGCTTGGTCACTAGGAAATGGCACTATTTGACAGGTATTAGGAAGAATTGGGAAGTATGGTCTTGTTGGAGGAAGTGTGTCACTGAGGTGGGCTTTGGGGATTCAAATGCTCAAGCCAGGCCCAGTGTCTCTTTCTTCCTGCTGCCTATGGATATGGATGTATAACTCTCAGCTACTTCTCCAGCACCATGTCTGCCTGCATGCTATCATGCTTCCTGCCATGACTACAATGTAGTCAACTAAACCTCTGAGACTTCAGCCCCAGCTAAATGCCTTCCTCTGTAAGAGTTGCTTTGGTCATGCTATCTCTTTACAGCAATAGAATGCTGTCTAAGACAGTAAGGCTTTAAAACATTGGATTATTTTATACTGTGATATTCCTATTAATGTGAAAATTTGGGGTTGAATAAGATAGGAAATAGTTGTTAGATCTCAAAAAAAAAACAAAAACCTGGGACAAGTCTCAGTTAGTACCTGTGACTCTTCTTCCTCCCAACACTTCTTACCCCACCCCTTACCTAGACATCCCCAGGCAAGAGGCTGGACTTCCCTTCCCCCAGCTTCTCTTCCCTAAATAATTCAGCCATTTTGTCTACACTCCCCCTACTCACTATTTTTTGTATTCTTTGTTCTTCCCTCTCTTGGCCTCTAGGTCCATGACTCCTCTTTTGGTCTGCTTGCCCTCTCTCCTCTCTCTTTTTCCCCCTCCTCTTTATCCCCATCACTCTCCTCTCATGGCCTGGTTAAGTCTGGAGTCTTTCAGGTGCCTCTGGCTGTGCTCTCATATCTGCAATAAAATCTTCTGTCCTGTTTGAGTCCTTTCTCTTACTTTGATGATGAACAGTGACATGAAAGCATAAGCCAAATAAACCTTTTCCTTCTCAAGTTGTTTTAGGTCATGGTGCTTCATCACAGCAATAGAAACCCTAACTAAGACAGTTTTTGTTATTGGTTATTTTTTACTCTTTTGGCTTTTTTGCTCATTGTTCTTTGGAAGACCTGTCACCCAGATCCCAGATAATCACACACAGAGTCTTATTCTTATTTATGAATGCCTGACCTTAACTTGGCTTGTTTCTTGCCAGATTTTCTTAACCTTAAATTGCCCCAATCTACTTTGACTCTGGGCTTTTACCTTTCTCTATATCTGTATATCCTTTATTTCCTTCTTTTTCCATGTCTGGCTGTGTTGCTGCGTGTAATCTACATGTTGCAATGTGTTCTGTGGCTTTACCTGTGTGCCATTACATGCTGCTCCTTGGGTGGTAAAGCCACAGAACACGTGGTAACATGTAGATTAACAGAAATGGGCTGAATTTAAATATAAGAGCTAGTCAGTAGGTAGCCTGAGCTAATGGCCAAGCAGTTTCAATTAATAATATAAGCATCTGTGTATTTACTTGGGTCTGAGTGGGTGTGCACCAGGTGGGACATAGGAAAACTTTCAGCTACAGCCCAGCGGTAGATGGTCAGCACAAAAGAAATCCAATAGTAGTTTTGTTGACTTTGTCTCAGATTGTTTTGTTTGAGCATTTTCTGTCTTACTGATCTTTTACCTGTACATTACAGTTTCTGTGTTAGGTTTTTATGGGTGGTGTATGTGTGTGTGTGTGTGTGTGTGTGTGTGTGTGTGTGTGTGTGTGTGTGTGTTTGCCTGTTTTCTTTCTAAAGAGAGAGAAAGAAAGGGCATGGAATTGGATGGGGAGGTGAAAGTATCTGGGAGGAGTTGGGGGAGGGGAAGTTATGATCAGAATACATTGTTATGTAAAATATTTTTCATTAAAGAAAACAACAACATAAAACAGAGGGAACAAAATGAGATCAGATGTAACAAAGGGTTTTTTTTATTTAAATAGAAGGGCACATTAACTGATAAGGAAAGATTATTTGATAAATCATGATATAATCCCCATGAGGATTTTGTAAGAAGTAGAATTCTTTTACAGAAAGAAATGTAAAACTAAGAAAGCAATATATTCTCTAGTATAGGATCAGCTTACTCCATTACTGAAAAGAAAACAGAAGTAAGAAAAGGAAAAATCCCAGAGTCAAAAGGTAGATGGGATAACTTAAAGTTAAGAAAAGCTCGCTGGGTGGTGGTGGTGACACATGCCTTTAATTCTAGCACTCAGGAGGCAGAGCCAGGTGGATCTCTGTGAGTTGGAGGCCAGTCTGGTTTACAGAGCAAGATCCAGGGCAGGCACCAAAACTACACAGAGAAACCCTGTCTCAAACCTCCTCCTCACCCCCCACCCCCCAAAAAAAGAAAAACTGGCAAGAAGCAAGCCAAGCTAAGTCTGGGCATTTATAATTAAGAATAAGCCTCCACATGTGATTTATTTGGGAGTTGGGTGGCAGGGCCCCCAAAAGAGCAAAAGCAACCAACAATGCTTTCTAGCACTTTAAACTACCAGAAAAAAAAAAGCCTGCTATACGGCAAATTACTGCACATACCTAATTATTGGCTGAAATACAAAGTCTCTTTGTATCTTTGTTAGGTATTCTTATTATTTTACAAAAAAAATAAGCTTTCTTGCATTCATTTTAAATTTAGGAAAATAAGGGGACCATCTTGTGATTATGGAAATGTCAGAATTGAGTAGGATTAATGAACATAATTTGGTGTTAAAAGATTAACTAGGGGATGAGAAGTCTCTCCAGGTGTAGCTGTAGGAAGATTTTAAGTCATCACCCAGCAGGCTGCATGGAGCCAGCTGCCCTCCTCTCCTTGATGAGCTGGAATAGCCTGAGCACTGCAGTGTCTTAGGGTGCTACAGGCAGGGCCTTTCACACGACTCCTCCCTCACTACATACAGTGGGCATGTGTTCGGTTGTGTTTCTTTTTTCTTCTCTGGCCCCTGAGGGCCATGAAATGGCAAGTACCCCTCCTTTGGGGCTCACTGGGCAGTAAGAGCTTCCTAGCCCTATGCACTTCTGGTCACCTGCTTATGCTGTCATAATGAGCAAACAGTGGTTCGTCCTGATGAGGGCATTTGTCATGGAACACGTTTGAGCCACTCTCCTAATGCCATATATTCCTGTCTCCTAAGTTATGCCTACTTTGTCCGCAGAGCCATTGCAGGCTTATCCCTTCCTCAGTCAATAAACAGAAGCCCAACAGAAGTCAATAAACTTCAGTGCTCAAATCTCACCCTCAGTTTCAGTTCCCAGTGCCGGATCAGGTTGGGACAGACAAACATCAGCTTGGAATGTCTTTGTGCTTGCACTTTTCTGCAGTGACTTAGTGAGGTGGCCAAGCTGCTGAGTACTGGGGCTTTGTGTACCCCAGATATCCCAGGATCTACCTCATAGAGTTTTAGGAGTTTAAGTCCTTGACATTATTTCTACATGTGTTGCTACAAGTTGGCTCTGTTCAAATTCCATAATGGTTCCTTTCTATTTATATATTCTTAAAAGTTAGTTATTAATTTCCTTCCTAAATTAATTTGCCTCCTAGGTACAAGGGAAATAAATGGATAGATAAATAGATAATAGATGATAGATAGATAGACAGATAGATAGATGACAGATAGATGGATAGATTCCCACCTTCCATGAGAAACCTCTTGGGAATTGTAATTTTTGTGAACACTTTTTGAGTCTGCATTGCCTAGGCAGGTATCTCCTTTTCTTGCTGTGTGTCCTGCTCTGCATCTTCTGCTTCTCCATGTAGCACATGCTCTTGTGTCTTTTAATGCATCATGTTCTGCACTGAAATGATAGTCCAGGCAATTTTTTCACCACCTTACACACTCTACATGGCCAGTTTCCACAAGTGACCTGCGAGGTCATGGAATATTATTCCTCTGAACACCACAAAGCCCCTGAGCTACTGACCCAGGGCTTGGTGGGCCTTCTACAGTTGTATCCTGGATGTCTGTCATCTGCTTTAATTCTTCTACCTGAATATATATTTTTGCTCACTGAATTTTATAATAAATTCTCCAGCAGGAACATCCTGTTTTTTTTTTTTTTAATTACACAGATAATTAACCCTATTATTGATGTGGAAGGAAAGGTCTCTGGGATGATCACATGTATTTTTTGAATAATAAACTAGAAGGTGAGCTCAGTTCAAGTACGGTGTCCTGACCCACCAGCCTGCCACACCAGTATCAGGATAAAGGAACTGGAAGAATTCCTTAGGGCCCAGGCCAAGATGCATTTTCCTTTTGTATTAGAGAAGAGATTGGAGAGCGGCAAGATGGAGCGACCCTGTGTGAAAGCAGTTCCCTGTGGTATTCTTGGTCCAGAATCTCTGTATGCCTCAGATATGGGTCCTCTATGGCAATGCAGGAAAGAACATCCAGGACAGTATGTTCAGAGCAGGTGCAGAGGGTTCAGCAACCTTCATGGCTATGTGACCCTGACCACTGCCATTATTTCTATTTTGAGAAAGGTCTCACTATATGGTTCAGGCTGCCCTTAAACTCATGCTGTAATGTGCACAGGCCTTGGACCCACCTCCGAAGACCTGCGACTTCAGGCCTGTCCTACCACTCCTCACCAGCCATGTCTTTCCTTCTAACCCTTTTGGAAGGTCAGCAGTGAGAGCACATAACCTCATTGACTGACTTCCATTCTTTCTGGTAACCAATGGACATCAATTTCTCTTCAGAATCCTATTCAAATGTTGCACTGCTGTCTTACTTTGTCTGAAATGTCTTTCTAGCTCTTTTAAATTTAGATGTCAGATTTCTCAACACTGAATCTCTTTTAGTTTATTTCTCAGGTAAATACTGTCACTCACCTCTTTAAATCAGTTTATTGAAAAAATAGGACCATAAAACAATGAGTCTCCACCTTCCCACAGAAATTTCACCCCAAATCATTTTTTATAAAGAGTTTCAAATGTCCTTTCTTTACAATCAACATCTATCTCCCACAACATTCTTAGCTGAGGCCATTTCAGAGCACATGAGACCAAAAGCATACTACCTTCCTACTCTCCCAACTTCCGGTACCACGTTCATAACTCTAGGCTTTGCTGTGAGGAGACACCTACAGACGTGAGAAGAAAACAGTTTCTTCCACTTCTCCCGTTTCTGTCTTCACTCTAAAGGACAGTGACTCAGGTCTGGAAAGTAGTCCAGCATATATCTTCATTCATCTCCAGAAATGGAACTTGAAATCTAATAGCAGTACATGCAAATACTAGCTCTGATGATATCAAGACAGCATCTGGTGACTGTCCTCCTAGTTGACACTGGAGTACTGAGAAGCTGAGCTTACCAGGGCTTGTAAAGGCTAAGTGCAGGCAATCCCCGCACCCCCCCCTGCCCTGCCATATGTACACACTAAGCTCTTTAGAATATGTGAATTGAGCAGAGGTATTTGATGTGTATAATGCAGGCGCTGTCACAGCAGGTCCCAAGAAACAGGTTGGACCTAGCTCAAGGCATGAATCAAGGATATAGCACAGCATTGTTGTCACTGTGTGTGTGAAGTCAAATCAGGGCTGTGGTTAATCCAAGCAAAAACTCAGTGTTACCTGAAACTTTGGGCTACTTCAGCTGTGAACTGTTTCTGCTTGAGTTACTCACTGCCTCTCTGCCCCTTTCCCTTTGCAATTCAAGTTCTAGTGATAACAGAAACAAATACTGAGACAGAGAGACACAGAGAGAGACAGATACAGGAAGATAGGAGAGAGAGAGAGACAGAGAGACAGACAGAGAGACAGAGAGAAACAGAGAGAGTGGCAGAGACAGAGAGAGAAACAAAGAGAGATAGAGGGAGGGACACAGAAGGAGGGAGGGGGGAGAGAGAGAGAGAGAGAGAGAGAGAGAGAGAGAGAGAGAGAGAACCCAAAAGGGAGTGAAAGGAAACATGTGAAGAAAACCTACCACATGGTTGGGGTGATAAAATTATTTTTGCTTTCTTTACAATTTAGAGTTCTTATGTTGCACCAGAGAGGGCTATTTAGAGTTGGTGGAAGGCTCAAATGTTCATAATTTGGCTTTTTATTCCAGTTAGAACATCTGCTTCCCTTTCTAAGAGTGATACTTCCTTTTCCTTTAAAGATAGCTTTCAGAGGCCAGGCGCACTGGTCCCTTAATGTATTCTAATCAGAACCCTATATTCCTTGCAGAATGACACGGGGACTGAGAACAAGGCTTCCTGTCAGTTGAGTGATTTAGTTGCTGATTTGTTGACAGGTTTTAATGCCACATATTCCTACACGGCTGGGTGTTATATATCTCTTTTTGTATGTATTCTTCAACATGCATATATATTTCACAGATAAAATGAATGCAAATATCACCAAGATAGTGTTTTTATGTATGAAGATATTCTCACTTCTGAATAGTAACACAAGGGTTCTGAAATTACTTGTTTTTAACCACTTCCTTAACTTCTGGGACACATGGTATGGAGGACTAAAGTGTCTAGAATCTCCTGTCTTTGCATACACATATGAATTTGAGCTATTGATGTTTATTGACAAAAGATTAACTTTCTATTCATAATCTAGTTGTAAGACCAGACAGCTGCCCTTCTTTAAGGCAATAGCATGATCTGCCTTTCTGTCTATATGCCAAAACCAAGCTACCATTATTCTACTTGGAAACAAGAAACTTCCCGTGATTTGACAGTGTACAAACAGAACAATTCCAGAAAGAAAATAGCAATTTGAAAAAAACAAAACAAACAAACATGGGAAGAGAGATAGACAGACAGATAGATAGATTAACATGAGACTATAACATGGAACCAAGGGATGAGATTACAGAAATGTCACATGTACACAGGAAATTATGATTCTCTGTAGATGAAAGTAGATGCAAATCAGAATTCTTTAGTAGTTAAAGCTAAAAGAGACCAAAGAAACATTTATTGAAAAGAGGATTAGCTATATAGAGAAACCCTGTATCAAAAAGCCAAAAAAAGAGAGGATTATTTCATCTACTATTATGGTCACTTGGACAGGAATAATGTGACTAAAATCAGGTTAACATAATATCTAATCTTTGACATGTAAATGGTCATTAAGAGCTTTAAATTTGTCTTTGACTAAAGAAGCAAATTAAAGGTCAGCATTTTTTTCTCTTATTGAAAAACAGATTTTTTTTCTCATATGGGAAGAGAGAGGAGAGTCCAAGACATAGAAATGGCACTGTATTAAGCGCACTCATGACATGAGGTGTGAAGGATCAGCCTGAATATGGGAATAGTAAGTGAAGGTACACAGTGTGGGTGGACAGGTGGGCAGAAGTGGGGTTCTGAGCAGCTTGCTCAACTCTGCTGCCCTTTTCCCTGCTCCATAGTGAAAAGAGTGGTAGTTAACAGCTCATAAGTTTGAGCATTAAATGAGATGATAGATACATAGGTAATTAAGAGTAAGAAATAGTAGTTATTGTTATATTAATATCTATAAAATGCACACATATACCCTGCTGGTGAATCAGCCATATTCTTCCTCCTACCTCATATGCTAAGTGTGAAAATGTTGCTAGGACTAATACAGTTATATATGGACAAAAAAGGGGTTGGGGGAAGGGGCTGGAGGGATGGCTCAGTGGGTGCTAAGAGCACTTTCTGCTCTTGCAGAGGACTGGGGTTCAGTTCCCAAAGCCCACATGGTGGTTTGCAATGGCTTACAAGTCCAGTTCTAAGGTGCCCTCTTCTGGTTTCCATGGCAACTCTATAGTCATGGTGCACATATGCTAAGTAGGCAAAGTACTCATTCACATTAAATAAAAATAAATAAACCTTTAAGATAAAGAAAATATTGCAGCCACAACTGTAACCCTGAGTATTGAAAGCATCACTTCATTTCACAGGTAACCCCAGAGAATCAATGAGGAAAGTTTCCATGCTGCTCCTACACACATACTGAGGCAAGTTTTTCTTCTTTATATATTCATTCAATTGAACTTACTTTACAATGTAAAAATGAAGCTGCTGATTCAAGCATATTTACAATTAAACCACAAAATCATACATAATATCTAATAATATAACATTAACAAAATGCCAAACTCCAAGTGACAACTGCACTAAGTTTTTTTCATAATGAATATGCTAATGTAATAAAAATTGCAAAATAACATTAGGATTGTACTGCCTAGAAGGAATGAATATGCTCTTTTTTTTAAAATAAGGCACTGACTGAATTGAATTTGTTTATAAGATACAGGGAATTCTCAAAATACTTTGAAAATGTGGATTTCTGTGGGCCTCTTTAGCTCTTTGTTTCATCCTTTTCTCATGTGGTCTTCATTTACCATGGTCTCCTATTCCTTGTTCTCCCTCTCTGTTCTTGATCCAGCTAGGATCTCCCGCTTTCTTTCCCTCAACCCTCGCCCTTCATTGCTCCCACTCATGTCCAGGCTGTTCATGTAGATCTCATCCATTTCTCCGTGTCTTTCTTGGGGTCCTGTTTTCCAGGTAGCCTCACTGGTGATGTGAGAAGCAGTCCAGTCATCCTTGTTCCACATCTAGCATCCTCCTATGAGTGAGTACATACCATATTTGTCTTTCTGAGTCTGGGTTACCTCACTCAGGATGATTTTTTCTAGATCCATCCATTTGCCTGCAAACCTCATGAAGTCATTGTTCTTCTCTGCTGAGTAGTATTCCATATGTGCCACAATTTATTTATCCATTCTTCAGTTGAAGGGCATCTAGGTTGTTTCCAGGTTTTGGCTATTACAAACAATGCTGATATGAACATAGCTGAGCAAGTGCTCATGTGGTATGATTAAGCATTTCTTGGGTATATGCCCAGGAGTGGTATAGCTGGATCTTGGTGGAGATTGATTCCCAATTTTCTAAGAAAGCGCCATATTGATTTCCAAAGTGGTTGTACAAGCTTGCATTCCCACCAGCAGTGGAGGAGAGTTCCCCTAGTTCCACATCCTCTCCAGCATAAAGTGTCTTCAGTGTTTTGGATCTTAGCCATTCTGACAGGCATAAGGTGGTATCTCAGAGTTGTTTTGATTTGCATTTCCCTGATGATTAGGGATGTTGAGCAATTCCTTAAATGTCTTTCAGCCATTTGAGTTTCCTCTGTTGAGAATTCTCTGTTTAGTTCTAAAGCCCATTTCTCAATTGGACTGTTGGTCGTTTTGATGTCTAATTTCTTGAGTTCCTTATATGTTCTGGATATCAGTCCTCTGTCACATGTGGGGTTGGTGAAGATCTTTTCCCATTCTGTAGGCTGTCGCTTTGCCTTGTCGACCATATCCTTAGCTCTACAAAAGCTTCTCAGTTTCAAGAGGTCCCATTGATTGATTGTTTCTCTCAGTGTCTGTGCTACTGGTGTTATATTTAGAAAGTGATCTCCTATGCCAATGCGTTCAAGACTACTTCCTACTTTCTCTTCTAGCAAGTTCAGAGTAGCTGGATTTATGTTGAGGTCCTTGATCCACTTGGACTTAAGTTTTGTGCACGGTGACAGATATGGATCTATTTGCAGCCTTCTACACATTGATATCCAGTTATGCCAGCACCATTTGTTGAAGATGCTTTCTTTTTTCCATTGTACCCTTTTGGCTTCTTTGTCAAAAATTATATGTTCATAGGTGTGTGGGTTAATGTCAGGGTCTTCAATTCGATTCCATTGGTCCACATGTCGGTTTCTATGCCAATACCAAGCTGTTTTTATTACTGTAGCTCTATAGTAGAGCTTGAAGTCAGGAATTGTGAAGCCTCCAGAGGTTGTTTTATTGTACAGGATTCTTTTGGCTATCCTGGGTTTTTTGTTTTTCCATATGAAGTTGAGTATTATTCTTTCCAGGTCTGTGAAGAATTGTGTTGGTATTTTGATGGGGATTGCATTGAATCTGTAGATTGCTTTTGGTAAGATTGCCATTTTTACTATGTTAACCCTGCCTATCCATGAGCATGGGAGATCTTTCCATTTTCTGACATCTTCTTCAATTTCTTTTTTCAGGGACTTAAAGTTCTTGTCATATAAGTCCTTCACTTGCTTGGTTAGTGTTACCCCAAGGTATTTTATGTCATTTGTGGCTATTGTAAAGGGTGATGTATCTCTAATTGCCTTCTCAGCTTCTTTGTCAGCAACATAGCAGGATACAAGATCAACTCAAAACAATCAGTAGCCCTCCTATATACAATGGACAAAGAAGCTGAGAAGGCAATTAGAGATACATCACCCTTTACAATAGCCACAAATGACATAAAATACCTTGGGGTAACACTAACCAAGCAAGTGAAGGACTTATATGACAAGAACTTTAAGTCCCTGAAAAAAGAAATTGAAGAAGATGTCAGAAAATGGAAAGATCTCCCATGCTCATGGATAGGCAGGGTTAACATAGTAAAAATGGCAATCTTACCAAAAGCAATCTACAGATTCAATGCAATCCCCATCAAAATACCAACACAATTCTTCACAGACCTGGAAAGAATAATACTCAACTTCATATGGAAAAACAAAAAACCCAGGATAGCCAAAAGAATCCTGTACAATAAAACAACCTCTGGAGGCATCACAATCCCTGACTTCAAGCTCTACTATAGAGCTACAGTAATAAAAACAGCTTGGTATTGGCATAAAAACCGACATGTGGACCAATGGAATCGAATGGAAGACACTGACATTAACCCACACACCTATGAACATATAATTTTTGACAAAGAAGCCAAAAGGGTACAATGGAAAAAAGAAAGCATCTTCAACAAATGGTGCTGGCATAACTGGATATCAATGTGTAGAAGGCTGCAAATAGATCCATATCTGTCACCGTGCACAAAACTTAAGTCCAAGTGGATCAAGGAACTCAACATAAATCCAGCTACTCTGAACCTGCTAGAAGAGAAAGTAGGAAGTAGTCTTGAACGCATTGGCATAGGAGATCACTTCCTAAATATAACACCAGTAGCACAGACACTGAGAGAAACAATCAATCAATGGGACCTCTTGAAACTGAGAAGCTTTTGTAGAGCTAAGGATATGGTCGACAAGGCAAAGCGACAGCCTACAGAATGGGAAAAGATCTTCACCAACCCCACATGTGACAGAGGACTGATATCCAGAACATATAAGGAACTCAAGAAATTAGACATCAAAACGACCAACAGTCCAATTGAGAAATGGGCTTTAGAACTAAACAGAGAATTCTCAACAGAGGAAACTCAAATGGCTGAAAGACATTTAAGGAATTGCTCAACATCCCTAATCATCAGGGAAATGCAAATCAAAACAACTCTGAGATACCACCTTATGCCTGTCAGAATGGCTAAGATCCAAAACACTGAAGACACTTTATGCTGGAGAGGATGTGGAACTAGGGGAACTCTCCTCCACTGCTGGTGGGAATGCAAGCTTGTACAACCACTTTGGAAATCAATATGGCGCTTTCTTAGAAAATTGGGAATCAATCTCCACCAAGATCCAGCTATACCACTCCTGGGCATATACCCAAGAAATGCTTAATCATACCACATGAGCACTTGCTCAGCTATGTTCATATCAGCATTGTTTGTAATAGCCAAAACCTGGAAACAACCTAGATGCCCTTCAACTGAAGAATGGATAAATAAATTGTGGCACATATGGAATACTACTCAGCAGAGAAGAACAATGACTTCATGAGGTTTGCAGGCAAATGGATGGATCTAGAAAAAATCATCCTGAGTGAGGTAACCCAGACTCAGAAAGACAAATATGGTATGTACTCACTCATAGGAGGATGCTAGATGTGGAACAAGGATGACTGGACTGCTTCTCACATCACCAGTGAGGCTACCTGGAAAACAGGACCCCAAGAAAGACACGGAGAAATGGATGAGATCTACATGAACAGCCTGGACATGAGTGGGAGCAATGAAGGGCGAGGGTTGAGGGAAAGAAAGCGGGAGATCCTAGCTGGATCAAGAACAGAGAGGGAGAACAAGGAATAGGAGACCATGGTAAATGAAGACCACATGAGAAAAGGAACAAACAAAGAGCTAAAGAGGCCCACAGAAATCCACAAAGATACCCCTACAAAAGACTGCTGGCAATGGTCGAGAGACAGCCGGTACTGACCTACTCTGGTGATGGGATGGCCAAACACCCTAATAGTTGTGCCATAAACCCCATCCAAGTACTGAGGAATCTAGATGCAGACATCCATGGCTAGGCCCTGGGTGGAGCGCTGGGACTCTAATTAGTGAGAAAGAGGATGGTTTATATGAGTGAGAATTGTTGAAACCAAGGTTTGATAAAGCACAGGGACAAATAACCAAATGAATGGAAACACATGATCTATGAACCAAAGGCTGAGGGGCCCCCAACTCGATCAGGCCCTCTGAATAGTTGAGACAGTCGATTGGCTTGATCTGTTTGGGAGGCATCTAGGCAGTGGTACCAGGTCCTGTGCTTGTTGTATGAGTTAGCTGTTTGAAACCTGAGACTTATGCAGGGATGCTTGGCTCAATCTACGAGGAGGGGACTGGACCTGCCTGGACTGAATCTATCAGGTTGATCCCAGTCCTCGGGGGAGACCTTCATCTGGAGGAGGTGGGAATGGGAGGTGTGCTGGGGGGAAAGGGAGGGGGCAGGAAGGGAGAGAACAAGGGAATCTGTGGCTATTATGTAGAACTGAATAGTATTGTAAAATAAATAATAATAATAATAATAATAATAATAATAATAATAATAATAAAATACTAAATAGACAGAACAAAGGAAAAACACTGAAACTGCAAGAAAACAAACAAAGTTACATATGTCTTACAGTTACTGTTGTTGTATTGAAACACCATGACCAAAGCAACTTGGGGAGAAAAGGGCTTATCTGACTTATATATCCTGAGCTATAGTCCAAGCAGGAACTTAAACTGGTGGCAACCTCGAGGCAGGAGCTGATGTAGTGGCTATGGAAGATTCCTACCTACTGGTTTGGCAAATAATGGCATGATCAGCCTGCTTTCTTACAGAACCCAATACCAACAAACCAAAATGGCATTACCTATAATGGGCTGGTCCTTCCCACATCAATCAAAAATGTGGTACAGGACTGCCTTCAGCTTGATCCTATGGAGGCATTTTCTTAATTATGGTTCGTTCCTTCCTTTCAAATGACTCTAGCCTGTGTGAAGTTGACATAAAACTAGCCAACACAACATCTAAAGGAAAATCCACCAGAATAACACAGGATTTCTCATGGAAACTCTGAAAACCAGAAGAGCCTGGAGCAATGCACTCTAAATTCTGAAAAGAACAACTGCCAACCTAGATAATGTACCCAGCGACTGTGTGCCATAGTTGTGAGGGAAAAAAAAAAGCTTTCCATGTTCTATACAGCCTAAAGAAACTCACATTAAAAAAAAAGGTGGGGAAACTGTGGCTGGTATGTAAAATAAAAAAAAATTAATTATTAGAAAAAAGATTTCTATTGACCAAGAAAAAACAAAAAACAAACAAACAAAAAAAAAACCCACCAATAAGCAGCACTAAAGAAAGGAATTTTTACAGCCAAGGGATTCTAGAAAGAAAATGAATATATAACTTAATGAAAAAATAAGCCACAGCTAAGACCATTATCCAGCAGAAAACAAGAAAATGTTTGCAATTTACACACTTTTCAATAAAAACTCTAAATATTAATGGTTTTAACTCTTTAATTAAAAGACACAGGCTAGCTGAATGGGATAAGAAAACAAATTCCATCTATCTATTGTCTACAGGAAACTCATTGCAACATTAAAGATAGGCATCACCTTAAAGACAAAGGATACAAAGTATTACCAGCAAATGGGATCAAGAAGCAAGCATGCTTTGTCATCCGAGTATTTAACAAAATAGACTTCAAACTAAAATTAATCAAAAGAGACAAAGGAAGGGCAATTTATATCAATGAAGAGATAAATTTAGGTGTATATACAACCAACTCCAAGGTACCTAATTTCATAAAAAGCATACTGATGGAATTAGAGACAGATTAACACTAACCCAATAATAGTAGGTTATTTCAGCACCTCACTTTCTCCAACACATAGGTCATCTGATCAAAAAGCAATCAGAGAAACCTCAGAATTAAATAGCATTTTCCATCAAAGGGACCTAACTGATATCTATAGGATATTCCAAAACACCAAAGAATTTGCATTCTATTAAGCATCACATGGACACTTCTCTAAAATAGGCTGCATGCTAAGAAACAAAGCAAACCCTAAAAAATACAGAAAAACTGAAGCAATCCTATGCATTCTATCTTACCATTCTGCAATGAAACTTAAAACTGACATCATACAAAACTCTAAAAGTGTAAAAAGCAACTTTTTTCATTTACAGTTGTTTAGAATAAACAACTGATTAATAAATGATGAATGAGTCAAAAATGAAATTAAGAAAGAATAAAAATATTCTTGGACCTAAATGAAAATGAAAACAAAACACAACAAAACCTCTGGGGCACATGAAAAGGTGTCCAAAGAGGGAAGTTGATAGCCCTAAGTGCCTATATTAAAAAAATCAGAACATAAATGAATGACTTAATGACATAACTCAAGAATTTGGAAAAAAAAAACAGAGCAAACCAAACCCAAACAAAGTAGAAAGCAAGAATAATAAAAATCAAAGCAGAAATTAATATAATAGATTCAAATAAAACAATACAAAGAATCAACAAATATAAGATTGGTTATTGGAGAAAATAAGATCAAGAGGCCCTTCTCCCAACTAACCAAAAGAAAAAAAGAGAAACCCATATTAACTGAGTCAGTCATGAACAGGGAAAGATTTTTAACAGACACCAAAGAAATTCAGGTTATTATAAGGGAACAGTCTAAAAACCTGTTCTCCATTAAGTTGAAAATGTAAAAGAAATGGATGAGTTTCTTGATTCATTCAAACTACCCAAGTTAAACCCAGAAAAAGCCAATGACTGCAACAGACCCATAATGAAGGAGATTGAAACAGTAATAAACAGCATTCTAGAACTAAATAAATTCACAGCAGAATTCTACCAGAGTTTCAAAGAACTACAACTAATCCTTAAATTCTTAAAAAAAGACCATAAATGCAAAATTCTCAACAACATACTAGCAAACTGAACACATGTACATATCAAGAAAACTATCCACCATGATCAAGTTGGCTTTATCATGCAAATGAGGAGTTGTTTAAACATATATAATGATTCAATAAATACAATGAATTATATAGAGGGACTTAAAGACAAAAATCACATGATCATCTCAGTAGGTGCATAAATAGCCTTTGACAAAAATCCAACATGCTTTCATGATAGAAGTCCTAGCAATGTACAGATTCAATGCCATACCAATAAAAATACCTTCAAATTTTTTATAGAAGACAAAAAAATCCTAAAATTCATATAGAACTAGAAAAGACCCCAGATAGCCAAATCAATCTTGAGAGAAAAAAAATACTGGAGGCATTGCCATTCTAGACATCAAGATATATTACAGAGCTTTAGTAATAAAAATAAGAGTACTTTCACAAAAACACATATAGACCAATAAAATAGAAGATCCAAAAGTGAGTACTTGTAACTAAATCTGACATTTAACAAATAGGCAAAAACACACACTGGACAAAAAAAACCCAGCATCTTCAACAAATGGTGCTGGTAAAACTGAATGACCATATACAGAAGGATAAAATTAAAATCTTATATAGCATCCTGTAGAAAAATTAGGTACAAGTGTATCAAAGACCTCAATTTGGAGTCTGAAACACTAAAAATGTTAGAAGAAAATATAGGCAGTTTCCTAAAAGATATAGATGTAGAAAAGGACAGCATTGGTGAAGGAATTAAGGACAGCTATTGACAACTGGGAGCTCATGAGATAAAAGAGCTTCTGTACAGCTAAAAGAAACAATAAAATGAAGAAGAATCTCACATAATGGGAGAGAATCTTTGTCAGCTGTACACCTGAAAGTGGATGAATATCAAGAATATACAAAGAACTCAAACAGAGAAAAAAAACTCACTTAAAAATGGGTTCAGGATCTAAATATAGAGTTATTAGAATAAAAATGGCTGAGAAATATCAAAAGGTAGTCATCATCCTTAGCAATTAGGGAAATGCAAATTACTTTGCAGTTTCATCTCACTGTAGTTAGACTGGCTAAGATCAATAAAACAACTAATGCTAAATGATGGTGAGATGGTGAGGACAGGCACCTTGTTCACTGTTGGTGGGAATGCAAGTTGGTAAAGTCCCTCTGGAAATCCTCAAAAGACTGAACATAATTCTACCATAGAACCCAGCTATGCCATCCCCTGTCATATGTCCAAAGGACTTGCTGTTTTCTTCCACAGATACTTGCTCAGCCATGTTCATTGTTGCTTTATTCACAATGGCTAGGAAATGGAAAGAACTTAAATGTCCTTAACTGAAAATAGATAATGAAAATGTGGTACATATTATATAAAATGGGATAATAGTCACCTGTAAAGAAAAATAAAATCATAAAATCAGCAAGCAAATGGATGAACCTTGAAAAAAGTACACTGAATGAGGTAACCTAGACTCAGAAAGATAAATGCCATATGCTGTTTCTCATGTGTGTGGCTCCTAGCTCCAAATCCTCAGATGTGAATCTACAACGTTGAGTAACCACAGAAACCATGAAAGTATAAAATGACCACAAGTTGCAGGGAAGGCTTGAGAGGGTGATAGCAGGACACAGGTGATATGGGCTGGGAAATGGAATAATGGTGGATATGGGGTTCTAACCGAGGAAGAGTGAGGGAGGTCAACACATAACAAAGAGGAGTGGGGCAAATAATACCAATGTTATTTGATAAAGCCTTAAGAAATAATATTATTTTATGTTCACCAAAATTATGTATGTGGAAATTATGTTAGTTGGGCTGACAATGCTCCCCACAAGAACCATGGACTAACAAGAACCTCAGTGTCCCAAGTGAGAGCTTTTTTTGAATGATTGGTCAGGGTAGTCCAAGTGACTCCCCAAACAATATAAACTATCACTTGGTTGTATTTCAGAGTGTTGTAGACTATTAGTTAATGATGTGTTACATTTGTTTATGCTGTGGGATATTTGTTTAATGATGCAAAGATGTGTTACATTCTTTTATGTTGCAATTTGTTTAACTCTGTGAAGCTGTTTTACTTTGCCTGCCTAAAACACCTGATTGGTCCAATAAAGAGCTGAATGGCCAGTAGCAAGGCAGAGGAAAGGATAGGAGGGGCTGGCAGGTAGAGAGAATAAATAGAATGAGAAAATGAGATGAAGAGGAGTGAGAAAAGGAAGAGGAGGAAGATGCCAGGGGGCAGCCACCCAGCCACACAGACACAGAATAAGATGGAAATAAAAGATATACAGAAATAGAGAAAGATAAAAAGCCCAGAGGCAAAACACAGGTGGGATAATTTAAGTTAAGAAAAGCTGGCTAGAAGTAAGTCAAGCTAAGGCTGGGTACTCAGGCCCCATAAAGAGTAAAGAGTAAAACACCAATTACATCAGAGGTTGAATTTCAGTCCCTGTTGCTGAAGACACTCCACACTTTGGACATTGGATTCATGATTCAAGCTGTATTGACATGGGAAGCCTCTTTTTTCATTGTCTAGCTTCTACGGTTTCAGAAAATAATATACAAGCTTCCAAGAGAATGATGCAATTAATAGTCCTACCCAGCTGCCACATCTATGAACCACAGCAATGATCAGCATGGAGATGTATCTGTGAGGGAGTGATAAGTGTCACTTGCACGTTGGTGGAAACTAATGGCTGTCTAATTGGACTTAGGACCCACTCAAGAAAAGGGACATCATACCTGGAACTAGAAACCCAGATAACTTTCCAGGGTTAGTACAGTCATGGACCTTAGACAAGAATCTAGTACTGCCACCTTGCTAGAACACTGTAACTCCTTTCTGTCTTCTAAATTGAATCCTTATACCCACGGGTAAGTCTAGATACCACCCCTAATCAGAGAAACTTCTCTCTATAGCAAATGAAAGCAATACTAGGGAACAAAACTGGATACAATATAGAGATTAAACATTTGTGAGGAGCCCAGCCTCACTGGCTACATCTACATCACATCTCCGGCATCTATTGCCGAAGGAATGCCATAGAAGAGGGGGTAGCATGCTTGGTAAGAGCCAGAATACCAGGATGTCTGCTGTGAAACATCTCTCCTAGAAATGGCTGTATTTATAAGACCAGAGCAATTGTAATATCATTGGATATTCTAACATGGAATGGGGATATTTTAATTGGGTCCCACCTATAAACCAAGATCTACAGGCATCTAGTGATTGCTGGGAGAAGGAGAATTAGCCTCTTCCAGGGAAGAGTCCACTTATTGGTTATGAAATATAAAGTGATTAACCCTGAGACTACATACCCACAAACAGCACAAATGTACTAAGCATTTGTATTCATGTACTAAGCAGGTTGTATTCATGTATTTGTGCGTGCACACACACACCAATAATAATCAAGAAAGAAGAGGCTATCAATCTTTAATTTGGGGCATAGGAGTGGCTAAGTGGTAGGAAAGGGAAGCAGGAAAGTGATGTAATAAGAATTTAGAAAGCAACTTAAAAAGAAGAAGAAAATAAAAAAGTGCTGGAGTGTTTGTATAGCATGCATGAAGACCTGGGTTTAATATTGATCTCCAGTACCATATAAACCAGATGGAGCTCATACTTACAATCCTTGGACTTGGGGAGTAGAAGCAGAAGGATCAGAAGTTCAAGGTTTTCCTACCTATACTGGGAGATCCGGGGCAGCCTGGACTACTGAGACTATGTCTCACAACAAGTAAAAGTATATATATATATATATATATATATATATATATATATATATATATATATATATATGGTATATAAATACATAAATGCATAATTATTTATTTAATATTTGTATGTAAATTATTGGATTAGAGAGATAGGCCAGATTTAGAGTGATATGTGCTTCTAATACATGATTGTACTATTGAAATGACCCAGACTTCAAATTCCTAAGACCTTACCAAGGTAACATGAAATGCATATTTTTTGTCAAGGTGGTATTGTGGCTGGTGCTATACAGTTTTAAATGAATTATGAGAAAAAAGATTTAATTGTCACTCAATCACCAATTATGTAATAGTCCAACAGAATTATAGTCAGATAAGTCTGAGAGGGCTGTAATATTCAAAATGGCCAAAAAACCTCCAAAATGGAGGCTTTCTTTTTTCATGATTCTGACTAGTGTGTGTCCTCAAGAGTCCCTGTTGTTTAAACTATGGCTCACCTGTCCTAATGCTGCAAGTCTGTGGTAAATGTGAAGGTACTGATTCTGGATAATGACCTTGTGTAACATCTGGTGCTAGTTGCACATACAAGTTTGATTACTTCTCTTCTTGAAGGAGGACAGAATGGATCCTTCTACATATTTCTTTCATTAAATTCTCCATGGGAGGCTAGCACTGTCTGACCACGAAAACATGCATCCAGCAGACTAATTGATTGTTCAGGCAGAGGGACAGCGGCAGGCACAGTTTTGGCTTAAAAGCCCCAATAGATTTTAATTCTATGCTTTCTGCTTGTAAAAACACATTTTGCTTTGCTTGGTTCCCCCACCCCCAACCCCACCTCCACCCTTGATTGTGTGCCTTCTTGAGACTGGCTCTTGGAGTGATGCTAAAATGGCCCTGATCTTGCCTGCTGGTGATTTCCAGTGATGTAAGACTATCTTAGTCAGGGTTTCTATTGCTGTGATGAAGCACCATGACCAAAAGCAAGTTGGGGAGGAAAAGCTTTATTTTGCTTACACATCCACATTGTAGTTCATCATTGAAGGAAGTCAGGGCAGGGATTCAAACAGGGAGATGACCTGGAGACAGGAGCTGATGCAAAGGCCATGGAGAGGTATTGCTTATTTGTAGGCAGAAGTTTCTCTCCTGCCTGTGTATTCCCAAATACCTGGGATCTGCTTCTTAAATAATTGACTCTGAGGCTTAATATTACTTATAAATGCTCAGCCTTATTACTAACTAGCTCTTACACTTAAATTAACCCATAATTCTTACCTATGTTTAGCCACATGGCTTGGTGATTTTTTTCAAAATGACATTCTCATCTTGCTTCCTCAGCATCTGGTCGGTGACTCCTTGACTCTGCCCTCCTTCTTTCCTGCAGTCTCAGTTTGGCTTTCCTGCCTAACTTCCTGCCCAGCTACTGTCTAGTCAGTGCTTTATTAAACCAATATGAGTGACAAATCTTTACAGTGTACAAGAGGATTATTCTACAGCACTTACTGGCTTGCTCCATATGTTTTTATCAGCCTGCTTTCTTATGAGGCCAGAACCACCTGCCCAGGGATAGCATCACCCACAATTGGCTGGGACCTGCCCCAGCAATTACTAACTAAAAAAAATGATCACAGGCTTGCCTATATTCCAATATTATGTGGGCATTTTCTCAACTGATGCTCTGTCTAAGGGTTTCTATTGCAGTAAAGAGACAGTATGACCATAGCAACTCTTATAATTGGCTTGCTTACCATCTCAGAGGTTTAACAATTATCATCATGGCAGAACATGGAAGCATTCAGGCATACACAGTGTTGGAGAAGGAGCTGAGGGATCTACAACTTGATATGCAGGCAACAGGAAGTGAACTGTATCACTGGGCATAGCTTGAGCATAGGAGACCTAAAAGCCCTCCCCCATAGTGACACATTTCATCCTATAAGGCCACACCTACTCCAACAGAACCACACCTCCTAATATTGTCACTCCCTTTGGGGTGCATTTTCTTTCAAACCACCACAGGTTCTTTCCTTCTAGTGACTCTAATATCTCATGTAAAGTTGACATAAAAATAACCAGGATAAGAACAAAAGCCCAAACTTCAAGAATCCTAAAGCTGTAAGGTACTACATAACATCAAGGAGTGATTGTCTTTGTAGCATTCATAATCATTAGTGGATCTGAAAACTGTTTTGACATTGACTAGAGGCTGTAGTTGTTTTGGGCATTGGGTTCATGGTAGTGTCATCCAGGTCAAGCTGTTACCTGACCTTGATACCAAACTTTTTGTGTATGGACAAGGTCAGCCATAAAATAATAGTGTCTTTCGAAAAATTTTTTTGAGATTTTATTTTTCTTTTATGTATATGAGTGTTTGCCTGAATGTACCACTAGTATGCAGTGCCCTCATACTCCAGAAGAGAGCAAAAGATCTTCTGGAAGTGGAATTATAGACAGTTTGAAACTACCATGTGGGTGTGGGCATTGCACCTAGGTCTTCTGGAAGAGCAGCCAGTGCTCTTAACCACTGGACCATTTCTCCAGCCCCATATTGTCAGTATCTCATTGAACTTGATAGATTCCAACAGAATGAAGTTTACAACCCATGCCCACATTCCACAGTTGCCCTCTCCAGTCCTCATGGAGGACTCTATCACATCAAGCATTTATTCCTTATGAGTCTAGAGCCCTGAAAATTATTACATGCATAGATGTGTGGGAAGTTGTGATCAACCAATAGACAAGTTTGTCATGCATGGCAAGGTGATTTGCCTTAACTATCTTTAGCTTTAGCTTTAGCTGGTCCAAGTCCACCAAGTTCCAGTGCCCCCACAAAGGAAAACTGATGTAAGTGGAAGTATTTAGCCTCGTGTATCTGGTGTATGAGTTAGACATGACTGGCTTTTGACTGCAAGCTATGTGCAAGACAAAAGAGACATCTTATATATCTATTGCAACTGTCACTACTTGCAACCTAATTCAGACATTAGGGCTCAGGCCATGGCATATTGGAAGAGAGAAATTCATCTGATGGTATATATATACCAGACTACTGACCTTAAATATATAGGCAAAAAAAAAAAAAATGTGGGCAAGTACTGCTGACTATTTAAATATCCCCAGGGTTTGAGAATTACCAAGATTAACAGGAAGAAATAGGAACAAGCTCTCTGCAGTGAATTAATCTCTCTTCACATCTGTTGGGTAGAGTCAGTCTCAAACATTGGCTTTGGGACTAGTTTTTCATGACCCATTATTGTAAATAATTTGTCCTGTTAAAATAGAAGCAAGGGAGAGAACTCATGCTGCCACCCGCAGGTCCTGGTACTCTGTGTACACAATGTCATTAATCTTCTCATCAGACCCAAGAGGTGCATGGCATAATATCCTTTTACAGGAGAGAAAGGTAAAACTCAGACTGTGACCCTGTCTGAAGTAACAAGGAAGGACGGGAATGAAATTCCATTAGGTCTGCACAGACAGTGTCCTCATTCCTATGGTATCTGCTCCTACCATACTGCAGGCCTTGTTGAAAAGAAACAACTTCTGTCATAGCACGTTTTGCCTCTATGATGCTTTCATGTATAGTATTTGTATGTGTCCATGTGTGTCCATGTACCTATAGGTATACTAGTGTGTGTGTGTGTGTGTGTGTGTGTGTGTGTGTGTGTGTGTGTGTAGAGCAAAAGTCTTCCTTGATGCTTGTTTTTCTTTTCTCTCTCTCTCTCTCTCTCTCTCTCTCTCTCTCTCTCTCTCTCTCTCTCTCTCATCTCTATTATTAATTTGGTTTCTCAAGATAGGGTTTTACTGTGCAGCTCTGGCTGTCCTGAAACTCACTGTGTAGACCAGGCTGGCCTTGAACTCAGAAATTTGCCTGCCTTTGCCTCCCAAGTGCTGGGATTGATTGAAAGAGTACACCACCAGCTTGAGGCTCCTTGGTATCTTTCAACAGTATTGAGACAGGATCTCTCACTGAACCTGGAGCTCACTGATTCAGCTAGATTGGCTGGCTGGCAAGTTCATGGAATCTGCCTGTCTCTACCTTTCCAGTGTTAGAGTTACAAGCACGTGCCACCACATCCTGCTTTTTCTAAATCCAGGCCCCCATGCTTGTGTGGCTTGTGTGGTTTGTGTGGCTTGCATTTCCTGAGTGAGCTCTCACCCATCTCTGCCCCCTTACCATTCTCAAATAGCTCATCATTATTGTTCCTGGTCCCTACTTGGTAGTCAATGCTGAAACAGAATGATAAAGTACACTTTGTCCCCAACTTTTCCATCTATCTATGCTTGAAGGTTGCCATTGGCAATAATTCTGACATTTCCGAGGTCACCTCGCCTCCTCCTTTCAACACAGAGACACAGTCTGGTTCCACAATTCAAAGTGAAAAAGCAAAATGACAACAAATGTCAAGTACAAGAACGATTCTTTGAGACAGAGCACTAAGGGAGCGAAGCTGTTAAAATTTCCTTCTCCCTCGCCTTTCTAGTTACCAGTCTGTGTCCTCCTCCTGCTACCAAAGGCAACAGTGTCACAAGCAATGTTTCCCAGCACACACAGGACACAGACACTGAAGCTGTAGCTCTGGGTCTGCCCACAGGAGACTGCAGATCATTCTTTCCTGGGCATGGTAAGGACTGAGGAGCGCCCTCACTAGGATTTGTGTGTGAAGCAGGGACAAGGAGATAAAGGCTCTTTATTAGTTATGTAATTGAAGCTCTTGTATATTTATTTGATCTTGGGTAAGTGGGGCTATCTTTTCACTTGAAACAAAATCACAGAACAAGGCAACTGGAAAGGAAAAACATCATTTAAAGAGAAACTGAGCTGGGCTGGGTTATAACCAGTACATAGAAACTCAAACAGAGACAGAACTGAAGCTCCATCCAGCAGTGCAAAGGCAGCAAGGAAGGTATACATTCTATATGCATTTATCTTTCATCACTGCTCACGCTGAAGCATAGCAAAGCTTGCCACGGATATAAAAACACAGTGTGGTGCTGGCTCTAAAAACACAAACCATCTTTGTCATTGATGAAATAGAAAAGCCCAACCACTGGTCACACTTCTGTTCTGATAAGCTCATCCTTGCCATCTACTCACTGATTTCTGAGAATATCCATTCCTCAAATCTCTTCCACTTCATGCTTCTCTGTGACACATTCATCATCTTCTGGATGGAAAGCACGTGGCTTGCTTCCCTGCCCTTCACATGTCATGAATGTGCTTTTGATCTTCAGTCTTTTCTGGTAGCTGCATGATCATGTATGGACTTTTAAAAACTCAAGTTCTGAGGAGGACTGTTTTGCCTTGGGGGTAACTGTCAAAGTGTGAAATTTGACATTCTGAATGTATCTTCTATCTTCTCAAGTGATTGAAGGTTCTACTGTGGAGCTAAGAATTACAAAACAGGTATATTTTATTAAATAATGCAAAAGAATACAGAAATCAGTGGGAGTGATATATTGAGAAAAACTGTATTTACTCTGGCAACATAAGGGAGATTTAGGGACTTCAGAGGATTGATCTGAACCAAATCTATCTTGTCTTTTTCTTTCCTAACACATTGTCCAATGTGTGCTTAACAATGCCAGTTTGCTTCTGCTTCCAGTCCTGCCTGCCAAGAGATTTGCCTCGTCAGCAGTCTGCATGTCTGCTGGCCTTACTCTGAGTGACTAACACTTCATTTTTGTCTGGTTTATCTCACATTAACTGGGATAACTGTGATAAGCCATGGTAATGATAGAAATGCTACATCAGTCACTTAGACATTTTCCACCCAAATATGATTGTCTTTCTTCTCAGTGGGCATTACATCTACTTCTCTTCTGGCCATTACTTCTACTATACAGCACTTACATTCAAATCCCAAGAGTAGGTAATGGCAAAGGTGTTAAAGAAGTTTGATCAAATTTCTTACTTGGGAAAGCAATGAAAATGTGGGAGAGAGGGTAGTTATATTCATATAGGGCAAGAGGTAAATTCTGCCAGATACAATATTGTTTGCTTTATCAGCTAATTATCAAGTCCATAAATCTGTATGAAGGAGATATGTAAAGCATATGGCTAATGTCAGGCCAAGAAACTGAACACATGTGGCCCCATTAAAGCAACCTCAACTTGGACATCTGCCTTTATATTAACATTAAAAGGTCCAGAACATGGCAAAGTTCTCTTTAAATTCTAATGATATCCAAATAGGATATAGGTCTAGAACAAGGTTTGATGATGACTTATGATTTTATACAATATACCCAGTCTGTAAAACTTGTCACAACTTCTCTTAAGATGTGGAGCATGAAGGCAGGTGACTCTGGAGAGCAAAGACACTGGATGACCTTCTCAGTAGTGTTTCCTCTCTGGGGAATATGACCCAGAAAGTGCTAAGTATGCTGAGACTCTTCCATTCTCAAAGCCTAGGGCTTCTTCCCTGTCATGGTCCTGGTAGTTATCATCATCTACAAGTCAGCAAGTGTGGCAGCCAAAGGGGACAGACAATAGGGACAGCCACCAAAATGCAACTAGCACTTTCAACTGCAAATTCTTCATTTTTGTCTCTTGCTTCAAGATTCCATTTTACTGGACTTCAGAAAAATCACATTCAATTTTAATTTGTCCTTATTTGCATTTATTACTACTAAAACAGCATAGATATGGTGTTATTACTGTGATAATTCCCTCTGTGATACAGAGGGAATTAAAAAACATCTTGTGATTGCAGTAGAGTGAAGACAAGAAGTTTGTGTTCATCAAGAAGGCCTTCCCTATATTCTTTGATTAAAAAAATTCTTTTAACTTGACTTTGCATTTTGTTGTAAGTGCTAACCTAAATGTTAAACTACCAATGATAGCAGTTGATTTGACAGGTTCTGACAGGAATATATAATCCTCATCATCTTCAGAGACAGAGAATTTTTTTCAAGCAGGCATGGGCACAGATGGTTAATGCAGAGTTGCTTTTTTCTGCAGATGCTGTCATTTTCTACTCAGTAAAACATTTAATGACCTGGAGATTTCCCCCACTACGCCTTACATAAATCTCAGGATCACCATGTTTAACAGCTCGAGGGAGAAATGCAAATAAATTGTGATGCAAGAAAATCTTGAGGGCCAAAGATGCCCTTTTCTCTCAGACAGACCAATGCTCTGTGTGTTTGTTGCCCTTGATGTTCAGCTCATGTCCTGGCTGTTACTGTTACTGTGATATTAATTTGGCATGCAGACACTCTTTTATCTGTAAAGCTGTAAAGAGACTCAAATCATTCTATAACAATAGGTCTGTGGTGCTATGCCTGTATGTTCTGGGTATCATTGATAAGCTACTTTTATAGCTTTCCCACTTCCTTGGTGGCATTTCTTTTTTGCCACCAAGGGAGGTTATAGATTGTTATACATATCAGCAAAGGAGAGGAGTGATCCATGCTATAGTGAGGAATAGACTCAGCAGGATTGTGCACAGGAATGTCAAAACCTCTGTGTTACAGATGGGAAAACCAAATGCATGAAAAAAGTAGTCTGTTTGATATCACTGTAGCAAATCATCACAACATAGTTACCTAAGGACATCATACACTTTGGTTGCAAGACAGAGAAATCAACTTCAAACCAACTGGGAAACTTCTATGCTGTCTAGCTGTCATAGTGCCGAAAGGTGATGCAGGTTGCTTGGGGAGAGAAGATATTAGTGGTCTTGTCAAGTTCTGGGCCCTGCATTCGACAATACTGCAGTGCATCTCATATGCAGGAGGTTTGATAGGATGGGTCCCTTTCTCTGACTTTCTCACCTTCTACTAAGAGCCAGGAAAGGTGTTGGATTCTTAGGTCTCATCTATAACTTACTCTTTTGCCTCTTTCCTTTAGTATTAAACTAATGGTTACAATGGGGTCCTCCGGGTAATCCACAACACCTCAAAGTCCTTAGCCACAGATATATCCTCAAAGCCTTTGTCTTAGGTAAAGCAGTAAAGTAACAGGTTTTAGGGTGAGAACTTGCTTTCCTGGAGTGGGGTGTAAGCATTGTGGCAGCCTGCAGTTGTATATATGGGAGGCATGTGGCTGACCTCTTTAATCTCAAAATCACTGAGAAAAAGAATAAACTATACAGCAAGCATACCTGGTGTTACTGTTACTGACTACTGTGGTGATAAACAACTGTTCATAATGGCTAATGTGATGGCCCAGTTTCAAATATTCTAAATGATGTAATTTGGACCTTTCCATCTTTCCTTTACCAGAGTTGCATTCTTCCTGTAGATGGGTTAAGTTATTAACTTAAACAATTCTCTACTGGTATATATTCATTGTAGTGAATGTATTTTATGAAGTCTGCTCTTCTAGCTTGGAGCCATCTTCTAATTTTATACAGATAGCCAATATCAGATCATGAAAATGAAGTCTATAAAGTATTTTTTATTTATAATTTTAAAAGGATAAAGCACCACTATTTAAAATGTGAATATATTATTTTTCTATAATTTATAAAAGACATTTGGGGATATTGAAATACATTTGAAAAAGGTACCAGTGGTCTTCCTCCTTATATTTCACTCGGTATTGTCATAAAACTATATTTTAAAAATTATGTGCATTGAAATCACATAGTCTATCTGACTTTATGTATTTAAACTGGCCAATAAAACAATACTGAGATTATGCATGAACACAGAAAGTGAAATTGATGATAGATGAGGACATGCTTGCTAAGCTACTGGAAGGAGAAGAACTAGAATGAAGTGATATGACACAGAACAGCCTCACCACAAGGTCTGGATGGGGTAGGGACATGGTAGTGGCTGTTTAGCAAGGGATGAAATTATACCACACAGGTCCACACTGTGTGATGCTCAGGTGTGGAGTCAAATAATCCTTATTTTCTGGAGAAGATTCTAGTGTCTTTTACAATTTATACCCTATTTGTGCAAAGTTATCAAAGTTAATAAAAGTCATTTCCCATTATTAAAATTCCAAGCAATCCTGGCAATTCCCATGACAAAAATATTTTCTGGTTCATGCTGAAGGACTTTCAACATGTCCACAGTTTTCTTGGATAGTTGAAAACTGGCTTTTCAAATGTTAAGGAGTTCACCTTTGTTTATGAGCTCTGGTTACCCATGCACATTAAAACACATATGTAATGCTGTTTCTAGCTCTGATCCCAATAACTGCATCTTCCAAATGCAGACTATATGCACCTGTGTGGTCAGTCACTCCTTGCCAGACAATGCTTCTACCTTTGTCATAGGTTGAAATTTCTCTAGCTGAAGTCTACACAGATTTTTGGAGGCAAAATAACATTTACAGATAATATAAGACAACAAATGGATAACTCCCAAGTTATCTATGTACACAGTTTTACTTGGTTGCATCTTCTATTACTAAGGGTCTACTAAATCCATAAGTCTATAATGTCACAGCTGTCTATCTCATTTGACACTTTGAATAATATTTCTTGGTATACGTACATTTTTTTCTTAACTAGTTCCACCATGTGTTTTTCTGAACAGATTTTAGGAGTTCAGTGTAATTGTCCTCATCTTGATCATTTTCATTGGCATGAGGATGTACCTTGAACATGACAGAGACTGATAAACACAGACTGAACAGCTAAACAAATTTCCACCAAGTCTGAGCCCTTCTAGAAACCAATCCCCAGGCATTCCATATTCTACCCCATGACAACATTTCCTTAAGTAAGGGGTATTGGACTGTATTCAGTTAAGACAAATTGTCTTTGTAAATTCATGAGAGACAAAGTAAATTAGTTAACAGTCTTTTATTCTATGCTAATCTCAAAGCATTCTGTGATTTGAAAACTTGTATGAACCCATGGAAAAAGAAGAAAGCTACTAGTTCAAACAAAAATGTTCCTTTCTGAAAAGCAGCACATTCTGGTGCTGTGACATAAGTCCATATATGTTATGTTCATATGCTGAATAAATTCTATTATGGATAAGATTGAATTTTTACTGGAATTCTTTTTTTAAGGATACTGGAATTCTTAATCATCAAAAAAAAAAGATTCATTAATTTGACTGACAAGAATTGTAGGACTATCTCCTTTTGTTTCAACATAGCTGAATATTCCCCTGTAAATTCAATTGTGAACACTATTAAATCATTAATCACTGATTTAAAAAGATCATGAAGTAATGTTTTAATCTTAAGTAGGACAGTGTTACTTTCCTAAGCTCATATAGAGACATAGAATCAATCGACTTCAAGCATTTTAAATAAGTTTCAAGTTGGTGAAGACAGAAAGAAGATAACATTCATTAAAAATAAATACTAGTTTATTATCTACAATGTTATTTACAAGGTCCAAACACTGGAGAGGCCTTGCTAATGCTTTCTTAGAAAACAAATAGTAGAATCTTGAAGGAATGACAATCAAAGGGAAGATTAGGTGTTTCGTTTCTGCTATAAGTGGATTGCCAATAAATGACACTTATTTTGTTGATGAATATATCCATCACATTTCCATTCTTTAAGCAAATTAGTTTAGAGTTTATTAAAAGATTGATGTGTTTCCACAGATGCTTGTGTTAATTCTGTGGACATTCTAAGTGCTGCCTAAGTTCCTGTGTTGACTTTCAGTCCTGAGTTTTAGAAATCTTGATACTACTTCACACTAGGGTTATATACAATATGGAGATGGCTTCATCTTCACAAAGACCTTGTGATCAAAGCAGAGATGGGAAAAGACACATGGGGGGAGGGGAAAATAGATAGTGGATTTTGATGTTTTTTTGTTTTTTTTTTTTTCTATTTCTGTGAAGAGTGTCATGAGGATTTGGGTTGGGATTGCATTGAATCTATAAATAGCTTTTGGTAGAATAGTCATTTTTATAATACTAATTCTATCAATCCACAATCATGGGAAGTCTTTCCATCTTTAAGAGTTTTTCTCAAACTCTTTATTCAGAGATTAAAATTTTATTATAGAGTTATTTTTATCTCCTTTGTTATGTTTAGTCCTAGATGCTTTTTTAAGATTATTGTAGATAGGACTATTTCTATGATCTTTTCAGCATGCTTGTTATCAGTCTGGAGAAAAATTACTGATTATTTAAGTTGATTTTGTATCCTGTTACTTTGCTGAATGGATTGATCCTTTCTAGAAGTTTTCTGATGGAATTTATGGGATATCTTCTGTATAATATGGTGCTACTCCTTTGTAAACCCTATCAATCAATCATAACAATGACTAACAGGGAACACTAATCTCAGTGGTTCAGTAGTGGCAATTTTAACTTGGGGATAGCCAACAACTGTCAAGTTAGATATAAGGCAACCTTAATAGGAGGAAATTCATGTCTGAGACTGTAAACCTAGCCAAATATCTATGTCTGGAGAGAGGTCATAGATCCTAGAGGAGAACCTACTGCTGCCATTTTGTTAACCAGTATAGTTTCTAACTCTTTTCTAAATGCTTACTTTTACACTTATAGGTACATGTAGTTCATACCTGTTGTCAAAGAAGCTTCTTTTACTAGAGATGGAGTCTATTATAGAAATTCACAACTGGTTAAAATACAGAGAATAAGTGACTATGATTAACATATCAACAATACAACTGCTACACCTAAAGTTCAGGGAAAATTGAGGAAGAGAGGGCAAAAAGATTGAAAGAGCCAGAGGATCTGGACACCTGAGGTTATAGTGTCTTTTATATGTATGAAATTTATACTTATGTCATCAAACAACACCTGAACAATTACAGCACACATTGACTTGCCAATATGGACAGAGGAAAACTCATAATGCACTACCTGTAGATGAAGAACCATCAATGGATGCTGAAAGAAAGAGAAGCTGTTTTCTTTAGGGACCACTAGTCTCCTGATATATTATCTAATCCCAATTAGTCAGCCCTAAGCATATAAGCACAACACTAAATGGACTCGGTAGCTTATAACACAAACACACACACACATATACACACACACACACAAGAGAGAGAGACACAGAGACAAAGAGACAGATAGAGACAGAGATAGAGAGAGAAAGAATGAGAGAGAGCCCAATAATAATTAAATCATGGATTTGAGAGGGGGTATTAGAGGACAAGGGAAGAGTTGAAAGGGGGTGGGGTAAGGGTAGAAATTATGCAAGTACTCATTTCATGTATGAAATTCCTGAAAATTTTAAATAAAAAATGCCTTGTTAACCTTTTTGTCTTGTTGTCAAATTAGTCTCAATTTGTTAAAAAATGATATGCAAATGTCCCATTGCTATGTGGCTATTTAATAAATAAATATCCCAACCATTTTTGAAATGTATCTGATCTCACTATCTCTCTTTTTAAAAATCTTTTTGAGATAGAATCTTGTGTTGGCTAGGCTAGCCTTGAACTTGCTATGCAGCCAAGAATGGCCCTGGACTCCTGAGTCTCCTGCCCAACCTCATGAGTACTGGAATTGCAGGCAGGCACCACCTTGTCCAACCATCCTGTAATTTTTACTGTCCATGTGGAGTTTCTCTCTGCTAGAGTTGATTTTGTCTTGTAGAACAAGAGTTCTGAATCTTTCCATCTTCTTTGCTTGTAGCATTTTTTCTTCTATAATTTTCTTTACCTTTATTGCTCGTGACAGATGATGTCATCCCTTGGTCCAAATACTTTCAGTGATCTTTTTAGAGTGGCTGAAATGGTGAGAGTCAGGAATTAGGATAAACAAGAATTATGTAGTCAGCTTGTTGAAACTGAGCATCTGGATCTTCAGTTCAAATGTTTCTGACTAAGGTTTGGCATGGGGTGAGGTTTTGAATTTTCAGTTTTCATAGCACTTCAGCCATTCTGATGCAGGTGGTAGAGACTAACATTCTGAGCAACTCTGCTTTAAGACTGACTGAGCCCCTGACTCTGAGGCCTACTTTTCCATGAGGAGCTATTTAGCTCTATAGTATCTGTGATGCTGTAACATGCCCCTTCCTTTATCATCAATCTTATGGGGATTTCCTGTCTGTCTATAGTATCTGTCTATCTACCGTACAATAAGCCTCTTCTAAATTAATAGCTAGAAAAAGTCACAGGAACTTACTTTGCTCATGAATTTTTGATTTGGCCGAGTGCAGTGTGTTGTCTAGTCTCTCTGACTTCATGTGGTAATGGAGACAGTGTCTATTGACTGGATATCCACTGCCAACATGTCTCACTCACATGGTGGGGAAGCTAGTTCTGGGGGTTTCCCCATCAGATTCTTCAGAGTGGCTCGGCCTTCCCTACAAAATGGCTCCCTTAATGTATTCTGGTTGTCAAGATGTCAACCAATGGATTTTAGCAAATAAACTACATAGGGGTTTAAAGTCAAGGAGATGTGTCCCTCACATTGTAGCCTTTGCTGAGCAAGTATTTGAAAGACTTGATGACTACCTTAGAAATCATACAATAAAACTGAATAGGAGAGCCAACCAGGATCTGCAATGCTGCTCCTGTTTAACCTTTGCTGTTTTCTAGGTCTAAGTGCTGCAGAGTAAGGCAGATGAGTAGGCTCCTAGGAACTGGATGTCCTCACTCTGCCTCATATGTAAAGATGATATGTGTTAGTAGCTTTTTGTTGCTAATGTCAACAAAGAATTGAAACAAATAATGACTAATGATTTTAGTATAAGTATAGTTTTACAACATTTGTGTAAAGGAATTGAATTTGTCAGAATTCAGTACATTACAAGTCCCTCTTTAAAGTCACAGACCCTTAGCCTGGGCTGCCAAATTATTTATTTGCAATTTACCATTATTGATCTATTATTTCCCTTTGTCAAAGAGAAATTCAAACACTAGGACCCATGTAATAGCTTCACTCAAATCTGCTAGATGACTAAGTAATCTCCCTTCCCTACTTTGAGACCTCAGTAGCTCACTATAATAAAGGGGAAAGACATCGAGGAGAGTTAAATAAAGCTGTTTCCAAACCAGCAAAGGAATCTGGCTTCAAAACAAATGACTGTAGTTCATTATAATTCAGCCTATCTCAGCTACTTAAGTTCTCCCAGGCTACCTCTGTATTCCTAGCTACAGTACAAGGGGAGCATTGTAATTCTAATAAATAATGTATAATTAATTAGCATTTCCAAACTCATATTACCCTTCACATATAATTGTCTTCTACCTACCCAAACAGCAGGTACTAATGAGATCAGGTTTTTGTCTTGGAGCGATCAGCGCCTGTTATTTGGTAATTATGGAGTGCTTAGGGAGTGGAACTCAATTTCTGTAGGTTTATCCATTTAAAATCAACCTTGTTACTACACAATGGATAGATTTTTTTTTTTTTTTTTGGCATGGAGAATCTTATTTAACAAAGTTAGAGAAAAGGGATTCTCGCTCTAAGGGAATTTTAGTATGTACTACCTAAGAGAACTCAATCATCCTGAATTAAATAGAATAGAGAAGTCAGAGATGCAGGCTGCATTTTAGAGCAGGGCTTTGTCTGCAATTGTGATGAACATTTAGCTTTACTCAAGGAAGTTTAGATAAATACATGTTTGTTTACGTGCATGAACTAGAGTTTTAGAGTCTACATGCACATGCATCCTTACTTGTTAGACATAAACTATTACTGCAATACCTATTTTCTTTTTTATGCCTTCCAGGTCTTATTCAATGATCTACTATTCTCTTAAGAAATAGGCCTGAATGCAGAGATCCATGACTAGGTCCTGGGTGGAGCTCCTGGAGTCTAATTAGTGAGAAAGAGGAGGGTTTATATGAGCGAGAATTGTTGAAACCAAGGTTGGATAAAGCACAGGGACAAATAGCCAAACGAATGGAAACACATGAACTATGAACCAAAGGCTGAGTGGCCCCCAACTGGATCAGGCCCTCTGAATAGGTGAGACAGTTGATTGGCGTGATCTGTTTGGGAGGCATTTAGGCAGTGGTACCAGGTCCTGTGCTCATTGCATGAGTTGGCTGTTTGAAACCTGAGGCTTATGCAGGGACGCTTGGCTCAGTCTGGGAGGAGGGGACTGGACCTGCCTGGACTGAGTCTACCAGGTCGATCTCAGTACTCGGGGGAGGCTTTGCCCTGGAGGAGGTGGGAATGGGGGGGGGGTGGGCTGGGAGTAACGGGAGGGGGCAGGAGGGGGGAGAACAAGGGAATCTGTGGCTGATATGTAGAACTGAATGGTATTGTAAAATAAAATAAAAAGAAATAGGCCATTGAAGTACAGTCACTATTTCTGGCATGATTGTTAAAGATGAGCAGATAGAGGTTTACAGGAGGCAGCAGGGTAATGACTGGGAGGAAGGTCTGAATACTGTGAGGCACCTCTTGCAACTTGCCTTCAAGGATGCTATCCATGTGCATGTAAACTGTGTGCTTGACGTTTTCAAAGCTCCCTGCTGCTGTGTCTTTCTTCCTCTTAATCTAGACTTTCTTGTGACCAAAATAGTTGCCTGAAGCTGACTAGCATCCTGGCCATAAGTCAGGGGGAATGACCCTGTTAGCATTCAACAATAATGACAATACCTGGCTATTCATGAGGGTCATTTTGGAGACCTTCTTCATGCACAGCCCTCTGAAACTCATTTCACATCTAGTCATCTAATGGCTTCTGGGAGAGGGGCTCAGGAACCTGGTCATTCTAACTGTCAATCAGGTCCAGGGACCTATGCTACAGTCAGTTTGTTTAACTAATTTAAACTTAGCTGTGCATAAAGGTAACACCAATGCATACCATATGCATGAATGGTGAAAACTAAACTATTGCTTCATTTGGCAGAGTGAATTCCATCTCATTAGAACACATAGTGTCTTCTGGAGGCAGACTACAGAGATTGAAGAAGGAACAAAAATACTGTCAGTTCTCCAACAGTAGTTCAGTTGGATAAACATAACATATCATAGATTCTCCCAAACCACCTGTTGCCTTTACAGGAAAAGACACACATTAATGTGTGTGTGTGTGTGTGTGTGTGTGTGTGTGTGTGTGTGTGTGTGTGTGTATTTATGTATATTACAAGCATTATTTCCTTGCTTAGCTGGGGATTCTAGGTCAAGATCTCTTCGTGTGATTTCTCAACTCCATTCTGATCCCTTAGTGTTATGTTGGTCCCGGTTGTAGTAACTATTTAGTGAGAGTGACATGATGCCAATGAAACTGTGAATGATGTTCAGAATTGAGGAAGCTGGGGTAGTGAGACTGTCAGGGCACAAGTTACCATGATTGTATGTGGGTGGAGAATGGCAGAGTTCAAAGTAGGAAATAGGTCAGGGATAAACAAAGGTTCTAAATAAGTGAAAGAGTGGAGACTTTTATTTGAATTAGAAGTTGAAGTTACTTGTCTATTAGAAAGTGAGTGCCCTAAATACTCAAACCTACAGTGAGTCTGGAGCTGGAAGAGATGCCTTCAGCTGAATGCACAGTGGAAGGTAGCAAGCTAAACAGTGACAGATCATAAATGGCTTCATTACTCAGTCTGAAAGCTTTACTTTTCCAAAGCTCTTGCTCTTTCAGAGGTCAGAGGGCCTATGCATGGTCCTGGGTTTTAAAATAAACTTAAGTAATCACTCACTTTACTATTACTATAAAAGTAGCTATTAGGCTTCAACTCTATTACATCTCTAAAACATATCCCTGTATTTATTCTGTTCAATATCATATATAATTTATCTCATTTTAGGGTATTTGCCCCTAAGTTTCTACAGGAGATGCTTCCAGGACCCCAAAAGAAATAAAAACCTGGACAGGGTCACATGTCTTCTATAAAGTGTTTTAGTATTTGCATATATACTAAACACTTCTTCCAGTATACTTTAAGTCACTTCCAGATCACTTAGAGCTTCTCATGTTACATAGTTATTATGTGAACAGATGTTGCAATGCATTATTTAGGAAATAAGAAAAGGTCTGTAAATGTTTAGCTCAGATACATTTTCCCAAATATTTTTGATCTAACTCCAGTTAAATCCATATATGCACAACCTAATGATATAAAAGGCTTATTATATTTAGCATTACAATACCAAAACTTATCTAAGTTTTTTTCGTGAATTTGAATGTTTTTTTGTTTTGTTTTGTTTTGTTTTTGTTTTTGTTGTTTTTGGTTTTTCGAGACAGGGCTTCTCTATGTAGCTTTGTGTCTTTCCTGGAACTCACTTGGTAGCCCAGGCTGGCCTCGAACTCACAGAGATCCGCCTGCATCTGCCTTCAAAGTGCTGGGATTAAAGGCGTGAGCCACCACCGCCCGGCATGTTTTTTTTTTTTTTTTTTTTTTAATGAGAAATATCTTCAGCAAAGATAAGGCTCCTAGGGATAGTCTCTGGGACTTCCAAGCTGCATGATTAATACAAAATCCAGCAAAATTTAACACCAGCCACTCCAACATCAGTGGGAAAATGAGGCAGATGGGAATCATGGTTCAAACATAAGCCTTTCTTAGATTGACCCTACTTATGTCCATGGGCATTGATTGAGGCATGTAGGCATTCTGCCATAGTTCTTTCATCATACCAACAACACAAAATTAGCGTGTACATGATATTTGCATAGAAGTCAGATGTTAAAGTAAATTTGCTTAGCATATAATTTGCATCCCATTAATGTTTCTATTGAGAAACTCTTAATATATTAAAGGATCTTTCACCTAGTTACTATTTTTTTGTATATTTAATAATGTAATTTCCTTTTGATGCCTTTACTTAGAATTCTTCAGTCTCTCTCCCATCCCAGTGAGAGGAAAGAAACTATGCCCTATCATCAAGAAGATAAAATCAGCAATAAAACAACCACTATAGATCAGCTGGTGCCTTTTCCTTTTGACAATATGCTTCATTTTGATAACAGAAGGATTTGGTCACCTTGCTCAACCCAATTCATATTCCGTACAGGGTCATAAATGAGTAATGAGAAACTGAATTTCCACAGTGGCATCTTGAAGGAGAACCAGTGTAGCTGTGGTTATCAACCTCCAGATAATGGCTTTTCAAAGCAAGGCTACAGGAACTAAGCCTCAAAAATTATAGATTGTGTGGCTTCCTTTTCCAGTGTGTGGAAAATAGGAAACTTACTTGTTTCCCAAGACTCCTTTTTTGATAACATGCTGTCGTTTTCTAAAACTCACAAGGACTTGGAATGGTGGACTTATTGAGAATCTCCAATTTACCTGGCTCTCCAAATTGAGATGGGTATGGGATCTCAGAAAGGACATTCACAGCAATTTCATATATTATGTTTTATAATCTCAACTAATATTTGATTATCTAGATTAAAGATGTAGCTCATGGCACATGTATGTACCTTTTAGGATGTGATACAGGAATTTATAGCCACTTAAAATGACAACTAAGAATGTTATTTCCCAAATTCTGTTTCTTGTTCAAAAAGTCCTTATTGCTTATTAAAGTAGCTATTTCACTGATTTGAAACATCTGTGTACAGTCCATGTCCTGTTTCCTCTTCAAGATTGAGAACTTTCATGACAGATCTTTTTTCTAATGATGGGAAAGGTGTTTCTGGTTTGAGTATTAAAGCTAAACTTTGGTGTGGAGATAAGACTTCAGACTTGATATAGTGAGAGAGAAACTGAAGTTCCCTGTTTCCCATCTCTCTTATAATGGATGGTGAATGTAAAGCTTGGATACAGATTATCACCTGTTTGACAGTTAAATATTTGAGGATGACTTTGCCAGGGGTAAGATAAAAAGATATTTATTATCAATAAAGAAGTGAAAGACATTCTAGTAGAGAATAGTTAGTATCATTCCTAACTCTGTTTTCATTTTGTAGAAACCAAAAGCTCAAAGTTCATCTCTGCAAAGATAATTTAGGCTTTGAATTTTGTAAGTCTCTCAAGGTAAAATACAACCAGCATTAATTAAAGTAGTCTTGCTTATAATTTTGCCTGTTATAGGTTTAGAAGAATATAACAAGCAGGAAACAAGTGCCATGAAGACAAACAAACAACAACAACAAAAAGGCTTTGTAAGCTCAGATTGCTTCAAATTACTCAGCTGACTGCACATTTGTGTTTGAGCTCACTAGTTTAGGGCTTATTGTTCATGTGTGTCAGAGCTGTGTATATGCCATTCTAACGTCAACAAGCACACCCTGAATTTTCACCTGTCTCTTTAGGCTTTTGTATGGTTCTTTCTTTGTCTCTGCTGACTACTCATTACTCAGACTTTTGAATTCATCCATTACTGAATGGGTTCACTAGAGATTTACCAGGGAACTTGTCTTCTTGCTCTCTTCAGTATGTCCAACCTTTTGTACATTATGACCCAACATCATTATGTGAAAAGTTTAAAGTTAACACTTTGAAGACTGTATAATCAAATTACAAAACACACACACACACACACACACACACACACACACACACACACACACAGAAAAAAAAACCCTTGCAACTATGTCGCATACTGTTTGTAACTAAGTTTATGATTTGATGTTGATGTTGGGTCATAGTCACATCCCTCTGCAGAACACAGGATCTCAGGCTGTAGGCAACAGGTTTAACTAGCCTACACTTCTAAGTTGCTAGCGGGGCACACTGTCCACTAGACATTTTAAGTAGAACATACCTCATATTCATCTCTGTCTTCCTTAAACCTACTCTAGAGTTTGTATTCTCAAACACAATTCCTGATGTCACTGTCAACTACTGTTAGGTATTCATGATAGTGTTTTAGTCAAGAATAAACTATATAGAGGTTGTGGTCCCTTAAGGTTACAATGGAGCTGAAAAATTCAAATCATATAGTATTTTACTGAATCTTTTCCATAGCTAGTCATGTTTAGATGTACAAATAATTAACATTATGTCACGATTGCTTATAATGTTCAGAATAATTATATGATATGCAGGTTTGTAGCCTAGGATCAGCAGGCAGCTCCAGCCAGTCTGGCTTGTTAGGAAGCTCTAGCTTGCTATACATATGAAATCACCTGGGAATGCACCTTCATAACAGTCTCCAAAGGTGACACAAGACTGTAAGTTGCTCATCTTCCTCCCACTTCAATGGAGCCTCCAAATCATGCTTCTCAGACAAGGCATTTGTATCCGCAATGTCAAGGTGTGTGTAATAGTTTAGGCAATATATTATCTCCTGTTTTAAATTTTTTAATACTTTTTGTGATAGAATCTGCCAGCTCTGATTGGACCAAGAGAACCTTCATCCAGTAACTAATGGAAGCAGATGCAGAGATCCACAGCCAAGCACCAGGAGTCCAGTTCAAGAGAGGGAAGAGGGATTCTATGAGGGGCATCAAGGGGCATCAAGATTATGACGGAGAAACCTACAGAGACAACCCAAAGCTAGTGGGAACTCATGAACTTTAGACCAACAGCTATGGAGCCTCCATGAGACTAGACTAGGTTTTCTGCATAAATGAGACAGTTGTGTAGTTTGGTCTGTTTAAAGGAACCCTGGCAGTGGGATCAGGATCTATCTCTGGTGCATGAGCTGGCTTTTTGGAGCCCATTACCTATGGTAGGACATCTTACATAGCCTTGATGCAGGGGGAAGAGCTTGGTCCAGCCTCAGCTGAATGTACCAGGCTTTACTAACTCCCCATGGGAGGCCTTATCTTTTTGGAGGAGGGAATGGAGGGTGGATTGGTGGGAAAGGCTGGGGCAGGGGAAAAAGGAGGAGGGAAAGGGGGGATCTGTGGTTGGTAGGTAAAAAGAATAAAACATTTCTTAATAAAGAAAAAAGAAGAGGGAAAAAAAGATTTTTGCCTCATTTCCTTGTGTCAGGTCCTCCCCATATATTCTCTACTCTATACCACTATGCGCGATCTATGCACAACAAATATAAGTCTTTTATTTTCTTATTGCAATTCTGTCTCAGTTCTCTTAGTCTGTAAGTTTAAACAAACACATTAGGACAAATTTGCTAGGAAAAGTCCTCAGTCACGTGGTTCTAAATTGGCTTCCAGTTGCATGCCCTTTCTAGTGCTTGGATCTACTTAATCCACCACTTCATCCAATATTGCAATACTTTCCTAACATAGAAATTTTTAATTTAAATCAGCACTGTTCGTCTGCCTGGAATAATCTCCTTTTCTCTACTCTTCCAGTATCCAAACTTCCTATATTTTCCTTACTCTCTGAAAACATAAAGCATGTAATTTAAAATATCATTATGCAATGCTTTTGCTAGAAAATTTCAAAAATCTTACTAGTATCAAAAGAGTGGACTTAATAAGTTCATACCTGATACAAATCAATCACTAGAGGGGCTGGAGAGATAGATGGCTCAGCAGTTAAGAATCCTGGCTGCTCTTCCAGAGGACCCAGGTTCAATTCCCAGCACCCACACTGCAGTTCAAAATTGTCTATCACTCCAGTTCCAGGGGATCTGCTACTCATTACTGGCCTTTGAGGTCATCAAGAACACACCTGCTCCACATACACTAATGAAGATAAAACACCTATGCACATATCAAAAAAAATCAGTCAAACTAATAGTAATAACAATAGAGGCAAAATCTTTTCCTCAATAATTGCTCTTGAAAAATAAAGCAACTGATTTTATTTAAGTTATGAGGGAAATGCTAATAGTCATAATAAATTATTTTTATTCATTATGTATGGTGGGAACATGATTGGAATACAAAGATATGATCCAGAAGGGGAAAACGTACTACTGTGACTGAAAAACTTAACCGGCATGCTGTCTGTAACTCAGAATAAATTAAAATGAAGAGTGGGGCTAAATAACCTAAAGCTGTTATGTAAAGTGGTGATTGAGGAATATTTTACTATAGAAATCACAAACATAAACATAACTTAGAAAGACTAGCCTTGATGTCCTTGTGTTCACCAGTAAACTGACTTCAACACTTATTAACTTATTGTCAATCACCATTATCTATTCCCCACATTTTAATTTTTGTGTCAAAGGCCAGTTATCATGCCATTTGTGCATCCTTCAGTTTGTGATCATGACATAATTATTTAGCAAAACAATAATATTACTAATGCAAAAATTAAAAATACATAATAAAATTAATAATTCCTTAACCTACCATAAATAGTACTCCATCTTTATTACGAAATAATTCTTATATAGTAATTCATCATTAGCTTACATGTGTATATCTTTTGGTTGTCTGATGAACATGTTTTTGTTTCTCTTGAGGATTATTTGTTTGGTCATTACAGAAGGAACAGGTGTTAATATGAATTTGAGTTCAGAATGTTGCCTGATATGCCATCCCTCTTTATTTTGAATGAAAAATGATGCTTTCAACAACACCAGAAGTAAATCTTTCCAAACCAGAGCCCCAGAGATGAGCCTGAGATGGACTTTAGTATGCTGTGCTAGAGTAAAATTCTTCCAGTCATACTCAAAATTTTAATAGCACTATGTAAGGCTAAATGTAACAGGATTCTAATACATTAAAAATATTTATTTGAAAGCAGTACAGTGAAATAGTCTAGAAAGAAAGTGGAGATGATGTCATGGAATGTATTTAGGATACACCTATGCCCTCATCAGTATCAAGTAGAGCATCCTCTTTTGGGTTCCAACTTGAAAAGTGTCATGGCACTCCCTCTGCATTTTCAGCTATTTCATGTAGGTGAAAACGCATTTTCTAGGCACGAGTGTGTTTTTTTAATAGTTGTGCTTTATTAAAGTGAAGACTACATAGTGCATCTTATTGGTGTGTTTCTTAAGTATCTGTCAATCTGTAACAATTCCTCTAATCCTCTTTTTTAAATTTACCACTTGTTTGCTAAATAAATTATTCTGCTTGTCCCCTAAAATCTTGTCCCATTCTGAGACATCCCTACTTGACTATGGCATCTGTTTATTTTACATGTGCTGGAGTGTGTTGTGGCTGTACCACAGTTTGTGTGTGGAGGTCGGGGGACAACTGTGAGTGTTGGCACTCTCCCTCCACCTTATGGGTCCTTGAGATTGAAATTAGGTTTTCAGGATTGATGAAAAGCACCTTTATCCACTAAACAGCCTTAGCACAACCTCCAACTTAGCCTTTTAGACCTGGTTGTTTTGCCGTTCTCATACGTCATCATGGTTCCCACACGGTTCCTCTGTAGCATAAGTCCACAGAGCTAGCTGGAGCTTTATGATTGTTTATGGGTCTTTCCTTCCTCCCTCCCTCCCTCCCTTCCTCCCTCCCTCCCTCCCTCCCTCCCTTCCTTCCTTCTTCTCTCTCTACCTCCCTCCCTCCCTCCCTCCCTCCCTCCCTCCCTCCCTCCCTCCCTCCCTCCCTCCCTTCCTTCCTTCCTTCCTTCCTTCCTTCCTTCCTTTCTGTTTCTTTCTTTCATTCTCCCTTCCTTCCTGTTCTTTTTCAGCTTTCTATTGGTTCTTTGTGGATTTCACATCATGCACCCCAATCCCACTCATCTCCCTGTCCCTTCATACCTGCCTTCTGATCTTGAACCCCCCCAAGAAAAATAAAATTAAATAAATAAATAAAAACTCATCGTGGAAACTGTAGTGTGTTACAGTGAGTCACATAGTGTACCCTTTAGTCCATACATCTCTACTTGCAAATGTTCATTGTAATGAGGCATTGGTCTGGTTCATGGCCTTTGGCTTCTGCTACACTATCAGTACTGGATCCTCACTGGGACTTCTTTTGGATATCCTGTTGTTGCCCTATGTTGTGCAGATCCCAAAGCTTTGGATCTGCAGGACTGTCCCCTTCATGTGCCCCAGCAGTTCAAAGATTGGGTGGATGTTGGAGTGGGCCAACTCATAGCTCTGAATCTGGATCTGGGTGCTAGCTGAGTTGGTTAGCCCACCAGCTTTTCTTCATCCTCTCCACCAGGGTGAGCTCTCCAGTACTGCCTTGGGTACCTCACCCAACGTCACAGGCAGCAAGGGACAGGTCCAGTTCTTCTGATCTCACATCCTCTGGCAGGCTCACCTGTGTCCCCACCAATAGGGCCTGCTCTCCTGAGTGCTGCAGCTGGTGAGGGGAAGGGCCAGCTCTCCTGCTCTCATGCCCTCCCCCTACCACACCAACAGGGGCAGGTCTATTGTGCTGCTCAGGCAAGGTACAGGGCCTGCTCTCCCAAGTGGTATAGCCAGTCAGAGGTAGAGCCAACTCTTCTATTCTTGTGACCTTAGGGCCTGTGTCCCTGCCACCAGGGCCAGCTCTACTATGCTGCTCAGGCCAAGTGCCGGGCCCACTCTCCTGAGCCATTGAGGGGCAGGGGCAGGGGCAGGGGCAGGGGCAGGGGCAGGGGCAGGGGCAGGACAGGGACAGGACAGGGACAGGGGCAACTCTCTCTAGTGCTGCAGGCAGTGAGGGTCAAGGCCAACTCTGTTCAGCCCTTGGATATCCATGTAGTTCCAGGCGGCAGTCTAGACCAGGGACATCTACATGGCCTTTGGTGGTAACATGGGGCATAGACATTGATTCAGACCCCTGCTGCTGCACTACTGCATGTCCACAGAGCAGACACAGCTCTCCATGGCAGCACTATCTGGGAGTTCACCATGGCCTTGGGTGGCTTTGCAGGCTACTCACATGAGGTTGTTCCTCTCCACCTTCGAGTCTCCTCATGCACTTCTCTTTGTAGTGTTCAAGTTGTTGCACTTCTTCCTCACCCATCCTTCCACCCCACACTTGCACATCACAGTGGTTCATGCTGCATGTAGGCCTCATGTTGGGTGGGGCCCTTGGTTGTTTTCAAGTGTTTGTCCAACCCAAAGCCCAAGGCAATAAATCTCTGGCCAAAGTTAGACACAGCAGGGTAAAACTGTAATTCAACATAGAGTTGTCCAGTCTCAGGGTTGAACCGTCACCACAACCAAATAGAAAGATTGGCAGATAGGCCAATTGGCTGCCGGTGCCATTTTATTCCCTCTTTCTTTTTCAATAGATGAGAAGACTCTTGCTGACAGGAACTTTATTTTACTCACCTTTGATCTGCCAGGGTCATAGGTAGTGCTTGGCCCACAACTGGGTCTTTATAAACTTTTCTTAAGTCAGTGGTTCTCAACCTTCTTAATGCTGTGGCCTTTTAATACAATTCCTATGTTGTATTGACCCCCAAACATAAATTGTTTTCATTGCTACTTCATAACTGCAATTTTGCTACTGTTATGACTTGTAAATATTTTTGGAAACAGGTTTGCCAAAGGGGTTGTGACCCACAGGTCTAGAACCATTATTCTGAATGACTGAATATATGAACTGTAAGACAGAAGACACAGCTTACATAAAAGTTGGCAAAAGAATCATTAGGAAAGGAAAGTATAAGTTAACATTTTCCATGAATCATATAAGATCTATGTGACTTTACAGCATGTGCCACTTATTTGTTTCCAAATACTACTTAGTTCTTACATAATAATCTTTGTATTTTTAAGTTTCATCATTTTTCTCCCCCTTCCCTCTTTTTCATCTCTTCCCTTTACTTCCCTCTCTCTTCTTGAGACTGAGTAGCCCAGGCTGACCTGGCAATGCAGCCCTGGAAATCCTGATGCCACTGCAGCATCCTCCCGGCTGCTGGCATTACAGGTGTGTACCATGCTTGACACTTTTTTCCCCTAGAAACTTCTTTTGTTTTTTAAGATTTATTTTTTTAAGGCCCAGAGCGATAACAGCTCAGCAGTGGAAAACGCTTCATTGTTCTTGCAGAGGGTGTAAGTTTGGTTCCTAGTATACATGGACATCACACAAACACCTGTAACTCCAGCTCCGTGGGGGGGGGGAGATCTGATTCCTCCAGCATCTGTGGGCACACATGTGGCATATATTTAAACTGACACACACACATAAATAAAAAAAATTTAAGTAAATAAGTATCTAGACATCTTAATTTTAACTGTGTGTGTGCATGTGTGTATGTGTATATGTGTGTCTATGTAAACTGCCTAACATGGGTTCTGAGAGCTTAACTCAGGTCCTCTGGAAGAGCAGCAGCTGCTTCAGCCTCTAAACTTTATATATATATATATATATATATATATATATATATATATATATATATATATGATCAGTCTTATAGGAAATTGTAAACATAGTATATTGAGTCTTATAAACACTTCATCTAATTTCCCCATTGATAACAACTATAACTTGATGTAAATATCAAAACAAGGTGTTAACATTGCTGCAATTGTTCATTTTTATAGACCACATTGCTTTTCTTCAGTTTTTACATCAGCATATTTTATTTGTACATATGTAGGTGTAGATTATGCAATACATTAAATGAGCTTGTATAGACCTGTGAGATTTGATAGAACTCTAGTTTTGATAGGTAGATATATATTTCATTTAAAATTATTTGAATCCTAAAGTCAAATAGAAAAATGTTGTTAGTTCTAGGACAAGTTTTGGCTTAAGCTGTACAATGTTAATGTGAGTACATTTCTTCCGCTTTAAATATCCATCTACAAAATATGAGAAGAGACAAAATGAAAGACTGATAGGCTCAAATGGTAAGATGAATTAAACATGAAACAAAACCAGAAGCAAGCACAAATGATTCACTAAAAAGAATTATGTCTTTTCACACAGATTGGCTATACTTCGATGTGGCATCCGGAAGAAACTATAAAGATAATAATTGCCAGAGACAAATGCCACAAATAATGCACCCAATCTTACTGAAGCCCCTTGTCTGCTCAGTAACTTTTGCCTCAAGTCCTAGCTCTAAGGATATTTAAGGGATCTGGTACTAGAGAGAATACACACTCATCTCCATGACAGGAGCTAGACCTCAGTGAGTGGTAGCAATGTGTGTGGCCCTTAACATCTCAGGGCAGAGCTCTGACAACCACCTTGAGACTTGGTTCATAAAGGAAAGTCTGCAGTCTGTGAACAGGAGTAGAAACCCAGAGGAGCTAACAATGCCAAACTATGAAAGAGTGAAGAATGTAGAAAAGAAGAGAAAGAAACATAAGCCTCTTAAAAACACATTATCAGATAAATTTTAAGACTATGTGGAAGCCTCCTGCTTAGAAACACCATCCATAAAGCCAACAACTAGAATATGGATTTATTTCTGGTTATAAACCAAGATGAGTCTAGCAATAGATGTATATGTGTTCAAGATCCTAAACAAGAGAACCAAAAACACTTGTTGAAGAAGGTGGATTTATGAAGAATAGAGGTGATACTAGAATAGCTATGTACGAGGGAAAATTTTTAGACATTTTAAACAAACAAACAAAAAACAAATACACACACACACACACACACACACACACACACACACACAAAACTTGGGTTGGAGAAATAGCACTTTCGGTAAAGTACTTGTTTTACAAGCATGAGGATTTGAGATTAGACACCAGAATCTATGGTGTGGAGATGCATGGAGGCAGGCATGGAGATTCATGCCTGTAATTCCAGCTCTGAGGGGGCAGAGTCCAACCAGCCTAGCTGAACTGGTAAGCTCCATGTTCAATGAGAGATTTTTGTCTCTAAAAATTAGGTGGAGAAGCGGTTGAGGAAGACATATGATGAAAATTACAAACTTTTTTTTTAACTGTGAAAGATCTTGTTAAGGGAATAAATATGTCAACTACAGACTGAGAAAACCATACATCCAAAGAGTACCAGTGTCTAGAAAATATACAGACATGCCAAGATCCAACAATAATTAAATAAATAACCCAAATGAAGATGGGCAATCAACGCTGTTTAGTCAGCTCCTTGCTACTATAGCAGACTATCTAAGAGAACTCACTTAAAGGAGAAAGAAAGGCTTATTTTAGTTGGTAGTTTTGGAGAGTTTAGTTAGGGTCAATTGACCCATTGGTTTTAGGGCTTCAATGAGGCATCACACAAAGGGCAGAGCAAAGCTGTGCTCTTCCTGATTAAGAACAAAAGGGACCAAGAAAGGAGGCCATTGCTCTCACAAAACTCTTTGAGGGTACACCCTTAGAGATTTCAAATTTTCCACTGAGGTTCATTTCACCGGTTAGTTTTACCATCTCCCAATAACGATCATGTCCTGTGCCCAATGCTTTAACACCCAGGCCTGAAGGACATGTCACATTCAAACTGTAGCAGAAAGGGTAAACATTTCACTGAAGAGGTCACACAAACAGTAAAACTAAGCATATAAAAATATTTGTCATCATAATGAGCTATCAGGGAAGTGACGACTAAGAGCTGTGACTTAAAATAGTGACAATCCCAAATGCTGGTGAGGATTTAGAAAAACTAGGTCACTCATATATTGTATATCAGGTTGTGCGATGGCATAACCACTTGGGAAGATAGTTTGGTAGTTTCTTTTATAATCATATATGCAAGTGGTTTACTACTGAGCCATCAAATTCTTGAGTGTGGTGAAAAAAAATTAGAAGAATTACATCTTTTCACATAAAACCTGGCACACGGACTGTTCTTAATGGCTTAATTTATAATAGTCTCAAACTGTCAACAACCTAGTTGTCCTTCCATAGGCAATTAGTAAGGTGAACTATGGTATTGCCTTACCAAGGGACACTCCAGCCTAGAAATGAAAAGGAAAATTTGTTTATTCAAGCATTTGGGTGAAGCCACAGGGACTTAGGTTGAGTGATTTGCAAGATATATTGCTACCTGGAAAACTGGAGAAGGCTAATATCTTGATAATTTCCTAGAACTAAAACAAATCCATAAAGGACTCAAGTCTCAAAAAGGTAAATCTAAGTTAACAGTAGTCTCTATTGAATTGCATATGCAGCTTCTGAGTGATCAGTGAATGCATGCATGTTGGCACACATACACACATACACACATATACACACACAAATGACCAAGAATATTGAAAACTTTATCAATTCAACAGAACTCAGTAAAAGAGAAACAAAACAAGCACCTGTCTATACATCACATGCACTAAGGAAAAATCAATAAAAAGATCAGTTATCAAATAAATAGAAACAGTAGAAGACAGATGTCCAGCTTAACATTTTATAAATGAGAGAACTGAAGCCCATGGATTTCTGTGGCTTGTTGCTACCCTCACAGCGAATTCAATCCAGAGTGCTGACTGAAATGCAGTCCCTCTCTCATTCCCATGCCTTTGTGCTATAAATATATTTTTTTCTATCCTAGAAATGACCTACTCCTACAAATATATCCCATTAGACTTGCTGGCATGTCTTGACGACTCTTCAAATTGTAAAAGAATTGGAATGTCCATGAAAACTGAATTACATTTTTTTCTTCAGAGTAAAAGCTCTTCTGTATTTCAAAGGTCATTTACTTTTCCCATTTTTCATTTCTCAACATGTGGTAGGGATACTACCCTGAATCTAAAATTCATGAGCATGATTGCTCAAGCAAGCAGCTGTGTCCAGAAATTTCAGCTTTCTAGAACAGAGTGACTTCCTTAGCTCAGGGGCACATCAGGGCTGCTGATGTGAGCTTTGACTCAGATTTTCACCTTTGACCTGGCAAGGGATACTATAATAAATTATGTGACCATTAATTAAATGATTAAAGTCTCTATATACTAATATTAACTTTTCTTCCAGTCATAAAAGTAAGCAGAGCTAAAAATAAATATCATTGCCTCTATAGGCAACTAGACTAGACCTGGAATGAGAAGATCTAGTTTTCATGGTATGGATGTCATTTTTTAAAGCTGTGTGATCAAGACTATGTTATTTGCTGCCCTAGTCTTCTTCTTCTTTTTTTTTTTTTTTGTCTGTAAAATCTATAGCAATTAAAACTATTTCCTGAATTGTAGAAATCAATAGGGTAAATCTATGGAAGTCCCTGGCTTGTGGTGAGAATTCAATAGACTTGCCAAACAGCTTTGACTTATGTTGCAAAGTATGGTTGCTGTAGTACAACTACTCTAATTATCTCTAATATTGTTTCCTGGTATGGACTGCATGGCGACCATTGCTGTTTGACAAATCTCTAGCATTTTGACATTGCAGACCACAATTTTTCAGTACCTTTTTACTTTCATTTTCAATATTAATGCCTTCCCTTTCAGGAAATTTTGTGTGGACTTTGATAAAGGATAAAAATGTGTACAATGGTAGCCTTTTTAAACAAAATAATTCTTTGTAAAATAATCCCCACCACCCTGGAACAGGGAATTCTATTGTGCCCTCCTAATTATACCAAGAATAGAAAAGTTAGATATTTACTAGACATACCTGATCCCAAGGATGAAATGCCTATAATTCAGATCCAGAGATGAGGCCATTAAGGGTAAGAGTTCAGTTAATAAATACAGATAAATTAGAATGGCATGGTATAATGGGAAAAGAGTAAGACATCAGGACTTTCCATTTTGGGAGCATTATGAGGGGAACAGGCCCATATATTAAGACTAAGTAAGAATTTGTAGTTTAGCATCTGCTCCCCAGAAGAAGTCCTTTTCCCAATGCCAGGCATTTGGATAAGGGTCTCCATTCTCTTGGGGGCTTGAGGAAAGTCCCTGCTTGATGAAGCAGTCATTCTTCTTATTTCTAGCAAGAGGAACTTGTGGCCCTTCCCTTAACTTATGACTGGTGCCTACTGTCAAGATCAATGTTAGATTACTCAACCCCTGATCTCAAGGCACACTCCAGCTCACTTGCCCCTTGTCTTCCATTCGGTCCTATGCGCAACTATAGAGTACAAAAGGTGTAGTCTTTTTTCACTTAAATGCAGCTGGCAGTTATTCTGACTGTCCCTCCTCCACCCCAACTCCACACACCCTCTTTGGGACCTGAACCTGCCTGCCCAAACAGGTCTCTGGCAGTTTCCTCTGGAAATACCAGGTCAAATATTTTTCTCACACATATGTGTTCCTGTGAGTACATGAGGTAGCAATGTGGTTAGTAATATGAGACAACAGCTATAGACACCACAAGACAATGTGCTGAAGGAAGTTACTATCAAACCTAGAAGAGCCCTGAGACAGATGACCATAAATTAAAACAGAAAGGAAGACATCCAGATCAATAAAGAACTACTAAAGACATTGTTTGGGAACTCTCCTGGAGCTGCCCCCTCCTAACCTAGCTCCCAAGAAAGGCCACTAAAAGTCAGCCTCTCCCTGGGGTTTCTCAAGACCATGCCTACAGACTGTTTAAGACCCAGGTAGCCATATTTGCCATGTGATTCCTCTCCTGCCCTCCTGAGGATCACCTAGGAGTTGCTTTGCTCTGTTCATTAAACATGGATTTATCAATTCAGCTTGATTTGACTTATTAAATCGGCTGCAGCACATATCCAATAACCAGGGATTCAAAAATTATCAGAGTTCACAAATTTTTGGTGAGAGAACTCTTAAATCATATGCTTCAGAATGGGATGCTGCTGTGGAATGTCTTTCTGTATGCTGTGAAGATGTGTTTCTCTGTTTAGTTAATAAACAAAGCTGTATTGGCCTACGGCAAGGCAGCTTAGAGGTAGGCAGGAAATACAAGCAGATAGACAGGAAAAGAAAGGCAAGAGTCTGGGAGGAGACACAAGCCAACCACCCAAAGAACAATATACAATGGAATACGGGTACAGCCATAGAACACATGGCAAAAGAAAGATGAATAGAAATGGGCTAATTTAAGATATAAGAACTAGCTTGAGCCACTGGGCCATACAGTTTGTAAATAATATTAAGCCTCTGTGTGTTTACTTGGGTCTGAGCAGCTGTGGGGCTGGGCAGGACTGGAGAAAACCTTCCAACTACAGGATACAGAACTCAGAGACAAAGGAATGGAGAAGTGTGCATGATGGGAACAAAGAATTCAGAAGCCTGGGAACGTACCACAGCAAATAGTTGGCTTAAAAACCTTCATTACTTTTGTGATTTGAGTGTGAGTGTACCTCACAGGTATATGTGTTTCACACTTGGGGACACTGTTTTGGAAAGTTGAGGAATTTTTGGAATGTGGAGCCTTTATTTAAGAAGTAGGTCACTGGTCAGGGTTGTGGGGGTGGGTCCTGGAGTTTTACTGATCTGCCCACTTCCTAAAGATTCCCTGCTTCCTGGCAGTAGATGCATTGTGACTTTCTGTGGTGCTTTCCTGCTACTACACCTTCCTTGAAGTGATACACTGTGTATCTTGAGACTGGGAATCAAAATCAACCATTATTCCCCTAAATTTCTTCTCACCTCATATTTGGTCAAATAAAGCAGAAAATTAATAATACAGGTATCAAGATATGTTCATTAGAGATGAAATATTAGATGAAATGAACACAAATAAGACAACAGTGATTAGAATTAAAGTTGTGTAGTTACTATTATGATCAAAAGGAGATAAAAATATGAACTGAACTTAGAGTTTTAAAATCAAATTATTATGCAGAAGTTAAGGCTCATCATTGAGAAGCCAGAAACAGACAAAATATTCTTCAACTAGTAGAAGAGAAATAAAAACAGAAAAAAAAAAAACCATCAATCTCAGAGAAAGTAGGAAAGAAGAAAGCAAGAAAAGAGAATGGGAAATATAGAAGTATTTTTAAAAATCTATACAGTTGTAATTCTGTTAATAAGACAGTATGAGAGGAAGGGCATGCATGGGCTCTAGAACAACAGCTGCCTCTGAGTAAAATGGCAAAGCATTCTCCTTTGTTCAGTTTGTCCCTAGATACCTGGTGTAAGAGCCAGGTATGCTGGGCCATGCCTTTAATCCCTTTTAGAAAAAGTCTGATGAACTGAGTTCTGCAGAAGAACAGCACGGTTTGGTTGTTTGCAGGATGAGTTTCAAAGTGTTCCTACAAGATTCCAAGAGCTAAAGTTTTCATTGCCCAGTAACTATTATGATATCAAAACACAATCCATTGCTACCGGTCGTGAGACCTCTGCTGAAGACATCACTCCTATGTTGCTAGTGACATAAATATAGAAGAGTGTGGCACATAGAATTCCACAGTCTGTAGCAGGTGATGATGTTAATAAACTATGTTCCCTGCTTATGTATTTACTATATTGTAGCTTTTAGCATTGTTTTGGAGTGTGCTTCTATTCAGAAGAAATGTAAGAGAAAAGGTTAAAGGCTATTCTGCTGCCTCAGGTAGGCCCCAAAGAGGGATTCTAGAGGAAGATATTGTCCTCAGAGATGGAAGCTTCCAGACTCTTGTTGCTACCGAAGACTTTCCAGGAAGAAGGAGCAAGATGCTCATTCATGATCCTGGCATGATACAGGTCTAGCTTAATGACCATGTTTTTTTTTTGTTTGTTTGTTTTGTTTTTTTTTTTTTGTAGCATTTATCAAAGACATTTCACAAGAAAAGTAAGTCATTTAAAAACTTGAAGAAAACAAAAACACTAAGAGAATATACAGAAGGAATATTTGTATACAACTGTGCAACATTCTATCTTTTAGCTGTTAGAGTCAGAAACATTAAGATGTAAAGTGCAATTTAATGGAGTATTTTTTTAAAAGATTTATTAAGTGTGTACATGTCTGAGTGATGGGGGCAGTCTGTGCATATGAGTGCAGGTGCTGGTAGCAACCAGAGGAGGGCATAGCTCCCCCAGAGCTGGAATTATAGGTGGTTATGAGAAGCCTGATCTTGGTGGTGGGAACTGAACTCTAGTCCTTTGTAGAAGCAGTGAGCACTCTTAAATACCAAGCCACCTCTCTAGCTCCTTAGACTACTACCGAGGGAGGAATTAAATTGGTGCAGCCTAAGTCTACAGTGTTTTAACCTCTATAATCAGGGTGCAGCAATGGCCCTGGGCTGCACATGCTCCGACTCTCACTCACTCCCTGATTCAAGACAACTGCTTCTAGGCCTGCCAGCCCCATTAATGGTTAGGGTCTTACATAAGTTTATCCTTAAAAGCAAACAGACAAATCCTTTAACCTGACTTTTACTGTGCTATTTCTATATGGACAGGACGTATCATCATGCTGTAGTTGCCTACAGTATTCACTACTATGGTGACTTGGAAGAAAATGGCCCCTAAAGGGAGTGACAGTCTTAGGAGGTGTGTCTTTGTTGGAGGAAGTATGTCATTGTGCAGGCGGGCTTTGAGGTGTCCTATGCTCAGAATATTGCTCAGTTGACTTCCTGTTGCCTGAAACATTGCAGGACTCTCAGCTATTTTTACTCCAGCATCATATCTGCCTGCATGCTGCCATGCTTTCCACCATGATAATGGACTGAACTTCTGAAAGTGTAAGTGAGACCCCCCCTGCCCCTATTAAATATTTTCATTATAAGTGTTACTGTGGCCATGCTGTCTTTTCACAACAATAAAAATGCTAACTAAGACAGCTATACTATCATGGTGTGCAGAGAATCTTGGAATGACAGACTGTGCATGTAGTCTAGGTGTACAAGACACTGTCACATCCTGGTTGGTGTGCCTAAAAGTTCACACAAGAGGTGAACCTAAGGGGTCAGTATTCAGAATGGATTCTGCTTATTGAGGATCAGGGAACCTGTTGTTTTAGGGAAGTTCTATGCACAGTTTTGGACAGAGTAATCAGTGTGCATTCTGCTAATTACCCACTCTATTCCATGCATCTTGACCACTCCCAGGCATTCATTCCAGCGTAACCCCTTGTGGTGGTTTGAATAGGCCCACAGGGAATGGCACTATGAGGGGGTTTGGCCTTATTGGAGGAAGTGTGTCACTAGGGGGTGGACTTTGAGGTCTCTGAAGCTCAGGCCTAGCCAGTGTGTCATTGTTACTTCTTACTGCCCACAGATTCAGATGTAGAACTCACAGCTATCTCTCCAGCACCATGTCTACCTGCATGTTGCCATGCTCCACTCCATGATGATAACAGACTAACCCCCTGAAACTGTAAGCCAGCCCCAATTACACCTTTTCTTTTGTAAGAGTTGCCATGGCCATGGTGTTTTCACAGCAATAAAAGCCGAATTAAGACACCCTTGCCTCATATAATGTAGATAAGTGGGAATAGGCAAGACATTTGTCTGACTTTTAATTTTTAGACAGGGTTCCACTAGGTAGCTCAGGGTGGTCTTCAACTCACAATCTTCCTCTCTCAGTCTCCTGGGTATAGAGATTTCAAGTGTGTGTAGCACCATGCATAGATGTTGTTTCATTATTTATTTTTAGGGAGAAAGGATGGCTTTACTTAAACTCACCATAGTAAATCAATGGTTGAGGAAATCCCCTGAAGTTGCAGACTATATTTCATGGCTGACACCACAATTTTCAGTTCCATTTAATGGATTTTCTTTCTTCTAGGAATAGATGTGATATTAAAGTGGAATCCAGTTACAGCATGTAAGTGGTGAGGGGGTAGGCTTCATTTTCAGTTTTCCTTCATAATCCTATAAGTCTCAGTCACTGCACCTTGTGGTGATATTTTATTTGTGCTCAAATAAATAAAGCTTGCCTGGAGATGAGAGGAAGAAGCCAACCATTATAAGTAAACACAAAAGTCATGCAATGGTAGCACATGCCTTTAATCCTATCACCTGGGAGGCAGGAATCTGTCTGGATCTATGTGAATTCAAAGCCTCACTGGGAACAGAGCCAAGAGTGGTGGCACATGCCTTAAATTCCAACACTAGTTAACCATGGAGGTCTGGAGGTCTGTACAGACAGAGAGGAAGTGATAGCTGGGCAGGAAGAGGAAGTGATGTAGCTGGACAGAGAGAGCAAATCAGAACAGAAAGGCATACAGGCATAGGTAGACAGGAAGTAACACAGTTTGTTAAGTGTTTGCCTTGCAAGCATGAAGACCTGACTTTGACTCCCAGATCCACACAAGAAAAACTGTCATGATGTTGTATACTTTTAACCCCAGTGTTGGGGAGGAACAGTGCAGGCAGATCCCTGGGGCTCACTGACCATCCACCCTAGGCTATTTGGTGAGTTCCAGGCCACTAAGAGACCCTGTTTCAAACAGAAAGAGATGGATGGCATGCGAAGAACAACACACAAGGTTGTCTTCTGTTCTCCACATGCACATATGCAAACACTGCACATACTTACTTAGACATACATGAGCACATGCATATACATTTACACACATACACATGTATAAAGAATTCATATAGTTATATATGAACTATAACCAATTTAAGAAAGAAATATGTCCCATGCATTAGTTACCTTTCTTTTATTGCAACTAAATACCTGTGATAAATCAGTGTAGGTGATGAAACATACACCTTAAGCCAATTTAAGTTGTTGCGTGTGATAGTAAATGCTTGTAAACTCAGGAAGCTGAGACAAGAGGTTAATGAGTCTAAGACCAATTTGGTCTACATTGTGAGTAATGATAGCCTAGTGTATATATATAAAAATCAATACAACCAAAGTTGTATTGATTTTTAAGGAAGAAAGATTGATTATGACTCATAATTTGAGAGACTTCTGTCCATAGTTGGCTAGTAAGTTTACTTTAACCTGTGGTTAGGCAGCATCTCATGGCATGGGTGGAGGAGCTGCTCACTTCATGCCATTTGCGAAGGAAACAGAGAAGTAGGAGGGGGTAGGGACAGGGTCCCATATGCTCTTTATGGTCATACCCCACAGCAATCTAACTTTCTTTCATTTGGCCATTTCTCTTAAGGTTCTACTGCTGTCCAGTAGCGCTGAAGGCTAGGGAACAAATGTTTAGCACGTGGGTCCTTAATGGAGAGTTGGGATTCAAAATATAGCACCATGACATTCTCCATTAAAAACAGCTCCCCAGTCTACATGTCTCTTCTGCTCACTATGTTCATACCCCAACCTGGAGTTCACATATAAACTCAAGTGGTACAGGAAGGTACTCTGCATGCTACCAGAGGGGAAAGGTAAACACCAGCCCAGGTACAAATTCTTCTCCCTACAATGGTGACTTGCCTGCATGCTACACTGGTATATTAGTGGCACAAATATTGCGGGAGTAACCACCACTTCCTGATTAGATTTAAGGCCCACTCCATGAGATAGAACCTATACCTGATACTGCTTTGATCAAGAACCAAAGACTAGATAGGCTGTGGACCTAGGGGAAAAATAGATACTATTATTCTGTTAAAAGAACATAGCAATGAAATGACTCCCATTGACATTCTGTTTTACCCATATATCACTGTCTCACTGAGCCATCATCGGAGAATCTTCCTTCTGCAGTAGACAGAAATTTATACAGAGACCTACAGCTGAATAGTGTACAGAGAGTGAGAGACCTCGGAACACTTAGTTCTAAATGAGATTTCTTCACCAAACCCTTCTTCTCTTCAGGACTCAGAGAACTATGTGGAAGAGGAGGCAGAGAAATTGTAAGAGCCTGTGAGGGTAGAAGACACCAAGAAAACAGTCCCTTTCAGACACAACAGGGCTGACACACATATGAACTCTCAGATACTGCATTGGCATGCACAGGGCCTGCACAAGTTCAAGCCAGATGAGGTCCCAGAACAGGGAGGGAAAGTGGACACAAACTCCCACCCTAACCTAGAAACTATCTCCAATCAACAACTGCTCACAAAAGAAAATTTAGTTTCTTCCAATGGTGCTGTGGGACGGTCTGTATGTCAAATTGCTCTGATTGGTCAATAAATAAAACACTGATTGGCCAGTGGCCAGGCAGGAAGTAGGTGGGACAAGGAGAGAGGAGAATTGTGGGAAGCAGAAGGCTGAGGCAGAGAGACACTGCAGCCGCCACCATGACCAGCAGCATGTGAAGACGCTGGTAAGCCACCAGCCACGTGGCAAGGTATAGATTTATGGAAATGGATTAATTTAAGATATAAGAACAGTTAGCAAGAAGCCTGCCACGGCCATACAGTTTGTAAGCAATATAAGTCTCTGTGTTTACTTGGTTGGGTCTGAGCGGCTGTGGGACTGGCGGATGACAAAGATTTGTCCTGACTGTGGGCAAGGCAGGAAAACTCTAGCAACACAATGGAGTCTCACTGAGTATATAAATCACACTTAAGGGAGGCCCTATGTCCAGCAGCAAATGGCCAACACAAAACAAACTCAATGGTATTTTTGGAGAGATTTTGTTTCATAAGTGCTTTGCTTTGGCATTTTTACCTTATTTGTCTTTTGTTATCTATTACGATTTCCTTATCTATTGTGTTCTTATGGTGTGTGCGTGTGTGTGCATATGTGTGTGTATGCATGTTTTCCTCTCATGTTTTTTCCTACTTCTTAAAAATTTGTTTTTCTGTTTATTTCATTTTATTCTTGTTTGTTTATTGGGTGTTTTCTAATGAGAGAAAGAAAAGGTATGGATTTGGGTAGGTGTGGAAATGGGGAGGATCTGAGAGGCAGTGAGGGAGAGAAAACAATAATCTGAATAATATTGTATGAAAAAATATTTTCAACAACAAAAAGTATAAGAAATGAAGAGGGAAGAAAATGAGTTTATAAAGCCTCTTGAAAACAGAATGAGCCCATCTCCTGCTGACGAACCTTTGAATTCTCTAAGTCCTCTGCTCAAGAGAACCTTTCCTGGGTGTATGATCAACTGCAGGTGGAGTGGGCAGAGGAGGGAGTAGTTCCAGATGAAGGACTGTTCTGTTAGTACAGGGATGGTACTGACTTTTGTATGGTGCCCATTTATTTATTAGTAGCACTAATTAGTGAGAGTTGAATGGGGCTTTCTTGTGCTTACACACATCAGATATGTAAAAGTACTTTTCTGTGATATTCACCTCATGGTCCATTTGCTATTTATTAGAACCAGACAGGAACCTACATATGTCAAAAATAATCACCTCATTATGGAATTATTTATGGCTAGACAAGACACCTTACCTTTATTTTTCTTCCTTTTTAAAGAGAAATGACATGTTGTGTGAACTGAGGCTCCTAAGAATGGCAATAAGAAAGCAGATGACAAGATGGTAAAATGGGACAGATGTTGCCAGTGCTGGAACTCACAGGCTCACTGGGGAGCCTTTGGCTTTATGAGAATCTTTTTATCTTAAAATTCAAAGAGCAGATATTAAAGCATCTCTAATTTGAGTGATCAGAAAAACAATGACTATTCATTATTGCTTATATTCTCAGGAGGACCTAATCAATAATAGTGAGCATCATCATACTGTTAAGTTCATCAGTCCCTTCCCATCTCAGGCTTATATTCCAGCATGGATACGAATTACTTAATACAGAAATGTCAGGTTTGATGAAGTTAGTGATATTCTGGGTAATGATAACAGGAATGCATTCTTTAGATATTCTTACAGCTACAAACAAAATGTAATTGACTTGGTCTCCTTATACATCTACTACCAGTTCAGGTGCTCACATCAGCCTTCCTGGGTGGGGGTGGCAGTAGCCTATAGTGCCTGTCTGCCACCCCTCATCTCAAGAATTGGTACTACCCATATCCAGTTTATTCCTACAGCCACAGATGATTTTCCTACTGGTTGGTATCAAAGTCAGAGAGGTAGCCAGTGTTTAAACTGGCTGAGTTTTGCAGCTAGGAACCAAAAAAAACGAGCTGTGTGGATGTGATCCATTCCACCAGAATTATAAAACATGCCTGTAGTTCTTAGCTGACCAAGAAAGCTGGAGGTAAGGGGTATAATTTAGATGTGCTGGGGGTGTCATGTGTATGGAGAATGTAACCAACAAGGTAGTAATGCCATGGTGAGGGTGGGGAGTGGGTATCATTTCCATTTAACACACCATTCAGCAGAGTCAAATCCTTGCTCTTCCTGTTCTAGGAAAGCTGTTTCAGTTTCCCCAAGAAACTGCTTTGTCTGAAAGGGCAACTTTTCTTGTAGGCAAATGTATCCCCTTGACAAACTCATTCCCAAATGTCTAAGTTGAAGGAATTTTAAGAATCCTGAGATAAAATTTTAAGTATCAGACATTGAATATTTGAGGTTTTTGACCTACAAGAAAGCTAGTTTCGTATGGCTAAACATAACACAGCAGTCATTCCTTATCCTTGCAGGACACATTTCTGCTTTCTATAAACCTTTTAAATATACAGAAAACAAGACCATGTCTGGTTTCTGTGCACTCCAGTGCGTGGAAAGGCACCAGACACACAGCAGAGTTTAGGGGAGAATGATTATTTTCCTTTTATAGCTCTTGTTCAGAGAAACTCAATCTTCAAAGTCCCAAGTAACCTTTGAGCTTCCTCTTTATGCATTAGTAGGAATATTTAAGTACCACTTATACACAGAGGCACCTGCACATGTATATACTCACATACAGACACATACCAGACACAGACACAGACACACACACACAGACACACACACACACACACAAATACACACATACACATGTCATCTGCACATAGATACATGCAATGCAGAGACTGTAGATACACACACACACATACACACATACTGCACAGAGCCATGCACTCACTGTTCACTGATTATTTGGACTCACCAATATAGCAAGAGAAACAAATGCAATATTGATGGCTATATCTGAGAAGTTCTAATAGCATTTTAAAATGCTGCAATAATCATATTCACTTGCTGAATTTCCCTTTGTTCTGTTTTGCAAAGGACATTCATATCTATCATGTTTAATTGGATATTTCTCAGCCTGAAGCTTGAGATTTCTTTCTCTACCTTTCTCTTCTTATTTTTAACTATTTTCTTTATTTTATTAATAGATGCTTTAGTCTTTTTATTTTTTTCCTGCTCTTATTATTAGCTGCCTAAATCTTCTGTGGACTGGACAAGGATGTAAAATAACCTGATATATTTTTAATATTTGTTCTTGGACACACACAGCATGCACAATTGGAATATACTTACTACTTGAGTGACACTATTCCATTCAAGGAAAGAATTGGTTTATTTCCTCAGTCAGTGTGAGGGATGAACATTATACATTGTACACAGACACAAAATCATCTCAGGGAAAGTGCTTTTTTCCTGCCTCCCTCATTCTTTTCTTGTGTTCACTCTATTCTATGGGTATATTCTACTTCTCAGTCAAGATTATGTTTGCTAATCTCTGGGTTCCACATTACCCTGCTTCAGGTCAGAGCAGAGAGCAGCTGTGGGCACCATAAATCACCAGCTGAAGCATATGCTCACCATTGCCCTCAGGAGCATGCTTAACACAGCTGCATTCAGCCCTGGGTGCATGTGCCAGCCCAGCCAAGCCTTTGACAAATTAAGAAGCAACCAAATCACCATGTTTTCATACTTCACTGACACCATACATGTTACAGACCTTTCTCAAAGGGTAAAAGCTTATGCTGCTTTCTTTCATTTGGCAATAAATATGTATGGGATTACCAGTCCATTGTAAATGGGCTAACCAAATGCATTCTAATGCAAAATTGCTGGCTGCTTATCTAGGTGTTTGACAAAATGCAATTACAAGACCAATTCTTCTTCTGTGCCCTTTTGTTACTACTCCCTAGATCACTAGTGATGGACTCCAGGCTTTTAAGGTTTTTTTCTTCCAGGTTTGTTAAGTAATTTGACATGCATCCTCGCTAGTAATTGTATAGTGAAGCAGATCCTAGCCAGTCTGGGAGCAGGTGGCAATCCCTGAGGAGCACGGGGATAGGCAGGACTTAACTTGAGAGATGACACCAGCTGCCCGTCCCCAATTTACAAAAGCAGAGGGTGATGTGAAAATACTGTCTTAGGTCAGATGAGAACGATTTAGGACTATGTGTGAAGTACAACTGTTCTCAACCCCTTATGCACCTCATGTAACTCTTTATTCACAACTGCAAGTTTTAATTGTGATTTTCCTATCTCTAGCACAAACCTGCCTGGATTGTTGGACACTGCTCTCTATTCCTTGCATACACATTTGGAGGAGTAAGTGTCTTTGCTGAGTTTGAAGGCTCTTGAGTTCAGCTCTCTTGCCTTTTTAGGGGCTGGTAATGTGGAGAGAGAAATGGGAGAGATAGCCTGCCCACAGGGAGCACTGTCTGTCACTGATCTCAGCACTGGGCCTCCTCAGGGACCGTGGCTTGTCCAGTTGTGAAAATACTGATGTTGAGAGGCAGGGATCTGAAAGGTAATTAAGATGCTTGTGCAATGTCCCGATTTTCCTTTGGCTTCCTGAATTCATTTTCATTTCTTTGATTCCTTTGTCATTTTTACAGTGTTTTTTTTTTAGTTAAAAATAATAAAAGAAGGTTCATTGACTCTCAAAAGCTTTCTAAAAGGTGGGCATTGTCCTTCTTCATTGAAGTACTGTTCTCAACAAGAACAAAAGCAGAGAAAGGCTGGATTTAGGAATATTAATTAATTTTACATTCCTGGGATATAGCTGCTTGGTGAAATGATATATTTCTTCATTAAAGTGTTATTAAGATACAATCTATATAGTATATAATTCATGTATTTAAACTGTAAGGATACAGTTTACCACGGCATGGAAGGCATGGTGGCAAGGAGCATGAGGTGGCTAGTCAAACATCCGGTTAAGAGGTAGAGAGAAATGAATGCTCCTTTTGTCTTTTTTTCCTTAATTCAGGAACCTGGCCCAAGGATTGGTGACAGTCTCATTTAGGGTGGGTCTTTCCAGCTCAGTTAACCCAGTTCAGAAACTCCTTCATTACCATACCCGGACATTTGTTTCCATGATGATTGGAAACCTCATTGTTTGTCAGAGTGACCATCACTCAGGGTTCTGCATGTGTATAGATATTCCAAAGCTAACTGAGCTTTGCCTTTAGGTAGAAAACTTTCCTACATTCTATAAACTCATACCATTTTTTGAATGTGTGAATCTTCTAATACAGGGAGAAGAGACAAACAGTGTACTTTTTTTCTTTTTTTTTAGCATTCTTTGGATTCATTGTGTCTCACATGTCTATGTTTCCCTGATGTTAAATAAGGTTGGACTTAGGGTGGAAAGTTTTTACACATTCTGTGCATGGACCAATCTCCTCATCTGCATGTATTCTGATAGGTAAAGACTGAGTGCAGTAAACCTTTTTCACTCTCTTTACATTCAGAGAGTTTATCTGAGTTTTCTTGTGGTGAGAGAGTTAGGGCTTGCGGAAGAAAGGGTCCTGTGCTCTTCAGAGTGAGAAGGCTTTTCACTTTTACACGTTCTTTCCTGTTCAGTGACGTGTGGTTTTCACTAGAAGGCTTTCCCATATTCTTTACATCCATAGGGCTTCTCACTTGTACACATTCTCTGTCACACTACAAAGTCAGGTGACTTCTAGGACAAAGTTTTCCCACATCCTTTATATTGAGTGACAGGGTTTCTTTGTTGGGAGCCACTGCTGTTGCATAATGGCTGACTTAGAACATAATGTTTTTCTAACATTCTTTACGTTGATAGCATTTATCACAGGTGTGAGATCTATTTCCTGATATGGTGTGACCTTTGGCAAAAATATTTCCATATATGTTTTAAATTCATAGTTGTTTTTTTTTCTGCCAGTAGCTTTTCTGTTGAACCTTTAGTTTTCAAGCATCTCTTCATTTGATGTATTGCTGTTGGTGATTTCCACTTGTCAGGAATGTCTCTTGATTTTTCTGGCTAGTCTTGATTGAGGACCTCAGTTTCTGAACATCTATAAGGTGCTGAGTTGGGGCTTTCATTACACTCCATATCCCAAATGCATGTTCAAACTTCAAAACCAATGCAGACTTGGCAAAGCAGTGTCAATTCCTGGGACCCTGAATATCCAACTTCTTGTCTTCCCTATGGTTCTCCCACATTAATATACCACAGTGTAACAAAGGTTGTGGCAGAATCCCCAGGGCCTTTAGACCAGAGACAATATGGCAAGTGAGCCAAGATGGTGGGCCAATTACCCTTTTCTATGTAATTGAAATCTTAGTTGGTTCTCTCCTTTGCTTGGCTCTAGGGCAAGCTGCTATTTTCCTATTCTATTTTTATTTATTTTAAAAATTGCATTTGTTTTTATTTATGTATATATGTGTGTGTTTGTTTGTGTGTGTACCATGGTATGCAGTGCCCACCAGAGTTAAGAAGAGGGTGTTGGATCTCCTGGAACTGGAGTTATAGTTGTGAGCCAACTAGTGTGGGTGCTGGAAACTGTACCTGGGCCTTCAGGAAGAACAGCAAGTGCTCTTAACCACCGAAATATCTCTTTAGCTAGCCTCCTTTTCTAGTGTCTTAAGGTGAACACTTACATTATTTATTTAGAAGGCTTCTTTTCTAATGTGTCACTTTGATTACTATAAACTTTGCTCATAACTGTTGGCCGTGCTCTGTAAATTTTAGTATCCTGTAGTTTTGCTTCCGCTCAGTTCAGTTTTCTTGCTGTGAAATACCATAGCTGAGCCATTTCTAATCAGTACCTCAAGATTTTCTTGCAGTCTGTTTAATGGTCTCTTGAGGGAACATGTTCCATGTGCTCTGGGGGCAGTATATGCATCCTGCTGCTGGGGAGAGTACCATGTGGGATCACTCAAGTTACTGTGGCATTGGTGGTGTGCATTTTTTTTTTAAATCAGTGCCTTAATCTGCTTTGCTTGCTGTAATCAGATACCATAGCTGGGTGACTTAACAAACCACAGGCATATTTTCTCATACTTCTAGACTCTGGAGTCCAGGGTTAAAGTACCCCTAGGGCCCTTGTCTGGCTTGCATACATACTGCTGACTTATTGTAATTTCCTGCAGTACACAGGGATAGCTAATTCTCTGGGCATAGCATTCTTTTTTTTCATTTTTCTTTATTAGGAAAGTCTCTACTCACTCCACATACCACCCACAGATACCCCCTCCTCCCTCCTCCCACTCCCCCAGCCCTCTCTCCCAAGCCACCCCACATCCCCATATCTCCCAAATCAAGGTCTCCCATGGGGAGTCAGCAGAGCCCAGTACACCAAGCCTAGGCAGGTCCAAGCCCTTTCCCATTCTACAAAGGTGGGCATAGCATTCTTACAGAAACACTGACCCCACTCCTGAGGGTAGAGTCATCACTTGCTTGCCACCCACACACCTCCCCCTTAATGTCTCTCCTTGTTTTTAGGATTTTAAAATGTGAATGAGTATTGGGCCATAAAGATCCATAGTACTCTCTTCATTTGTTTTATAAATTATTTTTGAGTGAATTAATAAAATATCCAACTATATATTTAAAAGTTTATAGAAAAATATTTTGATCTTATTCTTTCCCTTCACCCAACTCTTTCAGATTCTACACACCTCCATGACTATCCAACTTCATGATTTTATGAATTGTTGTGTTTCATATTCTGAAGACTCTTCCTTTAGTCTATATTCCATTTTAAAATCTGGGCTGTTTGTTTCCTTGATGTCAAATTTTATGAGTTCTTTATATATTCTAAATACTATCTATCAGATGAAAAATTGATAAAGATCTTTTCTCATTGATGGTATTCTTTTCTGTACAGAAAGTTTTCAGCTTCCAGAGGTCCCATTTATTAATTACTGTTCTTAATGCCTACACTATCAAGGTCCTGTCCAGAAACTCCTTTGTTGTGGAATATTACTTTAACTAGGCAAATATTTGTTACATTTGTTTATGCTGCATTTGTTTAACAATGTAAAGATGTGTTGCTTTGCCTGCCTAATGCACCTGATTGGTCTAAAAAAAGCTGAACGGCTCATAGCTAGGCAGTAGAGGGATAAGCGAGGCCTTCCCTCCTACCCTGTAAGATCTCTTCCCCTCCTCTCATAATCTCTGTTCTACTTTCATTACACACACACACACACACACACACACACACACACACACACATACACACACACAAACATGAAGGTCTTACATCTTGCATATGAAAAAAATACGCAGTATTTGTCTTTTTATTTCTGCCTGATTTCCCTTAACATGGTTTCTCATCCCATTTATTATCCTGAAAAAGTCATGATTTTATTTTTCTTTATAGCTGAATAAAATGCCACCATGTATATGTTCCTTAGTCTTCTTTATCCACTCATCATCTGTCAGTGGACATCTAAGTTGGCTCCATTTACTTTTTAGCCTTTGTGGATGATGTAACAATAAACATGGATGTACAAGGAACTTTTTAAATGTTTTAGGACTTCAGCTTACATTCAGTAGAGCTATAGCTTTGTATATGTTCATTTATTTTAATTTATTCAGAAATTTTCATGCTATTTTCATAGTATCTGTGCCTAAATTTTTTAAGTTTAGTTTTGTGATGTTAATATAAGATTTTTTAATGTTGGCTTCTAAATGGAATGTTCTGTGCACTTACGCTGTAGCCATTACATTTGCTAATTTGCTTTTTTTTCCCCAATATGTTTCTTGATCTTTTATTTCTTTATTTGTCCTTTGATCATCTCCTGTTGAACACTCTTATTTCCCCTCCTCCTTAGCCAGTGCACCCTCTTCTTGTTTTGAGACAGTTCCACATAGTCCAGGCTGTTCTGGTGTTTGCTATGTAGCTGGTGCCTGCTCACCTGACTTATTATTTTTGTTGTTCTAGCCATATTCTTTTGTTAATTTCAAGTGGCATTTTAAATTTATTTCTTTTGGATTATTTTAAAGACACAGTGCAGTCTAATTACTCTTCAAGCTAACACATACTTAGTTCTAAAACACTGTAGAATTTTTGCTCTGTTTCATCTTTCTTCTGTTTGATGTGATACATGTGATGGTACTCAAGCCTAACAACACATTGGTACAAATATTGTTTCTTTTACAACCTTATATCTTTTAAGTAAATTAGGGAAAGAGAAATAATATATTCAGAGAGTTTTTTTAAACATTTATTCATGTATTTACCATTCCTGAACTCTTAATTTTTTCTTTTTAATTCAACTTATTATCTGATGTTAATTTCTTACAGCATAGAAGTTTTTCATCAGCATTTTCCATATGATAGGTGCAATAGCAGTGAATTTTACAGTCTTTGTCCTGGAATATCATTGCCTCATCTTCAGCTTTCATCTCTATTTTGGACAGCAAATTGTTGTTGCCTTTTTTTTTTCTTTTTTAATGAGCCTTGCATGACTTAACTGATTGGGATGGAAAGTCCTCTGTAAATTTTATTTTGATTTCCTGAGTCTAGTGCCTTGGTTTTCTTTTGTTACTTGTGAGGTTTTATCTTTTGATAATATGATTCTTGGGTCTAAGGATCATATTTCATTATTGTACTTACTAAGTTGAGGGCCATTCATTCCTCAAAAAGTTTTTGGCACTGTGTTTTCTCACCACAATTATGCTTATCTTGTCACAACTCACATAGTTCCTTTCCTACTTCTTCATTATTTTTTCAACATGTGTGATATTGGATAATTTACTTATTCATTCATTTTTATTCTGCTTGGAAATTCTTTCTTTCTTCTGCCATTACACATCAATTATTAAACCTGTTCAGTGGATTTCTCGTTTTAATCATTGAAAAGTTTTTATTCTAAAATATCCATATATATACACATATATCCATATATATATATATCCATATGTATATATATACATATGAGATTTCCTGTCAGCAAAACATTGTTGTATTTTCTTTTCATTATCTGAACAAATTTCCTTTAATGTTGAACATATTTATAGATGCTGGTTTGATTTTTTTTCTGCTAAATACAACATTCGAGCTTGCATAAAGAAAACTGTGTAACTACTAGAGACCTAGTCTAGTCTTCTATTTAGCAGTTCCATTTCACCAAGATACTTAATATCAGTAAACTTACTCTCTGGAGATGATTCTTTATATGAATCATGGAGTCCTTATAAATGTAGGAAAATATTTCCCAGTTCTTTCTTCTGTGCTTTCAGGACTTTCTTACACAGGCATGAGGTCCCTAGCTAGCAGAGATCTTTGGGGAGCCCGCATCCCCTCATTTTGCCATTGTACACTGACAGCCTCCCAGTTCTGTGCAGTGAAAAATAATTATGGAAGGGACATCACAGCATTTTGTCATATAAATTAATATATGATAGGATGGACAGTCTCATATTTGTGATTGGTTTAAACCAATTCTGGGTGCTATTCATCCTCAAGGGGAAGAATTGCACATTGCAAGGACATTACTATTAGAATGGATAATTTATTGAAGGTTACCATAGGATCATTAAACTAATAGGAAGAATTAATTGGGGACTGTAGTCCCTAGATAGTCTGTGGGTGAAGACTTGAAATCATGCCTGGGAAAGTTTTCAGATTACGGCTTAATCTGGAAGCTATTTAGAGGTATTACTGAAACACATCATGTCCAGGGTGGTCTAGTGACCACAGAATCTTAGCAGCTTGGTCTGTAATGGAGAAGCTCTTGAAGCTTGGGGAGAAGCCCATAGGTATCAGAGAGTTATTGTACTGTAAATGGAAGGAAGGAGCCAAATGACTTGCTGAAGTCATGTTGCGAGGGGGTGGAAGCCCTGTCTTTAGACAATTTCTTCAAATCATCATAGAGTACCTAGACTGTCTGATCACTGTTTTAGGAAAAAAAGAGCTCATCAATTCACTGTACTTTTTTTTCATAGTTGAACTATCTGGGTTCAATAAATAGAATCAACTAAATAATTTGACATTGTATAGCTAGAATTTTTATTTGTGATTGCTGATTATAATTGTAATAAGATAATTGTGGGGTTTGAAGGACTGTGGAATGTCTTAGCATCTGTTAACATTTTGAAATAAACTTCTTAAGTTGTGTTTCTAAATAACTGGAGGCACATTCCTGTGCCCACAGATGCCAGATGCTCTAATTAGGACCTGGACTGAACTTTAGAAATTCTCTTATATTAAGTTTTTACTAAAAAATTCATTTGTAATAAGATGTTTTCTCTAATTTAGAAAAAATATTGTCAGTGGACTAAAATGTAAATCCTATTGATTAATCATGTGTTCAAAGTTGAAGGAGAGAAATAAAAAAATAATAAGTTTTGGCCCAATGCATTTCTAATTTCAGAGTGTGTTTTGGTAATTTTCTGATATGGAAATGATCTCAATTAAGTCTGCATTTGGTGCCGGTGCCCTTATACTACAATGAGGATACCTTGAATATGTGAATTTGTCAAATATTCAAATGGTAGTCCTTCAGTTTTATCTACTTTTTTTGCAAGCAATTTGAATTCTGCTTAATCATAAGAGACAGACTCCTTAAACATTTATACTACATGAAAGAACTAATCTGCTGTATTCAAATTCACTTGTGTGAATCTGTAAATTAAAAAACAAATTAATATTCTTGGTCTTTTGTCAAGGGAACTTAATAAGGAAGTAATCACTTATCATGATCACTATCACAAACACAATCTATCTCAATCTCCAGATGATAACATAGGCTCCATATTTCTGAAATAGGTTCAGAATTGCCATAGCCTTTCAATACCCATCTTTCGCTCAGCCAGAGGTCAATGCTATTTCCCATCAAATAACTTAAGGCAAGAAACCGCATCTCTGCTACGTGTCTGTAATGTGTCATTCTCTTCAGGCTGTATCTTTCTGGAGTAGAGAGAACTCCCCCTGTTGCCAACAGAATTCTATGTTTTATTGGTGCCACATTAGATGACAACTTTCCAGTAACAAGTCAAAAGAGCTGGATATTCATGAGGAGTAGGTTCTTTTGATACACAGAAGGCAGAACAAGTGCCGGTAGATGGAAGTTCCAAAGTGATTCATTGCAGATCAACAGACAATGTATCATTTAAACACTAAGAGGAATCGGTTAATAGATGGATCTGAGTAGAGGGTGAATGAGCATGTGTTTAATCAGGGATTGTATCAACATTTATCAGGGACGTCCTCCACCAGCACTGTCCAAAAGAATCATGATGTGGGCTGGATAGATGATTGTAAATTGTCTTATAGCAACATTAAGAGATTAAAGTAAAAGAGTATGTGAAGCTAATTTTAATAAAAGATTCAATTTAAAGCATATCCAAATTACTTTTATTCTGATACATAATTAATCAACAGATAAATGATCAGGGAGATAGTTTACCTTTCTCTGTTTGCGCTGTTTTCAAAATGTGTTCTTTACATTTACAGCATGGATTGATCTGCACCTGCTGCATTCTCTCTGCTCAACTGCAACATGCAGCTGACAGTGTAGATGGCTGTGGATAGAATTCTTGAGATGGGAGGAAACTGGACTAGATTACTTCAACTTTCATTTAAGGTAAGAATCCTAAGCAGAGTGCTGGCATGTGTGAGGCCATAGGTTCGATCCTCAGGAACACACACAGACACACACACAGACACAGACACACACACAGACACACACACACACACACACACACACACACACACACACACACACACACACACACACACAGACACACACACACACACACACACCAAAGCAAAACAGCACCCCCTCCCAACATCGTAAGTTCATAAGTGAATGTAAAATAAGCACTTAGAAATTAAAAGACTGTAGGCATTCAAAAAATCTATGAGGAAGTGGTATTAGTAAGAAGAACTGTCTTTCAAAGCAATATAAACAAGAAGGAGCATTTATTGACTTTTGTCCAGGAAAAGGCCAGAGATGGAGCTGGTTTGAGCATGTCTGGATTATCTCTGCCTGCCTGCTGCTGTCTCTGTGTGTCCCTCATCTTCACAGACTGATTTTCCTCTCAGGTAGGTGGTACCCACAAGATAACCACCATCTACAATGACATAATTCAACAGGCTTGAAAGTCAAAATAGAACTTTTATTTCCCAACAGAAGTGCCTTCTGGGGTCCTGGCACTGCATCTTAGGTGCAGGGATTTAACATTCCAAGGAAACCTTGAATGAAAGGAGGTTATGTTGGTTTGAGTGAACAGAACTGAGGAGGAGCAGTCCCAGACTATTAAGCTGTGGTCAGAATGACATCTTGCACAAGCTATTTAAATTCCTTTTTCACTAACAGTTTCTAAGATCACCTCTTAAACTATAGCCCTCATTTCCTCCTTTGGTTTAGAGAAACAGAAACTATGGCATCTTTGTCCCATAACGGTCAAAGATGACTAAATGTAAATTACATCCTGCAGGAAAACAATTGTCACAGTGAGCTCTGAGAATCTGAAGGCTCAAAATCTTACTCCTGATACTTGTTAGTTGTGTGACCTTGGACAATCTGCATAGCAATTTCTTGCCTTCATGAATGAGACTAGTAGTAAAATTGATACTAAGATTAAATAAGTTGGAAATCCCATAGGACAATGTGATGCATAATTGCTGCATAATTATGTTTTATTTCTCTATTATGTGTTAGCCAATAATGACCTGTGGAGGACTGTGTCATGGTTTATATATGATATACTGAGCCATTGAATGCACCTGGCCCAATCTAGGCCAGAGTTAATGCTTAATCATTATTTGTTGCTGATAACTACTTTAGAAATAGAGCAAACAATGGGGATCCTATTCTTCATTGCAAAGTAGTATTGAAATAATTAAAACATCTATTTTGGACTTTTGTGAAAATTTCATTACAATTTCCAATTATATTTTTAAAGTATATTGAAATAAACTTACTTCCATGCTAATAATAATTCTACAGAAATAAGTCCTGCAGTAAAATAAAATATAAAATACTGAATTTAATATAACAGAAGTATTTTACTTAATGGTACATAATATGTAATTATATATTGACAGTTTATAGTTGGTACATATTTAGATGAGTACAGTTTAAAGTTTATGTTCATTCTGTTAAATTTTGTAGAAAACAGAATCATCTGCAACTGCAACTATAAGACACATCTGGAGATTAGTACAACTAAGTTATAATATAAAAGGTATTGAGTTTTATTTTTATTTTAATTTTTTATCTAGACAAGGTTTCTCTGTGTAGCTCTGGCTGACTGTTCTGGAACTTGTTCTGCAGACCAGGCTGGCCTTGAACTCAGAGATCCACCTGCCTTTGCTTCCCAAGTGAGTGATAGGATTAAAGGTGTATACCACCACACCCAGTTAAGGCATTAAGTTTTAAACAACTCATCCCTTCCTACATATGGAACCCACGTAAACACAAAGTTTTACTCAGCTTTCAGGAAAGATAAAAGTGAATTTGCCATGTTTACCCCAGGTAAGAAAGAATAAAAATCAAAGCACACTTTTAGATTAGAGGCAGGCAAATTATGCCCAGGAAGGTCCTCTCGTTAATCTGAAGACTGTTGATACTTAAGAAAGTGCTAGGAGGTTAAGAAGAGTTCTGGAATCAGAGACAGAAGTTACACCCTTGTTTTCTGTTCTCTGTATTTGTTCTTTGGGAACTTGAACCAGACATGATTTCCTGTGCCTGTGTTTCTTTTACTGCATTATATCCATGACCATACATGTGACAGAAGCAGCTTAGGGGAGTGAAGATTTGTTTGGGCTCATGGTTGCATAAGTCCATGGGTGGGTCTCCTGCACGTGAGCAAGACATCATGGAAAGCTGTTGACTTCAGGGATGATCAGGAAGCAGAAAGTGACAAGAAGAAATCAGGGATAATATATCCCCAAGGACTCACCCCCGGTTACCTACTTTCTCCAAGTTAGGCTTCATCCCCTACAGTTTCCCTAACTTCTCAAAACAGAGTCACCAATTGCTGGGGCCCAAGTGTCCTAAAGAGATTCAAGGCAGGGCACCATGTAGGAAGCATGTGCATACGCATATGCGTGCATGCATACACACACACACACACACACACACACACACACACACACACACACACACACACTAGTGTGTGTGTGTGTGTGTGTGTGTGTGTGAGAGAGAGAGAGAGAGAGAGAGAGAGAGAGAGAGAGAGAGTTCCCAATGCTTTACTTAAAAGAATATCTATTATTTGGGATTTCCATCACATGATTAGTTTTATCAATGGGAATAATTGGGTAAACATTTTTCTCTTAGAAATCTATGTGGGACAAAAAAAAATCTCATATGCGTATTTTGACTTACATGAAAGTGCCAAATAGACAAAATTTACAAATTGACTCTTTAAACCTTAATGTCTTTTCAAAACATGAATTAATGTAAACATACTTACATTAGCTTTTGTTGCATATATTAACAAAGCAAACTTAATGGGTGTAATCATAGGGATAGGACAGAACCAGTTGGGATGTCCCATCCCAAAACCTCTGCCACTGGCCACAGATTTGTACTAACTTTGTCATAAATATGTATATTAGAGATAATAAAGCCTGCTTTATGTGAATCTGAAGGATGTGCATGATATCACATCGAAGGAAGATGCCAGACATATAGAATATGTTCAGTAAATGAGAATGATTATTCTTGTTACTACAATTACCAGCTTGAAAGCCCTTTAGAGCCAAACCTTATAAGACAGCTCCCTGTTTATTTGCATTAGTTTAGCTCATTAATTAAAAGCTGTTGTGTATTCCAAGATTTTAATTTGTTCGTGTTTCAATGTCTGTAGGATTTACTGTTTATCTTTGCAGATAGAAAATTAATATGCATTGCAAACATTGTCTTGAAGTTTACATAAAGCAATTTTCAATAGAGGCTATTTACACTAATCAGTTTCTTATAAGCGATTTTGCTTTTGGTCAGCTATGAGTGGCTGATACTGCACTAATTGCTTTAAGCCATTACAAAATGACAATTGATTTTGATCCAATGGTGGGATTATACAACCTGTGAAGATACACTTTCTACTTCCAGAAGGTACTCTTTTAAATTTAGGCTGAATATGTGTGGTGGTATTGTGTTCCCCAAAATATTGTGCACCCTAATAAACTTATCTGGGATCAGAGAACAGAACAGCCACTAGATAGAGGCCAGAAAGTAGTGGCACTCACGCCTTTAATCCTAGCATTGCAGAGGCAGATCCATCTGGATCTCTGTGAGTTTAAAGCCACACTGGAAACAGCCAGGCATGGTAACTCATGCCTTTAATCCCAGGAAGTGAGCTTTTAATCCCAGGGAGTGATGGCAGAAAGCAGAAAGGTATATAAGGCATGAAGACCAGAAACTAGAAGCTTTTAGCCTGGTTAAGCTTTCAGGCTTTGAGCAGCACAGGTCAGCTGGGGTTCATTCTTGATGAGGACTGAGAGGCTTCCAGTCTGAGGAAACAGGATCAGCTGAGGAACTGGCGAGGTGAGGTAGCTGTGGCTTGTTCTGCTTCTCTGATCTTCCAGCGTTCACTTCAATACCTGGCCTCAGGTTTGATTTTATTAATAAGACCTTCTAATAATTTGTGCTACAAATATAGACATGTTTTTGTATAGCTTGAAACGTTTCTCATTATCCAAAACTACTTTTCAAAAACAACTTGTGTTTTTCATTCTTTTTAAGATGAATAAGAGGTATAAGTAAATGAATATCCTAGACCCTCTCATCTCAGTAACTACCAGCATCCGCTACTCCATCACTCAAACACAAACTTAAGTTGTTTCCTCATGCCTCCCTTCTTGCATCATTTCCTTTTTTCCTATGAGGACAGAACATTTCTTTTTATAAAGCTACCACCAAGCCATTTCCTCTACTTTTCTTCCCTCTTCGATCCATTCTCTGAACATTTTCAAAGTCCCTTTCCTAAATGCAGATAGTGCTTCTTTCCTGAGTGTAGTCTTCTAGAAAACAACTCAAGTTCTGTGCCTCCTCTTCCCCCTCCTTCCTTTTCCTCCTCCTCCTCTTCTAAGTTTGGCTTTCTGAATTAGGGTCTCTCTATACATCCTTGTCCTCATCTTTGAACACACATTCCCTACCCAGCCTTCTCAGTGCCAAGATGGCAGGATTGCATTATAATATGCAGGCCCTGTAACTTTTTCAGGTTTGTTTCTCTGGTTTCATTTTTGATCACTCTTTACATTATTGTCCCAAACCTAGCCACAGAAATAAGTATTTGTTTATTCTGGGATATACTTAACATTATATTAAATGTTCATTAAATGAGTTCATTCATGTCTCAACTAGAATGCCTAACTTTAAAAGAAGTTACCCTCAACTACTCTGTCAAGCATTGACTAAAGCATATTAGTCACCTGAGCAGTCTTTTGTCAAGATGGTTATTTGGAGGAAGTCATGGAACAATATTCATCTTTCCTATAACCTTGTTAGCATAAATTAAACAAGTTTCAGTAGAAACTCCCTCATACATACAAATGTGTATTATCAAATAGCCTAAAGCCTATCAGGAAAACTGCTTTGTAGTACCTCTGAAATTCCAGCTTTGCATCCTTTTTGACACCCTCTTACAATTGTGGTGGTATTGTGTTCCCCAAAATATTGTGCACCCTAATAAACTTATCTGGGGTCAGAGGACAGAACAGCCACTAGATAGACATAGAGGCCAGAAAATGGTGGCACTCACGCCTTTAATCCTAGCATTCCAGAGGCAGAAATCCATCTGGGATCTCTATGAGTTCAAGGCCACATTGGAAACAGCCAAGCATGGTGACACACACCTTTAACCCCAGGGAGTGATGGTAGAAGACAGAAAGATATATAAGGCATGAGGACCAGAAACTAGAAGCAATTGGCCTGGTTAAGCATTTGGCTGGTTAAGCTTTCAGGCTTCTAGCAGCACAGTTCAGCTGAGACCCATTCTGGATGAGGACTCAGAGGCCTCCAGTCTGAGGAAACAAGAACAGCTGAGGATCTGGCGAGGTGAGGGAGCTGTGGCCTGTTCTGGTTCTCTGATCTTCCAGTTCACCCCAATACCTGGCTCAGGTTTGATTTTATTAATAAGAACTTTTAAGATTCCTGCTACATACAATAGTCTAGTAGGAAGATGGAGATTTATGTTAAATTAGAAGGTGGCAACAGAATTCTAAATTATCTGGGATGGTAAGACACATGCAGACAGCCACATTCCAGGGTAGCAAGATAAGGCTGGCTAGAGTACAATGCTGTGTTCATCTATCCCCACCGACCAAAGTCACTCTTTCACACTGTAGTTCAGGTCCCTTCACATTACCTTTGAATTTCTTCAGGTAACATCTCAGTTTTGTATATCTGTGCATAAATAACTGTTGTAACATATACTGACTTTTTATGCCAGTAGTGAGGTCCTAAGACATCTTTGAATTTAAAAATGGCAAAGTAAAATTCATTGTATTCTAGATATAGATACTGGGGAAAATAGAAGTGAACTGAGAGTAAGCAATAGTAGGGTGCAGTAGGTATAACAGCTCTAGCAACGTCTCACGTTATACACACAGTCATGCCCCTGTTCCCTCATGGCTGTTTCAGAGGTGTCACTGCTTCCCAGGACATGCCTAGGTCCCTGAGTGTTAGGGACCTTCTTTTTACCTTCCTCATCAAATTGAAAGTAGACATTTGCTTAGTTTTATTATGTGATTCATTCTCTCTCTCTCTCTCTCTCTCTCTCTCTCTCTCTCTCTCTCTCACTTTTTTCTTCTGAGAGAGGGTCTCATTATGGCTGGTTTGGAACCCACTATACAGACCTCACTGTATGGACCCTCTTGAACTCCCAGGGCTCTCTCTACCTGACTCTGCTTTGAGTATGCCACCATGCCTGGCTCGTGTAATTCTTTTAATTGCATAAACTTAAATGAGTTATATTTAATTTTAAGTAATAGGTATTCATCATTTCCCTCTTTCTGTAGTTACTACAATTGTACTTGTCACTTGGATTCAGATCTTATATTTGAGATTTTCCTTTCAATTGCTGATTCATCTAATTTATGACCAAGTTCTCCTGATTTGGCCTCTATCCAAAATGTCTCTTCAGTTGCATTTTGCACACACTGATAAGGGCTCTATCCTGTCCTCTCAACTGCAGATTGTCTCTTAAAATAAATTCTATGAAGGTACTTATTTCAACTTTGTTAACAATTTCTGGCTGTCTCATGAGGAAGAAGACTGACAGTCTCTTTCTTTACTAAGTAAAAATATAATAAAAAATTTAAAGCTCCAATACCTAAGATACACTTTTTTCTAGATGTTTAGAACAACTCATTCCTTAATACTTCTATATAATTCATATAGTAAGCCATTATATTGAGAATGTTTTCACAAAAGTGAACACAGACAGAAAAATTAAAATTTCTGAGAACAATCTTGTTGCTCTAACTGGCTATATGCCTGTTGGTTTCTCTTTCTATCTTGTATTTGTTCTGAGGATGTGCCTGACAACTAAGTAAAGAAAATACAATTTTGAAAAAAAAAATTCACATTAATTCTTCATTGATTAACAGCTTGTAGAAAAAATGAGTATAAGTAACTGTGTCTTTACCAAAAATAACAAGGTACTAGAATTTTACAATCTATGAGGATCTTGGGAGCCACATTTATGTGAAGAATTTCAAGAACTTTAATAGCAAAAATGTTATTGTGTGAAAGAAATTTGTGTTCTCAAAAATTCATATTTGTAATCTTGTAAATTCTTTTGGGTAATTTTGCTTGTTTCCCTTTTCTGAGATGTTTGGAGCAATGAAGAGTCAGAGATGGGGTTGGGGAGAAGATGTTAGCATCTTACTGCAGATGACTAACTTTATGTGTATACATACACATCTTTCTGCAGGTGGCTAGCTTTATGTATATGCACGCATGTTACTACAGGTGACTAGCTTCATGTATACACACGCATTTAAGATGTTTAAGTGCAAGAATGGAGTCATCCAGATAGCATCCCAGTAATTATCATTTGCTCTGGCACTCCAGGTCTTAGCCAATACCTATGATGTCACCTACTCTGCCTTCCTTTTGCATGCAAGATGAACACTGTTCTTCACTTCTTACATATTTGTTTGCAAATCTTGTCAATTTCGAGGATCTACCTTGGATTTCTATTTGCACTGATATTTTCTAATTTTTCTTTAAAATTTTCTGTTTGCCAAACCATTTTTTTTTTGAGAAAATCGTTTGAAAATTTAGTTTTAATTATTCTAAAAATAGTTCAGGGATGAAAATATGGCTCCATGATTAAGAACACTGGCTACTTTTGCAGAGGATGTGTGTTTTGTGTCTAGAACCCACATGGCAGCTCACAACCTTCAGCAACTCAAGTTCTAGGGGATTCAGCATACACTTTCAGCCTCCATGGACACTGTAGGCACGTGGTGTATTTATATGCATGCAAGATAGACATTCATACACATAAGAATAAATAAATAAAATCTTAATATATTCTCATAATTTGATTTTGTGATAAATTCAGACTTGCAGAAAACTTGGAAAACTTAGTAGAAAGGTTTCCTATATATTCTTGAGTCAAGTGCCTTATACAACTACAGTACTGAGATAAAAATAACCATAAAATTAGCACTGACATAATTCTGTTTTCTAGTAGACAGATATATTATAAATATCTTTAAAATTTTTAATCTATTTTTAAATTTGTATACCTTTTATTTAGAACAGAATTGCATCACTGTCCCCCTTCCTTTTCCTTCAGCTCCTCCCATGCCCCCCCCCAACTCTCAGATGATAGCCTCTTTTCCTTTGATTATTGTTACATATACATGTATATGTATATGTATGAACAAATATATAAATAACATCTGCTGAGAACACTTTTCTTGCTTAGCTATATAAGGTTTCAGGGCTCAGCACTTTGTATTGGATAACCAATGAGAGGGCTCATCCCTAGGAGAGGATAATTCTCTCTCTCTCAGAAAGAACAAATTCTTTGCCTTAGGGGAGGACCTCTTGAATTTCCCCATTCCATGCTTTATTGATACTGTCATTGTTCTGGTCTTGTTTATGCAGTCATATCTAGGAGAGACTGTTCCACAACAGACTTCCTGGCTCTAGTGAAGATTTCAAAAAAGGTTTCATTGTGGTCTGTCTTCAGTCTAGGACCATAGATTCATTTTCACCATAGATTTATTTTGCTGTCCTGTGGCTTCTGTGTCCCCTAATCTAGAAGAGCTCCTTACTACGTCTTAGGTATTTTTTTCAATAGCAGGATTTCTTAGAAGCTTTAATACTCTGACTTGAGAGTGAGTCTTCTCAGTGTGAACAATACATGACATCAAGGATACACACTTCTAGCTTGGTATTCAAACCTCCCTTATTGTAGTTACCCTTTCTTTTCAGCTTTAAGCTACTATTTAGACCAAGACTGCTCACTTTTCTCCTAAATTTTTTTTATTTCCTTTCTTGTAGTATTTTTTTCTATGTGCAATTCTTTTACATTATTCTTATCCAAGAGAATTTTTTGTATGAACGATACACATTACAGCTCTGAATGCTACTTTCTCCTATGGTTTCTAATGACATGTAGAAATTAATTTTCTAATTAATTATGTAACAAAATCAATGAATGCTAAGTACTTAGCATCAATGTTCATTTTATGTCTGAAGTTAAGCAATTTTATTGCTTTCATGATCTTCTACAATAGATCAAAACATAGCAAGGATACCACCAAATTCAAGTTAATTTGTCTCCAATTCTTTACCCCAAGCTCTCACCATAGCACTTTGTGGAAAGCAGGGAGCAACTACTGTTTGGGAATGAATGAAACTACTTGTCATTTATAAAGAATACAAACTGTGAAATGGCAAATTTTTCTTCATGAAATTGATACACAACTTTGGAGGTAAACGCCTTTGAAGTAATTTCACTATTGTGAACAGCTACTTTTTCAACCTCATAGTTATTCTAACCAAGAGATAAAGATGAAAGTCTGCCAACATCCGAATGACATTAAATTACCCTAAGTAAAATGTCAGTAAAATTAAATTTCTTGCCTCTAATACCACTAAAAGCCCATAGCCCCAATGTTTTTCCTGATTAATTATTTAACAATTTTAGATTTTCTATATTAATGGATTTTGTGCCAGATATGGTTTCTAATTAAACTTTGAATTTCTCTGATGAAACTGTATTTAAGTCTACAGAATGTCATAACTCACCTTTGCATTTAACAATGTCTACCAGTTCATTTTAAAATAGTAGGGTAGTAATAATTTATAAAAACTCACAAGCATGTCTAGAATACTCATGGACATTGAAGCTTAGGAAAATGAAATTCATTGTTTAGAAATGACAAGAGAGTTTTGATGGCTATGAGAACTGATTACCATGCAGAACAAAGTCCTATCTTGTATATTTTATTATGAATATGATACAAAGTAAATCTAATCTTTAAATATTCACATGCTTTAAATTATTAAAACTCATAAATCTTACATACAATGATGGACAATATCAATGTTATGTTTACACAAGACTAAACAGCTTGATAACAAAAAATTGCTACCTGTAAACCAGATGTTTCTAGAAGACAATACATGGTGCTACACAGACAGGTACATGATGGATTGCTAAAATTCCACTGGGAGTTTTATCAGTGGGAAGGTAAATGCCATATAAATTTGAGTTATAGTTCTGAAAATTTGGCCCAAAATTGTGTCTGCAGCAAGTATAAGAATTAGAATCAAGCATATGATAGAAAATTATTAGCAATAAAAGGGAATGAGGTCATAAACCTTGAAAATGCTCTTAACTGAAAGAAGGCATGGCAAAAGACTTTCACCAACATCACATCTGATAGAGGGCTAATATCCGAAATACATAAAGAACTCAAGGAACTAGACATCAACAAATCACACAATCCTATTTAAAAATATGAGGTACAGATCCAAACACAGAATTCTTATCAGAGGAACCTGAAATGGCTGAGAAACACTTAAAGAAATGTTCTAAACTTTTAGTCATTAGGAAAAGAAAAATCAAAACTACTTTGAGATTTCATCTTACACGTGTCAAAAGTCTAAGATCAAAAACACAAGTAACTGTGTTAAAAAAACAACAACTGGTAACTCAAAGACAAACATACTTATGCACTTATACGTGGATATTAGCTATTAAAAAAAGAATAATCCCACTACAATCTACAGATCCAGAGAAGTTAGATAAAGAGGCAAAGTCTAGAAAGAGGTCATGGATCTCCCTGGGAAGGGGAAATGGAATAGATTTTTGTGGGTGGCCCTGAGAGGGTAGGGATGGGAACAAGAGGGATCAGGTATGGGGATGGAGAGGAATGGAGGGAGAAAATTATGGGGAGAGTCAACTGAAATAAATGAGCATTTAGGGGATGATATGGAAACCTAGGATAGTGGAAACTCCCATAAACCTATGAGGTTTACCCCAGTGAGGGCTCCTAGTAATGGAGGATATGGAATCTGAACTGGCCACCTTCTATAACCAGTATAGGTTTCCAGTGGTGGGCCTGGGACACCAACCCTGCCAGAAAACTGTCAACCTACAACCTGTCCTGCCTGCAAGATGTGCTGGAATATGGTAGCTCCGAGCTTCTTGATGTAGTCAACCACCAGTAAGTCTAACTTGAGGCCCAAGTCATGGAGGAAGCCTATACCTGACACTGCCTGCATGGCCTGGAATCTGAAGCTGGATGGCCCAGAGACCTAGTGTAAAACCAAACATGACTGGAAAAAAAAGCCAATGAAATGGTTCCTAGTAATGTTCTGCTATACTCATAGACTGGTGCCTAGCCAATCTATGAGGTAAAGACTCATCAGAGAGGCTTCCTCCAGCAGCTGATGGGATCAGTTGCAGAGATCCACAGCCAAACTAGGCAGAGGTCAAGGAATCTCAAGGAAGAAGGGGAGAAGGGATTGTAAGAGCCAGAGGGGTCAAGGACACAAAAAAGATAGAGTCCACAGAATCACCTAAGCAGGGCTTATAGGGGTTCACAGAGACTGAAGCTACAACCATGGAGCCTGCATGGGTCTGCAATATGCCTCTGCATACATGCTGTGGTTCTCTAGCTTGGGGTTTTTGTTGGAGTCCTAACAGTGGGATTGGGGGTGTCACTGACTCTTTTGCCTGCTCTTAGGACCTTTTTCTTCCTACTGGATTGCCTTGCCCAGCCTTGATATGAGAACATGTGCCTAGTCTTATTGTGTCTTGTTATGCTGAATTTGGTTGATATCCCTGAGGGACCTCCTCTTTTTTTTTAAGGAAAATGAAGGAGGAGTGCATCCGGGGGAGTGTGAAGTGGGGGGTATTCGGAGGAGGGAAGGAATGGGAGGCAGTGGTTGGGATGTCTTATATTTGAGAAGAATTAAAAAAATAAAATGAAATAATGAAAGAAGGCATGTTCAAAAGAATATAAACCATGCTTTCAAACTGTAAGAAATGTACATTATAATTAGTCTAATGAAGGAAAACATAGGTAAGTGGTAGCTTAGAGTTAGAGAGTGTGATTTTTTTAAATCTTAATTGTCAACTTGACAGGATTCGGAACCATCAAGGAAACTGAATGGGGTGTGTATATGAGGACATTTCTGGGAAGGTTTAACAGAAGAGGGGAGTCCCATCCTGAGTACAGGTGGCATTATTCTGTCGGCCGGGGTCTTAGATGAGTAAAAAGCAAAGCCATGCTGAGCACCAGCATGCTTCTCTCTGTATTATGACTGTATACATAATTTGACTGGATGCCTCATGCTCCCGAAGTCATGCATGCCTTGCCATTAGGATGAACTGCATATCTTTTTAAAATGGTGAGATGAGAGAAACTCTTCCTTAAGTTACTTTGGTCAGGCCTGCTGTCACACAATAAGTAAATATGTCATATAGGGGGGGGGGATGCAGCACAGGGTGTGATAACTGAGTGAAGGGGGTTCCTTTATGAGGTGATGAGTATGAGCTCAATTGACTAGTGATAGTTAACACTTATCTGTGAGTATTCTAAAAGTAGTTGGAATACATACTTCAATGATACGTTGATCGAATATCAGGAAAAGCACAGGGCACTGCATACACACAAATCTCGAAAGGTAAATGACTGAAACCCAGATCACCGTTCAGACAACAAGCACAAACAGCTTTAATGATCAACCTTATTTTTGTGCCTAAACACACATCTCCCAGTATTTTGCCAAAGTAATACATGATTATGTGGATGAGTGAATCTTTAACTGATTCCAGTGTCTAGATAAAAATGAATTACAGCTAATAGAAGTGGGATGTAAGGAATAAGTAATGATTTATGTATGCATTATATCTATGTAGTACTTAGAAGTGACTAAACACTCGGTGTAGGCAAAAATCATGCGTTTCACATAAGAACAGATTTTCTGGCAAAAAAGGAGACAATTCTGAGAAGGTGAAAGAGGTGGCTATGATTTTACTCAGCTGGATATGTAGGACAACCCAGCAAGAGAAAACAAAACACATCAACAGCAAAAACACTTGATCGGTTTGGCATTTATGACTTTGAAACCTTCCATTTTGAAGAACAAAATGTGATGAAAAATGTTTGTGAGATGTAATATGTCCTAGAGAATGAAAGAAATATGTAAAAATCTTCACTGCGGATGTGGATGTGTGCATATGTGTCTATGTATGGAGTGTGTGGCAACTGGGTGTGCATGCACTTGTGCACATATGTAATGTCTGTGCATGCAATGCATATGTGCACACACACGTGGGTGCACATGTGTAATATCTGCATTTGTAGTGTAATGACAAATATAAGAAAATTCCAAGGACTGGTCAATTCTGCAATATGCTAAGCATTTAGCTGCTCCTGTATCAATTGTTCCAAGGCCTGTAATTTTTCTGATGTCAAAGACCATTTTTCCACCCAGACAGGTTTTCAGTTAACCTCTTTAAAGGTAGGGTTGTTGGTACCTAGGACAGATCAGCAGTTGTTGTGCCCTGTTTGGTCAGTGACTGTTCTTTATAATATCTTTTATGATTTTCCCCAGAAACATATGTTAGTTTACAGTTTGTTTCTGAGATTGGAGGAACGTAGATCTGGGTACTCCATTGCTGAAACAAATCACATCCTCATAAATTCATTGCTATGTTAGCCATACATGGCTTTAATTTTCCTCTCTTTCCTTCTGGACCTATACATTTGACCCATTTTGTGCTTTGTTTTACCTGAGATAAAGTTCCAATTCCTAAAAGATGAACAGTTACCCCATGAAGAGGCCAATCTGGATGCCAAGATTTTGGTGCAATTATCGTTACATCTGGCCCTGTTTCTACCAAGTCCTCAGTTATAATGCCATTTATTTTATTTGTATTTAATGCAAATACAGGCTGGAGTCTATCTGTCTTGGTCAGAGGTTCACATTCGTTCAGAAGATATGCAACCCAGGAAAACCCCTGAACCTTTGTGTAAGTCTCATTTTCTTCTGTGTAAAATGACTATAATAACATTTACTTAATGGGCCATTCTGAGGATTGAGTCCATACTTGTAAACCATTTAGTTCAGTGTCAAGAAAATGTGAGGTGGGGGAGGGGAAGAAGGAGACAAGGGGGAGGGAAGGAGAGAAAGAGGCAACTTTTAACTGTGCTTACCTTTTTGGTGGTGTACAACCAGTATGAACTTAATTCAGAAACTGGGATTGCACTGACTTTTGTCCTGCTTTTGTACTCCACAAGCATACAGTACTGAATTAGCTTTAGTGCTATCTGTGACTGTTGCTGTGAAATTGACTCTGAGGCAGAAGGAGATGCTATCTCTACAGCCTTTTGAAGGCAAAGATTGTGTGGGTAGTCTATGGTTATTTTACACCCTTCTACATGCAACTTTAATGCATATTTAGGCTGAATGCATCTTATATGCGTGTCTGAGAACAGTGACAGATGAAGATGTTCAAGAGAAAAACAACTCAAAGAACATGGGGATGATAGAAAACTGATTCTCAGAGCTCTGGCCTCAGCCCCAATTATGCAGACTTACTTTTAAGAGGTGAAATAATGAGACTCATCATCTGTGAGACCTAAGAGAAAATATCTTGATCCCAAGCACTCAAAACAATATACATAAAATTAGTTCCAAAGAGGGTTAGAAATGGTGAGTTTTAGAGATGTTTTCCAGGTTCCTGAGAGAAGGAACAGAGTGATTGGATTAGTGATTTGTATTAATCTGCCTAGGAGAAGGGTCCTGGGTAACAGGGGGCGGGAGGACTAGGTTCTACAAGATTATTTTGACATTTCTGACTATCGTCAAGGTGAGAAATGAACATATGGATGAAGACTGGACAGCCAGGCTTGTAAGGATGAGCGTAGATCATTCCACAGCTGTACCATAGCCACAGGTTTTGATTTCTCATCTTGACACATTGCCTTGAAAAGGCATTCAGCTCCATGTTGCTGACAATTTATAGTAGCCCTGCTAAATGAGGACAAGAAGAAGCTTTGCTCAGGTTTGCAATCTTCAACTCTTGCTTCCAAGAAAGGAGTGCATGTATATTGCTGTGTGTGTGTGTGTGTGTGTGTGTGTGTGTGTGTGTGTGTGTGTGTGTGTGTGAATTTAGAATCTGGACCATCTTTGCTAGCTGTTATTTTTTACCCTTTCTATCAAACTTTTGTAGTTTTTATGAAAAGTTTGATTAGAGAATCCTTTCTTTTACCTGTAAGCAATAGCTTAAATGCATATTTGTCCATTCACCAGCAGAGTTATATCCCTTGGCAGATCATTCACACACTTTCTTTTAATTTAGTAGGAAACAGCTGCCCTGCAATCCTTGGAGGCCCTCTCCTGAACAGCTAGGTAGTCTATAATAATATTCCTTTCCTAATTTCTTTTAGATGCTTCTATCCATATAGTAGTCAGGGACATAACCCTGGTGTAGCTGAGTCTCCAGGACTCTGTGGCATACCAAAGAGCTCTCTCTTGTCTCTGGACTGCTGCTTGCCTCACCCCTGACAGTGTTAAATATTGCCACTACCATTTTAGACAATCAGAGCAGAAGTCAATAAATATAGGATAGATGAATAATTTTTACAATCATAGTTTAAGACATAAGTATTGTAATAGTGCCCATACTCCACCATGAAAAAGAAAAGAAACATAAAAATTGACCTCAACAATAATATATAATGTACAAAATCAGCTTATTTTAGCTATAGTTTTGGTTATCTACAGCTAATTTCTATTTAAAATTATTAAGTGGAATGCTCCAGAAACTAACCATCTGAGTATTTTAAGTCACACCTAGTTTTGAGTACTGTTGTGATGAAATCTGCCACTGTTCCTCTTCAACCATCCTTGGACATGAATTACCCCTCTGTCCAATGTATCCTTGCTCCATTCACTACCCCTTGTCTGAAGTATTGAATTGGTAGTCATACTATGGCAGCAGCTATGTTCTCATTATTTTATTTTCATTAATAACTTTCCAAAGCACAAGTTTAATGGTTTTGAAAACTCAGAGAAACCAGAAAAGACATAAAATACTGCTTGTAAGTGAAAAGATGTAGAATCTTGACTTAAGGAAGCAAAAAAAAAAAGAAAGGAAGAAAGAAAGAAAGAAAGAAAGAAAGAAAGAAAGAAAGAAAGAAAGAAAAGAGAAGAAAAGAAGAAAAAGAAAAACAAAACAAAACATATGCTGAGGTTGCTAAGATCTGCTGTAAATTATTACTGTTAATCTTTTACTGGGCCTAATTAAATTGTATCTATAGGTAGGCACAAATAGGAAAAATAGAATGTTATAGGATCCAGGAATATCTGTGAATGACAAGCTGTCAGTATGTTGTAGGAATTAGGAATTTGCTAGAGGTCTCCAAGTGGACCCTGTTGATGGAGAGGGTCTACTATTGTCCTATAGTTGTGAAAAAATCAGAGTGCATTATATTTCAATTAAAAAAGATAAAATATTGCATATTTCATCTTGCAAAAGTATTACACAAGAAACCTGAGAGAGCAATGACTAACCCATTTATTTCCTAAAGGCTGCACCACACCACCTATGAATGCACACTGGCAGCCTTGACTGGTTATTAAAATAAATTAAGAAATTCATTTATAAGCGACAAGTACATTTAGGTGGCAACATATATAGGTTTTTTTTTTAGATTTTCCTTTGAGATATTCCTTTATGAGGCAGCCCAGTTTCTTACCAAAAGCTCTTACCTTGCTCTGCATTTAGGTTGGAGTTACTCTGGGGAAATGGCCTTTTGGTTCCCATATTCTGTTGCATTGTAAAGCTTTGGAAAAATGTGTTATCATTTCACAAAATGGTTTAGCAATTTATTATGAACTTTTTTAAGTGAAGTTAATTTTTCCACATATAAGTCTAGAAAAATGTTTTGGATTTAAAAAATTAATAAGAAACCTTAGCATGTTAGTTGAATGGTTGGTTCTTTTATGTTTTTAAATGGTTAGTTATTTCATAGTTTAAACCAGACTGAAAAATCTTAAGTGAATGCTAGCCTCCAGATTTTTAAAGCAAATTTTTAGTCACATATATTTTATTGGTTTCATTTGAAACTGCTAGATTAAAGAAGGGCCAGAGGAAAAATAAAGATTGATACAGTCATGTAGAAAATGATGATATATGGTACTTATAGAGCAAGACTGTAAAAACCAAGAATAAATCTTAAATTCTTTATGGATTAAAAGGAGGTCCACTAACAATGAGATGTATTTTGTTGTGTCAAATAGTGGTTACTTTATGCATAAAATAAAGTTGATAATGGTTATATTACATTTTGGCTCTTTCTAAAATATTAAGTCCTTAGTGGATCTCAAAGACACACTGTGCTTAGCTGGGCATGGTGACAGACCTCTTTAATCCCAGCACTTGGGAGGCAGAGGCAGGGGGGTCTGTGAGGTCAAGGCCAGTTTGATCTAACAGAGAGAGTTCCATGCCAGCCAGAGCTACACAGTGAGATCCTATGTCAAAAAGAAAATAAACCACTGTACATAGTTCTTGATGTTACACATTTTAAATAATTCTACTCCACACAATGGTCAGAATGTAAGTAGGAGTCTCATGGAAAGAAATTACCTTACAGAATTCCTGGTACATAATGCTTTCTGTGGTATAATCAAGTCAATTCCTGTTTCTTGATGGGACTATGTATGTCCTGATGCCAAATGTCAAGCATTTCTGGTGGGACTTATTTTTTAAGGAATAATTATGTGAAATGTGTGATACATTATGGTCATCAAGCCTTTGGAAGTCTTTCCATCCTTCCTCTGGAACTGAAGCACACTATTTGAAGAATGCATTAGCAGCACAGCTTGCAGTACCTAGTGGATAATGGACCGCTTTGGGTGGTGATGATATTATTTCACTGCATAGTGCAGGTTGGGTCTCAAGTTGGACACCATAAGTACTTAGTTCTAAACAAAATGTCTGAATGTGAGCAAAAATGAGATATCCACCTGTTATGGATCATTAATGACTTCATGGCTGCTGCTGTTTCTGTTGTTAATGTTTTCTGTGTCCTTATATGAAGCATTACCTACCAGGTTGCAGATATAAGATATCACCAAAGAAGACTCGATATCAGACAATATATAAAAGTGAGACTTACAGATAGCAGGATTTGTACAGCACTGTGGATGACCTCTAGGTACTGGAAATCGACGACACAGCCTGTGACTGAGACATATGTGTAGTCATCCATCATGCCATGCGCTGATGGTGGCAGCACTCTCCGGACACAGCCAGGTCCATGTTCCCTCCACCATGACCGATGTACAGAGATGCTGAATGTCATCAGATCTGTGTCCTACATGGTGGTAGACAGGAGAACAAAAGAGACAATCTCATGATATCGTACTTTTGCTTTGACATTGGAAAGAGTTCAGGATAGGTGGAAGTGCTGAAATGATTTCAATTTCAAATGAAAAAAGAAAAAAAAAAGAAAATCCAAACCCCAAAATGCCTGTACATATTACATATCTGCACTACTGAGTTATTGTCATTCAATATAGAGACACACTCCTTTCGATAATATTAGCCTTGTTAGGTTAGTACACATCTAAAGTCCAGGGGGAGGGTATTTGGCTTACATAGATTTTTGGGGGGTTACCTTTCTTGCTGTGATATCATCATCCTAAATTCATATTTACTGAGTATTTCATTGCACCTTAGATGGTGGTGTAGGAGAATTTCACACACCATGGCTTTCTTTGAGAGATCTCATAAGGGATTTATTCAGAATCTTCTGCAGATACGAAATGAATGTATACTCATCTCTTAAGTAAAATGGTACAATATTTACATATAAACTATAACTATTTTTCCATAAATTCAATCCACCTCTATATTTTATAATATAATGCCTAATAAAGTATAAATTTCACCTAAGTAGTTGAGGAAATAATTAGAAAATAGTTTGCACATGTTCTGTAGAGACATGGTTTTGTCTTCACTGTTTTCAGTGGCTGATTGGTAGAGTATATGCAAATGAAATCCACTGATATGAAAGTCCATGTATGTATTATTATCACAAAGTTATAATGCAATGAATAATTCTTCCCTCTAAAATGTATGTTAACTTTTTAGAATCTCTTAATTTTATCTTATATATCATTAAAAAAAAAAACCTTTTCAGACATGATTTAATTAAGGATCAGAGGTCAGGATGTTATACTGGAATATCTGGGAGGTCCCAGACTATAATCACAAGTACAGGTCTTCCTTCCTTCCTTCCTTCCTTCCTTCCTTCCTTCCTTCCTTCCTTCCTTCCTTCCTTCCTTCCTTCCTTCCTTCCTTCCTATCTCTGAGGCAGTCTCTTAACTGAAACTGTCCTTAAACGTGTTGTACATTAAAGACTGGCCTTGAACTCCTGACCCTTCTCTCATCACTTCCTGAATACTGAGATTCCAGCATGTGTCCACCCTACTCGAGTGAAATCACATGGAACACAGGAGGAGTGTGAATGTAGATGAGCTATTCAGAGGAAGAGAAGTTAATGTGACTATATAGGTAGACACTGGGGTGATACAAGCCACAGCCAAGGAACACTGTGGTCACCTGAAGGAGAATGAAGAAAGGAAGACATTATCCCCAAAGTCAGACTGTGCACAGCATTGGCAGCACCAGAAATTCAGCTCAAGGAAACCCACCTCAGGTTCCTGGCTCTGGAAATGAGGGAGAAGAAATGTCTGTTGCTTAGACCACCAAATTTGTTAACTTATTATGGCAGCTGTAATAAACTAACATGGACAACCAAAGTAAATTATTGTAGGTAAATTAATGGGCCCAAGGTAGCAAAGCAAGCTAGACACAGAATGAGGACTGAGTGCCGAGAAGTCTATTTTTAGCTATAGGCACAGCATCATGTGCACTCTTTCATGTCTCACCCACTAAACCTCTGATCATACTCCATACCCTGAGAGCTATGTTTTCCTTCCTCAAGCATAATGACAAAATACTTCCACAGTCAACCCAAAGGACAGAGAGGATACTTCTCAACTTTTACAAATTAAAATTTGTCAGAGTCCTTAGTGGAGACAACTATAGATTTTCCATCCTCAAGAGATGATTTTTAATATAGGGTGTGCATGTCTAATAGTAAAAACATCCCCTAACTTTTTGTCAACAGGAAAGTATCATTGGCAAGTCTGACACTTGACCTCCTGTGACAGGTTCATGTGCACTGAAAATGTTATTACATCTTCAGGCTCTGAGTAAAAGGTATACATGAAATATATACAGATTTCATGATTAGACTTGGGTCCCATACCCAAATTATCTTATGCATATGCAAATATTACAAAAAACCCAAATCAATCTGAAAAATTTGTTCCAAACCCTTTGGATACAGGATCCACAATCTGTATTTCTACAATGTCACCTGATTTTAATGACTAAGATTTTAATATTTGGAGTTCTGGGTAAGATGATAAACTAGAAATTGTCTTTGTGTGACTTGGTGAGGAGAAAGAATGAGTAAAGAAAAAAAACAGATTCTATTCTGAGAAAGGAAGATCTTTGGAAATGTATGAATACAGGACTTCTTCAGAGAAAGAAAAAGGGGATGCAGTGAGTAGAAATCAGCCAAGTACAGGGCATCTTCATTTGTGCAGCACGACAGGAAATAAGTCCCCATCCAGAAGATAACAGAGACAGCCCTGGTGAAAAGAGATTTGCCTTAGACAAGCTCACACCCCTGACAAGCCTCAAATCCAGTTGCAAGTTTTGGCGAGACAGTGATGCCTTCAGCAAATGAACTATCTGAGAGGGAACTTATTGTTTAACACTGGGGGTCTACAGGTGGGGAACAATCACAAATCTGGGAGGCTTGGCCTAACTCGCCCCAGTACTAGGGTGACAGCTGTAGAGAATAGCCATTCGGGGGTGGTGGGGGGTGGGGGGTGGGGCAGTAACAAGCTGAACAAGGGAAGGCAGCAGGGATTTCAGCTCAGGAAGGGAAGTGTGTGTGGAAGGGCAGCTCCCCCTTGGTGACTTGCAGCAGATGTCAGTAACAGAGTCATCATGAAGTTTGAGAGCTTTGAGCCTGACGTCATCAAGTGGGTCAACCTCTAGATCCCCCCATCTAATATTTACTGCTGTATAATCTGAAAATTAAGAAGCTCCCTTAGGAAATTTGACATCCATGTATATGTCCCTCTAACAGGGTGATTAATACTTGGAAGATGTCCAAAGTGTAATGCCTCCTCTACCTTTACAGCATTGTTGCTTCCCCTAGCACATTTAGGGAACAGCCCTCAGCTAGAATATCAGTCACTGCAGAGGATACCATCTGAGGAGTCTTAGGAAGGCAGCAGCATCTGCAAAGCAAAGCTCTGGTACACACAGAAGGCAATCTGCTAAGGTGAAGACAGCTCTGATGGACACCAAATGCTTGTCATTGTGGGCTAATCCCAAAATAAATCCCAGGGAAGAAGAGTCTATAGGTATAACTAACTTTCATCCCTGGTCCATGGCCTGCTGGGAGTGTGTATTCCACATCTGTTGGATGGAATATTCTGAGGATATTGGTTGAGTCCACTAGACTAAGTTATAGTTCAACTAAATTTTTTAATTTTTTTTTAAAATTAGCTTGTGTGGCCTATCTAAAGTGAGGGGGATTGAGATGGTTCAGAAGGTAAAGATCTTTGCCACATAAACCTGGAAACCTGAGTTTGATCACTAGAACCCAGGTAAAAGGTGAAAGAATGAACTGACTTAACAAAAAGTCTGTGAATGCCACATATGCCAAGGAACATGACCACCCCACACATCATGCACACATATACACAATAATAGTAATGACTAAATATAAAAAGGGAGTATTAATGTCACTCACTAATATTATATCAGGATCTGTGTGACATTTCATGTCCATTGTGTTTGTTTTATAAAATTAGGAGGTTTATTATTTGTTGTACATATATTTATAATCTTTACATAGTAATGGTGAAGTACTCCATTTATTAATATTTTGTGGCCCTTTTTTATCTCTTCCATTTTTTTGTTGCATGTCTATTTTCAGCATATATCAGAATAGCTATGCTTTTCTGCTTTTGTTTGCTTACTGGATTGTCTTCCACTCTGTGGCAGTCTTTGCCAAAAAGGTATCATTTTTCTAGATTAAAATAGTTTAACTTTGATTTCTAATTTTGTCAGCTGCTCTGCATCTGTATTTGTGAGCTAAGTTTATGTTTAAGGTTATTATTGAGAGTTAATTATTAGTGTTTGTAATGTTGTTGACTATGTTTCAGTTGGATGGTTCTTCCAAATTGTTCTGGTTAGTTTTTTTTTTGTCAACTTGACACAAGCTAGAGCTATCTGGTAAGAGGAACCTCAATTGAGAAAATGGTTCCATGACATTGGTCTGTAGGCAAGTCTTTAGGGCATTTTTTAAAAATTATTGGTTGATGTGGGAAGAACCAACCCCTGTGGGAAGTGCTGTCCTGGAGAGATGATACTGGAGGTACTGAAAAGCTGACTGAGCCAAACTGGACAGGGAAAAGCCCATGAGGCCTCAAGCCTACACAAAGAATTGTAGGTAACCGAGGAAAGCTGGGAGTGAGAGAAGTGACCCTCCTCAGGGAAGAGCACACCAGTTGGGTGTCCACTGCCAAATGGTCATCTTTGAAAACAGACATAGAAGTGACACTATGTGGACACAACAAGTTATATTTAGGAAAAATATACATGCAAACAGGCTATGAATTTGAAAGAGGGTAGAGAAGGGCATATGGGAAGGTTTGGAGGGAGGAAATGAAAGGAAGAAACAATGTAATTAAGTTACAATATGAAATAAACCCCATCCCATAAAAAGGCAGCAGGTTGCCTTTGGATATGGTCTTTATCACAGAAATGGAAATGTAGCTAGCACACAAATAAAGAAGGATTTCAATTGCCCATGTGAGGCGGAAGAAGGAATAACAAACAATGCAGGGCAGGCAGGTGGCACTCAGGCCAAGGCTCTGACAGTTAAACAGCTTGGGGAGCAGAGGGTTCCTGGGCTAGAGCACTGGGAAGCTGGGTGAGTGGAAGGAAGCCAGGCCAGGACACAGCACAGGGGCCCCAGGCTAGGGCACTGCACAGCTGGGAAGCTGAGGGAGGGGCTGAGGCCCAGGCAAGGACACTGCACAGCTGGGAAGCTGGGGGAGGAGTAGTGAGGTCATATTCTGTGGATTCAGAGCTTCCTCTCCTCCTAAGCAGACCCTGTTGTCTGTCATTCAGGACAGACACTTTTGCTGGGTCAGTTCCATATATGGCCAGAGGCTGTCAGTCAATTGTGCATGCTAATCCCTACTCCTCTGGTGATTTTCAGTCCTGTCTAAGGAGAGTCTCCACTTTGATAGTTTCTGAAAGTGGTAGTGGGGACTCGGAGAGCATAAAGAAGTTGGTGGGAAATAGAAAGCTCTTGAACTTACAGATGGATAACATTGAATGCCACCAGCTTTGAACACTGTACAAGTGCAGTAGAGAAACTACCCCCTACACTCTGCTTCATATGGTGAGCCAGGAGGCCACAAAGATGCCCCAGTATGTTCTTGGGAAAAACTACTTTATATGGTTAGATTTTCCTCAGCTTAAGGAATCCAAAGAACTTTTATGGGCATGCCCAAAATTACACAAATATATATATATATATATATATATATATGCATATATATGCTTGTTGGTTTGCTATTCAATTACCTTTACAGCAATAGTGCTTTATTGACAATAAAACATTTCACTTCATTTTTATGGTCTGTTGATTTGCTACATGAATCATTTGCAGTTACTCTCAGAGAGTAAAATATTACAGAAAAATAATTGCTTTCTTTGGTGAATTTGGTTTAATGCAAGGCAATTTACCTGCAGGCAAACTGCAGAGATGTGTACCATCTGCTCCATTTCCTGGTCATCAGATTTAATCTCTTACAGTTAGTCCTGATTAATATAGAAGAGCTATGTGTTCATCTCATCTTAACAGAACACATTAGGTTCAAGATGAATTAACATGATCTCAAAATTCACAGAAATTTCTGTCTTTTAAGCATTCATATCGAGTGACCTTTGCTATTGTGGAATATAAGTTCCCTTCAATATGACTTTGACTAAAATGTGTACAAATAAAACACAAATCAATTTATGAGCCAATCATACATATTTGCTACACCCATAAAACCTCTCAGCATAGCTCTCACTTATGTCTAGAGATACGATCATTTATAAACCAGACTATGCTTTCCACCAACTGTATTAAAATTTGACAGTGACTATCAATAGCATAAAATTACATTTAAAGTTCAGACTTGAAAAGTTTGCTATGGAGTTTTATTTTAGGTTTGTATCTGATTTCTATGCCCTTCACTACTGGATTTCCAACACAAAAAATTTACTAAACACATGACAACTCAAATTCCTGCACAAGACAGATCGGCGAAAAGAATACATAACACTGAAAGGTTATATATATAAATAAATAAATACAGGAGGCCATTTATTTTCTTAAAACTCTTAGTTACAAAGTCAAGACCTGTAGTTTTTAAATACATAGTTTTAAAATCTGAAACCACAGTTATACAATAGTAAAATAATTTTGAATATTTTAAATCTAATTTCTTCTCCTGATCTTGTAATTAGAATGATATGTGATGATTTAAGCTCACCTTGTTAAGAAAGTTGAAAACGAAGGCAACGGATGACTTTGAGATTATTTTTAGTATTAAAAATAATCTAAACAACAGAGTTTGGATTCATGAAAATACAGGTGAAGGGTAACAGAATTTGGCATCCCAAAATATGACACTTTGGCAAGAGAATTACTTTGTGCTAGAGAAGTTTGAAAAGAAAATGCTTTCTCCTTATTTGTGTAAAGCAAGGTCCTAATTTACAAAGATGCCCTCCTTCAATGCCTGCAGGGAAAGTCTAAGCTTGATCATCTAACAGGGCTTTCTTCGAGGCCAGTCTAGAGATAGCACAGACGAGTCTACAAGGCAGTGTTTTCTAACCACCCCTGTCTATGACTTCTTTCTTGCAGGTAGCCTTCTATATACACTTATTTCTGTGTATATTTACTTAAGGCTGGTATTTGGGCCATTTCTTTGATAATTACCCATTCTATAGGTATCTTCCATGTACATATGAGATACCTATGTCAATGGTCAATGCTCTTCTTTGTTTCTCTGTTATTCTGTCCCATCATTTGCTATTCAGTGTCTCAGCAATGAATTTTTTTTTTTTTTTTTTTTTTTTTTTTTTTTTTTTTTTTGGTTTTTCGAGAAAGGGTTTCTCTTGTGTAGCTTTGCGCCTTTCCTGGAACTCACTTGGTAGCCCAGGCTGGCCTCGAACTCACAGAGATCCACCTGCCTCTGCCTCCCGAGTGCTGGGATTAAAGGCGTGCGCCACCACCGCCCGGCTCTCAGCAATGAATTTAAGATAGAAGAACAACTGTATTTATTTCCCTACATATGTGGCATTGAGGATGGTCTGTAGAAAAAGAGGAAAAAAATGAGAGAAGAGAAACCAGAAGATGAAGCCAATGGTGGAGAAAGAATAGCTGCAGAAAGGACTACAAAGCTGTAAGAAGAGAATTTGGTGTCTTTCCTGTAAGGTCAGCAGTGAAGGCAATAAGAGAATAGGATGGTGGATTTAAGAGTGGATAAGAAGAGTGGCTGTTGATAGAAGGTCAATCAGATGTAGCTTTCCACACACACAGTAGCACTTTAACATAGAAACATTTCAGAGTATCCACCTTTACTGCCTTCTGTTTTGTTTTGTTTTTCTTTTCTGATATATTTTTTTTGACAGGGTTTCTCTGTGCAGCTTTTGGAGCCTGTCCTGGAACTCCCTCTGTAGCCCAGGCTGGCCTCAAACTCACAGAGATCCACCTGCCTCTGCCTCCTGAGTGCTGGGATTAAAGGCATGCACCACTAATGCCTGACTTGCCTTTACCTGTTAAGTATCCAATTATTTGGTGTTTATTGGTTCATATATCTCATTACACTCTATCCTTGAGGCCATGTTCTTCAAATATTTGAACTACAGAAAATGGTTTCAAGAACCCTAGCTCCTATCCTGCCCCGGACTTCCCTTCTGGACCAGAGCTCCCATCCTGCACCAGACTTCTCTTCTAGACCAGAGAGCTCCCACCCTGCCTGGGACTTCCCTTCTGGACCAGAGGTAAGTGTCTGGGCTCAACCCAGACCCCATCCCTGGGCAGCAGCCACCCCAGGGAAACCTGCCCAACTTGGCCCCAGGTTCTGGCCATTGGACAGGTTCCCTTCCAGCCCTACCGGGAAGGATCCCCTTCGCCAAGACCCCCGACAGACCCTGCAATCTCCACGCCCTGCCCCCACGCCCATTCGCCCAAGACCCCAGGCACTTCCTGAGACTTGAGACTGGCCCCAGCTCCCATCCTGCACCAGACATCCATTCTGGACCAGAGAGCTCCCCTCCTGACCCGGACTTTTCATCTGGACAAGAGCTCCCATCCTGCCCCAGAGTTCCCATTTGGACAAGAAAGCTCCCATCTGGACAAGAGAGAGAGACTTCCTGAATCTATCAGCACTGTCTGAACCAAATGTGCTGATAAGGCCAAGAACGAAACACAAGGAGATGGGCAGATATCAAGGCAGAAGAACATACAACAAAATGAAGAGCAATACAGCATCACCAGAACCTAGCCCGCCTCCAACATCTAGACCTGAACATCAAAAATTGGAAGAAGCAGAAGAAAACAGCCTTATGAATAACATCATGAAGAAGGTAGAGGCTTGTATAGAGGAAAAGACAAAAAAAATGGGAAGAATGCGATAAAAAACTAGAGGAAAGGACAAATAAAGTAGAAGAAAACAATAAAGTCCTGGAAGAAAACAATAAAGCACTGAAAGAAAACCATGAAAAAGCAATGAAACAGATGAAGGAAACAGTCCAAGACCTGAAAAGGGAAATAGAAAAAATGAAGAAGACACAAGCAGAGGGAATGCCGGAAATAGAAAATCTGAGTAAACCATCAGGAACTTCAGATGCAAGTATAACCAACAGAATGTAGGAGATGGAAGAGAGGATCTCTGGCGTTGAATATATGGTAGAAGAAATAGATTCATCAGTCAAAGAAAACACTAAAGCCAAGAACATTATGACCCAAAATGTCCAAGAAATTTGGGACAACGTGAAAAGACCAAACCTACAAATAATAGGGATAGAAGAAGGAGAAGAATACCAACTCAAAGGCACAGAAAATATATTCAACAAGATCATAGAAGAAAACTTTCCCAACTTAAAGAAGGAAATGCCTATGAAGATACAAGAAGCCTATAGAACACCAAACAGGCTAGACCCTCCAAAAAAGTCCCCTTGCCACATAATAATTAAACAACTAAATGTACAGAATAAAGACAGAATATTAAGAGCAGCAAAGAAAAAAGGCCAAGTGACTTATAAAGGCAAACCCATCAGAATAACACCTGATTTCTCAATGGAGACTTTGAAAGCCAGAAGGACCTGGATAGATGAAATGCAGACACTAAGAGACCATGGATGTCAGCCCAAAATAATATACCCAGCAAAACTTTCAATCATCATAGACAGAGTGACAAGACAGAATTCTAAGACAAAACCAGATTTAAACTATACTTATCCACAAACCCAGTCCTACAGAAAGCACTAGAAGGAAAATTCCAACATAAGGAAGTCAGATACACCCTTGAAAACACACGCAACAGATAAAGCCACATCAGTAAACTTCAAAGAAGAGAAGTACACACACACTACCATGAAAAAATAACAGGAATGAACAATCACTGGTAATTAATATCCCTTAATATCAATGGACTTAATTCACCTATAAAAAGACACAGGCTTACAGAATGGATATGAAAGCAGGACCCATCATTCTGCTGCATACAAGAAACACACCTCAATTTCAAAGATAGATACTACCTAAGAATAAAAGGCTGGGAAAAGACTTTTCAATCAAATGGTCTTAAGAAACAAGTGGGTGTAGGCATCCTGATACCCAGCAAAATAGACTTCAAAATAAAATCAATCAAAAAGAGATCAAGAAGGGCATTACATACTCATCACAGGAAAGATCCACCAGGATGAAGTTTCAATTCTGAACATTTATGCCCCAAATACAAGGGCACCCACATATGTAAAAGAAACATTACTAAAGCTTAAATCACATATAAAACCCCACACATTAATAGTGGGAGACGTCAACACCCCACTTTCACCACTGGACAGATCTCCCAAATCGAAACTTAACAGAGAAATAAAGGACTTACCTGATGTCATGACTCAAATGGACCTAATAGATATCTATAGAACATTCCATCCTAACAAAAAAAAATATACCTTTTTCTCAGCACTCCATGGAACCTTCTCTAAAATCGACCACATACTTGGCCACAAAGCAAATCTCAACAGATACAGAACAACTGGAATAACCTCCTGTGTTCTATCAGACCACCATGGTCTAAAGTTAGATTTCAACAACAAAAACTACAGAAAACCTACAATCTCATGGAAACTGAATAATGCTCAACTGAATCACCAATGGGTTAAGGAAGAAATAAAGAAAGAAATTAAAGACTTCCTAGAGATCAATGAAAATGAAGACACCATATACCCAAACTTATGGGACACTAAGAGGGAAATTCATAGCACTAAATGCCCACATAAAGAAGTTGGAGAAATCTCACACTAGTGACTTAACAGCACACCTGAAAACACTAGAACAAGAAGAAGCAAAGTCTCCCAGGCAGAATAGACACCAGGAAATTATCAAAGTGAGAAATGAAATCAATAAAATAGAAACAAAGGACCAGATGGTTTCAGCGCAGAATTCTGCCAGATCTTCAAAGAAGAGTTAATACCAATACTCTCTAAATTGTTCCACACAATAGAAACAGAAGGAACATTACCAAACTCCTTCTAGGAGGCTACAATTACCTTGATTCCTCAATCAAACAAGGATACAACAAAGAAAGAGAACTACAGACCGATCTCCCTCATGAACATTGATGCAAAAACACTCAATAAAATACTGGCAAACAGATTCCAAGAACACATCAAAACAATTATCCATCATGATCAAGTAGGCTTCATCCCAGGGATGCAAGGGTGGGTCAACATACGAAAGTCTGTCAATGTAATAAAACATATAAACAAACTCAAAGAAAAAAACCACATGATCATCTCACTAGATGCAGAAAAGCCATTTGACAAAATCCAACACCCCTTCATGATAAAGGTCTTGGAGCAATCAGGAATACAGGGAACATACCTAACCAGAATAAAGGCAATTTACAGCAAGCCAACAGCCAACATCAAATTAAATGGAGAGAAACTCAAAGCAATTCCACTAAATCAGGAACGAGGCAAGGCTGTTCACTCTCCCCATACTTATTCAAAATAGTACTTGAAGTTCTAGCCAGAGCAATAAGACAACATAAGGAGATTAATGGGATACAAATTGGAAAGGAAGACGTCAAGCTTTCCCCATTTGCAGATGACATGATAGTATACTTGAGTGATCCGAAAGATTCAACCAAGGAACTGATACAGCTTATAAAAACCTTCAAACATAGCAGGATACAAGATCAACTCAAAAAAATCAGTAGCCCTCCTATATACAATTGACAAAGAAGCTGAGAAGCAAATCAGAGATACATCACCCTTTACAATAGCCACAAATGACATAAAATATCTTGGGGTAACACTATCCAAGCAAACAAAGGACCTATATGACAAGAACTTTAAGTCCCTGAAAAAAGTAATTAAAGAAGATGTCAGAAAATGGAAAGATCTCCCATGCTCATGGATAGGCAGGACTAACATAGTAAAAATGGCAATTCTACCAAAAGCAATCTACAGATTCAATGCAATCCCCATCAAAATACCTATATAATTCTTCACAGACCTGGAAAGAATAATACTCAACTTCTTATGGAAAAACAAAAAACCCAGGATAGCCAAAAGAATTCTGTACAATAAAACAACCTCTGGAGGCATCACAATCCCTGACTTCAAGCTCTACTATAGAGCTATAGTAATAAAAACAGCTTGGTATTGGCATAAAAACCGACATGTGGACCAATGGAATCGAATTGAAGACTCTGACATTAATCCACACACCTGTGAACATATAATTTTTGACAAAGAAACCAAAAGTGCACAATGGAAAAAAAGAAAGCATCTTCAACAAATGGTGCTGGCATAACTGGATAGCAACATGTAGAAGGCTGCAAATAGATCCATATCTGTCACCGTGCACAAAACTTAAGTCCAAGTGGATCAAGGAACTCAACATAAATCCAGCTACTCTGAACCTGCTAGAAGAGAAAGTAGGAAGTAGTCTTGAACACATTGGCATAGGAGATCACTTCCTAAATATAACACTAGTAGCACAGACACTGAGAGAAACAATCAATCAATGAGACCTCTTGAAACTGAAAAGCTTTTGTAGAGCAAAGGATATGGTCAACAAGGCAAAGTGACAGCCTGCAGAATGGGAAAAGGTCTTCACCAACCCCACATCTGACAGAGAACTGATATGCAGAATATATAAGGAACTCAAGAAATTAGACATCAAAATGCCCAAAAGTCCAATTAAGAAATGGGCTATAGAACTAAACAGAGAATTTTCAACAGAGGAAACTCAAATGGTTGAAAGACATCTAAGGAATTGCTCAACATCCCTAATCATCAGGGAAATGCAAATCAAAACAACTCTGAGATACCACCTTATGCCTGTCAGAATAGTTAAGATCAAAAACACTGAAGACACTTTATGCTGGAGAGGATGTGGAACTAGGGGAACTCTCCTCCACTGCTGGTGGGAGTGCAAGCTTGTACAACCACTTTGGAAATCAATATGGCGCTTTCTTAGAAAATTGGGAATCAATCTCCCCCAAGATCCAGCTATACCACTCTTGGGCATATACCCAAGAAATGCTCAATCATACCACAAAAGCACTTGCTCAGCTATGTTCATATCAGCATTGTTTTTAATAGCCAAAACTGGAAACAACCTAGATGCCTTTCAATTGAAGAATGGATAAATAAAATGTGGTACATATACACAATGGAATACTGCTCAGCAGAGAAAAAACAATGAAATCATAAGGTTTGCAGGCAAATGCATGGATCTAGAAAAAATCATCCTGAGTGAGGTAATCCAGACTCAGAAAGACAAACATGGTATCTACTCACTCATAGGAGGATACTAGTTGTGGAACAAGGATGACTGGACTGCTACTCACATCACCAGGGAGGCTACCTGGAAAACAGGACCCCAAGAAAGACACGAGGATCACCCAATGATGGAGAAATGGATGAGTTCTACATGAACAGCCTGGACATGAGTGGGGGTGCTGTGGATATCATTCTATATAAATAAAACACTGATGGCCAGTGACCAGGCAGGAAGTAGGTGGCCAGGCAGGAAGTAGGTGGGACAAGGAGAGAGGAGAATTCTGGGAAGCGGAAGGCTGAGGAGAGAGACACTGCAGCCACCGCCAGGACAAGCAGCATATGAAGACGCTGGTAAGCCACCAGCCACGTGGCAAGGTATCGATTTATAGAAATGGGTTAATTTAAGATAAAAGAACAGTTAACAAGAAGCCTGCCATGGCCATACAGTTTATAAGTGATATAAGCGTCTAAGTGATTATTTTATAAGTGGATTGTGGGACTGCGGGGCTTGGGGAACCTGGAGAGAAGCCCTCCAGCAACAAATGGTGCCCAACGGCTCAGAGTTTCCACCTTAAACCTGAGAATATTTAATAACCAATTCTAAACAGAGCCAAAACCAGGTTCCTGCTTCTTGTCTCATACGGGCAGCTAGACGCCACAAAATACAGGTTTGAACACTGGCGGGTTCCTGGCGTGTGCGTTTGACTGGCAGTATGGCGGAAATGAGGTGTCTGCCAGCGGCACATTAAGCTGTGTGGTAGATTTAGTCTTTACTAGTATTTAAAAAAAAAAAAAGAGGTTTCTGGGCTACACGCTGCTTTGATAAAAGTTTAGACCCACTTTTTCTGAGACTTGATGACTACCAGAGCTGGCGGAAAAGTAGTAAGAGATGCTACGCCCAAATTCCCAAATATACCAAGCTGGCTTTAGAGGTGGAATTGGCTCACTCCCCCTCTAAACCCAGACATATTGCTTTAAAAAAAAATGGTTAAGAGATTCTTGTTTCCCAAATCAGAAGAGCCCTCTGGTGTGGGACAGAGAAAAACCAATATTTTTATTTAAAACAGGTTGATTATAAATGTGATCTCTTTCTAAAAAAGAAAAGGGGATATGATATAGATATATAGGAGGATATGGAGATGATAAGATAAAAGAGTAGATTAATGAACCTACTTTTAAAGAACAACTTGTTTAAAATGTTTTACATTGGTAAAGATTTTAGTTTATGTTTAAAATGTTTTACATTGGTGTAAATTTTAGATTATTGATACAAACTTAAAGTTAATTTTGTTATACTGTATATATATATTTCTATTCTTGTTTGAGGTATTATGTTTATGTAACTCATTTAAAATTGTAATGGATAATTAAAAATAGGTTAATAATTAGTCATCTATGATAATCATCTGTAGCCATGTTAGTTAAGTCTTCTAGGTATACATAGATATATTTCAGATAGATAGGTAATCTTCAAACACTTCATAGACCTGGAGAATATGGCATTTAAATAACTTAAAATTCTGTTGACGTGAGACACAATTGCTCCTGGCTGCACCAATTGATCCCGAGAGAATGTTGGGCTTCTAAGACATTTCCATTTGGAAGTTTGTCTTTTTGGCACAAAATGGCCTACTGGGCAAAGAACTGCCCTTGCCTTGATGGCTGACAGTACAAATATAATGCTGTCCTTTCTGGACAAGCGGGACACGAGGAAAGTGACCACTGTACTGTGTCAAGACAGGGTAAGATGGTCTCTCAGAATTCCTGCTTCTAAAAATGGTCTGTCAGATACTCGAGGCCTGTAGCCAATTTAAATGCACCAACAATGCTGAGAAACATTAGGTGACTGTCCAGGCTGCCAGCTGTCTTCGTCTACTTTTGCAAGATTCCCGAAAGTTGCTTACATCCATCTACCAATTTTCAGGTACCATTATGTTCCTTCTCAGGTCTTTGATGTGGTTGAAAACTAGATAGTTGTAATTTCCTCAGTTATGATAAAAGATAAGTTAGATATAAAACCTTAAATTCACAAATATAAGATAGATAGGACATCTTCTTTAATATTGTAACTGTAATTCTTGCTCGATAATTATTTTGTTATATGTAATTTTACCATGTTAAAGTTAAAACCTTACTTTTTTAAAAAAAGAAGAAAAGGGGAAATGCTGTGGATATCATTCTATATAAATAAAACACTGATGGCCAGTGACCAGGCAGGAAGTAGGTGGCCAGGCAGGAAGTAGGTGGGACAAGGAGAGAGGAGAATTCTGGGAAGCAGAAGGCTGAGGAGAGAGACACTGCAGCCACCGTCAGGACAAGCAGCATATGAAGATGCTGGTAAGCCACCAGCCACGTGGCAAGGTATAGATTTATAGAAATGGGTTAATTTAAGATAAAAGAACAGTTAACAAGAAGCCTGCCACGGCCATACAGTTTATAAGTGATATAAGCGTCTGAGTGATTATTTTATAAGTGGATTGTGGGACTGCGGGGCTTGGGGAACCTGGAGAGAAGCTCTCCAGCAACATGGGGGTAATGAAGGGCAAGAGTTGAGGGAAAGAGAGCTTGGGGGAGTGGGAGATCCCAGCAGGATCAAAAACAGAGAGGGAGAACAAGGAATAGGAGACCATGGTAAATGAAGACCACATGAGAATAAGAAGAAGCAAAGTGCTTGAGAGGCCCACAGAAATCCACAAAGATATCCCCACAATAGACTGCTGGCATTGGTTGAGAGACACCCGGAACTGACCTACTCTGGTGATGGGATGGCCAAACACCCTAATTGTCGTGCTAGAAACCCCATCCAAAGACTGAGGTATCTGGATGCAGAGATCCACGGCTAGGCCCCAAGTGGAGCTCCGGGAGTCTAATTAGTGAGAAAGAGGAGGGTTTATATGAGCGAGAATTGTTGAAATCAAGGTTGGATAAAGCACAGGGACAAATAGCCAAATGAATGGGAACACATGAACTATGAACCAAAGGCTGAGGCGCCCCCAACTGTATCAGGCCCTCTGAATAGGTGAGACAGTTGATTGGCTTGATCTGTTTGGGAGGCATTCAGGCAGTGGGACCGGGTCCTGTGCTCATTGCATGAGTTGGCTGTTGAAAATCTGGGGCTTATGCAGGGTCGTTAGGCTCAGCCTGGGAGGAGGGGACTGTACCTGCCTGCACTGAATCTATCAGGTCGAACTGAGTCCTAGAGGGAGGCTTTGCCCTGGAGGAGGTGGGAATGGGGGGTGGGCTGAGGGGAAGGGGAGGGGCACGGGAGGGGGGAGAACAAGGGAATCAGTGGCTGATATGTAGAACTGAATTGTATTGTAAAATAAAATAAAAATAAATTTAAAAAAAAGAACCCTTAGAAATGTTGGTCATTAGCTTCACATGTAGACATGCCTGCCCAAGTGTTATTCACAGTATTTCCAAGGTATTAGTTCACATGCAAAAAAATCATTATTCTTTTTTTTATGGTATGTTACTATACAAGCTTTCATTAACCAAAGAGTTAGAATTAGTCTTTTTTTTTTTTTTATCATTTACATCACCTGCTTCTTATGGTATGTACTCAATTTAGCTTTAGACAATCTTTTTCTAAATAAAGATTCAACAATAATATTTACACTTTTCTCCCATCTTAGTCACAGACCAACGGGTTGTAGAACTCAGTTATATAGACACCCAGATTCTTGTCTCTGCACTTTGTTTTATCAGTTGCCAGCCCAACTAGAATTAAAAAATGTGATGGTACCGAGAAGTCAATCTGGGCTTAAAAAGCACTGATTTGCTTAGTTTTCAAGAGTTGGCTAGAATTTGCATTTATATGATAAAATCATGCCAGCAAAAATAATTGTGCATTTCAGAATGTGGATTGTAAAAGTCAAGACAACTTTCTACATATCTAATGGTCTTCTCTACACTAAACACTTTATGGAGAATGTGTATTTATATGATACACAAAAATTGTGCTTCGTGGGTAGGTTTAAGTATTTAGATATTTTAGTACAAAGACTGGCAATCTGCACAATTTAAGGATTGACCTAGCTGGGGCAGCAGAGGAGGAAGTAAGTCAATTGATATCAGTAGGAGGTCTCTTTAAGGGAGCAGTCTGGGTTGCATTCATAAGGGGGAAGAATCTGTGGTTGATAGCTTGTGCACATAATAGTTTTAGCTGGAGGATAATCATTTATAACATCTGTACTTGGCCCAGAGGAAGGCTTTGCCATTCCTCTGAGCCTGACCCAGGGAAGGCCTTGCCATTTTCATGGGTTAGAGGAGCTGGGGTCCTTGACATGGACATGCTCATGTCAATAATACACATTTGCCCAAGACTTCATTACTCTCTCACAACTTCTCATTGATTCAAATATAGCAGTGATTATGTATTCTTTTCCTACAATAAGAACAGCTGCTATCGAGAGGCCTGCAGAGTATTCAAGCTTCCACTGGGAAAAATATGTCATTTGTTGATTCTTTCCTAAGTCTTCCTGCAAGTCACAGTGATATGACGTATACCACTGATGTTGAATATAAATAACAGTCTAAAAGCCCAGGAGTGGAGGTACACCTCTGTAACTCCAGCACTTGGGAAGCTGAGGCAGGAGGATAGCCTGGACCCATAAAGAGACTGTGTCCACATACATACATACATACTTAATAGCCAGTCTACAAAGTGGGGACTGGTCATTAAGCATTTATATACTCAATTTCTCATCTTTACAGATGTGTATTGCTGAAGTTTTTCAGTTCAATTGATTGTAGGCCAGATGCAGCCTTTTATCTCTAAGCTGGGTTTTGATGCCATAATTTGAATCATTTCATGAATCAGTGAAGGCCCATCCACACATTATATGACATGCATGGGACTTCAAATGTTAGCTAAACATCAGGATTCAGAGAGAACATAAGAGTTCTGATCTATGCTAACATGGAATGTACATTTACAGAGGGAAAGACAAGTGACAAGGAAAACAAGAACACACACAACAGTTACACATTGTAAAAATAATATAAAGGAGGACTTTTTTTTATCAGTGACTAGGATTACTTTATATCAGGTGCCCAGGAGATGATTCTCTGAAAGCTGAGTAGATATTTAGGTTAAGATCTACAGAAAGGGAGATAAAGACATGGATGAGTGGTTAAGAGCTCCTGCTCTTGCAGAGGACCAGAGTTTGATTCCCAGAACCCACACGGTGGCTCCCAACTGCCTAAAACTACAGTTCCAAGGAATCTGGCACCCACTTCCGATGTCCATGGTTATCAAGCACACACACACATGATGCAATGACATACATTTTTGAGAAATACTCATACACATATCACAAAATAAATAAATCTTAAAGAACTTTTAAAAAAGATCTACTAAAGGAAAAGAAACACTTTTTTCACAGTGTGTATTTTTCTTTAATTTTTATATATTTTTATTTTATAATTAACTTAATTTCACACTATTAATAGAAGTCAATACCAGGGAAAAGAGTTTCTAGGCTAACAGATTACAAAGGTGGAGATCCTAGATTGTAAAGGGGTTTGAATATTCAGGGAATTGGCAAACGGCTCTGTGAATGCAGAGAATCTAAGATGAGGAATTGGGTGGTTTAAGAAGAGGTTGAATCTACAGGAGACAAATCTCTGGTGAAGAATCAAGATGTGACCAAAGTCCTGCTGGGCAGCCAAATATTGATATCATCTGATTTGCAGGAATTTAGGCAATGGATGTTATTGGGCAAAAATGGAAAAAAAAAGCATATCAAATTGTTTCTATAGTGGGAAATGTGTAAGATCATGTAAGGAACAGAATGCTGTGGCACATTTCAGAATAGTACCTTTTCCTTTCTCTGATAGTGGCACATGGAAATGTTATATTGAGAATTGTGAGAAGTATGTTGAGTGCTGAATGGTAAAACTGAAGGAGATAGGTATTTCTGCTGCCTTCCTTGCTTCTCTGGAGACTTTAACCCTAATACTGTACACAGTAGTCTCTGTTGTCCAATAGGTACTGGGTTTTCCTGCCAAGGTATGATCCCACTAGGGATTTATGCTTGTGGCATTCTGCTTTGTACAATGTGATTCTCTTTATCCACAACTCTAATTTCAAGCGACAATTTTCTTGTGGTCTCCTGTGCTCTATATATTTAAAGCTGCTCACTCTTCTGTTTGTAGTTTATATGTGTTAGGAAGGTGATGACTTCCAAGATCTTTCCACACTAATTCAGATACTAGAAGAATCCTCTCTCTCTATCTCTCTTTTTAGAATTTCACCTATAGATAATAAAGCTAAGTACAATTATACAGAATATAACTAAATGGAGATTGTGTCATCTCTGCAGACAGGGGTAGAAGAAGTTTGTGGGGTAGTCAACAAGAGAGGCTTGACTATGCTGGGGGAGTCTCTTGTCTTTATTTGCATAACATTGGGGAATTCCTAGAAGTCCCAGGATTTTCTCGTTACCTTCATTGTCTCATTCATTTTAAATCTGGCATGAGTATGACCAAATGAACATCTTAATAAAAACAAAAAACAAAAGGTGCGATCAAGAATCTTTTTCACATATAATTAAAATTATTTAAAAACATGTACAGAAGTGTGAAGAAAAAAAATTACCTTCATTATATTATTTTGGTCATGCTTTTTGATGCTGAAAGGAGCCAGTCAGAACCTCCTACTTTCTTAATAATGACAAAATAAATTATTCATCTCATTAGTGAACGTGAGGTAAGTTAAATATTAAAAAGCTTTTTAGCTGCTGAATCTGAATCATATTTTTATAGGGCACAATATGTATGAAATGTGTTATGATCATGTCAGCCTGTTAGCATTTCCCTCAATTTCTTTGTGTTAGAAATGTTCAAGGCTTTTTTTTTTTTTTTTTTTTTTTTTTAGCCAGTTTAGAATGAATAGTGGTTTGTTGTTCACCGTGCTGTGCCTCAGAATACTTGAATTATTCCTTCCTAACTGTATTCTGGTGCTTCATCTTAAACCTCTAGTTAGTGTCCCTCCATGCTACCCTTTCAGCTTCCTCCTACCTAAAGTCAGCTTTCGGTCCCTGATAAAGCACCTCAGGTAATCAATTTAGAAATTTTTTTTGGCTCATGGTCATAGAGGTTTCAGTCCATGGTCACCGGCCTATTACTTTAGTCTTATGGCAACATGAACAGCACACAACACATGAAATGGCAAAGGAAAGATACTTACTTTGAAAAAGTCAAAAGCAGAGAAGGATAGACAGATGGACAGATAGACAGATAGATAGATATAGATAGGTAATTAGTTTCCCAATATTCCTTTCAAGGGCATATTCCCATTGATTTTTGTTCCTTCCAGGAGCCTCAACTTCTAATGTCTTCACTCTCCCAATAGGTTACTGGCAACTAAGCCTTTAACACATGTGACTTGGAGGACACTCTAGATTCAAAGTATCTTCCTTCCTATGCTCTAGTGATAACTATTTTAGTTTGTTCTGCAGGATCATCTGTTTTACCTAGCCTCATGGAAGAATAAAAAAAGGAGTAAAAACATGCAACCTCTCTGTGTCTGACTCACTTTTCATTAGTCTTGTTCCCGTTCTTGCAGATGAGGTTTCATTCATTGTTTATGGCTGAACAATATCCCACTGAGTGTTACCACACTTTATTCTCTCTGTTAGTTGGCATCTAAGGTGACTTCATATCTTGGCTGCTGTGATCAGTGCTTAGAACCCTTGAAGGGTTGAGGAGAAGCACAATGAAGAGTCATAAAATATCTGCAATATGCAAGATTATGCTTCTCCAATTAGTGATTAATTTTCACTTGGCCCATTCACATTCACATATTTGTTCATGTTCTTTTCTTTATTTTTAAAGAATACAAAATCTGTCCATATGGCAAAACCAGGGTGCCTCTGAATAATACCTTCCAAAAATTTTCTAATACTTGAATACTGACATATAACATAAGTGATATCCCAAGTAGTATTATTAAATAGGCATAATGCACACTCATAAATATCTACTCTTACAATATGCTAATTTTATATGTTCATGTGTTAATATGTTTTTGCATGTGAGTTTCATTGCAATGATGTACATTTCATTTGTAATCTATGAATTTTTAACATTTGTAGTTTACTTAGGTAATTACCAGTTGATTCAACACATCTGGCTTCTTTGTCTTTGTGTTAATCAATAAGTACTTGATTACAATATTATGTCTCTTATGCTAATTAGACTTTTGAGACCATAAAATTGCTCTACCTTTATGTTTCATGCTGGCGCTAATGTGTTATATTTATGGTTTAGTGTATTCATAATTCATGCACACATTTGCATGTCTACACACATTCTACTTAATTTGCACAAAGGGAAAATTTCAATTCACATTTGTTTTTGTTACATTTACCACCTGGAAAGAATATCCTGGCCGGGCGGTGGTGGCGCACGCCTTTAATCCCAGCACTCGGGAGGCAGAGGCAGGAGGATCTCTGTGAGTTCGAGGCCAGCCTGGGCTACCAAGTGAGTTCCAGGAAAGTCGCAAAGCTACACAAGAGAAACCCTGTCTCGAAAAACCAAAAAAAAAAAAAAAAAAAAGAATATCCTGTTTGTCTTCCAGTTCAAATTAAAAAAATAACCCTTGTTAGCAGAATGAAAATAATGTCTTAATGTGACAGAATTCTTTAAAAGAATGAAATGTCATACAATATTTCAATTGCTGTCTTTTAGAAAGGTAACTTGGTAAATAGAATAATATTGCTACTTTTGTACTATGGATGCTGTTAAAATATCATGCTAGGAAAGACTATTTTCTTAATTGCTTCCTTTGACCAAATAACTATGAAGCCTGGAAAGAAATCTGATTAATTATAAAATTGGCAATGTTTAAAACCTTTTCTATAGACTTTTGTCTGTTAGCACCTGTGTCTACTGGCTGAGAGGCCATCTTGTGTGGCTTACAGAAGCTTCCTAAAGGATCTGGACGCTTTGGAGACAATAAGTCAAACACAGTTAGGGTGATTTCTGTTGAGTGCTGCATATATGTTAGCCTTTTAGCCTCTTCCTGAAGCCTTGATCCTCACCCGGGATTTTGTATGTATTCGTTATCTTTACACTGTTATTACCAAATGCCTAGCAAAAACTTAAGGGATGAAGGACTTATTTTATCTCACGGTTTAAGGGGGTGCAGTAAATTATGGCACTGAAGGCATGGTAGGGGGAGGGGGACGACCAACTGTTATCCACAGTAAGTGGAGTGTCCGGCTGCTCATTCACATCTCGATGGATCAGGAAGGACAGATGGACTGGAGGCAAAGCCAGGAAGTCCTCCCACCCCAGCTACCCATTTACTCTTGTACTAAGCTTTTTATTTGGGGCCACCAACCAGCTCACAAACTGTGACAAAGAGTCTTATTTTTAGTTTTGAATGCTTCGCCTTGCTTAGGCAAATTTCTGGCTAGCTCTTTTAACTTAAATTAACCCGTTTCTCTTTATTTACCTTTTGACTTGGAGACTTTTACCTTTTTTACTTCTGTCTATCTTTCTTTAATTGTTTCTCATGTCGGTCTGTCTGTCTGTTGGCTGCCTGGTTTCTTGCCCTAGGCATGTCCCTCTCTTTCTCCCTTGTTCTCTTCTCCTTCTTCTTCTTTGTTACTCTCAATCCTGGATTTCTCCTCCTATTTATTCTCTCTGCCTGCCAGTCCTGCTTATCCCTCTCTCTGCCTAGCTATTGGCTGCTCAGCTTTTTATTAGACAAATTAAGAGCCTTAGGCAGGCAGGGTGAAACAAATACAACATATCTTTGCATAAATAAACACACATCCTTACACGCTAAACAAACGCAGCATTTACAAATGTTACACACCTTTACACAGTTAAAGTAATATTCCTCAGCATAAATAAATGTAACACATCATTACATAGTTTAAATAATATTCCACAACATACTAATAGAGTGCCAACTCCTGAACATGTTACTACTAGTTGTACACCAGCTGTTGAAATGTATGATCTTGTGTGGGATATTTCATATGCAAACAGTAATGGTGTACACAGGGAAGAGAGGGTTATTATTTTGCAGTAGGGGGTAGGTAAGCTGAGACTTAAAACTCTAAATCTACCATCTACAGCTACATTCATTTTTAGGACATTTCTAACATACGTTGTTTAACATTTTATTCATTTTAAGTGCTAATTTTGAAATTTGGAGATTCCTTTTTATCAACATTAGATGTATCCTTCATCTAGAGAAAAGGAAGTAATGGCCACCTTGATAGCCTGCAAGTATCCAAAGTACAATGAGCTGCTAATGAGCAAACATTGTTTTATTGGTACCCAATTCTGTTCTAAGAGAAGGACAGTAGGATGTTTTCTTTAAAATATTTTGGTATAGGTCTGACTCATGGGGATATCTTCTTTTGTCTGAGAAACTGAGAGTGCTTCCAAGCCATTAATTCATTCACACTAGAAAGTGAATGATCTCATTCATGCTAACTGTGATTAACCCAGTTAGCTTTAATTTCCCTAATTAAAGGAAAGCACGTTTAGCTTATCTTTTAAAAAGTTAAAATTGAAGCTTTCCAAACACTATTTGGAATCCTTTCAATCAGCATATCATGAAGAGGCAGTGGCATTTGCCTTACACATAGGGACTACTCTTAAAGCATCCATATTTTACCCAAAGAATTTATATCTATTATAATTTTTGTAATTATCTACATGAATACACATCTTAGTATTCAAAATGGATAGACATTCCTTTCACAGTCTTGCCTCTTTCCACAATGGTTTCCTTGATATGAGGCTGTTTTCAAGAATGGACTTTTAAGTGGGATCTTAATGTGATTGTGGGTACATTACTGTGGTGTTTCAAATGACTACTGTATGAGGTTGTCACAGATGAAGACCAACATAAGAGAAGACATGGCAAGTGAGTGGACAACAAAACATTTGAACACTGAAAAGAGGAGAAAAAATGAAAAAAGTCTGCATTACAGATTTTTGATATTTTCTCCTGTGTGTCTTCTGAACTCTTCAAGGGGCCCTGAAGTGCTGATCTCAATAGTTAAGACTTGCGAGCACTGGCTATCTGGCCTTGTCTCCCCTTTGCTTAAACACAGTAAGTATTCAAGCAGCAAAAAAAAAAAAAAAAACAAAAAACAAAAAAACTGCCGGGCAGTGGTGGCACACGCCTTTAATCCCAGCACTCTGGAGGCAGAGGCAGGTGGATCTCTGTGAGTTCGAGGCCAGCCTGGTCTCCAAAGCGAGTGCTAGGAAAGGCACAAAGCTACACAGAGAAACCCTGTCTCAAAAAAACAAAACAAAACAAAAACAAAAAACAAACAAACAAACAAAAAAAAACCCAACCCCCCAAAAAAACTGCACTATAGATAGATCATTATAAACTTAAAAGGCTCATGAAGCTACAAGATCTGAATCATTGTTCTCAATTCAACACAGTGTAAAATAATTCATGTCCTAACTAGCACTTTATAATCTAAGGTGCATAACTATGTCAGTTAAATGAATTAGAGAATGCAGAATTTAAAAAAGCTTAATTCAGAATTGTTTGTATCACATGGCTTCTACAGATTGGCACAGTCTGATGAAATGATGTGTAGAGCATATTATCAACTCATGATAAGACCCAGTGACATTCTATTTATTATTTAAAATAAGTCAGCTGGGACTACTGGAGACATCATAAAGGAACCCGTGTTTGAGGGGGGTGAGGGGGGTTAATTTAGTAAGTTGGACATGCCATTTTGTCTGAGGCTATAAAATCCAATCTATCCCAGCCTATCTCTTTTCTGTGAATGAGACATTCTAGAACTTTAGAAGTTCATTCAGAGATTTTTTTTTTTTTTTTTTTTGGTTTTTCGAGACAGGGTTTCTCTGTGTAGCTTTGCGCCTTTCCTGGAGCTCACTTGGTAGCCCAGGCTGGCCTCGAACTCACAGAGATCCGCCTGCCTCTGCCTCCCGAGTGCTGGGATTAAAGGCGTGCGCCACCAACGCCCGGCTCATTCAGAGATTTTTCAGAAAAAGATCAAGGAAGAAACAGAAGCGGTTAAAATGTTCCTTTCCCCTTTGTGAAGGGCAGCACTTTGGGGGATGCTTGGCTGCAGACAGCATCGCAGCATTCTAAGGTAGATGCTGTGCAGCAGACATGGGGCGTGAGGCACAGGCACCACGCTTGGCATTCTCCCCCATGGTCCCCACTAGGAAAACCAGTAACAGAGAGTCTCTGTGGAGAAGGCCATGGCTTGAAGTTTTTACTGTAAATCAAAGGACAATTAAAGGGCTTGAACTTCCCCTCTGTGTTTCCTGGAGGACCTTTGTTTTCTCTGACCAATGTCAAGTGTCCGCACAGCAACACTGGAGGCACATTGTGTAAAATTTTGTTTTCAATCCCAGGGACTTTTCTTACATTTTGGAATTGAGGTACTTCAAAGTATCTAATACTCCATCCTCAATCTAGGGAAAGATTTACGTTAAATTAGTGTTGTTTTAATCTGTTTTTAAAATTGTATGTGTGTGCATATATGTGTATGTATGTATGTATGTATGTATGTATGTATGTATGTATGTATGTATATGTGTAGGTGGGTGCATGTGCCATGGCACATCTGTGGAGACCAAAGGACCACTTTGGGAGTCAGTTTTTTCCTTTCCCCTTTATGTGGGTTTTTGGAATGGAACTTAGGTCACCAGGATTGCACAGCAAGAACCTTACCCTCTGACACATTTTGCTAGCCCCCCAAAATGAACAATTTTCACACATAATTTGGAAAGGGTTATTTTACATTAGTACAGAGTAAACCATGAGGAAGCAGGAAAATATATGCCATCAAAGTTATATAAAAACAGGAATATTTCTAACTCTCTTCTCCTATGACTCTGCAGTATTATAAATTATGGAATGTAATATTTCATGATTACCAGTAATGGTACAGGAAATAAGAGAAGGGGCAGACACATAGTACACACCATTTTATTTCAGATAAGGCTAGGTAGACTCCACACAGCCAAAGCTATGCAGTTAAAGGGAAAGAAGCTACAATGAGCCAACTCCCTTCTGTTGAGGGCAAGGTAACCTGGGGAAGAATGAGTCTCTTCCTCTCAATTCCTTTTCCTGTTTGTTAAGGATTAAAATAACATTCTTCAGAGTAATCCAACCAACAACACCAATTTATAGCAAGAGACCAGATGGATTACTTGGTGACTTTTGCCATCATTGACTTTGGAGAGTAATGTGTGGGACAAAAAAGAATAGCAGGAAATAAAAGCTGTCATTATCAGAGAAAAGATTGATTGTGTGGGCCCACAGAAAAGAGAATTTTATGGAGGAACCCAATAAATGTTAGAGTCGATTGGTCAAGTTTGGACATTATTTACAATTAATAAAGGATGGATTCTTTGGTAATTTTGACAATTAATAATTCCTAGCATCCCATACTCATTTAATTTATTCATTATGATGAAATTGTTCTAAATTTCAAATGTTCAAATAGCCTATAATATAATATATCACATATAATGTATATTTATTTATTAACAGAGAAATAAAGGTGTTCCTGTAATTTAATAGAGATGCATAAATGTGTTATGGCCATCATCTCATCATAAAATACCAGGAATTATTATAGAAAGCATTCTGGAACTTTAATATAACCATTCTCACTGTGATAATAGATTCTATCTTGGGATGTATAAATTATAGCTTCTTAATTTGGTTACTCAATTTAGTTATAATTTCACATGAATTGGGTCTTCTAGCTAGTGTCTCTGTCTGAAATGTGGTAATTATTATTGGTGAGTAGTGCAATCCTTTTCTTTTAGATTTATTTTATTCAATGTGTGAGTGTGTAGCCTGCATGTTGCACATGTATACCATGGTAAGTGTAGAAAACAGAAGAAAGCATCCCATCCTCTGGTACTTGACGTATGGATGGTTGAGAAACACTATATGGGTACCTGGAAATGATTCTGGTCCTCTGCAAAAGCACTAAGTGCATTTAACCACTGAGCCACCTCTCTAATCCCAAGTAAAATTCTTGCATCTGATGAAAATGCACACAGATGGTTAGAAGAGCATAGTGTTAGTGAGGGCAGAGATTTATTCATCAGACAAAGTATGACCCAGATGGGTTATTTGCTGTTTTTTTTTTTTTTCTGACAATCAGTTGAGATCACAGTCAAGGGAATGCTAGAAGAAAGGCAAAACCTGATCTCAGTTGATTGCTGAACAGTGATTCACAGGGTAAACTCATCCCAGAAGTTCCCAGGGTTTCTTATGATGAATTACCATCTTGAACACTAGTTCTCAAGAGAAACTAACCAGACTCCTGGCTGACACAGGAGGTGGCAGAGAGTAGAGCACTAGTGAAAAGCACAATGGCCTATTCTAACAGTAGGGTTGCTTGTTGTGGTTCTTGGGTTTCTGATGAAGCATCATTTTTTTTGCATTCTGAAGACCACCCTATGCTGAATACTTACCCATGAAGCAGTCAAGATCCTCTTGTCTTTTTATACTGATGAGATAAAAGTGAATGCACCAGTCACTGTGTCCTCTACTGCATATATTTATTGTTCTTAACCTCGGCTCGTCATCAGCACTGGGCCACCCTATCATTATTACTATGCTTGCATTTGTCTGCTACCATGAGTTCTGCTTTGTTAAAAGAATTCACCTTGAATTCATCAGAATGCTAGTATAGAAAGAAGCAGAACCCTGGTCCACGGAGGAACTATGACCACCAGCAGAGCTGTGCTCTTTTGACTCCTGGAACTTCCTGTGTCAAACCATTACTTATCTTTCTCTAGTCTGTTTTGCTCACTGTTGTTGCAGTTGCCAAGAACTGGCTTGAGTTTGTCTTTGTTTGAATGTGTATCTGGCAAGCATATAATGAGTTTTCATTGGGTGCATTTTTTCTCAACTAAAATAAGTAACATCTAAAATAAGTAATAACTAAAATACGTAAAAAATAAAATAAGTAACATTTAAAAACCAAATGCTTAAATCCATACATATCAAAGACTTCATCACAAACTATAAACTAAAACTGATCAAGAGAAAACAGACATGAGAATTTAAAGGGAACACTTTATAATAAAATAATCAGAGAAAAAATGACTGAATATAGGTATGCTTGCTTTAGTTGACACTCAAATGAGGTAGGATTTGCATCAGAAGATAAAGTCATCTTTTCCAGTTTTCAAAGTAAGCTACTTTGAAAAATGGTTTATCAAATCAAATATTTTCATCCACATAGTAAAAGGAACAATATTCACACTAATAACAGCATGTTTACACAGACAAAATTATCTTAATGTATTAAGGAAAAACATTATATGGATTAAGCAAATCATATTAAAATGTGTAAAACTCAACAAATTGATTTGACTGTATTTTTTGGAATTCATTCAATAAAGACAGCATCCCCTGGGGATCATGCCAGAGCTAAGGGACTGGGGAACTATTTAGCAGTAACTCCAGCAGCTCCAGGAGTGCATGAAAAAAAAAAAAAAAAGGTCCTTCATTACCACAGGCCCCTTGATGAGATTGCTTTACCGGGAGTATGCCATGCTCACTGAGAAATGCCATGACCACAGCTGAAGGAAACGAAGAAGCCATCTACAGAAGATGAGCTCTGAGAAGTTAGGGGCTGTCTTCTTTCATGCATAATTTTGTATCTGATTTACTATCATGAAGGTTTGTAGGTAAACTAATTTTTGTGCAGTAAATATTAAAGGTTTAATATTCTTTTAATGAGGCTTACTTCTTATATTCACATGTAAACATTTGTAACAAATGGAAGTCATGCAATTTACTGAGTTGTCATGTCTAACACGTCGCATTTTGAGTATGGAACTATTTTCAGCCTTGGCTAAGTCTGCACTTGTCAAATTCATAGCTACCTGTAGATCAGAAGCTATTTAACCACAGTGAGGTTTTCACATTTTTCTGGCTTTCCAACAACTCCATATATATGCATACTTAGCTTGGGGGATTTCAGCCCCTCAGTTACCCTTTCCCATCCCTCCTCCCCCCACTGTAGTCCTTCTCCTTAACAAGTCCCTCCTACTTTGATGTTCTGGCTTTGACTCACCAAGTTTAACTGCAGCTGCTTGTCCGAGTATGCAGGGATCACAGGCAACTTATAAGTGGCTACACCTCTGGAGAAAATCTCCCTTCTTCTCCCAGGACCCATTAACTGTCTGTAGTCCTTCAGGTTTTCCATAGTAGCTTGTGGGTGCAATGGCCTTGTCATATCCCGAGGATACTGGTTCTCCACACTCCCATCCCATCCTTTGGCTCTTAATCTTTTTTTCCTGCACTTTTCAACAATGTGCCTTGAGTCTTGTTGATATAGATGATCCGTTTCATTGCTACATTTCTCTGGCTGCTGTGGAAATTATGACGTAGCCTTGAAGTCATGGCAGTCTTCCTGCTCAGCTTCCTAAAGCTGGGTTTAAGGGGAGAGCCTCCATGTACAGTTCTTTCTACAGTAATTCTTCAGTAAGAATTGAAACCAGGATAATTTGGCTGTTGCTGTAGCCACCTAGGTCATTTACCAGATCAGGCACATCTTTGTTGGCAGGATACTAAATTTTGGTTGGGCTTCTTGAGAAATGATTCCAAAGAGCAGGTTTTCTCTGTATCCCAGTTTTCAGGCCAAAGGGAGAAAGTCCCCATGTGTATATAAGCATTCTAACACTGGCTCTTTAGAAGAATATTAATCTCTATGCCACAGACTCATGTACTTTTTAATCTACTTCATGAACAAAAAAGATATAATGGCCCATTAGGAAACATTAAATCCTGATCATTTTGCTAATGTTCTTGCTAATATGTGTTCCATAAAGTTGTTCACTTTTATAACTACGATGCTGGTGTCATGGGTTAATGAACCACACAGCTTCTAATGCTGCACATCTGCCATTAATTCATTACCAGGAAAAGGGTAATCTACCAACCCTGCAGATGGATCTGAGTCCAGTAGGGGTAAATTATCCCCATCCTGTGTTGCTATGTCATGTCTGGTTCACAGAGCACTTTCACATACATTATCAGATGTGGTTTCTAAAACTATTCTCTAATAAAGGGGGCATGCATTATGACTCTCTCTTGCCAAGACCTACAAACAAGGAACAGTGGTATCTGTGTGTCCTTGACCAAAGAGAATTGACATAGGGTTCTTTTCTGAGGACAGGCACTGGCTTAGTGTGCCATTCTGATAGAAACACACTGTAGAGACCCAGGAAGAAGATGCCATTCAGTCAGTTTGACAAAACAGCACTGGGTAATACTATCCCTGTTTTGGGGTGAAGAAATAGTATTTCAACCAAATGGCAGCTCCACAATGTCAAGTGTATACAGCCTTTGGCGATTGCTTGCTCCTTATTTTTTTCCATTTAGGCTATGCTGACAGCTTCCATGTTATACTGTATACAAGGGAGGATCCTGAAAGCCCTTCCTCTGCATGACCTGTGTGTGTCTCAGCTTTGCATAGAGATCATGACTGTGCCTTCAGGTCCCCATGGCCCATCTATTGACATAAAGGTAACCCTGTTATATTATCTGGTGACTATGTTAGGAGAGAACTAAACTTCCCTCCTCATAACCACAGATGAGGAAAATTTGGAATGAAAAACCAGGTGTCTTTATTATCTACATTTATCATTTATTTATTCATTTATTGCTTTTGCTGTAGTAGAGATTGCACTAGGACTTCATATACATTAGGCAATCACCATACCAGTGAGCAATATCTTCAGCTCTCTATTTTTGTTTCTCCTTTTTATTTTGCACCAGGGTCTCACTAAGTTTTACAGGCTGGCCTTGAATTTGTAATCCTTTAGCCTCAGCCTCTTAAATAGCTGACTGTCCAACCATGCCTGGCTAAGTAATCTTACTCATATCTATAAGAATGGCATACTTTTTCTTTCTGAATGTTGTCATGATAAAATATCAACAAAGATGAGGAAGACAAATGTAGGACTTCAAATGTGCCAGCCAGTTCTTAGCTCCCATACATTTTTTTTTTCTTTTATGAGACAGGGTTTCTCTGTGTAGCTTTGGTGTTGTCCTGGATCTCGACCATGCTAGCCTCGAACTGACAGAGATCCACCTGCCTCTGTCTCCGAGTGCTGGGATTAAAGGTGTGCGCCACCACCACCTGGCCTTCCCATACATTTTAAGTGACAAAATCCTTACAACAATTCAGTGGGACATGCTGACCTCATACTGTATGACACTGAGTGTCTTATTCACTGCTCTATTGCTGTGAAGAGACACTATGACCAAGGCAACTCTTATAAAAGAAAGAATTTAATTGGCTTGCTTACAGTTTCAGAGGATTAGTCCATTAGCATCATGAAATATGGATGGGAATATGGCAGCACTGTATCCAAGAGCTACATCCTCATCCTCATTCAGAGAGAGAGAGGGGGGGGGGAGGGAGAGGGAGAGGGAGAGGGAGAAGAAGAAGGAGAGGGGAGAGAGGGGAGAGGGGGGAAGAGGGGAAAAGGGGAGAGAGGAGAGAAAGGAGAGAGGACAGAGAGGAGAGAGGAGAGGAGGAGAGGGGGGAAGGGGGAGAGGGGAGAGAAGGGAGGGGAGGGGAGGAGGGAGGGGAGGAGAGGGAAGGAGGGAGGGGAGGAGAGGGAAGGAGGGAGGGGAGGGGAGGGGAGGAGAGGAGAGGAGAGAATCTGGGCATGGTGTGAGCTTTTGAGACCTCAAAGCCCACCCCCGCCCAGTGATATACTTCCTCCAATAAGACCACACCCACTCCAATAAGGCCACAGGTACTTTAACAAGGTTGCACCTCCTAATCCTTATAACCCTTTCAAACAGTTCCACTCCCTGGTGACTAAGCATTTAAATATACGAGCCTATGGGAGCCACTCTTATTTAAAGCACTACACTAAGTTACCAAATACCAAGCCTGGCAGGGCCTCAGTTAGCCATGTTTCTACTTATAAACAGGACTACAGGGTCATTGTTTCCAGTTACATTTTAATATACTCAGCCCTAGTGAGTTTAACTAATTAGCTTTTAATAGTTTGCCCTCAAGTAAACCTGGTTTTTAAAGGCAATCTGACTTGGCAAAAAAGAAAATGGGAAGAACCTGGGTCTTTTATGATCTCTTCCAGTCAGTCAGCCTTGAAAACAGCTCTCTCTCTGGACTTTGAAGTGTGAAATGTGACATTAACTTAGTGTCAAGGGCATTGTGAAGAGTTTGTTTCTGTAACTTTCAACACAATGTTTCCCAAGTGGTTAATCTCACACTAACTATGGTGATAACCACTTGGGTTTGACTTTTGCCTGTAGTTATGAGTCACCCTCCCATTTTCCAGGCCTTCTTCAGTCTGCAAAATAGGAGCAGTAACAATCCCAATCCCATACTGGTGGAGAGACTCCAACAATGCTACACAGTGTCTCCCCTTTTCCTTGAAGGATATGATTGAAGACTGCTGATGGATGTCTGAAATTTCAGCATTCCAAATGCTACATTTCCTATGATTCCCATCTCCATTTGGCTTGTGAGAAGGCAGTAAATGACTAGGGTGATATGGAGGATGATTCTCAACCCAGGAAAGACAGAATAGTGTGAGATTGCATGATGGCCTAAAACTCAATGCCATTTAAAAATTTAAGTTGTCTCATTCTGGAGATTAACACTGGATATTACATGACAGTAGGTAAGTGAAACTGCAGAAAGGGGAAGGCTATGCACAGGCAGCCTCTAGAAGTCCTGTGCTCCACTCCTATACCCATGGAACTCATAGTCAGTGGATATTAGCTACTGTTAATGCAATTAGCCATGACATTTCACTTTTTATTGTTTGCTTTGGCATTCTGTATAGTTAGAATAAGTGTATAGTATTTCTATATGGAATTAATCAATGAATCAGTCTTCAAACTCTTTGGCCGATCTTGCTTCCCCAACCTGCCAGGTGCAGCTCTCAACCCTCAACAGAGAAACTTCTTTGTGCAGTTGATGGAGCTTACTAAAAGACTCACTGTTGGTCACAGTACAGTGATTAAGAGACCACGGAATGATCAGGCCTTAATGAGACATCTTTTCCCACACAAGGATCATCATCCCACATAGGGATCGTCAATGAAGAAGATGGTGAAAGACTGTAAGAGCCAGAGGTTGCTGAGGACTACTGTGAAACAATGTATTCTGGACACAACAGGGCCATTACAGGATCTCACAGCAGTTGTACCTGCATGCACAAGACCTAAAGAAGATCAAACCTGTCAAAACTTCAGTAAAAATTTGGAGGATTCATGAAACCCCACACATATCCAAGGAGCTATTTCAGTTGATGACTACTTGGGGAAAGATAATCAGTTTTCTTCAGAGATACTGTCACAAGTATATTTCCCATACTCTGGTAGATGGCTCTTTACCCATGCACACGCCAACATCATCAACTGAGTTCAATGCCTTAAAAAAAGAGCATATGGGCCGGGCGGTGGTGGTGCACGCCTTTAATCCAAGCACTCGGGAGGCAGAGGCAGGCGGATCTCTGCGAGTTCGAGGCCAGCCTGGGCTACCAAGTGAGTTCCAGGAAAGGCGCAAAGCTACGCAGAGAAACCCTGTCTCGAAAAAACCAAAAAAAAAAAAAAAAAAAAAAAAAAAAGCATATGGAAAGATGGCTTAGAGGTCAAGAGTGCTTCCTGATCTTGAAGATGACGAAAGTTCTGATTGCAAAATGCATATATGGTCACAACATACCTCTTCTACCTCTGTGTGTAACTGCACATATGTGCATGAGCAGAGAGGCACACACTCATACTTTTAAATAAAAATAAAATGTATCTTAAATATCCAGCATACAGAAGGTATTTAATAGACAATGCTTATTTTATTTTCAATTATTTAATATATACATATGATAAAAAAATCAGAAAGTGCTAAATATTTATAATCAAAGAAAGGAACCCTCTCTACTTTTCAGTTATCCACCGTAGTATATTATTTTCTTTAAAAAATATGGATACATTAGGGTAGGTGAAATGGCTCAGAGTGAGTAAATGTATTTGCGTGCCAAATCCAAGGACCTGAATTAAATCCTGGAATCTGTATGATGGGAGGGGAGAGCAGACTCTCACATGTGGTCCTCTGATTTCCACACGCATGTTGTTACACACACGCATACAATGAATAAATAAAAGTAATATATTTATGTATGTCCATCAATATGCTGCTCTCTTTTATATAGTAGTTTGCTTTTCAATAATTCTGTCTGAACCCAAACACCATACTTTGTTTTTCATAAATGAAGCACAGTTACAGTCTGTGCAAATGTTTAAAAAATGTTCTATTTTACAAGCAATTGATTTGCTTCTAAAGTGGAAAATGGAAATGTCTATGGTAAATTATGTTGTCTACTGATCTATAAACTGGTACAGATCAAATATCCAAATAAAAAGTAAATATCAAATATTATACCACTAGGATATATTGTACTATCTGGAAAAACTGAGTCTGATTTATCTAGTGGCTTTAAGTACAATTCTGGTTGAGAGAAATATTAATAATAGTAACCTAATTCTAGCCAAATTTTTAATGCATTATAATTAGCTTTCTTGCTTCCTTAGAAATCTGAAGAAGCTTTCTACAGAACTAATAAGCTAAAACTCTATTTGCATTATTACATTTAAACAAAATGAGGTAGTCTATATATCAAAGTTGTGTTTAATAATACACATAAGCTGAATAAATGTTTACTTCGATCTGCTCTTGATTTTGGAGCTAACAAATCTCAACCTATAAACACTCATATAGAAAGCATTCCTACTAAATGAATTATTTGAATTTTACAATAGACATGTTTTGTAATAAAATACAAACAGTGACTATTAGTGACACTGTGTTTCCTCAATAAGCATTCATTGAATAGATCAGAAAATAAGATAATACAATGCCCATTTAAAGTATTGTGAACTTCATTTTCATATAGATATTGTTTTAGTTTACAAGACTATGAACATGCAACATTAGCAGGAGGAAGAAAGTAGCATTGAATTTTATTAGTTTGTTAAGTAAAATATGTCTGTACTATATGAAGTATTATCTATGATATGTCTTGGATATGCTCAAAGCACCCATCTATTCAATTCTACAAATACCATTTCAGTGTCTGCTATGTTCAAGATACTGTTAAATGCTGTGAGAGAAAGGCAAAAGTGAAAATTAGACCATACAGTCTCTTCTCAAGACAGGGCAATGAAAACTTATTCACTAAATACTTGTAAAAGGATAGAATATAAAGACAATTACGAGGAGGGGAGACAAGGGTGGAAGAGGGCTCATAATTTTAAAAGTCAGGAACAGATGACAGATGGAAAAGTAGTGGGAAGTCCCCAAGTTACACTTGCAGAATCACAGAAAGCATCTTCTACTTCTAGAGGATCAAGGGGCTGCTTAGCAACCATCAGACTGATATCCTTGTCTCTTTGCTGATCTGCCTTTCCTCCCCACAAGCCTGGAAATGTGTTCACCAGAGGAAGAAGCAAGCATCTCCATGTGGGGAATGCTGTCTGTCATTGAAGGTATGCATACCACAATCACCACATTGGACTGTCATCAGGTCCAAACCAAATACCAAATCCAAAGACCTGGGCTGCTTCTTCTTCTTCGACCTACCCCCCAGATAAACAGAAACAGAAAGATTCTTTGCTGGGGAATTTGATCTCCTAAACAGAAAGATAGAAATCCTGACACCTGGGATTACCTCAGCAATTTAACAACAGTTCAGAGTTGCAAAGCTCCTCACATGTACAACAAAGCCAAAAAGGGTTTAAAATCACTTACTCATAAACTAAGCTTGCATAGTAGCCGAGGACAGGGAAAATCTGTGAGAGGCTCTCAAGATACAGATAGAAACAAACAAACAAGGAAAAGTAAGCAAGCTGGAGGGTGTATCAGGCAGCAAGAAGAAACTTACAAGAGGCGGGGCACAATGGTGCAAGCTTGGAACTCAAGGTCAGCTTATGCTAAACAATGAGCTTCAGGCCAGCCTCAGAAATATAGTGAGATACTGTTGCAGAGAAAGAAAGACAGAAAGACAGACAGACAGAAAGAAACTTAATAAATAAATAAGAAAGGAAAGGGGGAAACAAGAGGGAAGGGGGCAAGGGGGGAATTAATAATGTGCACAAACCCAAAACAAAATATGGCACTATTAACACAAAACAAGTACATAAATTCGCAGATAAAAAGATCAGCAGATTTTTTTTTTCAGAAGATTTTATTTTTGGTTTGTATGTTTTTGTTTTTGTTTTTTGAGACAGGCTTTCTCTGTGTAACAGCTCTGGCTGTCATGGAACTCTCTTTGTAGATCAGGCTGGTCTCAAACTCACAGAGATCTGCTTGGCTCTATCTCCCATGTGCTGGGATTAAAGGCTTTCACCACCAATGCCAGGCTTCAGCAGAAGGTTTTGTAGCTATAATATTTACAAATCTAAAAAACAACAACAACAACAAAAAAAAAAAAAAAACAAAGCAGTAAAAAAATTTGAAGGCAAAGATAAGAAATGCAGGGCTGTTCAGAATACGCAGGGGCTGAGTAAAAGAAAATCTCAACAGAAAGCAAAGACCATAAATGGAAGAAAATTTTCACAAATAATTAAAGAACAATTTCCAACAAAGGTCATGGGACTCTAGAGAGAGGGTCTGCTAATTGTTCTACACAAGATGTTTATTTTATACAAATTCCTATTCCTGAGAACTCAGTCACTAGATCCAATGACATCTCAAAAGGGTTCTTACAGTAAAAACCTCAATAACTGTAGCAAGTGTTTTAAGTCACGTGATTATTCAGAGTTTCTGTTTGGTTTTTCTTCACATTAACCTCTCTCTGCTCCCTGAACCACGAAAGAATAAATTTTAGAATTCTTGATGATAATGCAATTGAAAAACAGTAAAGCAATATAAGGCAAGGTCTTGTATGATTTAATTTTTATTCTGTTATTTGTTTATTTGAGGCAGGGGTATGAACCACTGAGTGCATGTGAAGGTCACCGGAAAATAAATGGAGGTCAGAGAACAAGCATAAGTTGGCTCAAACTCAGGCCACTGAAAAAAGTTAACAATAAACAGGAGGGGAAGCTTGTCCAGGATATTATAAGTTTGCAGTGTTTTTAGAATATTAAACCAAATTACATACGTTGTAACATAAGGATTATTCACTACTATAAAAGTGATGTCTCATGGTTATGAATTGTCCCAGATGTTGCTGATGAGACAAGCGTCATTCTTAAAGCCTTTCATTCTACTGAACCAAATCATTGGTCTCTTTATCAAATAAGCCTTCTAATTGGTTAAGAACCTTCTTCAGGCACAGGAGACTTGAATTCAAATTTAGGCTTTCCTTTCATGAAAGACTGGGACTGTAACAAGCACATCCAGTGTTTACCTCCGTGCATTCCTTTCAGTGCCCCTTTTTTGTCTGGCTTGTGTTTTTTTAAAATATAGTACATTTTGATCAAATTAATCCCCTTTTCTGTGTATTCTAATTCCTCCTGTATTATATATACTTATATATAAATATATAGGTATACATTATACATGTATATATATATATATATTCCTCCTAATTCCTCTAATTCCTCCTGTATTATATATATGATGTGGGTATATATTATATATGCATATATATTCCTTCTCTACATATATGTGTATATATATGTATATATATATATATATATTTCCTCTATATATAATTTCTCTAATTCCTCTGTCTGCTCTAATTCCTCCTGTCACTTTCCCTCCAAACTTCCAGTGTAATTTTTGAGAACCCACTGAGGCTCCTTAGTGATGCCTGTATGCACAGGAGCATAGGGTTATCTACTGGAGCATGGTAGCCTCTCAGGGTCCATATCCCTGAAGAAAACTAACTCTCCCCAGCAAGTGCCATCTGCCAATAGAGTTCAGCTTGGAATGGGACTTCGGAGCCCTTTCCTGTCTATGCCGAGATTCTGTTCAGCTTGCTTTTATGTGTGCAGTCCTAGCCCTTCTGAATTTATGTGGCACCTTTCTGACCAGAAATGCTGTTTCACTGTACATGTCTACAACCTCTGGCTCCTACAGTCCTTCCACACCCCTCTTCCACAACGATCTTCTTACAGAAGATGGAGTATGATAGAGCTATCTTTTTTAGAACTGAGCATTCCACAGTTCTAAATTCTCTGATGGTGACCTGTTGTGGGTCTCTGCATTAACTGCCATGTTTAAAAAAAAAAAGCTTCTCTGATGAGAGTTGAGTGACACACTATATCTATGGATATAAAATTAAGAACTTGGGGCCAGTTTATTATTACGTCAATTTACAAGACTAATAGTATTAAATTCTCCCCTAGGCCTATGATCTAGCCCGACACAGTTTACCTAATCCAAGTGCCAGGATAAGTTCTATCTTGTGAAGTGGACTTTGAATCCAATCAAAAGTGGTCCACTATTCCTATAACATTCATTTCACCATTGTACAAATTCAAATATCTTGCCAGGCGATTGTTATTGTAGCTTGCAGGATTCCCAGATGGGTAAAACTGCTGGTTATTTTTCTCCTGGTATCTGATAGAGCATCTTCTAGTGTTATGAAAACTAGCCAGTGGGTCTAGAAAGTCAAGCCGAGTTTCTTTATCACTCTGTGTGAAGGAGCCATAGGACCTGGAGCGTAGCAAGCATTAAGGCCTTCAGACTACTTTCTCTTTGACTTCTCAGTGTGTACCTGAAAGTAAGGATTGTTAGACATTTGGATAAAGCCACCGAGACAGAGAATACAGAGACAAACACATTAAGGACTTGGGCAAAAGGGTACCCCAATGATGAAGAATACTTTCTTTGGGAGAAAAAGAACTAACAGTCAAATCTGGAGAAAGCAGAGAGAAATATTCTATCAAGCAAGGTTACAATTCCATGAAAAGGGACTGTAGAGATGCATCAATAGTTCAGAATGCTTCCTGCTCTTCCATAGGACCAGAGTTCTGATTCCAGCACCTACCTTGGGCAGCTCACAACCTACTCAAACTCTCAAGTTCCTGAGCATCCGATACACCCTTCTGGCCTTTTTAGACACCCATGTGCACATGCACCTCCCCCACATAATTAAAAATAAAGAAGAATATTCCTTGAAGAGAAAATTTGAGGGAAATATCAGTTTTTGCATATGAAAATATTAACATGTGAACAAAGTACTATTTTTTTAGAGATTTATTTATTTATTATGTATACAGTAAGCCTGCAGGCCAGAAGAGGGCACCAGATCTCATTATTGATGGTTGTGAGCCACCATGTGGTTGCTGGGAATTGAACTCAGGACCTCTGGAAGAGCAGCCAGTGCTTTTAACCTCTGAGCCATCTCTCCAGCCCCACAAAGTACTAATTTAAAAGTGTCAGAAAATAAATATTCCAGAATTTTTTTTTTTGTAGACATGAAAATTAAGGGGAAAAAAGAAGATAAGAAAGATAGAGAAACAATCAGGGAAAGTTTGTGCCCAAGTATTTACAACTGCAAAACAGGTGAAAGAGGAATTAGATGGCAAATTAACAGTAATGTCATTTAGTGGGCTCATATGAGCATTTGTTCTCTTCTGGCTAGGATGGTTTTGGGAGGCTGTAGTAGAGCCCTATGGACACAGAAATAAGCTACTAAAGCAGACCCATAGGAGTGGTCCTTGAGGGTTACTCTCATCCTCACACACACTCTTGGCTTCTTGATCTGCCTATATATCATCAGGCTCCTCCACATCACATGCCCTTGTACCATGAACCTGCTTTCCCCATCACCCCTTCACCATGATGGACAAATGCCCTTGAAACCTGTGAGCAAACTATACCTTTCTTTCCTTCTGGTGTGTGTGTGTGTGTGTGTGTGTGTGTGTGTGTGTGTGTGTGTGTTGTCAAATTTGATGAGAAAAATAACCAATACACTTACCTAGAATTAGTAGACTTTTTTTATTTTTTATTTTATTTTTTCTGTTTTTTGAGACAGGGTTTCTCTGTGTAGCTTTGGTGCCTGTCCTGGATCTCACTCTGTAAACCAGGCTGGCCTTGAACTCACAGAGATCGGCCTGGCTCTGCCTCCTGAGTGCTGGGATTAAAGGCATGTGCCACCGCCTCCCGGCTGAATTAGTAGATTTAAAGTGCACTACCAGATGTAAAGTTTAGATAAATATCTAAAACATATCCTTCCTTGGTACACCAAGACTATGTCCCACCAAATGAGGTAGTAAGTCAAGAGAGAAGACATAGATCATGGAGATGTTCAATACAAAGGGAAGCCTAGAAGGTGCCTAGTTGTTTTAGAAAGGCAAGCTTCCAGTTGAGAAGGGTACATGGATTAACAGATCCAGATTACATTTTCTCAAAAGACTTGAGGATCAGGTCCTAGATGAATTAAATAAAGAATTAATTACTATTAACTACTTTGTGAAATTAGAATAAAGTTGGCCAAGTAGCTCATGTATTATTTAATATATTTAAATTTGGGTAAGTTTTGGGATAACTTAATGATGGGTACAAAGAAAATTAAGCAAACAAATAGAATAGGTAACTTATAAGAGTCTCAAAGTTCTTTAAGAAAGAAAAATATTTACATTTATAGCATATCTCAGGTGCCAATACCATTTCATACCCTTAATAAACATTGAATAGTAAAAATGATAAAGCAACATAAAATATAAAATCAAAGTCACCTTATTAATCTGTGAGAATATGAGTCAAATCTACATTTAATGATATTTCTGCTGAAAGGGTCTATTGACCTTCAAAGCCCAAATTAGAAAATAATATTGTTAAAATGAAAATTAGAATTTGCTTCAGAAGATAGCTAGTGATAGATGCTCAAAACATGATATATCATGAGATTAAATAATTGTATTACTTAGCTAACTGGCTTTAGGTAATATATTTTAAATAAGTTAAAGTAACAACCATATGTACTACTTGCAGAGTAGGAGTTATTAGATTTAGTTGCTGTCATGGAACAACACCCCTATTTCCTTGTCCCCCATAATGAGCTGCATTGTGCTGATTGTGCTCATTCTTATGATGCCACAGAACAAAAGAATGAAATATTGGTGCAAATGGAGGCAATTGTTAATGCCAACAGTTTGAATCAGTGCAACAAAGCTCCCCGTGAGTTTAATTCATCTGTTATTATGTGGTCTCACTGAAGCTTGCATTGATTTGATGTAGGATATTAATATTTCTAAAAGAATAATCACAATGTAGCTTGAGAATCAAAATGAAATGTGGTGGTATTGTGTTCCCCAAAATATTGTGCACCCTAATAAACTTATCTGGGGTCAGAGACAGAACAGCCACTAGATACAAAGACTAGAAAATGGTGGCACTCACACCTTTAATCCTAGCACTTCAGAGGTAAAAATCCCTCTGGATCTCTGTGAGTTTAAGGCCACATTGGAAACAGCCAGGCATGGTGACACAGGCCTTTAATCCCAGAAAGTGAACCTTTAATCCCAGGGAGTGGTGGTAGAAAGCAGAAAAGTATATAAGGTTTGAGAACCAGAAACTAGAAGCATTTGGCTGGTTAAGCTTTCAGGCTTCTAGCAGCATAGTTCAGCTGAGAGCCATTCGGATATGAGGACACAGAGGCTTCCAGTCTGAGGAAACAAGACCAGCTGAGAAGTTGGCCAGGTGAGGTTAGCTGTGGCTTGTTCTGGTTCTCTGATCTTCCAGTTCACCCCAATACCTAGCACAGGTTTTGTTTTATTAATAAGACTCTCTAAGATTCATGCTACAATGAAATGAGAATGTGGCAAAATATCCCATAACAGAAGTCTAGAAACAAAATCTTAAATTATGCCAAGTATGTTTCAGGTTCCATGTCGGAACAATTTCAGATAACTTTAAAATCGAATCAAGCAGAAATAATTTTGTGCATATGTACACAGGTGTGTGTGTGTGAGAGAGAGGGGGGGAGGAGAGGGAGGGAGGGAGAGAGGGAGGGAGGGAGGGAGGGAGAGGGAGAGGGAGAGAGAGAGAGGAGAGAGAGAGAGAGAGAGAGAGAGAGAGAGAGAGAGAGAGAGAGAGAGAGAGAGAGAATTTATGGAGACAAGGGGTTGATGTCATGTGTCTTCTTCAGTTTCTCTCACATTATTTTGAGATAGAGTCTCTAAATGAACCAAGAACTTAGTGATTAACTAGATTGACTATCCAGTAAGTTCCAGGGATTTCCTATCCCTTCTCCCCAGTGCTGAGATTACAGGAGTGCTCTTTTGTGTCTGGCTTTTCAAGTGTTTGCCATCCTAGCTAGATCCTCATGCTGACATAACAAACACTTACCAACTGAGCCATCTCCTAGGCCTCAAGAATTAAAACAAACTAGCTAAACTAAAAATATCATGGTGAGAAATAATAGCATGGTGGTGATATCACAGAATCCTTAAACACAGCTCTGGTTCCTTACCTCAAGTTTTGAATGTGTAACAAAGAGAAGGACCCAAAATGATGTTTTGTTTAGTCATCAGTGCTTGTTCTGGGTAACATAAATAAAACTATTAATTAAATAAGGAAACAGATTTCCTGGAAGGATTTTGTCATTCTATGCACACTATTGGCATATGAATCCAACTTCCGAGATTATAATAATCAACATTTGTTTGATCTGTGGTCTCTTCCCACATTTTCTTTTAAAGAACATTTTGATTATGTATTCTGCTTTAAACTTAATGCTTTCTAAGAGGAATAACACCACAAATCCTGAAGTATATTCACATAAAATATACTACATGGGTACATTCTAAAGTTAATGGACATTCATAGTCATGTCAGAACTGAAAACTGCTTAATTTTATGTGATGTGCCATTTATTTGACTTTTATTATTTGCCTACAAATATTCAAGTGTGAAGACATCCTGGAAAAACCCTATGATGTAGACATGAAGACAAATGTGTAATGAACAAAATTAGCAAGCAAAGAAGAATTAAGACATTCCTCACTCACAGGCACATGTGCCTTCTCTTAGCTCACAGGGCCTCTTAAGGGAATTGACAGGATTCTCTTGTGCTGGGGTTCCACACTCTGTATCTTGTATGGGTGAGTATCCATGGGACAAACACTTAGACACTGTGATTGGTAAGTCAGAGCTTTGGAACTTCATCAGAAAAGTCAGTTCCAAATGGGCATATGCAAAGGAGCTTCAGGGAAGGCTGTGCTTGGACTCTAGAGGATGCCAGTTAGTTGAGAGGTCTGGAAGTTAATGCATTTCTCACTCTGGCCTATTTTGAAGTGATTGTAGTAGGGATGGTTTTGAATAAAGTTTATGTAAACAGCCTAGATAAAATATCTTTCATGACACTTTTCCCACACACAACTCTGCTGCATTTGACTCTGTAGAGTTTCCCTGCCCCACTTTACTATATATCCCAAACTGGATTCTGTTTTTATTTCACAACAGACTGAGTACAGGAGCAATAGTTAGTCACTGGGCTGCAAGGAGTCTCCTTGACTCACATTTAACTGCCTGCCATATTTTTTAGCTTCCTGTCCATTTGAAGACCCCCTTATGTTCCCACAGCCCATAAAATATGAAATGACTAAATTTGATATTTTTCTAATTAAGAGTTAAGAAGCATGACAAATGCATATTTTACCACTATACAACTTCAGGACGCAGGCTGTGCATTTTTGACAAATGGTTGGCAGCATGCATTCAAAGGTGAACACCAGGTTCTACACCAAGCTGAGCCTTCCTTCAACATGGTTGGATGCCATGTTTTAAAACGCCCAGATGGCCAAATCCTAACATTTATTGCATTGTGGTGGCAGTATTATGAATCAAATTGAGGGAAAAAGATTCTGGGCCAAGTGGTTATTGCACGGTGATAAAAAGCTAACTGTCTAAGCAATGTACAGGGATTTATAAAAAGATAAGTCTGGCTGAATTTAATGTTGACCTTCAACAAAATCATTTACTTTTTATCAAGGACAGGTGGGTTTATAGGAGAAAAGACTAGCTATATATAGTATTTATGGCTAACCTAAAGGATCAAAATGCAAGCATAATATTTGGAAATAATTTGTTTCTGGCTCAGGGTACCATGGAGCAGTTCAGGTCCATAAAGTAAGCGGATGGAAGATAATAGTATAAATTGTCATATTTCTCAGCTTAGAAAATATGGTCCAGTGATGATGTATTTTATTTTTTCATACTGGAGAAGTCTAGCTTCACACTGCAGTTATTGCACAAAGCAAACAAAATAAAGTGATTATTCTTTGAAGAAAATGTATACCCTAAGGTAAATTTATTTTTTAACTGAATAAATAAAATTTGAGATAAAGACCATGTATTTAAGTTTTAATAAAATAGGGCTTATTATAGTATCTCCATTTTCTTTGACAAAGTTAATTAATAGGTGATTCAATGTTCAAGTAATATGTATCTTCTAAATTGATCCTTCTCATTGAATTAGAGGGCAAATATAGAAAGAGAATACATTTCTGGAAATATGCACCAATTTCAAAGTTCAAAATATTCTTCCACATTTGAGTGCAATTAGATCTATATAATTCTAGAAAATAGTAATTTTTTTTTATGTAAGGAAACTGTGATGCTGAGAGCTCTAACATCCTGAGACACAGCACTAGTGTTTGAATTGCAATGTTCATGGTCTACAGACTCTCGTGCCTCTCTTTTACCCATTATAAATCAAATAAATCAAACAGTGTTTGAGTGCTCCTCCCCTATCCACAGTTCTTGAGATGTCCATCCTCACAGTAGAGGTACGGCATATGGAACTCTGTAAAATCATTCTAATGTCAAGATCACCACTAACCAGTTACACAAGTGGGTTCTTTAAAGCAATCTTTAAACACTACCAGGGTTCTGCACTGGTTTGAGTAAGAATGGCCCCCATAGGCTCATATAATTGAAAATATTATAAGGATGAGATGTTGCAGAATATTTATTTAACTATGCAAAGATGTGTTGCATTTGTTTAATATGTAAAGATGTGTTGCTGTTTTACCTTGGCTGCCTAAGGCATCTGACTGGTCTAATAGAAAGCTGAATGTTCAATAGTAAGGGAGTAGGTATAGATGGGACTTCCAGGTAGGGAGAATAAGTAGGAAGAGGAATTTAGGCTTGAGGAAGAAAGAAAAAGAGAAACCAGGGGCCAGACAGATAGACACAGAGGAAGCAGAAAAGTAAGACATACAGAATAAAAGAAAGGTAAAAAGCCCCGAGGCAAAACATAGATGAATAGAAACAGGTTAAATTAAGTTAAAAGAGCTAGTGAGATAAGACTAAGCTAAGGCAGAGCACTCATAATTAATAATACGTCTCCATGTCTTTGTTTATGAGCTGGTTGGTGGCCCAAAGAAAATTCCAACTACAATTAGGAGGTGTGATCTTATTGGAGTAGGTGTGGCCTTGTTGGAGAAAGTGTGTCCTTTTGTTAGTGGTGGCCTTAGAATGGTAGTTCTTAACGTTCCTAATGTTGTGACCCTTTAATACAGTTTCTTATGTTGTGGTGACCCCCAACAAAAAAAGATATTTTATTGCTACTTCACAACTGTAATTTTGCTACTCTTCTGAGTCATAATGTATCCATTTGATGTGCAGGATATTTGATATGCAACCACGAGATCATGACCCACAGGTTGAGAATCACTGGCCTTGAAGTTTCAACAGCCCCTGCCAGGCCCAGTCTCTCTCTCTGCTTACAAATCAGTAAGTAGAACTCTTTAGCTGCTTCTCCAACACTGTGTCTTCCAGAGTCCCACTATGCTGCAGGCCACCATGTTCCCTGCTGTGATGATAATGGATTGACTTCTGTAAGCAAGCCCCCAGTTAAAAGCTTTCTTGGTGTCTCTTCACAGCAACAGAACAAAGGCTAAGACTTGCTCTAATTCCCACCTCCTCCAAGGCAAGATCTCCCCTGGGGAGTCAGCAGAGCCTGGTACCTTCAGTTGGGGCTGGTCCAATTCCTTCCTTCCTGCACCAAGGCTGCACAGAGTGTCTCAGCATAGGCACTAGTGGATTGGAGGGGAGAAGGCTGGGGGAAAGAATGAGGGAAGACAGGGGAATCCATGGTTGATATGTAAAATGAATAGAAAATCTCTTAGTAAAAAGAAACAAAAACAAAAAACAAAAGAAAACAAAAAAAACCAACAACAAAAGAAATATATGGTCTAATTACAGAAAACACTGCTATTTTTAGTCCTAAGCATTTATCAAATTGTATATCCTGGGATTATACTGATCCTTTTATGTTAGAATGTCTGGTTTTAAAAATTACTGTTTGAATTGTTGACTTTAGTTTCATAAAATTATTCAGTCAATTTTTATGTGGGCTTAGGGTAAAATTTCTAGTAATTTCTGAAATGTCCTAAGCATGTCTACCACTTTGTAATATGTATATATGTGAAACAATGAATACTGTAATCAAAATATCAATAAACTCCGAAAAACAAACAGAAAAAAAGACTTGCTCTAAGTAATAATTCATTTAACTGTGTTTAAGGCTGAGGATGACAGATATCCGTAACATAAAACACTGTACATTTACCTTTTTGTGTTATTTTATCACAATGTGCATAGTGAAAGACTAATCAGAATTCAGATATACTAAGAACCATCAAGGTTAGAGATCTTCCTTTGGTAACACTGGAAGACAGGAAGGTTTAATAAAACATGGTGAAAGGGGGGATATATTTTTTTTGAGATATGAAGTTTTATTTCCATCCTTCTTTTTGCCAAAGGAGTGAAAAAAGTAAATGGAATAAAAAAAAGATATTTCAAAGCATTTGGTATGCAGGTTCTCCCAATTAAACACAGTAGTAATCATTTAATCAGATATATTTCAGAGTATCAAAAGCAGGTAATTTAATTAGCATTAATTTCATTTTGAAGGGCAATGCCATTTAAAGATGTTTTTAATTGGTCGTCATTCATGGTTTAATACAGAGTCTCAATGTAATTGATTTAGAATTAAAAGCATAATTACAGAGAAATCTAGTAGTGCGCTTTATAATCATGGAACACAGTGCACTAATTTCCTTGAACCTGTTTGACCTTTTCTGATGAGCTTTTGTGTAGTTTTATCACATTAACTCCTTAGTTTTCAAAAGTTAGGCAGAAAAATTATGCATACTTGATATGCATCTTAAGAAATATTTCAGAGTAAGTTCATAAGAGAAAGTGTGTAGTGATCTCGAAGAAGGTCATAAGGAAGCTGTTGGTTTTAATGTGGCGGTGTGGTGGCACAATGCAGTTCATTAAACAGCACTGTTACCATACGAGAAAAGCCAGGAGACACAGCAAAACTCACTATCAGAGTTTTATTAGGAGGAGAGGGGGAGAGGACAGAATGTGCAGTCAGGCCTGTTGGAGAGAAAGGTGAGGAGGAGGCAGAGATGGGGGAGGAGGAGAGAGCAGAAGAGAAAGGAGGAGTCTGTCACCAGTTTTTTAAGGATTCCCCTGCACATGCGCATATGGGCTTACAGAGCTACACTACGCATGCGCAAATTGTGGGATCACACTGCGCAAATTACGCAATCAAGCAGCACACAGATTATGTAGGACATAAGGCCCGTTGCTTGGCTACTGAACTGCGCACCTGCAGTCATATAGCTGGGGGCGTGGCCGGGAATTCCAACAGAAGCCATCATGTCTAATGATAATAACATGCCAGGATTTTTTTTTTCTCCCTGTGATGGGTTTAGCAGAAGGCAAATGTAAAGAAATAACTTTCTGGTACTAGTTCCTAAATTGGCAAAAACTTAGACAAAATTTTACTCTCACAATAGAAAATCATGTAATTTCATCAACAGTAAATGAGTCAATTACTATCTGAGTCACCTTATTAATAACTAGAAGCCAATCAGCAGGGATATTTCTAGTGGACTGCCAAAGGGTCTCATCTCCTCAGCTGTCTTTCTCCTCAACATTTCTCCAATTAAATTTCTTAAATAAATGGAAAGTTCCCTCAACTTTGTAGCTGATTCTAGGTACTTGATTAGTGAATATGCTGAATTCAACTGTACTCAGGGAGATTGTGAATAGACTGAAATCTACCTGCTCATTAGTTTGGAAAGTGTCAGGTCTGGCACTTGAATGAACACAATATGGAATTTACTAAGAACTAAACTAGCCAGGAACTACATGGGACTAATCAACATAGCCTCCAAAAGAACAAAAATGCTCAAGGCTGCGTTAAGAGAATCAGAACATCTGCAAGTGAGAGGATGGGAGAGTTTCTCTGGTGCAGGGACAGAGCTGAAGGTTTTGTTCAATTCTGGCTGTCACTCTGTGAACCTGCTAGAAGAGAAGTGATGACTGAGACAATGGAGAAAGTGGGACTCATGAAATGTTTGAATGCTTCTGTCATTGTGCAGCTTGTGAGAGACTAAGTCCTTGGGTAGAACTCAATAGACTCTTTAAATATACATCAAAGTATATTATTTACAAGTGGAGTTTAAGGAACGTACTTGAGTCTTTTCTTTGAATGGCATTTTCATGCTAAAACTACATATCTTGTACTGCTGTGTGAGAAATGAAATGTTTTTCTCTTAATTTTTTTTTTTTTTTTTTTTTTTTGGTTTTTCGAGACAGGGTTTTTCTGCGTAGCTTTGCGCCTTTCCTGGAGCTCACTTGGTAGCCCAGGCTGGCCTCGAACTCGCAGAGATCCGCCTGGCTCTGCCTCCCGAGTGCTGGGATTAAAGGCGTGCGCCACCACCGCCCGGCCTCTCTTCATTTTTACATTGCATGTTTTTCAATTTTTTATCCATTTCCCAATTTCTATTGAGTAAATTTGTTATTTTGCATTAAATTTAGATAAATTATTTTTATTATATTATGTATTCTCTTAAGAATTATTTTGTAAATGTGTATTATTTTAATGCCATTAAAATGTTTGAGACTCAATTAGTAATTTATTGGCATTGATATTCAGTTTTGATTTTTTATGCTTTGACTAACCACATATTATTTTGAGTCATGTCTCTCTTAATAATAATTTTGAGCAAATTTTCAGGAATGACAACATGCTGGCTGTCTAGCTATATAATGCTTTCATATATAAATTATGCCTCTTAGAAAGGTAAAAATAATCAAAACAAAACACCCATTAGTTACTTTCAGTCCTTGTTCCCCTAGGCAAATAAATTTTGGGTCATTTGCCAAAAACATTTTGTTGAGAACCTAATATATTCCTGGCAATATTTTGGGTACTGGAAATGCATCAGTGAATGGAAAACACAAAGATGCTTTCCCACAAGCAGCAGATGCTCCAGAAGGTGGGAGTTCCTAAAGGCTGTGGGATATAAGAACAGAAATAAGCAAAGTGAAAAAGCAAATAGTGAATTTGTTAGAGAGGAGCAAATACTACTCAGTGAAACAGTTTAGAGTAAGGCTGACATTTTATGTAGGAGTTATGGGGATGAACAAAGTCTTAAGGAAGGGGATGCAGATGGATAACTTGGGAAAGGGAATGAGACTTGCTAAGGCCCTGAGGCAGGAGTGTTCCAGGGAGACTGAAGGCAGAGAGGCAGGTGGGGCTAGGCAAGAGAGGGTGACAGACAGAGGGAAGGAGGGCATCTGCAGGCCACCAAGGACCAGTGGGCAGTAGCAAGGGCTTGCCTTTGCTTGCTAGTAGAAGAGGAGCCATGCAGAGTGTTGAGGAGAAAACTGAGAGGGTCTGAGCTGTGACTGAAATGGATCAGATTTGTGGCAGGTTTGTAAACACACTATGGAGAGGCAAATGTGAAGATTCAACTCCTGTTCCTTCTATTTACTCCCTAGCAAACAGGAAGCCCCTTAATTAACAGTGTGCTTGCATAGACTTTTACTAGGAATAAATGTAACCGAGGCTACCACAGCAAAATACTCAATCATGCTACTGGAAGGAACCTTGAAAACGAACCTATTTTCAGTTGCCTTAATCAGGCAACATCCTAGTCAATGACACAGATGCTCCCAGTGAAGGCTTCAAAACTTCTTAAAAATCTACAGTCCAAGGCTTTGCAAATACCTCTTTTATAAAGTTCTCATTTTTGCCACATTCTGTAACCTATATTATTCTCATTTTTTTAAACATGAGAATAGAAAGCAAAGGGAATTAGAGAACAAAAAATACAGATTTCTAATCAACTGGGGTCCTAATCAAATTGACCTACAGTCCAACCCTTGTCAAATTATACTTATCGTATAAACTATGCCAGAGCTGTAGACCTTCCCTTTAGCTCCTAGGAAGAAATGAGCTGTTAAGTCCAGGTATAATTAGAATCACTGTTGGTACTATTCTCTTCTCATTAGAAATGGGGAGTTAATCCAGTTCCTTCCTGGGGTCTTAACTCAGCTAGATGGTGCATGTTGCCTCTAGATATGGAATCTTCAGGGAACAGTAAGTCATTAATTCTGAGTCAAGGGAAACCACTCTGAACTCACCCAAAGCTTTTAATCCTGATTTAGAGCCATTTTCCTCTACTACAGTGAGTGACCTTTAAGGAGAAATTCCTAACCATTATTTAAAAGAAGCTTAGAGGAGCAATTCAGTGCAGTCTTCTGAGATGTACTTCAGGTATTAAAGCACAGTAATCCACTTAAATATTTGACTTAGATAAAATTCACTAAAAGACCATTAAAATATGGAAAAAAAATCAACCACCTAACTTCCTAATATAAAACGTTGTGTATTGATAGATGTATAAAATATAAGATAGGCACACCCACATCAATAAGATACCTCCTATATTTGGAGCCAGTTATCCTAAGGTGCTGGGAAACAAATCACCACTCTATAAAGCTTCAAATGTGACCCTGTCTCTAGAGTCAGAGATCAGTGGCCCAGACTTCAACCTTGACTGTGGCTTCCTATATACTCTGCAATGTATACGACACCATCAGTCATTACAGAGCCCCACTATGTCCTGATTTTGTCTTTAGAACTGATGATAGTACAGTATAATGGTGTGTAGACAGATTCTCATGTAGCTCTGACTGACCGTGAACTCCTGATCTTTCAGTTTCTGTCTCTCAAGTGATAGAATCATACCACATCCTGTTCCTCAAGGCTGCTTAGTACGACTCTTTATCTTGAGTACTGGGTTCAAGTTTGAATTTGTTACAAACTATTCCTATGCATTTGAGCCTTTGCTGAGTCCTATGGATACCATTTTTTAGAGATGTGTTCTTGGCTCCACTGACAATTTCCTGTTTCTCTTCATAATTTTCACCAGCCTGGATTATCTAATACTTTCTTGTTTTGCCCCTGCATGTGGCTACATATTCAATGCATTCTCTATGCTATTTTCTCCACTTACTTTCTTAAAGCTTTGCTTTATCATTTATTTATCAGATAGTCCTTAACCATTCCCTGGTACACACTGTGCCAAGTACAGGTGAGGTAAAGGTAAATACAGCTTGGGATTTCACATGTAGAAATGACAGATTAAATGTGGCAAAGAAAAATGTCATTACATGATTTGAATGCAGCATGATTAGTCAAATAGTATCTGCATCTACAAAATAATTTAGCAACAGAAGAAGGAAGTCATGGGCTACCTAAGGAAAGAAAGATAAAGTCTTTCAGGAGGAAGCAGTGGCATGAAATCTCTGGAAGAGACAGATGGACAAAGGTATTTCTAGGCAGAGAGAATATTGCCCCAATATTATAAAAACACAGAATGTGAGCTCAGAAAGAAGAGAGGGTTGTGAGGAGAGCTTGGACCTTCTTGGGTAAGATTTGTGAGTAGGCTAACAATGTGACCGTCAACTGCTGTTCCATGGGCAATGGACCAATGGAGTAATTTTTGGCTTTCGGAAAATGACACTGGAAGATGTTTAAATAAGTGACTGAATGAGTCAAACCTGGCCATGGGAGATTCAGGAGGAGATGTTTAGTTTAGTCCATCCAGGTAAGCAGGTGAGGACAGGAAGATACAGAGAAAAACTGCAATTACAAGTTATAGCATCAAATTGGGAATGATAGTCTATAACTTGGTCAAGATTCTGGATGTAGTCTCTTTCAATTTGTAAATTTTTTCTTTTTCTGTTTCCTATATTGGTCAGATTCAGCTTACGATATGTGCATTTCTGCAGAGATGTCATTTGTTTTTTCCCCAGAGCACACTGGTTTTGTATTTCTATACAATGTTGGCTGATTTCTTTCTTTGGTTTTGGGGATTAAAATATAATTCAGTTACATTCTTCATGGCCCCTTCCTCATGCTTCATTAAAACCAGCTGAGATTTTATTTGCTTTATGTGAGTTTCTACATAATATCTTCCTTTTTTTCTTTTTTATTATAAAAAATTTTCTATTCATTTTACATACCAACCACAAATCCCCCTCTCATCCCACCCCCCAGCCCTCCTTCTCAACCCACCCACCATTACTACCTCCTCCATGGTAGGGCCTCCCATGGGGAGTCAGCAGAACCTGGTACATTCAGTTGAGGCAGATCCAAGCCCTTTCCCCTGCACCAAGACTGCACAAAGTGCCCTACCACAGGCACTGGGCTCCAAAAAGCCCACTTATGTACCAGGGATGGATCCCTATCATACCACACTGTTAGCCCCCCTAAACAGTTCAAGCTAAACAACTGTCTTGCTTATGCAGAGGGCCTACTCCAATCCCACGGGGGCTCCACAGCTAATATCTTCTTGAAAAAAACTGCTTAAACAAATTTTGCTCAAGGTGATTGGTAGGAATTATACAAAGTTAGCATTTATTGTATGCACTGACTTCAGACTTAAAAGAAAACACAATCCATTTAAGGGCAAAAATCAAGAGCAAGACTAAACTGAGTGCTGTGGTTATCATGGAGAAATACTAGATGCCATCTAACCATAAGCCACATGAAATCACACCTGTACATAGAGTTAAACGTCACACTGGAAGGTTTCATTGCTCTGATCTTTAAGATTACACATCCACAAGTCCTTTGTCCTAAGAATGTGATATCTACAGTCATAGGATCTTACCTTCCACCAAGGGCAATGGCAATAGCTTATACTGTTTTGGAGTTCCAGGAGTCTCTTGGACTCTCCTGACCAATGAGTCTAAGCGAGGTCTTCCATGCCTGGCACAGATATTAGTTGGTGGCTCTTGAGGAATGTGTTATCACCCAAGATGGCATAACTTCATTTACACTATATATTTATACATATGCATATAAGCTTGGATCTATATAGACACTTATATTATATGTATTTTTAAATAAGCTTATAAAATATGTTTCTCTATTGCATTTCAACCATCCTTAGTGGTCTTTATCTCCCCTTTCACTCTTTCCCTCTATCTTACCCTCCCTTCCTCCTCCACAGGCAGGGTCCCTTTCTCTCATTCTAATAGTAGTATACTATTATACTAAAGGTCTTCTCCCCAACTGCCATGGTTCCTTTCTACTTTCCTGGTTTCTATGGTTACTTCAGGCTATAAAATCAAATGTAAAGATTTGGAGCTAGGATCCACAAATAAGAGAAAACATGTAGCATTTGTCTTTCTGGGTCTGGGTGTCTCCTAATAGAATGTTGTGCAGTTCTACCCACTAACCTGCAAATTTCATAATTTAATTTTTTTACAGCAGAATAGAATTTCATTATACATATGTACCACATTTTTATTATCTATTCACTATTTGAAGGAGGTCTAGGTTGTTTCTGTTTTGTACCTACCTAGATCAGTAATGACCATGAGTAATCAAGTATTTTTGTGGTAGGACCTCACTGAAAATTAGCTCTTGTAGTATTGGAAGGTGCTATGCAAGCTGTCAAGGCAGGAAAGCAATCAATAGTTTTACCCAACTACAATACATTGAAGTCTCAACAATGACTAGTCTGCAATGATATCTACAATGGTGAAATAGTGGTACTTTTATCTTGGGGATAACCAACAGCTGTCTACTTAGACCTTCATCCCATTAAAATAGGAAGGAATTTATATGTGGTACTGTAAATGTATTCAACACCCATAGCTGGAGAGGTTACAGATCCTAGAGAAGAACCTCCTATTGCTACTTTTATAAGCCAATAAAAAATTTAAACTTTATTCTAAATACTTATAACCACAGATAAGTGTAATTCTCACTCCTCTCACTGAAGCTTCTTTTTTATAGCAGATGGATACTATCACAGAAATCTACAACTGGTCTATATGTAGAGAATAAGTGACTGTGGGTTTCTGAGTCTCAACTGGTACCTCTAAATGTAGCCACTAGCCTAAGGCTTGGGGAACATAGTGAAAGAGAGGACAGAAAGACTGTAAGAACCAGGGAACCACAATGACTGCTGGGAGAGAATATCTTCTAATTATGTTAGGGAAGCTGTGTGTGTGTGTGTGTGTGTGTGTGTGTGTGTGTGTGTGTGTGTGTGTCGGGGGTGGGGGGGGTGTTCCATGCAAGCAATGGCAGGCAAGGAAATGAACCGTGATGAAGTGAGGATTAAGATTTTTCAGCTTGACTTAATTATCCAGGGTGCATCAAACTTCTATTTCAGTGGTTCCCAACTTTCCTAATGCTGTGATCCTTTAATACAGTTCTTCATGCTGTGGTGACCCCCAACCATAAAATCATTTTCATTGCTACTTCATAACTGTAATTTTCCTACTGTTATGAATCATAATGTAAATATCTGATATGCAGGATATCTGATATGTGACTCCTGTGAAAGGATCATTCAACCCCCATGGGGTCATGACCCATAGGTTGAGAACCACTGTTCTGGAAGAGTCTGATGCCAGGCAGTTTATTGTCACTGTATTTAAGCCCAGTACAATTTGGAAAAAAGTTTTCTAGAATAATAACAATCCCCAGTGCTCAAGAAGGCATAATTACAAATAAATTTAACTCAAAGTACATGTCATTTCTTCCAAGAAGATGGTTTCCAGAGATAGGCTACCTGTATTAACTTAAGGGCCTAGGGAAGGCTCTAGTCTGGTCTGAGTCATACAGATAGCATAAAGATCATCTGGGCTATTAGCCACCTCTGGTCTTGTTGTGGGACCTTGGGGAAAACCTTGGATATACAGATAATGTAAGAGTCATATAGACTATTAGGTATCTCTGGTCCTAGTTATGGGAGCTTGGAGGAGATCCAGGCTATACAGATAAAGTAAGGGTAATTTTACTCACTGGTCACCTCTGGTTGGGTTTGTGAGAGCTTGATATAGCCTGGCCCAACATACAATGCAGACCATTGGGCTATTAATCACATCCAATTCCCAGCTTTCTAGATGGAAGAGAAGGTTTTATGTACTTTCCTTTGAGAGGATAATGGTGCATGCTTAACATTCCTAGTTTCCCTGGAGAACCTTGGGCACATGGACCTTCATGCCCCAAAAAATCTATAGCCATATAACCTTAATGATATGGTCACATAAACAAGACTTAAAAAACGATAACATAAGTCAACATGCCAATGTAGATGGAAGAAATTTCCCAGGGCCTCACCTCTACATGAAAAGCTATAGGTAATCAATGGCTGCTGAGAAAGGGAGAATCAATCAGTCTTTTCCAGGGATAAGCCCCTAATATGTTATGCAATACATCCCTAAATACATGTAAATAAGAGCAATAGTAAATGGGCTCAGTAGGATTTTTATACATATTAACATATATGTGTAACAATAGTTATAGAAGAAGAGTTCATAAATTTAATAAGGATTAAGGTGACTCAAGAAGAATTGGATGGAGGAGAAGGAAGGGTGGAAATGATATAGATCAGTACTCCTGTATGAAACTAAAAAAAACAAAAACAAAACTGTGGTGATATTTTACTTGTATGTTAATAAATAAAGTTTGCCTGGAGATCAGAGGAAATAGCAAGCCATTAACACAAGTCAGGCAGTGATAGCACATGCCCTTAATCTGATCACTTGGCATACAGGGTTTCTGTGTGTTCAAGGACACACTAGGAAACAGCCAAGCATGGTGACACATGCCTTTAATCCTAGTACCAACCATAGAGACCTGGAGGTCTGTACATACATGCAGAGCCAAGAAATTGAGGTAGCTGAGCTAAGAACCAATGAGAGGGCAGAACAGCAAGGCAATAAAGGTGTGGGTAGACAGGAAGTAGCTCACCTTTTGGGATCTAACTTTTTGTAGACCTATTTTATATTCTAAATAATTAATAGGATCTCCTCTTTTTTCTTTTCTGTCAAATTTGAGAGCCCCCAACCCATAGCAGCTTATGAGAACTTTCTATTACTAATAATATATGAGGTAACGTAACTGACAGAACCTATGAACCAAATCAGGAGATAAGGGAGGGAGAGAGTGCCTGGGATTTTTGAATGGTTAACAGTGGTATTTAATTAAGAGGAACAAACAGGGCGAGACTCACTGTGAGATGACTTGAAATTTATGTGCAGCACCCAGGATTCAGTTAGATCAACAAACCCATGCTCAGGAGAGACTCTCCCAGGGCAAAGATCTGGAAGCCATCAGAATGGCATTAGAGGAAATAACTAAGCAGGTAAATTGGCTGATGAAAAATTTCTAAATGAGGAATGAAGGCTTGTTGGAATGCCAACATAAGAAGGTGGGGTGGGGTATAATAAAGAAAGGACAGGGGAAAACAAATAAAACTGAGAGCTAAATATCAGAAAAATAAGTAAACCAATGTTAGTGTCACTGATTCACAGACAATGGGACTAAAGTTTAGTGTTAAGTGTAAATATCACTTTGCACTAACTTTAGTTTCCTTTTAAGTGAATGGAGCACTGATTCTTTAGTGTGGATGGGAGGTCCCTCAGGAAGTTTCTGTCTTAGACTCATTCAGTCTAGGTGGTTACTGTAGCTGTGTTTTGCCTGGCATGCAGTCAGGACAAATCTTTTCCACTCGTGTCCCCCAAGCAAACACACAGAGGCTTATATTTAATTAAAACTGTTCGACTATTAGCTCAGGTTCACTATTGACTAGCTCTTACACTTAAACTCAGCCTATTTCTGTTAATCTATATGTTGCCACATGTTCCGTGGCTTTGCCTGTGTGCCATTACATGCTGCTCCCTGGACAGCGGGCTGGCGTCTCCTGACTCAGCCTTCCACTTCCCAGAATTCTTCTTGTCTTCTTAAACCACCTATACTTCCTGTCTGGCTACTGGTCAATCAGCGTTTTTTTAAACCAGTATACAATACCATTATTCCACAGCAGGCCACACTGAAAAGTAGACAATTATCCCAAGACTGGGTGAGTAGGAGTTGAGCACTCTGACAGGCACTGTATATGCAGGCTGGCTGGACTGCAGGAGTCTATAGATTCTCTGTCTCTGCTTCCACCCTATTGTTGGCTCTAGGATTACACAACCCTACTATGGCTACATCCATGTGAGTTCTGGGGATTCCAGCTCTTGTCCTCACACTTGCTCTGTATGTGCTTTATCCAGTGAGCCAACCCCACCCCCACCCCCCCACCCCCCGGGTCTGACATCGTTTAACAGCCCATTCTGGTCTTTTTGTCACATAAAGCCAGGTCTAAGAGTCGAAGCTCTCATGACCACTTGAAGCCTAAACTCAGGATGAGGCAGCATCACAGTGTGCTTCCATTGTCTACAGTGAGTTAAGAAATAAACAAGATTTGAGAACTGGATAACAGATTCCATCTCTTGAAGAGGGATATCCAAAGTCCTGTTGTAGGGGTGCAGAAACAGGGGTGATGTTTTTAATCAAAGCAGCATACAGGATAAGCAGAGTCCAAGTGGCCAAGCTATGCATAGAAATATTGCCAACTATAAAAAGAAAGAAGTGAAATGACTCATAAAGATGAGACCTGCTATTGCATGGAGGTGGGGCAGTTGGATTCTTGGCTGTGTAGAAAGAATTGGAGATTTATGTGAATGAGGATTAAGATGATATTTAAGGGATCATTGTTCAAAATTTTGGAATTTACCATTCTCAAGTACAACACATTTTTTTTCCCACTTGGGTTAAAAAAAAAAAAAAGCAGAAACCAAAGCCAATAGCAAGAACACACTCCTAACATGATGTTGAAATGCTAAGAAAAAGGGGGAGACCCCAGTAACAAAACAAAGGAGCACTGCTGTTGCTACTCAGCTTCAAGGACTTCTTACAAGAAAAACATTGAACATCGCACTTGAAGCTGAGGAAACCTCTAAGATATGCAAATGCTTTGTTGTAGATGGCAAGAATGTTGCACCTGTTATCTCCCTGCATTCTATCAAGGGGACACATTGACTGCATAATTTATTCATTGGTTTCTCGGGATCTGGAGTGTCAGGAAACACAATGGAAATTGGTGAAGCAGTTAACACACAGTGTCTCCCTCCACCTGTGTTGGAATCAGTAACAGAGGCAATTGCTCAGGCATCTCTCCCTTGTAAATGTGGCACAGTGAGGCTCATATGAGACTGTGCACATTCCCAGAGTATCGCTTATCCAGACAAACTCAAGCTGTCGTCTCAGCAGTGGAACATTTTGCTTGTGTGAAATGTGTGCAGCTGTCAGGGGAAGCTTGATCAGTACTACAAACTGAGAAACTGGCTAGAAGTGTCTGTCAGGATGCTCGGCTCCCACCTACCCAGCCTCTGGGCAACTGTCTACTTTTAATTGCTGCCAGGCAGGCTGACTGAGACTAAGAAATGGAAGCACTAATGCTGAATACCCCCCATTTCTCTGTGATGACTTTGGAAAGCTTCCCAGTTAGTGCATCTGCCTTGGCTTCGTAGCTTGTACTTCAGAGTACGATGTTTTCAAGAGAGACGCTGAGAACAACCACATCTATTCACAGGGGAAGAGTGACATCTCTTCTTTCTTTGAGGGACAAGTGCCTACCTTGTTACTTTCTGCCCCCGACATTGTAGCTGCTGGTGGATGTGTGGAGACAGGAAGTATTTCCTGGTACACAAGACCTGTGACTAGTGCCATTGTCTGGTTAGTCTGTTCAAAGGAGGCTACTTATGACATAGGGGACAGAGGACTAAGAAGGGAGATGGAGCTATGAATGCAGCTAAGCTAAGGAGCCTTCTTGGGGCTTTCTCTTCTCTAATCAACCTGTGGTACCTATAAATACATACTTTTTTTTTTTTTTTTTTTTTTACTTTGTGTTTGTTTGATTTTCTGTATGGAAGAAAATACCAATGAGCTGTTTTTGGTTACATCTGAGGAAATTTAAAGGTAACATAATTTTCCTTAGAGAGTAGACAGACCCCTTTGCAATACCCTCTGTATCTGTTTGGTGTGCCAATTATCAGACTTAATGGTTAATACGCAAATTATATACAAATAAATAAAATATTCAATTTCTAGAGATTTAAGAAAGAGATGCTGATGGGCATAGGGAGTCTAGGTGTGTTATTTGGGGTGGTGTAGTTAACAGGACTACTGAATATTCTTTAAGATGTGCTCTTCTGACACACAGTTGTGTAAGAAGTGCGAAGAGGTCCGTTTTATAAAGGAAAAGAATCACTTGGGATCAAGCATGTCACCATTGAGGCTTTGGAATCTGGATTATCAGAATGAATTTGGTAGATGAATGGACACTAATGCAGCCAAGGATCTCAAATGAGCCTTTATTTGGAAAATTCTGATGGAGTCAAATCTAGGCCTGCTTGAAATGAAAATGTACCCAGGCAGTGTCTACTTGCAGATTCTTCAAATCAGAAGAAAAAGAGCAGTGAGAGGTGAATTCAGATTGATGAATGGAAAGTGGAGCTAAGGACCAGTTGGGCAGAATCCACAAGACCAGGCTCCTTAGAAAGAATGATTCACTGCCCTTTGGGGCACTTTACTAGAGCAACAAGTCTGGAGAGGCAACTATCTACATACAGCTTGTCTTACCACTCTCATGAAGGGATTAATGTTGATTTTACAGAAATAGGTAAGTTCCTTCGGGGGGGGGGGTAATTATAAAATGGGGTGCCGGCCCCTCTCCCACACCCTTGTTTCTCTCTTGCCACATGATCTCTCTCTCTTTCAGACTTGTTCAGGCTCCCTGAGTTCCTTTGCTCTCCTATTTCTCTCACTATGTGATGCTCTGTACCTTTGGGGGACTTTACCGCCAAGAAAAACATTACCAGATGCAGTCTGACATTGAATGAGAACTGTGACCCAAAACAAACCCATTTCCTTTCTAGCTAACCAGTGTGTGGTGCGATGTTCTTAACAATGAAATGGGCTAAACCAAGTAAAAAGGAGCAGCTTGGAGACCCTATCGAGTCATTCAAATAACTCCAAAGACAGACTTCCAGGGGGAAATGAACTATGATTTCTCTCAAAACTTGTTTCCCTCTCAACATTAGTGAAGGAAATATAATAGCACATAAAAACAGTGACAGAATTTGTAAACTGTACAATGAACATATACAATTGCAACTGTTATTTTACTTAAAAGATTTACATAATATGAAGAAGAATTTAAAATGACCTAAATCTTTTGTTGTTAGGTTTAAAGATAGTGTAGCCTAAAGAAAGGTATTTTTAATGATCTTCATTTTAACAAGGGAAAAAAGTCATTCCTTACCAGTAATGTACGCAATAGACAAAGACCTGGAATATTTATTCTTGATTTAACAAAATACCAGAAGGTCTTTCTCTCCACCTGCCGTGTATACCTTCCTTTTTCCCTCTCTCACCTCTCCTCCAGTTCCTCTCTCTCTCCCCTCCTCTTCCCTCTCTTTGTACAGTAGAAAGAAGACTTCTTGATGTCTCCTCTTATGTGTGTCCTTTCACTAATTAAATGCTCTAACTAAATTTCATGTTTGTTAAATTTAAAGTTAATTTTGTATATACAATATTTTCTTTGAGGCAATATACACATATATTGCTTTATTGTTTGATATATTATCAGTTTGTTCCAAATTTTGGAATAAAAAGGTTATTCAATGAATATTTTTATGAGAGCATGCCTGAATGGATGTGTTTTTTTTTTTTTTTCCTAGACAGGGTTTCTCTGTGTAGCTTTCCTCCTTTCCTGGAACTCACTCTATAGCTCAGGCTGGCCTCAAACTCACGGAGATCTGCCTGGCTCTTCCTCCTGAATGCTGGAATTAAAAGTGTGAGCCACCACTCCCCGGTGGATGAATGAGTTTTAATCATTATTTAATATTTTATTTTAGGGTATACCAAATTAGCAAATACCCATCAGGACAAAACACTTGGTATTTAAATATATTCACCCCACCTAATCTTCCCTGTTATCCGAAAACCTAAATATTATCATTTCCATTTTGCTGATGAAGAAATTGATGCTTATAGAGACTATCTGGGCCATACCTATCTGGCATTCAGGTCCAGAATGGACTGTCTGAGAACTGAAATAATTCTAGAATGCACTTGATGAGGAAATAAATATCTGCCACTGAATGATGGAGTTTGTTTGACCTCTGCCAGGGTCATGTAATAGAGAAGACCAGAGAAGACTTGGATGAGAAAACTCTAATGTCTTCTCTCAACTTTCAAACTTTAATGTATTGTTTAGACACATGCTAAGTGGCAGAGCAATATGATCCTTCCCTCTTTCTCGGTATTTCCCTTGTTCTCTTTTTCTTTAGAGCAGATGGCTGTCATGGTGCTGACTCCCCCAGGAGAAAGACAGAACAGCAACCAGAAATCCTCCAACCTTTAGCTTTTCTCTTCCAAAATGCCAATGCTTTCAAGGGAAACTGGGAGCTTATGGCATAGACAAAATGTGTGCGGAGAACATCAAAGAACTGAACAGGGTTTTCTGAACAAATATGAGAACATGATGGCACTTTTGAGAAAATGCTGCTGAACTTGAGTTCAATGAATGAAGCATGGAGGAGAAAGGATGCTCCTCACTCCAGAGAAAGAGGTACCTTTACCATTTATGGAAGCCACAGGAAGGGAAAGCTGCTTTGAAAATTGGGTGAGGGCCTTTAGAATACAATACACATCTGTTTTCCTGTAAAATCCTGGAGAGATGGATTTCTCTGCAGCTCCGAACAAAAGCTGAGGAACAGGTACCACAAAAACAGAGTGCTGGACTTCCTGACCAGGCAAATGACCCAGCATGAAAAACATCACTGTGCACAGTGATGGGCTTAGAGCAGTCTGGGAGACGAGCGCACTGGCAGGAAGCTGGTCTTGGTCCTGAGGTACCTGTACCTGCAGGGTATCAGCCAGAAAACTTCCTCCAACCAGGTGCTGTTCTTGGAAGGAGTTTGCAGTGGCACACCACTATGGCTTTGAAAATGACCATTGTTTACTTTTAGGGTATAATTCTTATATTTTTATGGATTTTGATTTAGAGTGGTGTCATAAGTTCTATAGAGGGAAAATTGTAAAAGGGTTTAGGGAGAGAAACATAAACAAGAATTTCCTGAACTAACTTATCTGCCAAACATCAGAATACTTTATCCAAAGGCTTAAAAGCCATCCTATCAGAGCAAGTCACTCTGCCCCACCCCACTATATAAAGAATCTTAAATGTTCCCATGCAAGTTTGGAGGTACCTATATAAACCCCATTCATGTAAGGCTCTTCGGGCAAATATTTGAATGGCACCAATGCCATAATAGCATCTGGGCTAAAAAAACAAAATAAAGTTCAGCATTTGATTAAAAGGACTGTAAAGAAAGGAGGTTGCTGAACTCTCTTTGTGAAATGAATGACGATAGCCTTTATGATTCATTTAAATTGATTGTTATTGACCAATTTTCTTCCAAGATGAGAGTAGTAAGCAGGTAGGTTGGAAGTAAAGAATTGTAGCTTATTAAATACAATTTATTTACCTGGGAGGATTAGGAAGTTAATGAAAGAGAATAAAAGGGAGGCTATTTTACAAGCCAGTGACCGAAAATGAAGAGAGAACATTTTTAATATTATTTCTTTCTAAACCAATTACATAATAATAATGACTAGGTGTTCTCACCTGAATGTCTGTCTGTGAATCCAATTTGTTCCCTGAGCTCCAACAGTTCTCCTGCCCATTTCTTTGCTGTAGACTGCTCTCAATGGGAAAGTAGGTCTTCTTGGGAGGAAAACCACCATGGTAGTAAAAGCCTTATTCATAATGTGCCAACACCATTTCCAATGCTGTAGAAGTAGATTCAGTGGCAGAATAGGATGCTCTTTACCCCCTGCCTGAATTAGCTCACTAGGGCCTCTGTAACAAGAATTTTAAAGGGTCTTCTTAATAAAAAACAAACCTGAAGCCAGGTATTGGGGTGAACACTGGAAGATCAGAGAGACAGAAGAAGCCACCAATTCCTCAGCTGATCCTGTTTCCTTAGACTGAAAGCTTCTGAGTCCTCATCCAAATGGATCTCAGCTGAATTGCTGCTGAAAGCCTAAAAGCTTAACAAGGCTCTAGTTCTTGGTCCTTGTAGCTTGAGTTTTTCTGGTCCTGCCTGGCCCAGGGTCCGGACAAATCCCTCTTACCCACCAGTCCCACAGCTGGTCAGACCCAACCAAATAAACAGAGGGACTTATATTGCTTATAAACTGTATGGCCATGGAAGGCTTCTTGCTAACTGTTCTTATATCTTAAATTAACCCATTTCTATTTATCTATAAGTTGCCACGTGGCTCGTGGCTTACTGGTATCTTAACATCTGCTTCTCATCATGGAGGCTGGCAGTGTCTCTCTCACAGCCTTCCTCTCCCCAGAATTCTCTTCTCTGCTTGTCCTGCCTATACTTCCTGCCTGGCTACTGGCCAATTAACATTTTTATTTATAATCAATCAATCATCCACAGCAGGTCCTCATGCCTTATATACCTATCTGCTTCCTGCCATCACTTCTTGGGATTAAAGGCATGTGTCACCATGCCCAGCTGTTTTCAGTGTGGCTTTGAACTCACAGAGATCTGGATGGATCTCTGCCTCTGGCATGCTAGGATCAAAGGTGTGTGCTACCACTGCCTAAACCTATGTTTAATATAGTGGCTGTTCTGTTCTCTGACCCCTAGATAAGTTTATTAGGGTGCACAATATATTGGGGGACACACTATCACCACAGGCCTCTGTCACACTTAATGGCTTATCCAGTTGATCTCACAGAGCTCTGGAGACTGGAATCCAGGATTCAGGTATAGACAGCATGGTTTCTTCAGAGGGTTTCTCTGCTTTCAGGTCATCCTTGTTCTGATTTCCTTGTGCAGTGTTTCCTCTCTACTTGTCTGTCTTAGCCTTTGAAGAAGGATGTCAGCCATACTAGTTTAAGGCCCATCCAGGGTTCTCATGAACTTGATCTGTCTAGAGTCTCCACCTCTAAACACAACTATAACTATGACTTCTTAGTTTATGTGTGTGTATGTATGTGTGTGTGTTCATATGAGTGTAAATTGTGTGTGTGTGTGTGTGTGTGTGTACATGTGTGTAGTTCTGAGAACCTCAGGTGCCATCCCTTGAGTCAGGGCCTTTCACTGGCCTAAGGCTCACCACATAGGTTAGACTGCCCAGGCAGTGGTTACAAGTGTGAATTGGTACAGCCATGTGCCAACCATGATATGAATCAGCACTGAGTGTGGTAAACACTGGTCTCTAATGGTGAACTGCATTTTAATTGGGGATAATCAATGCTAGTGAAAAACTATCCCTTTTGGATTTCTTGAGTCTTGTCCCTGATGAGGACTCTAAAAGTCACATCTGTGGAGAATTTACAACAGACATTGGTTCCTCATTTTGAAACTAGTGAAACCTATTGAAGAGTCCAAGGCCAGCTGGTCAACTTAGTATTATCCCGTTTCACAATAAATAAAAAGAGGGCTTAAGATGTTGTTCAGTAATGGAGTTGCCTACCATGCACAGGGCCCTACATTAATGGTTATGACTACAGAAAAAAAATTCTGTGTAGTAGTAGTTTCTCGTCTGACAACCAACCTGCCAATAACAATACTGAGAATTATTATTAATTATGTAAGTTTGGCCTCTAGTTTAGCCTTGTCATCAACTAGCTCTTATAACTTAAATTAACCCATTCTTATTAATCTACATTCTATCATGTGGTATTACTGCTCTTCTATCTTGCACCTCCTGTTTCTTCTCTGTGTCACCTGGCTTCTCTTGTTTGCCTTTCTTTTTTCCCAGAGTCCTCTATGTCCCCAGAAATCCCACTTAACTTCTTCCTACCTAGCTATTGGCTGTGGTGATATTGTGTTTCCCAATATATTGTGCACCCTAATAGATTTATCTGGGGTCAGAGAACAGAGCAGCCACTAGACAGATATAGAGGGCCAGAAAGTGGTGGCACTCACACCTTTAATCCTATCACTTGGGAGGCAGAGAGCCACCTGGATCTCCATGAGTTTAAAGCCACACTGGAAACAGCCAGGCATGGTGACTCATGCCTTTAATCCCAGGAAGTGATGGCAGAAAGCAGAAAGGTATATAAGGCATAAGGAACAGGAACTAGAGTCAAGTTAAGCTTTTAGGCTTCTAGCAGCAGTTCAGCTGAAATTCATTCTGGATAAGGACTCAGAGGCTTCCAGTCTGAGGAAACAGGATCAGCTGAGGAATTGGTGAGGTGAGGAAGCTGTGGCTTGTTCTGCTTCTCTGATCTTCCAGCATTCACCCCAATAACTGGCTTCAGATTTGATTTTATTAATAAGACCTTTAAGATTCATGCTACAATTGGCCATTCAGTTCTCTTTTAAACCAATCACAGTGACACATCTTCACACAGTGTACAGATGTCCCACAACATCACTGGAAGAATATTGTCTTCTTGGATTCTCATTACCACTTGAATTCCTGAGTACTGGTACACGTGTGAACTACAATGTGGTCTTGAGTCTGATATTTGCTTAAATTTAAGTAAGGTTATTTGTGACTATTGTTCATATTTTAAAATTAATGGGAATATGGCAGCTACAACAGCGTTGCTGAGAGAATACTTGTGTGCACCACCAGGCCTGACATCAGAGTGTCCTTGGGGAGTTAAAGCCACTACTTAGTGACCTCCCCTTACTTCCCTTTTCTAGCCAGTTTTTTTTTTTTTTTTTTTTTTTTTTTTGGTTTTTCGAGACAGGGTTTCTCTTGTGTAGCTTTGCGCCTCTCCTGGAACTCACTTGGTAGACCAGGCTGGCCTCGAACTCACAGAGATCCGCCTGCCTCTGCCTCCCGAGTGCTGGGATTAAAGGCGTGCGCCACCACCGCCCGGCTTCTAGCCAGTTTTTAAAACATTGTAGCACTTGTGGATTATGAGACCTTTGTTCTTGGTGTTACTTGTCATTTAGAGATAAAATTTAGGCTGGAATGTCTGCTCACTGGATAAAATATTTGCTGAACAAGCAAGGACCCGAGTTCCAATCTTAGAACCCAAATAATGCCAGGTGTGGTAGTGTGTGACTGTCATTCTGGCATTCATACGCTGATAGGGGAGTTGAGTACAGGAGGATTCCTGGAAGCATGTGGGTGTGTGGGCCTGCTAGCCTATTGGATGCAGTGGTGAATAACAAAAAGATCTTGATCAAACAAGGTAGAAGGAGAGGAATGACATGCTGGCTGTCCTCTGATCTCCACCCTCATGCTGTGGCACACACATACATACTCTTAGACACATGAATGAGTATGCATACATCATACACATGCACACCAAAAAAACCTTGCTAATGTTTATTGGTAGTTTATTACTCTAGGCCCTCCTCATGTGGGGAATATTATCTAAGATTTTTAATGGATGCTTACAACCACAGCTGGAAACTGTCCCTACACTGTATCTCACCAATATTCCAGCACCTTAGGTTTTCTTAGGCGTATCCAAATTTCAGTATCAACATCTTGTTCTCTGGGATAATTATTAAGTAAAGGGAGATAAATGCTTAGAAGCATTGTAGTAACAGGACATTTGCTCTGACAACTGTGATCTGGTTGAACATGGGGCAAGGCCGTGTTTACCACACAATACACTTCCTGGTGGGAGAAAGCTAGATGAAGTGAGATTGAATTACACTTCTCAGGACAGTGCACAGCTTAGACATGATTTTTTTCCTGGAAGTTCCCATTGCTGTTTTTGGACCTCAGTGGGTGATAGGTAATGAAAAGCATATATTATGAGACTGTGAATAAGAGGAAGGTGGCTCTATACTTCAAGTGCTTGTCTGAAGTTCTTTTTCAATGTCACTTCATTTTGTGTGATTCTTATAGGGAATGATGAGTCAGGTACTGTGAAGTAGGGTGATAAGCCGCACTTTAAAGATCAAGGTAAGTTTAAATAACTTCTCAAGATCATAAATTACCATTATAGCCAAATTAAATGTGATACCAGGAAGATGACCTAAAATCATATTCCTTTAATGTAGAACCTGATTAGAACAACTTTCCCTTTGGTGGTATATGAGTAAGGTTATTAATAGAACAAATACATAACAATACATGGCTTTATAGTGTTGTATTTTGAAAATTCATCTCCCTATCACGTTGAATCAAGTGAAAAAAAAATGTCTACATGGAATGTTTTTCCTTACATCCCAAGCACTTTTAACAAGTCATTGAAATTGAGAAAGGCAGAAGAAGCTAAATGTGAAAGTCAGTGGTTGAGAAGGGAATATGCTAGAATCCCGCCACAGAGATCTTCAGACTCATAGAAATACACCACACCCCCACAAGCTAAAGCATCGAACAGTAACAGCACAATTATAAATGCAGCGTGAAAGCATCAGCATTTTATCCATTTTTAGAGTTGTCATTCAGAGAAAGTATTATTATTGTTACTACTAGGAATATTTCAGTAGTACCTGAAACAGCTCTTCTTATTAAGAAAGATAATTCAGATGAGAGATGTCAAGCTTCCAGATTGAGGAGATAAGTGGTTATCAAGAAAGCTTTTCCCCTTCTCTGAAATCATTCTAATTTTAACTGTGTATAAATAAGCTCATACTCAGTTCCCACTATTTCAAAAAGCTTGGGGATCTCATGTGTGTGTGCATTTCAGCTCACTCAAAACACTTGTTATTACAACTTTCTTCTAAAGTCCCAATTACTATAATTTGAGGCTAAATCGGTTGTAATTGATGACAATTGTCAAGGAAATTTTATGCATTTAAACAGACATTTATTAACCGAAAATAATTTCATGTAGAAACTTAGTGCACTGATTTTTGTTTGTTTGGTTTTGTAAAGAGACATTCAAGTGTGTGTATGCTCACACATACATGGAGAAACAATCAAAACACATATTTTATTGAATTTCTGGGCTCATAATATTGGAAGAGAGGTTGTTTCAGAGTTCTTCAAAGAATGTTCAAGGAGATCACTAGGGCCTTTCTGTCCTCTCTCTGTATGAGACATTCTGAATTCTCCAGTATTGTGAGAATGTAATATCTTTTCAACAGTGAAAGAAGGCAAATGAAAGGGTAGCAACCAAAACTCTTCCATGTGTCTACAATTCCATTCTTTCCAATATGAGCTTCCTCTGTCTGCTAAAATAAATTGCTGCCATTTGAGTGACTTCAAAGCAACATATTTTATTCCACAGTTCTGCATGTCAGAGGAGCTGGGAACTCTGCTAGACTCACAAGGCATATCAGCTGGGCCCTGCACCTAAGCCAAAGCTCAGATGGAATCTGCTTCTGTTTCTAGTGTGAAAGACTCAGTGCCCTGCAATTGTGGGACAGTGGTCCAGGTTCCCTTGCTGGCTGTGGGAAGGATCAGTTTTCAGCTTCTACAGGATCTACTTACTGGTGTGGTGCCTTCTCCAGCTTCAAAGTCAGCAATGGAGGTCAAATTACTTTCATGTATTAACTCACTTGACAACTAACCTCTGCTTCAATTAGGTAGCTCTCCAAGAAGACAGGCTTTTGCTTTTAAAGCAGTGATTCTCAACCTGTGGGCCATGAATCCTTTGGGGTCACATATCAGATATCCTGCATATCAGATATTTACACGGTATTCATAAAAGTAGCAAAATTATAATGTAGCAATGAAATAATTTTATGGGTGGGGTCACCACAGCATGAGGAACTGTACTAAAGGGTTGCAGCTTTAGGAAGGTTGAAAAACAGTGCTTTAAAGGTTCATTTCATTAAATAGACCTCACCTGAGTAATTCAAGAAAACCTGAGTGGCCTATTTTAAAGTTTCTGATCTTTTTTACAAATGCAAGCTAATATTGTCACAGGCCACTAGGATTAGAGAGTTGTGATCTGTGGGGAAATCCACCTGATTACAACACTGTTAAGAGCTATGCGCCAGGAGATAGAAATTTCTTTGGTTACCTCTCATCTGCACCAGGTACATCCTCCCCCTCCACTTGCCAACTTTGAGGGTTGTTTGCTTCCGAATAGGGAGGGGGTAAATGCTGATCCCTATCAGAAATGTCCTCCTCCCCAATTTCTAAGTGTTGAATTCTTAGTGTGCTCTCAGTTTCTTTTTCTGCCAATCTGCTGCCCTGCAATTCTTATGTCTTTTGCGGTGCTCAGTCTGGCACTTGGCTGTCTGATGTGCTCTCTGCTCAGTTTCATACTGACTCATCATCATGGTTTCCTGTCAGTTCCAACCTAGGGTCTCCAACTGTGCCTTATGGGAAGCTCTCCAGTCTTTCTGTAGCGTCTCTCTGGTTTTGGTTTGAGTAATCATCCTTTGTCACATGATATAAGACACCCTCCAGTCTTATATTTGTTAAGCGCTACCCCTTGGCATAGAATAGAATGAAAATACCTTGGGTTCAAATAATATTCACCAAATGCAGGACATTCCTATCAATTGACTAGAATCCACATGTGATATGATAAACCACAACTAAATAAAAACATCCTTTAAAAGTTGTACATGCCTGGGTTAATAGAAAAAAATCTAGATAACTAGATCAACTATTTTTGATAAATTATTCAAGAGTAGTATATTATAGTAATGGAATTAATGTACTGGAGATGACAAGGTTCTAAAATGTTCATTTTTGTAATTTGGATAATTTGAATAAATAAATTATATTGAGAAGTTATATTAATTAAAATAATCTGATCAGCTACTTGGTGCTAGTTGTAGGGATGGCATGAGGTAACCACAGGCACTGAGTAGATACTGTCAAAGCCCATAGCTTCCTCAAACACTATGATGCCATAAGCTATATTTACAAATAATTATTTACTAATTACCAGCTGCAGTTCACTGCAAGGCAAATAAGACGGATTTGGAATCCTCCTTCAAGGCATGGAGAGCCTATTAGATGAGGTAGCAGAAAAATGAATATCTGGGACTCAAGGTAGAAATAATGATTACTGCAGCAAAGACTCACATGAAACACTGAAGGAGTAGGAAGGGGAAATGATTCCATGACTGAGGACCACACACAGCATTTTGTCTAGGGTAGAAACTTTGTAAATATTATCGATTATGTTGAGCCTCTTACTTGCTTTTAATCTTCATATATACTGGCATCAAAAGGGGAGTGAACATGTGGTGTTCTCAAATGGAGAAATACGAATGCTATCTCAGAAGCAGCCCAGGTTGCCTGCCTGATGCCTTTGCTTTCTGATGGGCTCACACTCTGTTCATTCTGTCATTTCCTGAATATAGATTCTGGTACATCCTTAAAGTGTCTCCTGGCATTGTCTATCAAGCTCCCACCTTGTTCAGTCTGAAAGTTATATTTGTCCATATCTGTGTTGCTAGAGAGTTTATCTCCCAGTCCCTTCAAGCTCCCACAGCCCTGAAGCCTGTTCTGTATGCTGTGAAAATGTGTTGCTATGATTGATTGATAAATAAAGTGCTGATTGGCCAGTATCTAGGTAAGAAATATAGTATAGGTGGGACAGAGAGGAGAATTCTGGGAAGAGGAAGGCTGAATCAGGAGAGTCTGTGAGCCGCTGCCATAACAAGCAACATGTAAAGATGCTGGTGAGCCATGTGGCAAGGTATAGATTAATAAAAATGGGTTAATTTAAGATATAAAAACTAGATAACAAAAAGTCTGAGCCATTAGGCCAAACAGTTTAAATAATATAAGCGCATGCATGTTTATTTGAGTCTAAATAGCTGCCGGCCCAGGTGGGACTGGAGATAGCTCCAGCTACATACTTTAAATTTGTATATACTTTCCCTACATTGTCTTTCATGTTCTCTCACTTAATAAAGTTAAAACCAGATTACCAGCTTCTTGGAGGGTTAGTATATGATGCTTCATTTTATGTCTTCCAGGTGACTGCAAAGAAGTCAAGTTCCAGCCATGTTTTAAAGAATTAAAGAGTAGTCAATGTTTTATTCTTGTGAAGAGACACCATGACTGCAGCAACTCTTATAAAAGAAAACATTTAATTGGGGTTAGCTTACAGTTTCAGAGGTGTAGTCATTATTGTCATGATCGGAGCATGGGGGAAGGCAAGCAGGCATGGCGCTTGAGAAACAGCTGAGAGTTCTACATTAATTCTACATAACATTAAGAGGCCCTCAAAGTATTTATGGGGTTAATATTTTCCGAGGTAACTGTATGGGGAACACTGGGTAATCACATAGTCACTAACGCCAAGTACATTTACACTTTACATGTGAAAACGTATAGTATTCCTCTTGATTAATTGTTAAAGTACATGGACATTTTAAAAGGTTTGTTGAGACTAAAATTCAAAGGTAAAAGATGTGGTTAATTGTAACTGCTTATTACTTCCTAAAAATTTCTAGCAAGGTATTTGTCAATATAATCTTTAATTTTGTAATGCTCCAACAATAAGACATTCCTTTGTGGTAAAGACCTCACTCCAGTGTGGCAGAGAGTACACTTAGTATCTGTTGGGAAATTGTGAGGTCTAGAATGATTAATTATTGTCCACAAGAAGGTGCAGTGACTGTGCTCTCAGATAGACTTGGCCTTGAATCCTGGCTCAGATAACAAAGGCTGTGGACATGGCAACAATCTATTCCAGCTCTCCTCTATAGAGAGCACTGCCTCCACAGGGTTGTGGGAAGAGTTAAATGAGATAATGCATGTAGCTGCTAACAACACTTCTCTCTGAATACACACCTTGCTATGTGCTAAGACCTTAATCTTACAATACCCCTTTAAAATCAGAACTACTATTATTACTCTTTTCAGAGGGAGAAACTTCCTTCTTTCTTTTTTTCTTCACTAACAATCTTCTACTTTGAAAAGACTCCTCTATGAAGATGTCCCTGAGCCCACAGGCAATCTTTAATCCAAACTCCCCTTTCTTTTTCAACACACAATTATAGGATTATCATAATGTTGGTTCTTACCTCATATTAACAAAAATTTTACTTATTAACAAAGTATTGCCATGTGTCAATGGTCACACAGCTGGAAATGGGTAAGGCCAATACTAAAAGCCAGATGGTCTGAATCCAGAGCTGGCACAAGGAACATTACATTTGCTTTATATGATCTCCACCCTGGCTCCCAATGTCTCCAGATTCAAATGTAAAAGGAGATGAAATAAAAAAGGAGCTGGACCCTGGGGTAGTTATGCAGGTGGCTGTAACTTATCACCATAGGTTACTTGACTTGAAACAACAGGAATTTGTTCTTCTACCCTCCTTCAACCAGGATCTGAAACCAAAGAGTATTCTCACTATGGGATGTCTTACCTTCCCTCTCTTTCAGCTTCTAGCTTAAGTCATTTTATGGCTTCTGGCTACTCCCCTTTAACTTTCAAAGTCATTTTCAATGTTTTCTTGGCTCCAACATTGCCTGCTCTGCTATGTGTTTCTATTCTCTTTTCATGCATGTTTTAAGGACACTTGTAGTAACACTTAGGGCCATAAGTGGATAATCTAAGGATATCCATAAGTGGATATCTAAGGATAATCCAGGATAAGCTTCCATCTCAAGAGTCTTAATTTAGTGGCAGATGAAACACTTGACCATGGAAGATTACCTTCAAGATTTCAGAAACAAGAGCCTGGTGTCTCTGGGAGGCACTGTTGTTTGGTCTCCAGTGGGGCCATGTAAAAATGATACATCCTTGAGTGCATGGATCCACAATGACACACACTACTATTTTATGTTCAATAAAGAGAAAGAAGATAGCATGGGTAATCAATTAACAAACATCCCCCTATCCCAACAAAAATTGTAGATAATACCAGAGTGAAGAAATAAACCCCAAACAAAATCCATCAGACAGGGGAATCTTGTATCTCTTGACCATGACAGTAGCAGAGGAAAAGGAGTTTCTGTGAATTTGGGCACAGATTATGTCTAGTGTTTTGTCCATATTCAGTGTTGGAGACACATCTCTGAGTGAAGTGCCATGCCCTAAGGAGGGGACTGTGTGTTCAGAGAGGCTCATTAGTTTGATGAGGTGCAGAAGAGTTGGGCAAAGTGAGAAGACCTCAAAATGGAGAGCAGTTAGTACTTATGTGGCTACACAACACACACACCTTCCCTTTATAATCTATTCAGGGACTTTGAGGCTTATCATACACCAAGTGAATTTATTGTGTGAGTCCAGTGAAGTCTGAGGACACATAAGGGAACTGCAGGGCTTCTCTGTGCCTGCCCAGTTCTCTGTCTGTCTCTGTTGAGCCAGGGGCTGTCAGGTGAGTTTTGCCCTAAGACCTTTCCTATGTGGAATGATGCAATGTCCCTACAGTTACACCCTCTTGGCAATGTGCTGCTCTATGTGGGAGCAGAAGAGCCAAGCTTCTTGTTCTGATGGGTGGGAGTGAAGGTCTTTGGATGCTTAAGTGTTCTCTTAGGGGTGACACAGGCATCTACTACAAATCTGTCATCTCTCACATGGACTTTTTCTAACCCTGACGCCATCCTCTTCTTATAGGAATACATCTCAGAAGTTCCTTATATTCATCCTCAAGACTGTCTCTTTGTGAATATGACTTACTGAGTATCTGAAAAAATACTAAAACAAGCAAACAAAACAAGATCTCTCAAAACATAAAGCATAAACAGCCTCAGGATTTGTCCAGCTGTGCAACACCTTCAAGGACAGTTATCCCACAGTTGGCTTATAAATATATGAAACAAAGCAATTCAGCTACAACGTTAGAATTATTTTTTAAATTTATAGAGCTATGGAGTATTGGACTAGACTCCCAAGACAGTGAATTCTCAATCTATGTTCTGATGTAACATGCTTGTACATAAATTTCTGAATCTTCCACAGTTTAGCCCATCTGATCTCCTGTAATGGGAGATTGGTTTTTCTTGCCACCTCTCAAGGTGGTTATCACTATGAAGTGAACCATGTTCCATAGAGAAAACCTGCTTAGCATGAAAAGGCAACTTAGAGTTATTACTTCCTTCTCGTTCCTCACAGGATACCCCAAAGCCTCCTCTTTCACTTGTAGTCTTCCTCCGAGAAAAACTGCAACAGAAGAGCAGGGGCTATGTTCTTTGTATGTGGTTACCTCTAAATAAATAAAGGCAATACGGGCTGGAGAGATGGCTCAGAGGTTAAGAGCACTGACTGCTCTTCCAGAGGTCCTGAGTTCAATTCCCAGCAACCACATGGTGGCTCACAACCATCTGTAATGAGATCTGGTGCCCTCTTCTGGCCTGCAGACATACATGCTGTATACATAATAAATAAATAAATCTTAAAAAAAAATAAAAGTAAAGGCAATACACAGAGAAGCAGGAAAGACAGTATCAAAATGAATCCCCTCTCTTCTAGTTTATAAAAAGACTCAAAATACCAAGGTCAATATGTGTTTTCTAGAAAGCACAGTTGGTATGCCTGTAGTCTACACACCCAGGGGGACATGATGAGCTAGAAATGGCATGTATCTACATGACCCCACAGGACCTTACTCCCACAATGGTCCTGAGAGTGCAGCCTGTAATGTTGGATGAGGCAGAAAAGAGTAAATGGATGTTGGTACAGGGTTCCCCCCACCTCTTATTCCATGTTGCATTTATAGAACTCATGATACTCAGTGACCAGCACAAAATTTCCATAGTAGCTGTCTGGAAGACCCTTGGTCTAGGTGCTTATAATGTGGTTGCCCCTCCATGTTATAAGGGAGGAAAATTGGCCTGTTTTTGCTACTTTTAGTTGTTTGCATAAATTGGGCTATCATAAATTTTAGATGAATTTTTCATGCTTTAGAAGAAAATATGTATATGCTTTGCCAGAATAGAAAGGTCATAAGAAAAATATTAACTTTGACTTGCCATAAATTATTCAATTATTGTAGTGAATACCCATTGGGATGATTTGAAAATAGGAATGTAGAGATCATGAAAAAGATCTGAATTCAGTGATATTTGGTGGTTCACAGGGAATCTAAAATTTAATAAAACTGACATAAGATAGAGGTCTTGATATAGATAGAAAAAACTTCACTTTTCATTTTTACATCATCTTGCAGTTTACAAAACTCTTTTGCATATATTAATAGGAGTTATAATTCTTTGAGATGTAGGTTACATATCCATAACCTCATTTTGCAAATTATCAAACTGAAACTCAGAAGCATTATTATGAAAAAATAATTAACTTCTGTGCTTCCAGACAAAAGATGTGCCACCCACCCTGTTCCTCAGCAATACAAGGAGACCTGTGCAAAAGCTGTGTGTGGCAATCAAGTACTTTACAGCACAGCCTAGAATTAGTTGAGGAATGTCCAGGGAAGGACCAGATACCAAAGCTGCATTCCACTTATTCACTTCCATTCCTTCTATAATTGGCTGCAGATGTCATGACAAGGACATTGAATCTGTTCTGTGAAGTTACAACCTTAAAGGATTCTCATGACTTTTCCCTGTATATCAGCCTGTCAAGGAGATGTCTTCCACAACTGGAATTTCCAGGTATCTCCACCTGCTTGTGTGACTGTGATTGATACTTAAATTTAATCTTCACAAATAGTGTTATTGCTCTTCCACATGTTAAGCTAATAACAAAGCACCACTCACCCAGTTTCATTTAAACTGTTAATTCCTTGCTTGTGTACAGGCGAACACATGGTCACTTTGAAGAAAGACATTTTTCATTTCATTGGGGAAAATGGCTTGTTGAGTTATACAGTAGTCTTATGAATTCTAGTGTAGATTAGTGTTTCTTAGTCCACTTCTAGGACATTCCTAAGCACAGCAATCTATGACACTCAGATCCATGCCACATTAAACAGTTTATCCCATGGTGAAGTGCAGTTACATTGCTTCACATGTGAAAGACTTCTTACAAAGAGATGGATGAACTTGCATCTTCTAGCTGCAATTCACAATGGCTGCTCAGGGAGGGTATATGTGCCTGGGCACATGAACATTGCCTGTGTGGTGTCACTTTATTCCTTTCCTATTCCTCAAAGACTTCTTCTGGGGCTTCATGTGGTTTCGGAGAAGCTGAGCCTACCATGACTTCAGCAATGGGGCATACGATTTACAGAGAACAGCCAACACACCCCATAACCTGGTGACTTGTGACAGGCATATTATCCATTCCAACAGCCAGATTCAGATAAAGAATATCTGGGAATAGAGAGAAGGTGAGCTACCATTTTCTTCCTAATATGTAGGTATGACTGTCACACTTGGGTCATCTGAAGCCTTTTGTTTGTTTTGTTCCTGTTTTTGGTTGTCTGTTTCCTGCTACCAGGAAAGTTATACCAACAAAAATACCTTGACCATGGGGATTAGGAAAACTTTAATGAAGCAGGTACAGAACTCAATATCATTATCTCAAGAATTAATTGTGTCTGAAGTCAGAGCCATGTATACATAGCAGAGTTGAGTTTTTATGTTGTTTATAACATTGAAGTTTCATATATAACAAATTACCTCATAGCACCACTGTAACTTTTACTTTCTCATTTTAAAAAAATGAAAAATCTAGAAAGAAAAAAAATAAAGGTATAGACTATATAGTTTCCCAGAACAATTCCACATTAGAATTTCCATTTTCATTTTTTCAAGAGGATCCACACATTAAGCAACTGCCCGATGTTACAAGGTGTGTGGGTGGGGTGTGTATAGTGAAAACATGTTTCTGTTTTCAAGGTACTAAATTTTTAGTTTTCAGTAATTAAGTTTGAAACTATTATCAGGAACACTTGAAAGACAACTGGACATTTTAGTGCAGGTATGGGTGTTCTTAAAGGTTAAACGTTGCAGAGCAGTTTTTCAAAACTCTCAAATTATCAACAAAGTAGGATGAGAGGTGGCATGTTTGCATCCTCCTGATTCATCTCCCAGAGGGACTGAACCATTTCAAATGTGTGAGAGTGAAGAAAACACACAGGTTACAAACAATAAGAGCCTAGAATAAAAGATGCACACATGGGAAGCTACTAGATACACTCTGTACATAAGTAGCAGGAAAGACTCAATACTTGAGGACTCAGGTGAGGATTTCAGCAGGCTTTGCTTCTTTGCTTTGTGTATGTAATATATAACATTGTTAGTCATACACCAATATATGACTAGAATTACATACATCAATATAATTGTAGTACTTAGTTCTAAGCAAGAGAAAGAAACTCATATTTTATGAGTGAATATGGATATATTTGAAGAAAAGTGGCACATATGAGTGTATATGAGGTACCTCACACAGGTGTTAGGTTGGGAACATTGCTTAGAAAAACTAGGGATGAAAAAAGCTTCAGAGCAACAGTAATAAAGCAAGACGAAACAGAAACTTTTGGCTATCACAGACTCCACTAGCATTGTTGGGGTTAAAAGATAATGTGTGATGCTGTGGAATAATCCTTCTGTACACTGTGAATATGTATTACTCTCATTGGTTAATGAACAAGATGACTGATTGTCCAATAGCTGGACAGGATAAGGTTATGTAGGAGAGCCAACTAAGAATGCTGGAAAGAAGAATGGCAGAGTCTGGAAACACCAGCAGATGTAGAGAAAAGCAAGATGTACTGTGGGATGATCTGTATGTCAAATGTTTTTCTCTGATTGGTTAATAAATAAAACACTGATTGGCCAGTAGCCAGGCAGGAAGTATAGGCAGGACAAGCAGAGAAGAGAATTCTGGGAAGTGGAAGGCTGAGGCGGAGAGACATTGCCAGCTGCCACCATGACAAGCGAGATGTAAGGTACTGGTAAGCCATGAGCTATGTGGCAACTTATAGATTAATAGAAATGGGATAATTTAAGATAGAAGAACTAGATAACAAAAAGTCTGCCACGGCCATACAGTTTGTAAGCAATATAAGTCTCTGCGTGTTTACTTGGTTGGGTCTGAGTGGCTGTGGGACTGGTGGATGAGAGAGATTTGCCCTGACTGTGAGCCAGGCAGGACCAGAAAAACTCCAGCTACAAGGATGGGCATGTCGTACTGAGAAAAGTTACCAAGTCATATGGCAAAGCATAGATATGAAATATGGATCAATTTAAGTGTAAGAGTTAATTAGCAACAAGCCTGAGCTATTGGTAGAGCATTTACAATTAATATTAAGTTTCTGAGTGATTATTTGGGAGCAGCTACTGTCATAGGAAAACTCCCCCTACAGTGTAACATTGCTACTTCCAAGGATCCAGATGATTGCTCTAAAGCCCAAGAAGAGAATTCTGTTCCTGGTGACCTCTAGTTTATTTAATGGAAAGTTGAAGAAAGGTGGCACATATGAATGTATATGAGGTACCTCACACAGGTGTTAGGTTGGGAACATTGTTTAGAAAAACTGGGGATGAAAAAAGCTATAGAGCAACAGTAATAAAGCAAGACCAAACAGAAAGGTGGCACATATGAATGTATATGAGGTATCTCATACAGGTGTTAGGTTGGGAACATTGCAACTGAAGTTGCCTTCCAAAGAGGACCATATGCCATACTGGAATAGGCCACTTCCTAAAGGAAACTATGGCCATTAGGAAGGAATTACTCCTCACCAGAAAAGAAACACTCATATTTATATAACAGTAGCTAAAGGTCTAGGAACACTGACTCTGATTCCTGCCTGTTTAAATGGAGAAGAATGTCAATGGAGTCAGTAGTGTTAACTATTATAGTTACAGTAAAACAAAACAAACAAACATACTTCTCATCAAGAGAACAGAATGTCTATCATAAGTGGAGACCTAACACTCTGGTTGGGCACCCTAATCCCTTGGCCAAGGAACCATCCCCAGGAAGGTTGGCTCACCTTAAGCCATGCTATAGCCATGGTCAAAACCTATCTGTCCTTTAAAGATATTGTGCTTTTCCATCTCAGAATCTCTGTCCTTAGCACAGTAGGTTAATGGGCTGTAGCCAAGCCATTCTGTGAACCTGTCACTCCTGTGAATTATTCAGAAAAACTTAGCTTCTCCTTTCTATCTCTTTTTTTTAAGTATGATTTCCTTAATACTTTGTTTCCTTAACATTTTAGGATTCTTTACTGTGGGTGGTTTGAACAAGTATGGCCTCCATAGACTCATGTGTTTGCATGCTTGGTCAATAGAGAGTGGCACTAAGAAGTGGTGTGGCCTTATGGGAGTAGGTGTGGCCTGGTTGGAGGAAGTGTGTCATTGTTGAGGCAGGGCTTTGAGGTCTCATATGCTCAAGCTATACCCAGTGTGGAACAGAGTTCACTTCTGTTGCCTGAGGATCAAGATTTAGAACTCTCAGCTCCTTCTCCAGCACATATCTGCTTGCATACTGCCATGCCTCTCACCACGATGATAATGGACCAAACCTCTGAAATTATAAGCCCAGCCTCAATTAAATGTTTTTCTTTATAAATGTTGCCTTTTAAGACATGGTGTCTTTTCACAGTAATAGAAACCCTTAGACACTTACTCTTTCTCTAAAACCTCCACCTCCAGTTCTGTGCCATGAGCTTGCTTGTCTACCATGTGTCTGATATGTGCCAGCTTAGATTACATGGCTTTTATCTTCATCTCCTTTATTATCCTTTGGGCAGTTAACGGCTTTTAAAACTTCCCTGCCCTATTTTTCTTAACACTAATAGACTTGCCCCTTGACCTTCCATTTAGGACTATTCTTCAGTTCTTTTATTGGTGAGATCAGGAATCCCAAGAGCAAATCTTGACTTCTCTGTATCAATAGTATGACAATTGGTTTCTGAATTGTGTCAGAAAATTTAAAGTACAGGTCCAATAATATACATTTCAAGGATAAAGCATCAATATACTTTTTGGTGTGAGTATAGGCATTTCTCAGAAGCAATGTCTATGCGAGATGCTCTTCACACAGCAGGGTCATGCCTGAGGATATCCGACTTGTCACTTTTAAAAAGAGAAGGGACATCTTTAATCCCTGAGAAAGAAATGAAGGATGGTGTTTTATGTGTTCACCCCATCTCTCCTCAACAGCAGTAATGTTTGCTGTTGTTCATGTTATAGATTTGATTCTAAGTATTAACTTTCCTAATGTGGATTATCTAAATTTAAAAATTAAAAATTATTCAATTTTAGGTGGATATTTGTTGTACAGAAAAACGATAACAATTTGTTTCCATCATAGTTCAGCAGTAGAAAGCTGTAGAAAAAATAAGAAAGGACAATCCATTTTCATTTTTCAGAAAAAAAGTGACTCCTTAGTTACTGATTCCCTTAACATGCAGAACACACAGGATAAGAGGCAATCACACTTTCCTGCAGTAGAGCTATTTGTAAATGTAATGCACTAATGCAATATCTAAATACTCAGTAGATTTCTGACAGTCCCATCTATCACAATACAGCGCTCACCATGTCAGGGCCTAGATGAATGAATACAAAGGCAATGTCATTCTAATGAACTGAACCAAGGAGAAGAAAGGTGAATAGACTCAAGAGCCACAGTGGTCACTGGAATAACTTTGCAATGAGTGTCCTTTGTACCTTACCTTTGTATTCTTTTTCTTTTGTCCTGTCATCCCAATTATGCATTTCAGCATGATTATACAGTAAGCACAAAGTCACTTGATGAAATGCATTCCCCCCAAATGGAAGAATAAAAGGAGTTTAGAAAATTGGCCAATTTGATTCTCTTGGCAGCAGATTCTGAGACACTGTTAGGAGGGCAAGAGCAATGGTTAGTGTTTGTGAGGATACTGGACAGGGAAAGGCTTCAAACTGAAATTCTGGTCTTATAAAACCTAGATTAATTGAATTAGCCCTGGAGGAAATCAATAGTGCATAGGGTAGACATAGAAGGGTCTGTGCATTGAGGGGCATGAAATACTGTTACATTTTCTTTATGCTAAATCCTTTAGTCTAAAGACTAGTTGATATGCTCTCAATAACCTGTAAGCTATAAGGGGGCTTGGATCTTATAGATAGGAAATTTAACCAAGAATCTCTAACAATATTAAGGGGGAACAAAGGGAAAATAAACTAATCTTTTCAAAGATATTAAGATTGAAGTGTTTTGAGCTGGAGAGATGGCTCAGTCAGTAAAAGTGCTTGCCAGGCAAATATGAGGATCTAGTTTGTATCCCTAGCACCCAAATAAAATGCCAGGTGGAGAGGTACACTTTTGTAGCACATTGCTCACAGGGATGAGACAGGCTGATCCTCAGAACTCACCGGCCAGTCAATCTAGATGAATCCATAAGCTCCAGATTCAACAGGCAATTCTAGCACCCCCCAAACCCCCACAACATTACAGTGGACAATGACTGAGGAATACACCTGACATTAACTTTTGTTTCTCACAAGCACATTTACACATGTGCACATTAACACACACGCATACATGTGTAGATACAAACATGTATATGCACATACATCTCATACATATATACACAGAAGATATTTTTTTTAAAGTTTGAAGTGTTTTATTACAATGAATGTCAAACCTACTTGTGCATGTACGTTTCCTGGGAATCTCGTTAAATTCCAATTCTGGTTCAGTTTTGAGGCAGACCTTGAAATTTTGCATTTCTAACATGCTTCTAGGTGCTGCCAGAGCTGACCTCACTCATGGGCAGATGCAGAAAAGACTAGAAATCCTACCATAGATAGTGGTACACCCACAGTGATGGCTGCATTACTCATAACAGCTAAGAAACAGAACCAATCTACATGCCTATCAACACATGAGTGCATAAAGAAAATGTGGTCCATATACACAATGAAATTATACTCAGCTGCAGAGGAAGATGAAATCATGACATTTTCAGGAAAATGGGTAAAACTGGAGTTTATGTAAAGTGAAGTAACTCAGATTAAAAAAGATAAATGCTGTGTGTTTTCTTCTACATGACAACCCTGGCTTTTAACGTTTATGAATGTATCTATATGCATGTATGTGGTCTATAAATATGGGTCAGAAAACTAGAAAGAGGACTGTGAGGTAAGAAGGGGAGGAGAAGGGGGAAATATATGTAAGAAAATTCATAGGAAAGGAAGGAGACTAGGACATAAATGGGTAGGAGGACATTGGGATGGAAGAGGGGAGTGAGAGAAGAGGATCAAGCAGAACAACTATGATGAAAATATTATAATGAAACACATTTCTTAATGATAATTAAAAAATAAATAAAAGAAACTTAAAAAACACTTAGCCATAGCAATAAATTAATTTTAAAATTGATTTTTTTGTATTTGTGTGTGGTATACATGAGTGTAGTGCATGCCTGTGTTGCAGACGCACATGAACATGTGTGTGTATTCCTATAGAGGCTCCTGGTGGATATTTAGGTGTCTTCATGGATCATTCCCCATTTACATACTGAGATAGAATCTCAACTGGACCCAGAGCTTGACAACACTGTTGGCAGCTATTCTGACTTACAACTAGCCAGGGGATCTGGTGTCTCTGCTTTCTGAGTGCTTAAATTATAGCTGTGTAGGAGGGCATGGTATCTCAGCACCTACGGATCCAATCTCTAACTCTCCCTCTTATGTTGCAAGTGTTTAACCACAGAGTCATCTCTCCAGCCTGCCACAATATTTTAAAAGTATTTCAGGGCCCATGGGATTGCTCATCCTTACTATATCATTCCTACCAAGGATGCTGGCTATCAACTGCTCCATATGGACAGGGAATGCTGCATCCCTGGATTCCTTTGGGCTTTAGGGGTTTATGCTCCAGGGAACTTTGTCTGAGAAAGGGAGATAGGGAGAAATAACTCTTTTTAAGATAAAGATACTTGCAGCAAAGCCTTACTGAGCTCGATCACCAGAACCCATGATAGATAGAACTGACTTCTGAGTGTTGTCTGTGACCTCCACATGTCCACATAGACACTGTGGCATGCACACTCCCAACACAAAGATACCATTCTCTCTCACATATACACACACACAGCAACCACAATACAATAAATTAGCTCACATAGAGATTACAAAAGTCACTAGAATTGACAGGAGATACTGGGTTAAAACAAGAGTTTTGGGGTGTCATTAGCACAAGACCATATGGATTACAAGATTAGCTATAGATGAACAAAGGACAAGACCTGAGCATCAGGCAGTACTGAAATTTACAGTGTCTCTTTTCATCTGAACCCCCTAACACCACCCTAACATCACCAGCCCCTCCAGGTGTACAGGGAATGCTACATTCCTGGATTCCTTTGAGCTTTTGCTGTTTATGCTCTGGGGATCTTTGCCTGAGAAAAGCTGACAGGGAGACATGAACATCACAGTATTCTGGCAGTGACTGGCTGGAATGCTGGAGGAATTTTCAAGCCTAGAGCTTCATGAAGAAATGGATCAAGAATGAAAGAGGAGAGAGCTGTATGAATGGATGAGAAGCCAAAGAAATTGAGTCAGACTTCATGATTGTCCCTTCCTCCTACAAGGCCATGGCAAGAGAAGTTTCTGAGGAGAGAAGGAAACTAGAGTTGATTTGAATGAGGTCAGAAGTAGAGTAGGTATATTAGGCAGTGAGTATCAGCTTTTTTTTATAAATGAATGGCAAAATGGGCTCTGGGTAGATTTTAAACAGGTGAGTTTGGAAATGTTTGCTCATTAGATAGAAATATTTTTTAATGTATGTTAATCAAAATGTTCTAACAGAGAAGACTATCCAATGATTCAGAATTGAGAGGATGTAATCTTTAAAGTTCTAACCAGGAGACAGATGACCCACTAGGATAATTCGGGCAACGAAGAGACTGATCTTAGGGAAGAAATGGTTGATTCCCTCATTGTAACAGGAAAGTAAGCTGATACTTTCAATTAGTGATTCCTTACTGTTTGCTAAATCACAAGGCAGTCTCCTTGAAAGTGGCCATTGAAAGAAAGTTTAAGTTCAATATGTGGGCTCAGGTATATGGCCCAGGTGTCTAACGAAGATAGTGAAAATATAAAACAAGGAATGTCCTGTCCCCAAGATCCAAGTATTCACACTCTGCTGCATTCTTTAGTCTATCAGTGCAGCTCATGTAACTCACATCCTCCTGCTTAACTTAAATATATCCATTCAGCAAATACTCACACAGGAGTATCTAGTAGGAAACATTTCTGCTTTACATAGTTAATTGAATTCATCCACTTATAATTGATTTCTCTAAGGGGAAAATCTGAAGGTAATATACACAGGACCAGTTAAAACAAGATGAAATTACTAGAGTTCTGATTTCATCACCCTGGCATCAAGATGAAGAATGGATAGCCTTAGAACTTTCAGGCCTGGGTTAACTATCACCTGGGAGCTATAGCATCCAGCATTGGGCAGGAATACAGGCAGAAGTTCAGTTGGTTACAGTTGAAGGACCTGTGATGTCTCTTTGCCCAGCACATGGATCTCCCAGATATCCAAGCTGGAAAACACCCGGACACTCTGGACATTCCTTCAGTTGCTTATTAAACTAACACACCTATAGTGATGTTTCTTAAATATTTTCTCTCATTTTCTTTTTTTTTTGCCTGCCCCAGTCTCTCATAGCTTACTATCTGAGTTTCTGAGGTAGTGACTGTCATATTGATACTTTGAAGCAACGATCACTTACTCTGCTTGCTAAACTACAGGTCAGTCTCCTTGAAAGTTGCCTTAAAGAAACTCTAAGTTCATTATATTTATAGGTTGCTAGTCTAAGATTTTCCAATTTTTATCCCTTTTTGATGCATGAAACCATCTTTTTCTAGAGCTACACATGGGTACTTGGCCCTGTATGACTTTACTTCCTAGGCACTAAGTTGTTTTCTTCATGATTTCTACATTGCCTATTCACATTTGAAACACAATATAATCTTATCTTGACTCATATTGCAAGGATTCATCCTCAGTTCTACATTCCATGCAGAGCCCTCTTGAATATTTCAAGTAAGAATGAATAGCTATTATTTCTGAATCTCCATATGAGTTAAATTATATAGTCATATATACATATACAGTACTCACTTTTTTGTGCAGTATATAACGTGTGTTTTTCCGTACCTAATTATACACTTCTTGCAGTGTTTACTCACTATTGAATAATCTCCCTAACACATTGACATAATGTCTTCTCAAGTGCATTGTCCAAATAATTTTTAAAGAATATATCAACTAATGATTAAGTAACTCATGAAAGGTGGCATAAAGAAATTTTAGAGTCATTTACTAGATTATAAGTGGTACAGGACAGAAAGTTTTATCAACTTCTGTAAAATGTAGAATGCTTTGGATTATGATTTGTTCCCACCAAAACTAATGACATGGTTGAATCGTCTAATGGAGCAGTTGGGAGGTGGGTCCAGTGGAAGGTGTCTGTATCATTCAACAGGAGCATTCATGAATGGGTTCAGTTTTTCTTAAGTGAGTTCTCACTCCTGAGGTACTGGAGTGGCTGCCTTAATAGACTTTCATCAAGCAAGTCTTTTTGTGTTTGGTTGTTTCTGTACACATCTGCTATCTTCCTGCTTTCTTCCAAAGGTGAAGCAGGACAAAACCATCACAAAATGCAACTGTCCAATATGGAAAGTTCATGCTTCAATAATTGTGACCTCTTTTCCTCATAAAGCACTTGAGTTACTGTATTATACCAGTAGATAAAGAACCAAGACACAGCAAAAAGAACAAAGTTCAGTCAACAAGAATTACATGAATGTTGGTCCTTGACTTCTTTGACCTGTCTTGGGGAGGCCAAGAAACAATGCTCTGACTTGGAAGAAACAGCCACGTGTGACATGGGCTATGTAAGAATTACCAGTGGTTGTGGTGAGAGTTGGAAAGTTTGAAGAAGAGCCTGTTGCAAGGGCTAAAGGACTCAGAAAGTTCTGGTGAGTAAAATATATTAGTTTGAGCTAGAGAGGAGCCTACTCAGCACTTGGGCATTGATCTGGGACGAGGGTGACAACATCCAGCACTTGTGCAGGAATATCGGCAAAACTTCTTCAAGAAGGCTGGGCCTACCAGCAATCAGGCAAAGGACAGAAAGAACCAATAAGCTTCATATGCAAGAAACATGCACCAAAGACCTCACAAAAGATAGGAACTATTCTATACCTCTCATTAAGAGGAAGTTTACCCTCCAGCAGCTAGTGGAGAAAGAAGGAAGGTACAAGAAGGGAGGAATAGCTCTTTTAGTAGGAGAGGCTTCAACCTTGGACCATTGTCCTGTAGAAATTGCCTGACCCAAAACAAGTAGGAGATAACTGTGTAGACATCATTTCCTAATTTCTTCTGCCCCAGTGAAGTAAAGGCTGGTAGAAGAGGATATATCACTGATAGAAAATAAAAAGTGGACAGTCTTACATTCCAATGAACCCAGTCTATTAAAATTGCCAACAGTTCCAAGAGCTTGAGCAACAAGTGGGGAGCTAAGTGGTGCCGATAGCTCACACAGACAAGGGTGTCACTGTTCTCATGCTCATGGTGGCCTAAAGAGTGCTCAGCTAGTAGCAAAGGATAGAGAGAGGCCAGAAGAGGAGCTTGACCCACACAGTAGATCTATCTAGCCAGAAAGAATTGCACATATTCTCCCAGTGTTTCAACTAACTGAACACCAGGTACTTCTACAGTAATCCCCATGCTGCTCTTATTAAAATCTGCAAATGCATTAAAAACTTGCAAAGATACTTTTTGCAGATAAATCCCTTTACTCTACTGCAGATACTTTGCAGGATGAATCAGTTGGGGCTGGGCAATAAGAGCTGGAAGTCCCCTGGTACCTTTAGCATGAATCTTAAAAAGTTGTTATTAATAAGATCAAACCTGGAACTGGTTACTGGGGTGAATGCTGGAAGATCAGAGAAGCAGAACAAGCCACAGCTACCTCACCTTGCCAATTCTCAGCTGATCCTGTTTCCTCAGACTGGATGCCTCTCAGCTGAACTGTGCTGCTCAAAAGCCTAAAAGCTTAACCTGCCTAGTTCCTGGTTTTCATGCCTTATATAACTTTCTGCTTTCTGCCATCACTTCCTGAGATTAAAAGCTCACTTCCTGGGATTAAAGGCGTGAGTCACCATGCCTGGCTGTTTCCAGTGTGGCTTTAAACTCACAGAAATCCAGATGGATCTCTGCCTCCCAAGTGATAGGATTAAAGGCAGGTGTGCCACCATTTTCTGGCCTCTACATGTAGTGGCTATTCTGTTCTCTGACCCCAGATAAGTTTATTAGGGTGCACAATATTTTGAGGAACACAACATCATCACAGGTACCCTGGGGAAACCAGTGGATTGATTCAGTGGACCCAAAGTCCTCACCTTGGTTCTCTCAAATGCTTAGGATCCATTCATATTCATCTCTTGCTTAGCTGAGAATTGTAGACATGGAAACCGCACATGGAGTCTTGATAATATGGTTTCTCAGAGTTTTTTTAGTATTTGATTTTACCTAAATGACATGTCCACATCCAAAATTGCTTTATAACTCTAAATATTACCTATAACCACTTTTGACCAGACTTCTTTCTTTGTTTTTAAAAGTTTTGCACCTCTATGTGAAGTCTCTGGCTGTCTGATCACTTTTAATTGCTACATCAGTACCTATGGTATTAAGACCACCATATGTATCAAGCCTTCCATAACATAATCCAGTGGGATTTCTCAAGTCACCATCTATACTGATATGAGAGGGGGAAATTAAGATTTCATTCTTGAATATTAACTTCTAATGTAGATGCCTCTGCACTATCCAGACTTAATTAGAGATTATAGAGCTAATTATGTGCTCTGTAGAGTTCTCTTTTGAAGCTGTTTTAATCATATTCTACTCATCTTCATTACATCTTTGTGAGGTATGACCACAAGATCAATTCTTTTCCTGTAATAGAAAGAAGAGGAAGAAAGTGGTTTGCCCAAGGTCACTTACTAAATAAGCCCTGGACTCAGGTGGCAGAAAGATCAGCTCTCAGAAAGTACAGGAATCTGCTTCTGTTTTCAACCCAGAAAATCCTGTTGCTTCCCAAAGCATTACACGATCTCAGGAATGGTTTCATTTCAGCTTAGCAGGCAGGCCTCCCCCAGAGCTGTTCAAGTAGCTAGGGAGGATGCAACAAACTGTGTAGACAGATTTCTTCTTCCCCGAGGAGAGCACAGCATACATATCTGATTGGACTATAAGAGACACAAGGCTGTCTGGATACCTCCATTAGTGGAATGGACCATGCTAGGAAGCTGAATTTTATATAGACCTCCTTTCCTGTTATAATGACATTAAAACCAGAAATATTCTGTCCCTATCCATTACAATCTACTAAAAAACAAACACACCCACATACCGCCCAAAAACAGAGACTTTAATAAATATAGAGCCCTTAGTATTTCTTATGTATTATCGGTTTTTTTTTATAAACATCATGAACTTCATAAAATAATCTTAACACAAAACGGGCAAGAGCCAGAATTCTGAATCCAAGGCTGCCTCCTTCTCACTTTCCTTGATATATGAAACTGAATGTAGGTGGGTCCTTATTGAATAGATTGTTGTTTCTCAGAGAATGGGAGAGACAGAATGTAGTAATGAATCACTTTTGGAGGCCAGCTTGTTAGGGCATGAAAATGAAGTAGAACAAGTGTTCTTCAGGTCACCTATGGGCTATGGTACTAACTTAGCTTTGTGTTCTTAGGATAGTCATGCCAGCAACAAAGAAATTCTATAGAAATAAAAACCATTACTAACTTAAGTGGGCACTGGAAGCATGTAAAATTATGACTTTCCATATGGAAGAAGATACTCAGGACATGATTTTCCACTGGATTAGACCTCCTGCTCACTCCTGTCATTCCTTCCTCCCCATCATTGCTCTATTATAACAGCCTTGAATAACCTCTACATTCCAGATCTATACTGTTGTGTAAATATGCAGAACATTCTGACACTTAAAAAATATATCCAGAGCAAAGTAGGACAGGTGAGAATTACAGTGTAGCCTGCAGGCATAAGGGAGAGAAATGAGTAGGCAATACTTTACTCCTTAAAGGTACAAGAGTAGTTTTCCAACCAACTGATAAACAGGGGATGAAATTATTAACCAAACCAACAAATACACAGGCTAGGAAACAAATAAATTATTTCAACAATATTTTGAAATCTGTGTTTCATCAATGATAATTCACCAAGTGCAAAGGAAGCTATAAATTCTGTACTCATTTCAAAAACTCAATGTCTTCATGATATGATACTTATTTATTTAAAGGTGAGCCATAATATACGAATGAATATAATATATGATTAATAACATAATATCCGATTGATATGAATTTAATGCATGAATAATAAAATATATGAATAATTAGTCTTAATGCATGAATAATTAGACTTACTTATAAATAGTATAATGAACAGTGATCAATGTTAATTATGAACAGCTACTGCCTCAATTTCCCAATGATAAACTAAATTAATTTCTGTAAACAGGTAATCAAAAATAATCATTTCCAAAGTGAAATGAAGACTCCTACACTGAGCCCTTGTTAGAAAATTGAATTTTTACTGAGGGATGGGATGCTGTGTTTTTGATGCTGTCCTTATAGTTGACAGGGGGCTGAGAAAGCATCTCCATGGAATGAGAAAACTAAGATGGTCATAAGTTTTCCCCAAAGCCAGGGTGTAGACCTGAACTTTCAGAGTGTAATTTCAGGGTTTGTGAGTAATTCCAAAACGAAGCAGAAGTGTTTAGGATGTTTCATGTCTCAGCTGCCCTTATTGATGCAAATAATTAAAACCCCAAGAGAAACAGAGATACATGGAGCATTGAGGTAAACAGAGAGGTCTGATTATTTGCAACTATTGCTTTTCCTTGTGTGATTTTTGTTGTGTCGATGTGTACAGAATTTTCCTCATATGCTCAACTTAGTGTTTATGGAGAACATAGGACAGGTGATTTTATTCCCATTTTCCACAGGAAAGTTACCCAGGATGGAACAAAAGCTGTTTGGAGTACTTTTGCTTAAAGGACCACAAATCCCAGGTTAGGATTATTTCTGCTAAGTTGACACCAAAGCAAACTTTACAGGATGCCATGGATTCCACAATTTAGCAAACATGATATACACTCAATAGTATTTAAGGTTCCAAAAGAAAAATGATGAGCAAGACAAATATTTTGCCTTCTTGATGCTCTGGGACTGATAACACACAGGGTAAGTCACACAGTTTTAGATTTGTAGATTTGTAGTTATAGGAGAAATTAATAGCAATGACATAATTAACTTTGAATATGAAAGATGACAAGAAATGACTTTATTTGTGAGAGTTCTGTTTTCCTGTTATTGACATTGGCAGTAGGCAAAAAGCAGGATGCAATTTGCTTTTTGTATAATACTATATAAAATGATCCAAATGGATGTAATTAAGTGTAGAATATTGACTGGACAATCCACTCAAGTGAATATTATTGAATAAATGTAATCATGTATTATTACAATTTCTAATAGATTCTGACATTTTGAGCAGTTTCATTGTATGTTTATGAAATATTTACATGATTGTCTGGATAAGCTAATAAGTAATAGCAAACTTAAAATATGCTTTGGTAGCTACTTTGAAAGAAAAAATTCCATACAGAGTCTGATGTTTAAATCATATATAAGTTGAAATTGTTCAAATACTGTTTTTTTTTCTAGTACAAACAGCATAAATAAACTGAAGACAGTTATAAATAGGAAGAACTAACATAGCCTCATCTACTGGAAATTGATCTTTCTAAAGTTTGAGTTTAGAAAATACAGAAGAACTTTTTATTTTAAAGGAGTTCATTTCACACAAACGGATTTTTAATAAAATCTTCAATTATTTGCTAACGTGTGGATTTACTGGCCACTTCTTTTTCTTGTCTTGTTTATTGGTTTCTTTATCTGCCCTGAACAGACTTAGCTGGAGGCAACCTCAGAACTGCAGAGCACCAGCACAGTGTTTCCTTGAAAATAAGAAGGAAATGATGGAGAGGAAGGCTGCAGAAGAGCTGCCACAGAGAATGAGCGTTCTGCTTAGAGTGGGGACTGTGGGATGACTGGGCCTAGACATAGAGAAACCATAAACATATTCATTCAAATTCACAAATTAGAAGGCTGAAATAACTCAGGTTCTAGAAGTATATAATTTTAAAATGTAATTACAGTCTACCAAGTGAGGCCCTAATTTGTGATACCAATTGCCTAAAGCTACCAAAGAACTCCAAACAGGATCTCATAATTCTATGAAACTATTTTCACTCCTGAATTAGCAGAATGTTTCATGATATATGAAATAGCAGCCATTGGGATTTCAGAAACCATTGCAATTATTCTCCAGTTTAAAATCCAATGTCCCAATTTTTATGGTTGACATTAGGACTCAGTGCTGAATGAGATGGGGGTGCAAAGGGAATGGCATAGTGACCATGATCAGAGATGCCAGGAAAGTCCATGACACACAGGTCCCATTGCTTCTGAAATGTACAGGCCATTGCTCAAGGAAGATATCCACAGGTCTCCTGTTTGCTGCCTCCCTCTCCCTGGACTTCCCTGGAGCTATCATTCTACCCTTTTTAGGAGAAAGTCATTGGGATTTTTCCAGAGAAGAGGACTTTCATTTGACTTTATTTGTATATTTGATAGAAATGCGATATGTGATCTCTACCCCACCCCACCCCACCCCCAAAGCTCCAGTCAGTAATTTAGTGTTTACACCTAGAGTTTCCTCACGTGTTGTTGTACTTTCTTGTCACTCCTTATTTTATTCTTTCTTCATAGGTGGTCTCTTTTCTACTCACTGTATTTAGGATGCCAAAAATATATATCTTGCTCCCTCCCAAATGACAAAGCACACATTATGCTGCCTGTAAGACATATCCATCTGGATTCGCCACATCCGATTGGATGTCTTCATCTTCTACAAAAACTAGGTTCCACAGTCTTATAATTGTCAACCTGCATTTGTATTTGAGCAGTAGACTACCATTAACACAATCATCTAGAAATCTGATAGTTATTATTCTCTCTCACTTTGCCTCTCCATGTTTATATCAGTTCTACGTGGCTTTATATGGATGTATTATGTCCTCTCCTCTTTGTTCATCCCTCTATTGATTACTGGAAATTCAGGAGATTACTTATAATGTCTTCACTGGACTACCACACCCTCCTAAATCATTTCATGTTTTCTAATCTTCCTTCTTTCTAATCTATTCTCCATCCTGAAGTCAATGTCATAATTTAAAGTTCAAGTCTGATTATGTCACTTTCCTGTCTAAAATATTTCAATGGCAACCTGGATGACAGAGTAGTGATACTTTTGATGTAATATTTTTATCAATTATTTGAGAATTTCTTACCTGTATACAATATATTTTGACCATAACCACCACCTAGTCTTCCCCTTAACTCTTCCTGGATATCCTTCCCACTTCTCCACCTCTGTCTCAACTTCATGTCCTCCTATTTTTTTAATAACATACTGAATCTATTTGTGTTTTCCATATGCTCAAGGGTGAGTTCCACCCACTAGAATATGGTAGATCCACAGGTGCCTTCCTTCAAGGAAAACTGATTTTCTTTTCTCTAGTACCTATCAACTGTCAATAGATCCTCAGCCAGGAGTGGGTGCTCAATAGCTCTCAGCTCCCTCCATGCTGGAATGTTGCCTTGGTCTATGCTTGTGCAGGACAGTGCTTCTGTTAAGTTCACAAGTGCATTAAAAGACACTGTTTTGCTGGGGTCCTCCTTCTACAATGAATGTATGCCATTTATGGCTCAGTTCTCAGAGACACTTGTTCTCTGCGTATGATTAATTGTGCGATTCTTAACCACTATGCACTGCACAAACAAGCTTCTCTGATAAGATCTGAGAGATGCCCTAACCTATAGGTATAGAAATAAGAAGTTAGAGGGCAGTTTGATACTGTATAAATTTAGCAAAATAGCATTAGATTCATCTTGGGGCCTATGAGCTTTCCAGCCACAATTTCTTAGGCAGAGAGCCAGATTTACAGTACTAGTCATATATTTCTGTGTGTGGAATAGACCTCAAATCCACCCAAAAAGCATCTGGTTACCCCCGTAATATTTCTGCCATAATTGAACCTATAGACATATCTTGCCACAGCAGTCATTATGGTAGTTCTCAGAGTTCAGAGCTGGGTAAGACTGCTCATGACTCTTCTTCCTCTCTGTGACCTACATAGAACCTTCTGGTATTATGAGAGCTAACCATCAGGGAGGGAACATCCCTATCAGTAACAACTTCATTTTCCCATGTGCCGTGACCAAAGTGTGTATTGTCTACAGCAACAGGGTCTTACCATCAGTATCTGGTTGGCAACTGTGGTGTAACAGTTTCTCCTAAGGTTAAAGTCTTTCATCTTAAAAGAAAACTGCTTAAGACACATATTGTAAAAGAAAAGTGAGAGAAAGGACATTTTAGGATAGGCTATTTAGAGGAGATGAATCAACAGGAGGTTCTACATGAGGGTGAAACACTTCATCCTACAGCAAAGCTCTGTTAAGACAGGGAGTAAACAATTCAAATAGCTTAAGGAAGTTCCTGAAACTGACCAGATTCACTAGGTCCCTCCCTCCTCAAGAGTGTATAAACAATTAAGACTACTGAGACTCACTCTCAGACAAGCCAGCCGAGCAACCTTGAAGAGGCAGAGATCAGGTGAACTGTCTGGAGGAAGCTCAGACCAACTGAGCTACCTGGAAAGGATACTCTCCAACATGTTGAATTACCTGCCTGCTATTCAGTGTGCTCTAGTTTTCCAGCTTGTGTGAGCTGTCACTCATGCTGTGGAGAGCTGTGCTCATGTAGCTTGCTTTGAGTCATTTCTGCTCATCTATGTAACCTCTCACCCCCTGTAAATAACCTTGATTAAAACTCATTGGTTCCTGAGTTGGATATAGGTGCAATCATTACTTTGGTCTGATAAGATGAGTAGGTGTGTGTGTGTGTGTGTGTGTGTGTGTGTGTGTGTGTGTGTGTGTATACACACACATGCCATATCTCCCTAGGAAAAGTCTGTCACACAATACCAATCAAGTCTATGTTGTTTGTGGTGAGAGTCTCTGGGACACCCCTGACAGGGCTTTTTATTTGACCATCTGCTTCTGAGAGGAGCATCATTTCCTATTATGGTAACTTTAATTAAATTCTTCCTTATAAATACAAACATATGCACACCCGTGCACAGGAGCACACACATACACATATACACACTTCTGTGTGGCCTTTCAAACATTCTTAGTGTTACTTATCATTCCCTCTAGCTCTTCTACCCTACCATCCTCCCCTCTTCCCACTTATTCTTCTTTCCCCTAATATGTCTCCTGTGTTCTACTAACATCCTCCCATTTAGTAATCTATATATAAAATATGTCAGTGGCAGGGCTTGCTCTTGAAGTGGAGGACAAGGAGGCCCCTCTCAGGCTCACTCTGCCACACCCTTATAGAATCAGCAAACAGGTGCCCTGTCATCAGAGCTTGGCTCTGTAGCCTCCTAGAGGGATACTAATCATCTTTTCCAACTCTAAACACAAGCATCTTGTTTTCGTGGACTGTTTCTGAATTATAGAGTGTGGATATGACATGCTTGCTTTGCTTGTCCATGAACTTTCAGCCTTCTCCCATGTGGACTGTGCCTATGCATAGCAATACCTTCGGCATCTCACTGCTCTGTAACTGTGAGGATTTCTATTGTTTACCTCCTGTTGGACAGCTCCTGCTTCCTGTTTCTCTTGACTTCCTCTTTCTTATTTGGTGTCACAAACCTCCTCTGTGTGTTTGAAAATAATTTTATTATACCTCCACTAGACTGATAATTTGGCTTGGACTGTATTTTAAATGGCAAATAATTTTCTTATTAATTTTTAATGTTGAAAATTTTCAGCCTTATCTTTTAGATGCCATTATGATATATGAAATAATTCTAACGTTTTGAATGACAATTGACCTGCCATAAAAGATGCCAAGCATATGCCTTCCAAGATGCCAGTTTGAATATTTGGGCTTCTTCCCCCTTGTAGTCCAAATTCCTATGTTGAAATCTCAAACCCCATCCTGTGTGATGATGATTTGATGTGGGGCCTTTGGGAAGTCTTCATCATTAGACTTAGTTATACTTTGGTCCTGGACTTCCCAACCACCATGGCTATGAGAAATAAATGTCTTTTCTATATAAGCTTCACAGTTCATGATATTTTACTATAGCAGCCTGAATAGACTAAGATGTAATCCTCCCACACCCTTGTGGACAATTATTTGCCAATAAGATGAAAGATAATGATTACTAAAGAATTATGCAAATTGCAATATGAGAGGTGACAATTGTTCCTCCTCTGATTCCTGGGGTGTTTCTCTTGAGCATTTCAGACCATAAAGAGGTGCTTTTTAAAAGGATGTGGAACCTTTCATCATGCATATATGAATATAAAATGTGAATAATAATTCAATCATGAATTATAAGAAAAAAAAAGCAGGGAATGTTACTCTGCAAAAAAGAAAAAAAGATATCTGAGCCAGAGTGGCAGGGAGTTTGCTGTGAGATTGTGTCTCATACAAATGTCAGAGAAGATACACCCATAAAAATCTCACCAACATGGCTGCGTAAATGGGAGCTTAAGAAGAGGACTCCAATAGACATGCTAATATGGAAAGGGGAAAGCTCATGAGGCCTCAACTCTAGACAAACAACTATAGGCAATAAAGAGCAAATCTGAGTTGGGGGGGGTGGGTAAATAGGGAGGGTTTAGAAAGAAGAAAGGAAGGAGAAATCATGCAATCATAATCTCAAAAATAATTTAGAAAACCTGTTTCTCCTGAAGGGAAAATATATTGTAAATTCATTGCTTTTCTTTTGGAAAATGTTATCTTTTCTTATTTTTCCCAGGAACTGGTGGGAAATTAAAATTATATTCAAATGAAGGTATGTTTAAATTTGAAATGCTCATTTATGATTCATGCAAAAGATTAGAGTATTCCTATTGCAAAATTTCTTGAAGTGTAGATTTATATTTTTATGTAAAGAAAACATTGTTTTGGTCAATATAAAATTATTTGTTATTTTTGTAACAACTTTAGTAGAGTTTACACTATGCTGAAAAACATGTCAGGAATGTGTCACCAACATTGATAATGACTTCCATTTTCACCTCTTCCCAGAAATAATGAGACAGATAAGCAAAGCAAAGACAGATGTCTGACCATAGGCTACCATCTGACAGGCATGGATCCTTATGTGGTGATCTTCAGAAATGTAGAGCTCAGTATCTGTGTTCAGCTTGCTGTATGCAATTAGTTATATAAAACATCTCATTTTCCTTAATCCTGAAAGAAGACAGATTGAAATCCATCTTCCATAATGTGACTATGGTTTGTTCCCTTTGAAAATGACATTGAAGCTTGATTGCTATTGTGGTGATAATGGTGGGAAGTTGGGAAGAATGCCTTTCTGGAAGGAGTTCTTAATCTCAGGAACTCTGTTAGTTGCTATGAGAAGAGGCTGTCATGACTGTTCTGTTCACACTACTGCAACATTTTCCTCTACCAGGAGCTACTGACTGAGCACAGTCTTTATCATGTCCATTGGCAAAAGAACACTGCAAACCCTTGCACTCAGGTCCCAGTAGACTGGAACCAGGGAAATTCTGTGTTTTACAAAATGGCTGTCTGGAAGGGCTCTAAGCACTAAAAGTGACGAGGGTCAAAATGTGCTCATTAGGAGGCAGCAAATGGAAGGAACCAGAAGATAACTGAGTACTCACATTCCCCAGCCTGACTCATGGGGAGGAGATCTATAGGGTCATCATGGAGAGTCATGAGGAAGCCTCACAGCACTAACAACTGCTGATGCTTCCTAGGAAGCTGGCTCGGTAGTGCAGCATTGGAGACTGACTTGCTGGCCTCTGCAAGTCACCCCAGCTCTTACTGTAACTTACTCTTACTGTTCTACTATAGCACTCTTCACCCCATGAAGTGGGAGGATCTAGCTTTGCTTTATTAGGAGTGTTAGCTAAGACCCAGGGCCATTTTTCACTGCTTATCACATCTATGAGGACCTTAGGTTTCCTCCTTGGTTACCTGTCTTATTACCCATTTTCCATATTTCAATTACTGGTTGTAACTGTAATCTGATGACTCTCAGAACTCTATCTCCATACCTGCCTTCTCCCCCACACCACCAAAAGCACTCAGTCAGACTTGCTGCTAAAACTCCCTTTCATTTAAGGATCAGCCCTCTACCTGGCCTGCTTATAACCCCTCTTCCTCAGAAGCTGGCACAATCACTGGTATAAAATTATCATAATTTATAAACACATTTATAAATTGGTTCACTTCTCTGCTTTCTCTGTATATGTCAAGTTCCAGGACAGCCAATAGCTTTCCTCCAGAATTTTGGATAACTGCTGTGTGCAGGTTTGCCTTCACAGACTCTTTTAGACATTGCTTTATAGAATTGCAAGGGGCAAGGTTAGAATGATTTTTAAGGTATGAGCTCTAAGGTAGATTATATTACTTACTGAACCTAAGAAATGACAAAACATAGATAAAGCAATTATTATTCTGTACTTAAAAATCTGTTTCCATTCTATCATATTTTCTGAACTTGGTAAAATACAGTGTCAAAACCCAATCTTTAAGAATTGATTTCATGGGGGAACATAACAACAGACACCAAGAAAATCCAAAGAATCACAAGGACATTATTTAAAAACCTGTATTTCACTAAATTGAAAAATCTAAAAGAAATGGATAATATTACTGATAGGTACCACTTACCAAAGCTAAATCAAGATCAGATAAACAATTTAAATAGATCTATAACCCCTAGTGAAATAGAAGCAGTTATTAAAAGTCTCCTAACCAAAACAACAACAAGACAAAAACAAACAAACAAACCCAGGTCAGATAGTTTTAGCCCAGAATTCTACCAGACTTTCAAAAAAGAGTTAATGCTAATACTTCTCAAATTATTCCAGGAATTAGAAACAGAAGGAACATTGTCAAATTTATTTCATGAGATCATAGTTACCCTGATACCCACACCGTATACAGACTCAACAAAGAAAAAGATAACAGACCAATTTTCCTATGAAAATATATGCAAAAATACTCAATAAAATACTTGCAAACTGAATCCAAGAACACATCAAAAAGATCATCCACTATGATCAAATAGGCCTTATCCCAGAGATGCAAGGATGGTTCAACATACAAAAATCTGTCAATGTAATCCACCATATAAACAAACAAAGACAAGAACCGCAGGATCATCTAATTGGATGCAGAAAAGGCCTGTGATAAAATTCAACACCCCTTCCTGACCAAAGGTCTGGAGAGATCAGGGATACAAGGGGCATTCCTAAACATAATAAAAGCAATTTACAGGAAGCCGATAGCCAGCATTGAACTAAGTGGAGAGAAACTTGAAGCAATGCCACTAAAATCAGAAACCAGACTTTATTATTCACTCTCTCCATATCTATTCAATATAGCACTTGAATATTTCCCTAGAGCAATAAGACAACTGAAGGAGATCAAGAGGATATAAATTAGAAAGGAAAAATCAAAACATCATTACATGCAGATGATATGACAGTAAACATAACTGACCCAAAAATTTACCAGGGAACTCCAACAGCTGATAAACTTTCAGTGAAATGGTTGGAAAATAAAACAAAAACAAAACAAACAAACTAACTAAAAAACAGTAGCCCTTCTATATAGTCATGGTAAATGGAGTAAGAAAGATATCAGGGAAACATCTTCTTTCCCAATACCCTCAGATAATATAGAATATCTTGGGGGTAACTCTAGGCAAGTAAGTGAAAGACTTATATGACAAAAACTTCAAGTCTCTGAAGAAAGAAATTGAAGAGGATATCAGAAGATGGAAAGATCTCTCATGCTCATAGATCTGTAGGCTTAACATAGTAAAAATGGGCATCCTACGAACAGCATTCTACAGATTCAATGCACGCCCCATCAAAATTCCAACACAATTCTTTACAGACCTTTAAAGAACAGTTCTTAACTTCATATGGAAAAACAAAAAACCCAGGATAGCTAAAACAATTCTGTACAATAAAGGAACTACTGGAGGTATCACAATCCCTGATTTCAAGTTGTACTACAGAGTTATAATAATAAAAACCTATGGTATTAGAATAAAAACAGATACGCTAATGAAACAGAGATCTATGTATACCTGATTTTTTATAAAGAAGCCAGAAATACACACAAGATAATAGACAATATCTTCAACAAATGATGTGGGTCAAACTGCTTAGCTGCATGTAGAAGAATGCAAATAGATCAGTATCACACTGAACAAAACAAATCCAAGTGGACTAAAGACCTCTACAGAAAACACCAGATACTCTTGGCAGGCAATGGTGACTCATACCTTTAATCCCAGCACTGGGGATGCAGAAGCACTGGATCTCTGAGTTCAAGGCCAGCTGCACAAAGAGAAACCCTGTCTCAAAAAATAACAACACTAAACAACAACAAAAAAACCAACAACAAAAAAAAAAAAAGAAAAAAGAACCACTACCACAATAACAGCAAAAGATACTCTAGCCTTGATTGAAGAAAAACTGAAGAACAGCCTTGAATGAATTGGCACAGGAGACAATATTCTGAACAGAATAACAATAGCACAGACACCAAGATCAATAATGAATAAATGGGACCTCATGAAACCGAAAAAGCTCCTGTAATATTGGACAAAGTGATAACAACCTATAAAATGAGAAGAGATTGTTTTACCAACTCTACATTTGATAGAGGACTAATATTAAAAAAAGGTAAGAACTAGATATCAAAACCCCAAATAATATAATTGTTAACATGAGTTACAGCCAGAATTGTCCTAGGGACCACAGGTAAGATGCCACCTACCACCCACTAAACCCCTTTAAGTCTGTTCAACAACTCCAGACTGTACCCCTTTCTCCTAGGCCCCATATCCTGCCTACTACTTTGGAAGAAATCTTGGGTTTTACCAGAGGCCAGGTAGGATCTAGAAACTCCAGATAAGATACTGCCAGCTGCCAGCTAATACTCTTTAAAACCTACCCAATAACCCCAGACTTAAGCCCCTCACCTTGGCTCCATACTAGAGCCCACAGCCCTAGAAGCCTTACAGGAGGCCAGACTGATCCTAAGAATTCCAGGTAATATACTGCCCACAACCTACAAAACTGCTTTAAAGCCTGCCCAACGATACCAGACTGCACCTCCTTCAACCCCTTGCTCTGTATGCTTGTCTACAACTTCAGAAGGGGACTTTGCTTTATCACAGGCCAGGCTGGATCTAGGAACCCAGGTCTACAACTTCAGAAGCAGACTTCAACTTTACTGAAGCACAGGCTGGATCTAGGGACCCCAGCCCAGGCAGCTGTACTGGAGGCCAGGCGGTCCTAGGGACTCCAGAGGCCAGAGCAGATCTAGGGACCCCAGTCTATATATATGTATATGAAGTCTGTATAAACCTTCCTATATACAAAGACCATTGTGGTCTGATAAGATACAGGGGGTTGTTTCAGTCAACTTCATATGAAAAACAAAAAATCTAGGATAGCTAAAACAGTCCTGTACAATTAAAAAAAAAGAAAAAAAAACTCTGGAGGTATCACCATCCCCAATTTCAAGCTCTACTACAAGCTATAGTAAGAAAAACTGCATGATATTGGCATAAAAACAGACAGGTGGATCAATGGGAACAAAGTGAAGACCCAGATGTAAATGCACACATATGGTTACCTGTTTTTTGTTTTGTTTTGTTTTGTTTTGTTTTTTACAAAGAAGCCAAAATTATACAATGGAAAAATTAAGCATCTTCAAAACATGGTGCTGGTCTAACTGGATGTTGGCATGTAGAAGAATTCAAATACATCCATATCTATCACCCTGCACAAAACTCAAGTCCAAATGAATCAAAGACCTCAACATAAATTCAAATACATTGACCCTGATAGACGAGAAAGTGGGAAATAATCACCAATAGCACAGGCACTAAGATTGACAATTAAAAAGGGGACCTCAAGAAATTGAAATGTTTCTATAAGGCAAAGTATATCATCAATTGGACAAAATGGCAGCCTACAGAATGTGGAAAGATCTTCACCGACCCCACATGCAACAGAGACTGATTTCCAAAAATATATAATGAACTCAAGGAACTAGATATCAGCAAACTAAATAATCCAATTAAAATGTGATACAGATCTAAACAGGGAATTCTCAACAGAGCAATGTCAAATGGCCGAGAGACAATTAAAGAATTGTTCATCATCATTATCCATCAGGGAAATGCAAATCAAAATGACTCTGAGATTTCATTTTACACCTGTCAGAATGGCTAAGATAAAAAACACAAGGGACAGCTCATGTTGGTGGGGATGTGGAACAAGGGGAACACTCCTCCATTGCTTGTGTGAGTGTAAACTTGTAAAGCCATTATGGAAATAAATGTGGAAGTTTCTCATAAAATTGTGAATCAATCTACCTTAAGACCCAGCTATATTACTCTTGGGCATATACCCAAAGGATGGTCAATCATATCACAAGGACACTTGCTCAATTATGTTCATAGCAGCTTTATTTGTAATAGCCAGAAACTGGAAACAACCTAGATAACCCTCCACTGAGGAAGGGATAAAGAAAATGTGGTATATTTACACAACGAAGTATTACTCAGCTGTTAAAACAATGATACCAGGAAATTGAAGACAAATCAAAGGAGCTAGAAAAACATCATCATGAGTAAGGTACCTCAGACTCAGAAAGACAAATATGGTATGCATTCACTTAAAGAACTCATTAAGTGAATTCATATCATTAATTAAATGATAACCAAACTATAATCTATAGCCCAGGGAAGTTAGGCAAAAAGAAGAGCTCTAGGGGGCTATATGGATCTCCAGGGCAAGGGAAATAGCATATATTTTGTGGGTTGACTGTGGGTAAGTGGGAACAGGAGCAGGGGAGATCAAGTGTGAGGCAGAGATGGGATAGAGGGAGAGAGTGCAGGAGAGATGGCTGGAATGGGGTTCAGTGGGAGGCATGGAAACCTAGTGCAGTGGGAACTTCCTGAAATCTACTAGTGTGATCCTAGAGAGGTCTCATAGTAATGAGGGATATAGAGTCTGAACTGGCCATATTTAGTAGCAAGGCAAGACTCCCAGTAGCAGGATTGTCTTGCATTCAGTTGAGTTGTTGGCTGAAGGGATCCCATGGAGATCACCAAACAATCCAGGCTGATGCTAGAACATAGGGGTGCTCTCACAAAACTGACAATGGTCCTCATTGCTGAGGATAACACCTATACAACTCATTGAACATGGAGAGGTCAAGCTGGTGCCTACATGGTGCCTTTACCCCTAAGTTGCAGTCTGTTTGGTGCAGGAAGATTCTCAGTAAGCTACCAAAAGAGAAATGTGGACATCAACCCCATCACAAAACCTTTGACCTGCAATCTGTCCTGCCTGCAAAAAAATGTGGTATGGCAATTATGGTGCAGGACTTGTGGAAGTGGCCAACCAATGTCTGATTTAACAAACATGACTGGTCTTTAAAAATATCAATGAAATGATTTCTAATGATATTCTGCTACATCTATAGATTGGTACCTTGTCCAGTAGTCATCAGGGAGCTTCCTCTGGCAGAAGATGCGAGTGGATGGTGCCAGATGTCATGTGCAGAGAGAGTTTAAGAGAGTCTAAGTTGGAGTTCTCCATCCCATCCCTTTGCTCAAAGCAATGGGGATCCCATGGAAGAGTAGGAAAGATTGTAGGATTCACAGAGGATGGAGGATTCCAGGAGAACACGGCCTGCTGAATTGACTAATCTGGGTGCATATGGGCTCACAGAGACTGAAGCGGTAAGCAAAGGGCATGCAGGGGTCTGCACCAGGTTCTCTTTTTATGTGTTATGGTTGTTAGCTTGGTGTTTTGTGGGATTCCTAATTGTGGGAGTGGGTGAAACGTTCACTCTTTTGTCTGCTCGTGGGACTCCTCCTCCTGTTGGGTTGCCTTGTACAGCCTTGGTGTGAGGTCTTTTGCCTTGTCTTATTGTATTTTGTTTTGTCAGGTTTGGTGGTTGTGTCTTGGAGGCCTGCTCTTTTTTGAAGGGAGAAGGAGGGAGAGTTGATCTTGGGGAGATGGGAAGTAGTGGGGAGCTGGGAGGAATGAGGGAGGGGAAACTTGTGGTCAGGATGTATTGTATGAGAGAAAAATCCCTTTCTAATAAAAAGAATTTATTTCTTAGGAAGTGAGTGAATTAAACATTCACTAAAGCTGCTTGCCAGAGAGCTGGGGACACAGCCATTTTCCACTCATTTATACCACTTTGAACTGACACATCTGATCCTTTTTACAGGTCTCTGCCTTGGATATTTTATTGTCTGATGAGCTATATGCGTTATACTGCTAAAATATTTTTTAGGATTAAGATTTATTTTATTCATGTTTATACTTGTATGTTTTTATGTGTGTGCTGTGTGTGTGTGTGTGTGTGCGCGCGCACGCTCTACGAAGCAAGAAGATCCCCTGGAGCTAGAGTTCTAGGCAGTTATGGTTTCATTTTACATTATTAAATGTGTACCAAAAGTTACTTGTAGCTGGAGATTTTTCTCTCCAGGTCCCGCCAAGACCCGGCAGTCTGATTGCCCACTTATAAAATAAACAGACAGACGCTTATATTATTTAAACTGTTTAGCCTAATGGCTCAGGCTTCTTTTTAACTGTTCTTATATCTTAAATTAACCCATTTCTATACATCTACACCTTGCTACGTGGCTTGTGGCTTACCGGCATCTTCACAGGCTGCTTGTCATGGGGGCAGCTGGCAGTGTCTCCCTCCGCCTTCCTGTTCTCTCAATTCTCCTCTCTGTTAGTCCCACCTATACTTCCTGCCTGGCTACTGGCCAATCAGTGTTTTATTTATTGACCAATCAGCACAACACATTTGACATACAGAGCATCCTACAACAGTTAATTTTTAATTAAAATATTTTTTAGAAAAAAAACATTGAATGAGTTATCTAAAGTTAATGGGTTCATAGAAAAGTTCCACATGTTCTGACTCAAATAGAACTTTGTATTCTTAATGTCTTTAGTGTAAAGTCCTGGAATGTTATCAATGGGGTTGAATGAAGTCTCTTACTAATTCATATTCTCCGTCTTATTTAAAGCCGTGCATTATATTTGGGATGGTGGTTGGAAGAGCAAAGATGTTCCACAGACCTGCAAGTAAAAACGCAGCAGTGAACATGTCAACACATATTTCCCCAGATGATGACTGCCTTAGTGTCTATTGCTGTGAAGAAACACCATGATCAAGAGAACTCTGATAAAAGAAAGCATTTAGTTGGGGCTTTGCTTGCAGTTTTAGAGGTTTATTCCCTTATCATCATGGCAGGAATCATGGCATCACACAGGCATAGTACTGGATCAGTAGCTGAGAACTACATTCTGATTTGTGGACAAAGAGTGACATGCTTCCTTCAGCAAGGCCATGCCTCCTAATCTTTTTAATCTTTTCAAATAGTGCCACTTCCTGGGGACCAAGCTTTCAAATATGTGAGAGTATGGGAACCATTCCTATTCAAACCACCACAATAAGAAAGTGACCCTTTTATGCCACTCTGTTATTACAAATTTTATATCATGCACTTCATATCCAAAGCTTTTGTTATTCATTTCAATATCATTAATACATTCATTGATTACAAACTAGCAGGTAAATTTTGAAAGCAGCAATATTTTGAGAGACATAAAGTAACACTTTCATGTAAATGAGTCAATAGATTAACTGGACAAAATGTGTAAACATTGTTTCCTGGGGACTGACCAATGAGAAATGAGATCCTTGGTGATGTGAGCTATAGACCTGGAATAGTGATGGGAACAGTAACAGAGAATAGAAGTCCCTTCCCCAATTCTACTTTAGAAAAAAATATGTCTAATTGAAAAAACTTAAATCTAGTGTGATATTTAGTCTGTCTATGTATGCAGGATATGCATATGCATGCACTTGAGAGGGTGGGTGCACTTGCTGTGTATGTGGATGTCAGAGATCAAGACAGGTGTCTTCTACTGATGCTCATGGTTTTTGTTGTTGTTGTTGTTTTTTTTTTTTTTTTTGAGACAGTATCTCTCATTGAACATCTTACTGTTTTGGGTATGCTGGGTGGCCAGCAAGTCCTGATGATCTGCCTATTTCTACTCCCCAGCACTGGGGTTACAATAATGCAACCACATTTAATTTTATGTAATTGCTGTGGGTCTAAACCCTGATTCTTATATTTGTATGGTAAACAGTTTACCCACTGAACCATCTCCTGTGCCCCTGTGGTATTTGACATGTGATAAGAGGGGTTGTTAGGAGTTGTGCACATTTAGGATTGTGTAAACAATACCATTACTCCCTGATGACTTTGACAGACCTCTTCATTTATTTCTACATAGAATCTTAGTGAAACTGGATCCTCCCCCTACTCTTATCCTCTCTGCTTACTGTTATCTCCTTCCTAAAGCCCCAATTTTATTACATGTTATTATTAGGTGTTGGATAAGCTCCCACTTCTCTTTCTTACAAACCACACACACACACACACACACACACACACACACACACACACACACACACACACACACACACCGTAGTAGCATTTTTCATATCTTAAAAACTTCAAACAAGGATGAATGAAAGGCTTTGTATAAAATATGGGTATGCAATATCTTTAAAGAATTCTTTAAATTCTTAAAGCTTTTCTTTAGAATACCTTCCTCCACCCTGCTCTGTGATCTGAACCCATTGAGGGAGTTTAGTGAGTTCATTATTAAACAGTTATCCAAATCTATTCTTACACCCCTTTGATTCTCCTGCCCAGCTGGCTGTTAATTAGTGTTGTAATCAAATCATCATGAGATTGCTATGATTCCAGTCAGGTGAGTGATAACCTAATCAAGCAAAGTAAAAGACCTTTCTTACAAGGAATACTTACTGTATAATTTCCCTCTGGGTTTCACTTTAATTTATGTAATGAGAAAATGCAACAAAGTTCAGGTTTTCTGGAGATAATGTGACTATAGATGGCCTGCATGCGTACAGAGCTACAGAGGAAATGTAGGTAACTGTATTAGCAATTAATTATGCAAGCATCTTCATCAGCCACCAGTTATTACTCATCAGTGTTTGCTTGACATTGTTCTAGCTGATGTGCATGACAGAGAACAAAGACCTTTAAATTATACTAATTTTATTCCTGCAGGGTGCTGGGATCCCCTGGTGACTCTTTCTTTCTAGGTGAATACTCTATGAAGGGGCTAAACCCCATCCATGTATTAATTTCTGAGATAAGCACCATTCAAAAATAAATAAACAAAAGTCAGAAAGTCATTGCTAAAATTAATATTTATAATCAATGTGCAGGTATTACTGTTTACAGTTACAATAAAAACTAATATCCATTGCTCCTCCCACAAATTTAATTATATTTGTATCTGAGTCATGTAATCTTAGAAAAACTTCAAAATCTTAAATCTGAATTTTCAGGAAACTTGTGGGAGGTGTTATAGATTGCATACATAAAAATAGACACTTATTCTTTGTGTAGTTAAAAATGTCATTTTGAAGAGTTTCTGTCTCCTGATACTACTAAATATATCAGTCTAGCTATGTTCTTTAGGTAAAATGCTCATCCTGGTGTGCATCTGCCAGTGTTGTCAATGGGAAGAGCTGGACATGCAATTCAGATATTTTTAGAGTTCTTAATTTACCAGCAATGATAACAAAGACAGTGAAGAGCTCTAGAAGAGTATGGATGTTTTAATGAGAAATATCTTCCAGAGTCTCAGCCACTTGAATGCTTGATCCCTAATTGGTGGTACTGCTGGGTGAGTTTTAGGTGTTACAACCTTGCTAGGGGAAAATTGTCACTGGCAGAGAGCTTTGAGGTTAAGATGCATCACTTACTTCTAGGTTGCTTTCTTTATTACTTACTCATGATTCAACATGTGAGCTCTCAGCATCTGTCTTCAGCCTTCATGCCTGCTACCTGTTGTCATTTTTGTCTCTACCATCATGTGCTCTAACCCTCTGGAACATAAGTCAAAATCAACTCTTCTATAAGATGCCTTGATAATGGTGTTTTATCATAATAAGAGAAAAGCAAATAATATAAATGGTTATGCAGGATGATACAGGAAGCCAGCTAGCATTGAGAAAGGCAGTCAAGAAGGACGGTCAAGACAGGATGAGTCATCAGACTAATGACATGATGTAAGAAGCCCACCAGCCTAACTTGACTGTATAGCTTGATGGCATAACTTATTGGCTCTTCTCATTTTTAAAACTAACTGGAAACCAGAGGATACAGGATTATTTTACTGGAGTCCATAGGAATGTAATCTGGACACTTATGGGAAAGAAAAGCACAAAATCAAATGAGAGATATCTAGCAAAATATTGTGAGAAATTGTGCATCATCATGACAACTGCATTAGAATAAGAGGTCTAACAGGCATAGAAGCAGAAGTATTTCCCGAGTAATACTAATTCCACTTAGAAATGCTTGCTGTGTTGATGGGACATCTGTAGGTGGATATTGAGCAACAAAAGGGAATAACAAATCATCACACACAGTGTTTTGGTTGTTTTTGCTCTGAGTTCTTTGACTCTTTTGGGGGCCTGCCACCCAGGTTCCAAATAACTCACATACAGAGTCTTATTATTAATTATGAATGCCAAGCTTTAGCTTAGCTTGTTTTTTAACTTAAATTATCCCATCTACTTTTTGCCTCTGGGCTTTTACCTTTTTCTATTTGTGTATTTTTCTTTCTCTCTTTCTTCCTTTCGTTTGTTGCTGGTTGTGTAGTTGGGTGGCTGGATCCTTGAGTCCTCCTCCTTCTCTCTCTTCTCCTTTCAGATTTCTCCTTCTATTTATTCTCTCTGTCTGCCAGCCCCACCTATTCTTTCTCTTAACTAGCTATTGACTGTTCAGCTCTTTATTAGACTATCAAGTGTTTTAGACAGGCAAAGTAACACAGCTTCACAGAGTTAAACAAATGCAACATAAAAAGTTGTCACACATCTTTGTATCATTAAACAAATGTTCCAGAGCATAAACAGATGTAACACATCTTGAACTAATATTCTACAATACACACAGGCCTCCTGAAGTAGTATTTATTTGAGGAGCAATTATGCAGTCTCTTCAGGCCACTGATTTCTGGACAACATATGGGGATCAACAGTATTGTTATATTTGGGCAGAGCCCCTGGCTATGGACTTGGTGTTATTAAGGTATTTAACTGGGAGTATCACCCCCTCCTTCTCTATGAGGATTGGAGGCAGGGCCAAAGTTCGACTCGTACAGCCAACACCACGGGGTACACTTTTGGCCCAGTTCAAGTTCCTGTGAGGACTGGTTGACAGCTTTCTTAGAGCCTGGTAGGAAACCAGCTCCTTATCCTGGTTGGGGGCAGCCTGAGGAGATTTAGCCTTGCCTAAGATAACCTGCACTCACACATTACCATTTTCTCACATTCTATTCCTTTTCCTACCACATCGAATTTGTAATGTGTAACTAGTAGAATAGTATTTAATGTACAAGGGGTCAGTAAATCTATCTGTGCATTTAAATCCCTCTAACTCAATGAATTTGATAAAGATATTTCCTTGTTTTGCTACTAAAATGCCTTAAGCAAGTAAAGGCTGGGTGAGAGAACTTCTAGAGATTCTTTTAGCAAAAGACTTCTTTGGTATTTCCAATTATTTTTAGGACACCAGGAAAGTGTCCTTAAAATATTGAAAAAAAAGGAAACATTGAAGGCAATTTCTCTGCACTTAATAATGTGCCCATTTCAATGGCCATGGTAGCTCAGGTGTGGAATCACAGTTCTAAAGAGGTAGATGGCCTTGACAACCAGTTCAAGGCTAGCTTAAGAACCATAGTAAGTTCTAGGCCAACCAGGGCTACATAACTAGACCTTGTCTTAAAAAATAAATAAATACAGAAATAAAATAAAACATTTAATATATCAATTTCAGATAATTCCATAAAAGTTATTTGATACGAACTCATTTTACAGAAAATGAATGTCTTTCTTATTCTCACTAAAAAGTCTTTCTGCTTACACACAGCTATCATATGAACTAATTGAGAAAATGGTAATAGTTTTCCACATCTGTTTTATGATGGGGAGATATAAAAACAAGTAGGGAAAACATGTCTACTGACTGCATATTATTATTTGATTTTTGTTTAGCAACTTTACACAGAAAAAAATACCTGCTTTTTCTCTTGAGAAAGGACCAAGGGGAAAGCTATTCAAGGAAAGAAATTAACATGATTTTTTTCCCAGAAAACCATGAAGGTATGCATGTGTGTATTGGCATGTGTGTACACACACATAGTACCCCAAAGGGTATTAATCCTGTCATTTTCTTTAAAAAAATAAAAACACAATGTCATTCTGTTGTCTGGGAAAGTGACAACAGGCCAGGAAATAGGAACTGAATCATAATAACAAGGCTGTCCTTTGAGACTCTAGCAGTTGGAATTCAGCACCACCATTACTAACTCCAAATAGCTGCTTCAGTGCACGTGAAAATGTGTGCTGATAACAAAAAACTATGGGGCTCTTGTTGAAAAACTGCATTGTGTTATCTTTTCCTGTCCCTGTGATCAAATACCCGAGGGAAGCAAGGTGAGGGAAGAGTGGGTTGCTTCAGTTCATAGCCCTGGGGATGTAGTCTACTACTGCATTGGGAAGGAAAGCTGTGGGAGCAGACCTTTTCATGACGGCAGGTGTGTGCAGTTCTGTGGACCAGGAAACACAGCTAGACAGGAGGCAGGCAGGGGTCCTATGTCCTTCATTTCTAAAAGGATCCTCAGCCTAACAAAACAGTGCCACCAGCTAGGGATCAACCAGCTGTTTAAACACATGAGCTTATAAGAACATCTCTCATTTAAACCTCTTTGTATTCTATTGAAATGTACTGCTTTGAGAGAAGCAGATGTCTGACAGGTTTCAGTTTGGGTTTTTTGATGCTGTGTAGCATGATCATGTATTGGAACGCTGAGTTCTCTAGGGACACACTGGTTATTTCTGAGTGGATACACATAGGAGTAATTTTCACTAATTATTTTCATTAGTTTCTGAACTTTCAACAAAAGATGTGCATTGCTCTTATTTTTAATATATATATATATATATTTCTTTTCTGGAGTCCCTTACTTTTAAAAAGTATAATTTGCTTTTCTGGACTTGCTATGACTGCATGGTCTGATTTGCTTCATGAGTTTCCCCTGGAATTTCTTAGCTAGCAGGAAGCATGTGGATCATGAAACCTCATAGAGCTGATGCAACTGACAAGGCTGGGATGCTCAGAAAATTAGATTCTCCAGCCTCTTCTGAAGGTCAAAAAGACAGTAAAAAGTTGCTGGATAGAGAAGACTGTATCTTCAGCCACCTGCCTGCACACTGGGCATGGAACTCTAGGAATACAGCTTCCAAGAGCAGTTATCCACATTGGGATGGAGTTGCCCTTGAGTTACCCATACTCCTGTAAGCAACCTCTAAAATCCCACTGGTTGCTAAGCTATCCTTGGATGGGTAAAGGGATTTTTGTTCTCATCTCCTCAGAAAAGTCACACAATTCACCCTGACATGCTCAAAACTCCTTATCTGGCGATTCACTCCTCTGGTCAATAACGTCAATTCAGTCAGTAAGAGCCTCATCTATGGTTACTATTTGTTTCTATGTGACAGCAAAAACACATTTTGAATTTTTAAAATTGATTTTAGCTAAATATATGATAGGATTGAACTGACAGGAATTCTTTGGTAGATGTTCAAAAAACTTAATAGCTTTATAACCCACAAACAAAGCAAGTTGTATATAAATTTCTCTTCCATTTCCTTTTATTCTCTTATACAATAGCCCCCTCTTGAGCTGACATCGTACTTCAGCAGTGTATCATGTAAGTTGCTAAGCAGTATTTTTTCCCAAGAAACCATTTTCTGGTAAGGAGTTTTGAGGCAGATATGGATTACTCTTTTGAATATGCCATTGTTACTGCTTTGAACCCCAATTCTCTTTGCAGTCATGTATCTGAAGTCTACAGAGAGCAAACATAATATCATAATACAGAGTATTACTGGATTACTGAGCACATTGTGATTCTGTAATCAGATGTTACACTATCACATGGAAGTGCCAATCTCCATTAAATAGAGTTCAGCTCTCCTCACAATTAACAGATTTTGTTTTGTTTGTTTATTTTGTTACTTTGTTTGTTTGTTTTTTAGCTCCACTATCAAGACTATGTGCTGTATGTTGTCCATGAACAAGAATCAAAGCAGCATCACATATTCCTCAAAGGGTTCTTTTAGCACAATTAGATGCCCTTATTCATAAACTTTCCTTACTGTCTAGCATGCTGATTGAGACTTGCTGACTTACAAATCATTACCTGTGCATCTTGTTGAAGGGCAACTTCACATGTGGTGACTATGGAGTGGAGCCATGTGTCTGTGGTTGTTTTCCTAAAAGTATATTTTTAATATTAATGGCAGATTATAAGTATACATTTGAAAATAATATTCTTTATTTATAATAAGCTCCTAGGTAACATTAATGTTGTTGAAACAAGAGTCTAAAAAAAATGAGTGACAATTTTTTTCTGTATCTATATGTCTGTTGCTACCATAATACTGGGGATTAGAAGTTCTTGAGGAAGATGAATTAGAGTACTAAAATGATCTGAAATGGAACTGGCTTATTGATTTTTCAACAAGGAGAAAGGAAGTTTTGCAACAAAACACGTTACTGAGTGACCAAATAAGCAAGAGCTCACACTAGTGAGAGACCAGATTGAAGGAATAGAAGTGAGATCTACATGGTGGGGAAATTGTCTCCAGCTCTGGGGGGTACAGAGGCTTCCTCCTGAATCGCAGAGCTGGGATCTACTAGGCTGGGTATGTATGAAGGAGAGACAGTGAATCTATGAGCATCTATTAAAAAGGTATAGGGAAAAGAAATGTTTGTCGTGTGCATAATGTACAATTCAATTATCCGTATTCAATTTCATGAAAGTATATGTGGTTCTGATTCACAGGGCCCTAAGTTATGACCTGAGAGAAGGTGCAAAGTAGTATATGCATCAGATTCTCCCTTTGAAAGACTTATAAATCAAGTTGAAAAGTTATATTTTCATGTTAAAATTTTATAAGTAAGAAATAGATATAATTGGATAGGAGGAGAGTTCTAATATGCTATAGACAGTTAGAAAATGACAGCTAACTTATTAGCCAAGTATTTCAATACAGGCTACTGAATGTTCTCAGTACAAAGAAATCAAAATCATGTGTCTTGGGCAACATGCATACTCTCATGATTTGATCCTTATAAATTATGTGGTTTGAAATGGCACGCTATACTACACAAATATGCACTAACTACTATATTTCAATTAAGATATGTATAAATAAACACAATGCTTACAAATATGACATAGTATACTCCTGATATGAAATCAGATTTGGATGGATACTAGAAGGTTAGCATGTCTACTGCCATCCATCATTCTTGCTATTCCTCATTCTTCAAGATGTTTATTGACGTTTTGTTTTTCCCAATGTCTTTTGTCATCATTTTCAGTTGTCTCTCTCTTCATCCTGTTTGTTAAAAGCTAACTCATCAGAAAATCCTCTTCAACACTGCACATCACCAAATCAACTCACACTGTGACTCAAAACGCAAGACCCCCCTTTTCTCTTCTTTCTCCACTCTGTTCATAGCCCACCTTTGTTTATCACAACTAGTCCACTGAGTGATGCTCCTGGGGTTTTTGTAATTTCTTCTCTATGATTTATAAGATGAACTTACTCCTTTCAGACAGACTTCTCACCGTGTACTTACAAACACACTTTGGCACTGTCTAGATGTCTTTTACAAAAGAGAAATACCAAAGCTCCTTTGACATGCATGCACGCAAACCACTGTCTCATTCATTCACAGCATAAGTGAAGCCAGAAGTTGGTATTAGATATCTTTCTCTTTCTGTCTTCACCTTCTGTTTTCAGATAGTATCTTCACTGAACCTGGAACTCACTTACTGGTTATACTGGGCTGTGCAGCAAGCTCTTGGTATCTGCTTATCTCTGATTCTCAAAAGCATTGAGGTTACAGTCAGAGGTCATGCCTGGCTTACTTTACCTACTAAGCACTTTACTTACTAAGCTATATCCCTTGTCCTTTATTAAAACTTTCCAAGTAGCTTGGTAATATCTTATTGTAAGATGAGTCAAACAATTTTTCTTCATTTCTTTGTTCCTTCCTTTACTTCATTTGGTAGAATTTTGGGTCAGGTGTCAAATTCTCTAGCATAGCTAATTTTTGAAGGAATTCATATTTTAAGACTTTGCATAGTTCCACAAGGCAGAATGTGTTAGGGGTACTCTGTAAGCTGTCTTACTCCTGTCTTAAAGCCCCCAGCCTTAGTGAACCTCCTAATGATTCTTTTTGGAATGAATGAAAAGCCACTATAAGTGGCATCAAGGAGCAGGATAATTGAAATACTAGTAACACACTGTGGGAACTGTGTTACTTAGTTTTCTGTTCCTCTGGCCACAATACTGGAGAGAACAATGTTAAGGTAAAAATATTCATTTCATCTCAGTTTCACAGTCTCCATTCTTCTGAGCTTGTGGTGAAGCACGGCACCATGACAGTGGGAACATGTGGACAGGTGGGCATGAAACAGAAAGAAAGCGACGAAAAGACCCCAAGGACAGGATTCAGCCTTCACCCAAAAATGTGCCCCCAGTGACTGACTTGCTGTAGTTTTTCCTCTCTTCTTAGTTTCTAGAATCTTCCCAGATAGCATCATTAGATGAGATCGAACCTTTCTATATGAGTCTTTTGGTAGACATTTTATGTCTAAACCAGAGCACCTTCCCAAACTGTCACAGAAATGACTGCCTATGCCTTTCCTAGATATTTATTTTATAACTGGAAAAGGATAACCTGTCTCATCCTCACAGAAACCCAATCATTATATTTTCTTGTATGCTCCCTGTGTCCCCTTTGGTTCTCCTTCTTTAGTGTAGGACAGGTGGATCTAGTTCCAGAGCCTGCCTCCTGTGCTGTCTTATTTGTATTATTTTGATGACTCTTCACAATGAATGAATGACAGCGCCCAGGATTAACAGCACCCCTCCCCACCACAAAGTCAGACTACATACATAGTCCTGGGAGTCAATTTAGGCTCTTTTACGAGCATTTTAAAGGGCTGAGGATTGCTGTTGGTAGAATATAGAATATTGAATACACTTACATTTTTGTTTGTGAGCCTAGCCTTTAATGAATGAGCTATCTGGGAACCTGAACTGGCTATCTTCTCTAATCTGATAAGGCTTCCAATCAACCCAGACACAAAGCCTTTGATTTACAACTTGTCCTGCCTGCAAGATGTGCTGGGACAGTGGTAGCTCAGAGGTTGTGATAGGGGCCAAGCAATGACTGGTCTAACTTGAGGTCCAAACCACTAGAGCCTGTACTCAACACTGTCTGGATGGCCAGGAACCAGAAGCTGGATGGCTCAGAGACCTGGGGTAGAACCAAACATGACTGGCTTAAGAAAAAGTCAATGAAATGATTCCTAATGATGTTCTGCTATACTCATAGCATCTTGAGTCTGTTGCATCTTGGTATGCCATATTTGATTGATATCCCTGGGAAGGCCTGCTCTTTTCTGAGGGGAAATGGAAGAAGAGTGTATCTGGGGGAGGGAGAAGGGGAACTGGGAGGAGTGGAGGGTGGGGAGGCTGTGGTTGGGATGTATTACATTAGAGAAGAATTTAAAAAAAGAATATTTTATAAAAATGGGAAGAACATTATCAACTCATTGCTTGGTTTCACTATTTTTGCCTTCAGTATAGGAAATTCCAAGGTTGAAGAGCAGCCCATGAATTTACTGATGAGGAAAGAACAGAAACTACTCGTTCCCACAGCCTCCTGTGCACAAGCATCCATTTGCTCTTTCCTCCATTGGTTTCACAGCTTGCTCATGCAAAGGAATGTTGCTATGGGCTCTTTGAGCAGCCTCAGAGGTGCTCGCTCTTTGAAGATAAAATCAGTAAAAATGGTGAGATGATTTTTTGGATAAACACCAAACTCCATGAATGAGAGGAAAACAGTTGTAGATTTTGTTTCTTTAAAGTGTCCCACTCATAAGCTTGAAACCATATTTTCCCTAAACAGTTGGATTCACACCTAATATCAATCTAATATTTTGCTGATTTGTGCATATTTTTTTTAAAAATAAGGTAAGATGTGGAAATTAACTCTGTCCAATAAAGAAAAACTTCAATTTTTAAATAATGATAGGTGTGGGAGCATATTAGAGTCATAATGCAATCAGATTAGCTAGTTTTCATACATTTTCAGATATCAGTCACTACTTACTGTCATAGGATAATATAAATGTAAGATTAATTGAGATTTCAGAGTTCTCTGATTGAAGTTTTTGAGACAAGCTTTATATCATGAACATAATTTCCTTTTGTTTAGCATATAAAGTGCAAAAAAATATATGCATAAGTCAAGTCCTGAGTTCAAATGGAAGTTTTACCCTGAAAACCACCCTGCTGTCCCCAGAAAAACACTCCCCTAGAGTTCATAGGATGAACCAATGCAAAGCCAGCTGTAGAGCACTTTCCATTTGGATTGGTACATTTTTCATATTTTAGGGGCTTAAAACTATCATAGGCCTGAAATCTCAGGATTAACATTGTTCAGAAATGTGTTTTTTAAAATATAGTAATCTTTCTGCATTGAGAAAATTACAATGGAGCAACTGGTACATCTGACATATGCAATAAATTGTGTGTGTGTGTGTGTGTGTGTGTGTGTGTGTGTGTGTGTGTGTGATATAGAGCAGAACATAGCTACAACTTTTGGAAGCTACAAAAAAGGAAAAATGTCTCTTCCTTGAAATTTATCATAAAGCTCTGACATGGGATATCTTGATGCATTTTAGATTGAGAAATGAGTCTTATAAATAAATTAAGCACTGATAGATTAAAGATTTTTGCCTTCTCAGACAATGGTTCTCAACTTATTTCTGAAACCACATTATGGAGCCAGCCATGTGTATTTTCTTACTGCCTGGTACAATTGTCCTGAGTTTGCACCCATAGGAATAGAGATCCTTACCCTGCGGCTCCATTCTGAACCTCATAACACCCTTCTTATGTGGACTGACTGGTGGTTATTTATGTGTTCTATGCAGACAACATAGAGTCAGCATGCAGGTATTCTCTCTTTCCTTTCCCCCCACAGCATGGTGTGGTATCAGCTAGTATTCTGTTACTGATGATCATGATGATCACCATTCTAAGATGGGGATGTAAGAATATATGGAAATGCTCTTTCTATGTCTTTTCAGGATACTGGAAAAAACTGCTATTATCTGGGGGAGTGTAGCTTATAATCAGTAGAAAACCAATCCTCATTCTGAAACCTAATAAGTCCAGACTAAGAGAAAAGGGAAGAGAAAGCTGATTTGGTTTCATGTGAGGGCCCAGTTCTTGATTCATAGGTGGTTCCTACATTGTGCCATTCTGTGGTGCAAAGTATAAGAGGGAACTCTCCTTCAGGACCCACAGCCTCTTAATGGACTCACTTCCCAGTGCCCTCATTCTGAGGTTAGGATGAAAACGCACTGACCTGGGGAGAAGTGCAAGCATCCTGGCCACATCACTTCCTAAGGAGTTCCCAGACAGAAATCCTGTGTAGGGGTGTGCAATGGGAGAAGACTCGTCTATAATATTCCTTTCAAACTTGCCTTCTCAGAATCTCTTTTTTTTTTTTTTTTTTTTTTTTTTTGGTTTTTCGAGACAGGGTTTCTCTGTGTAGCTTTGCGCCTTTCCTGGAGCTCACTTGGTAGCCCAGGCTGGCCTCGAACTCACAGAGATCCGCCTGCCTCTGCCTCCCGAGTGCTGGGATTAAAGGCGTGTGCCACCAACGCCCGGCTTCAGAATCTCTTAATGTGTTTCACATCACAAATTATGAGAACCTCAGGATAGAAGAATGTACAATGAGAGAAGTCTTAACAGAAATTTCTGATTTTTCTTTTTAAAGAACAAGCTCTGGTACAATGTTGTATATTTAAAGCTGTTAGTAGTTGTTTTGTTTTGCTGTTTTATTGGTGGTGGTGGTTTTTTTTTTTTTTTTTTTTTTTTTTTTTTTTTTTTGAGGTATGTTCTTCCCTTTCCTGCTTTGCTCTTCTAGTTGATCTTTGATTTATTTATTTTTATCATTCCAATACAATCTGACCCCTCTGGCAATGGCCATAATTCCTCAGGGCCCTGCACAGGTGCTTATTCACTTGTTTGTTCTAGCTATCATGCTCACTTTCTCCTGGTTGAGAGCCACCTGACCTAGTAGGTAAACTAGAACTCCTGACTCTCAGAGTGCTCTCTTGTATGGCTTGACTTCTGCCATTTTTTCTTTCTCTTCTCTGAACTGAGACTCCTATTTAAAACAGCATCGTGAATTTCTCCTTTCTCCCTCCATTCCACTCCTCTCTTCCACCTTCCTTCATTGTCTTTCTCTTCCCTTTTCTCCCATCTAATAGAGTGAGCTACTGCCACTTACAGCAGCCCCTCTATTCTTGCTTGGTTTATGTTAAATAAGTAACTCCATCTATGAGCACATCCTCCCCCTCCCCTCTTTCTATAAAGGCAATTGCAGAGACTTCCCTCTCTTCCCCTTCCTCTCCCTTACTCTCTCCTTCCCCTCTCTTCCCTCCCTTCCTCTCTCCTCCCTCTCTCTCCCTTTCTTCCTCTCTTATTCTCCATAAGTCTATACCAGTACAGCCTTGCGCCCTCATGGCTCTGCTGTCTCTTCCCTCTAAGATCCTCCTGGCAAATCCCCATTAGCAGCTGCCTCCTTCTATCTCTCTCCATACTTGATCTTGTCCAAAAGGTTGAGAAATGATTCATTCTCAGGCACAGCCACTATTTTCTTGAGCCATACCTGCATAGGGAAAAACAAAACCAAAAACCACTTCTGCATATAATTGTATTTCTAATTCCTTGGTTTCAAATGCACTAGGGTCACAGACTGTAAATAAACCCAATATTGCTCCTTTGTATTTAGAGAAGAAGGATCCTACTCTATAAATGCTAAACATTCTGCTGTTGTTTACATTCATTGCACTTGCCCAGATAGAGAACAGAGATAGGAATAGAGAGACCAGGAAGCAGTCTCAAATACTTATAAAGTGCATCTTCTGAGGAGGCTCACACCCTCTCTAGGTGCAGATTCCAGCAGAGTTAAATGATAAGATGTGGTTCTGGGCTACAAGGATGGGCCTCTAACTAAAGGCTGAAGTGGGGCATGCCTTCATTTCCTCTTCTCTCCCTTCCCTTTGAAGACAACTGCAGAGACAATGATGACTGTGAAGGCCAAATGACCAGTAACATTATTTCTCTGAATTTTCCATCACAAGAAACATGAGCCCCAAGTGAGCAGCTAAGACTACAGGAAGCCCTCATCCATGAACCTAAAGGTATAGAGTAACTATTGTAATGATCTAGTAGTTGATTTTGTTTTCCAATGAAGTTGCATAGAAAATAAAAGGGAGAGGAAACTAAATTCAGAGATACATTTATTATATATACTTTAAAATTGTATTTTTATTATGAAGTTATTATGTCCATATCAGCATTGTGAGTTTTGAATTAATTTTACCTCAATTTATATAAGTAGACCATGATTCTGTGAGAGTCTGAGTAAGCTGCTTAGTCCACAGCTGAAAAGCCTAAAGGAAGGAGAAATCAAGACTCCCTCTCCAACTCTTACCTTGTGCCTCACAGCCTCCCTGTATCTAAAACAAGAGCTTCCTTGAGATGATGGCTTCAGGGTTAGGCACACTTACTGGTTTTCCAGAGGACCAGAGTTCTATTCTGAGCACCCATGCTCACATCAGGGGGCTCACAACTGCCTATAATTCCAGCTACAGGGGAGCCCACACCATCTTCTGGCCCACATGAGTACTCACATTTATGGGGGAAATACAGAGACCTACACATAACTGATAGATTAAAATAAATCGTTTTTTTTTAAAGAAAGAAAAGATTTTTAAAAGGCATTTTGATTCAACTCTGCCTTCCTCTGAAGCTGCCTGTCTCTCTGACTCCAGCACCAGATGTCTGCTAACCACTCAAGAAGAAGCCAGAGCCAGGCCTTTGCCACAGCACTTTCAGCAGGGAAAAACAGCGTTGGGGCACATCTTTATTATATGTTCTCTCCCACTGTATACTGCACAGTCCTTCGGGGGCCATTCAATGCAGCTCTTAATTAAAGACTTTTGTCAATAAGCTATTAGAACTTTACTATTCAATTGCTTTTCTGAATTCAAACTTAAAATGTTTTGCCTAGAATGGAAAGAACAAACAGTCTAAAGTTTGTGTCAACAGTTACAGATTGTATCTGATATTTTCATTTTATAGCCTAGTCAGTATGGTCCCTGGAGAATTAATAATAGGTCCTTCATGAAAAAAAAATAGTTTCATGTTAGCTGGTCAAATTAATGGCAAACATGTTAAACTGATACCATGCAGATATGGACAATGAACTCTTACCCCAGTATAAGAAATTATTCTGACTCATTTGATAATGTGCATTTGAGAAATGCTGGTAGTCACCAGGCCTAAAAGGAAATGAGATTCTGAGAGCACATACTGCATTCCAGAATCTGCATAAGGGCATTCTGCTTATCTTGAGCATTCACTAGACCAACTATAACCTCATCTGATCGTCTCCAATGCTTAATCTGTGCAAATGTGATTTAGTCACATACCCTGTGATTAAAACAATCATAAGACACCATACATACCTTCAGTTGACTTCAAAGCTAATGAGGAAATCTTCCACACCAGCCCAGGGTGTGGTGATACTTTATTTGTACTTTAATAAATAAAGCTTGCCTGGAGATCAGAAGAAAAAGGCCAGCCATTATAAGTAAACAAAGAATTCAGGTAGTGGTAGCACACTCCCTTAATCCTATCATTCAGCAGGCAGGATCTTTGTGTGTTCAAGACAATAGTAGGGAACAGATCCAAGCATGGTGACACACGCTTTTAATCCCAGTGCCAAACATAGAGGTCTGTAGGTCTGTACAGACAGACAGAAAGTGACAGAGCTATGTAGGAAGAGGAAGTGATGTAGCTGGACTAAGAGAGCCAATGAGAGAACAGAATAGAAAAGACATATAAACGTGAGTATACAGGAAGAGGCTCTTTTTGGAAGCTGTGGAGTTGGTGAGGTAAGGGAGGTTAGCTCATGGTTTGTCCTATTCCTCTGATCTTTCTCTCAGGCTTTAACCCAGATTTCTGGCTCCATGTTATTTATTTATTTATTTATTTATTTATTTATTTATTTATTTATTTATTTATTTATCTATTTATCTATCTATCTATCTATCTAATCTATCTATTTATTTATTTATTTATTAAGACCATTTAGAATTTGTCTATACCAGGGAGCTTAAGATGGAAGGAGAGATGGGTGCTTGGATCTCACAGGGAAGAAATCTTCAGAGGATCATTTGCAGAGGCTAGGACTCTTGAAGTGGGTTTGAGGGCAAAAGGTGAGCTGGCATTATGGGAGTCAGCCTGTATGGAGCTGGAAGTCTGGGGAAGCCTGTCGGAGCTAAAGTCTGCTTGGAACAGACAGAATGAAAACCACCTATGTGGGAAGGTCAAGAAGAGAGGAGGCAGAAAATTTAGCAAAGATCCTTCCACAAGGACCTCTGGGGAAACTTGTTCAATATTTTGGCTTTTCTTTTGAAATCTGTCAGAAACCACTGAAATATTAAAATAGAGGACTGACCAGATCTTATTTTCCATTTTAGGGAAAAATATTATGGCCTCAGGACAATATGGAAGTGGAGGAAGGGGAGGATAGAAAAAGCATAGAAAGATTCTTCATTTATTTGGGGGCTGTGACTGAAGATGGCATCCTCAGAAAAGTGGGAAGTATTAGGGAATGACCAGGATAGGGACAAGGGTTGACAAAGCTATCCTCTGACATGTTATAATGTCATAGCATAGGCACTGCCGAGGAAATAGCAGGGACACTGGGGTGGAAGCTAAGAACCATCATTTCTTCCAAGAACTTGCATTCTGAGAATGTAGCCAAAAACTTCCCATGCTCCAGAAATTTCAATTAAAAAGACACTGCTAAGTGTATATTTGCTCGGTTGAGCTGGCAAGGAGAGGTCACTAGTGACTATAGGTAGCTGTTCCTTTGGAGAATGAAGGCCCATCTCCTTGGGGAAAAAATTGGAAACTTGTAAATGCAGGCAGCTAGAAAAAGGTTGTGCTATAAATGTGATAATTAAAAGAGGGATCCAGGCCAGGTGCTGAAGAAAAGATGCTTTTCTCCTAATATTCAAGGGGACACTTGGTGCAGAGATCTTGCAGTAAGAAAGATATAGTAGTAAAGAAATGTAGTTTATAAAGGACATAGGTGACCAGTGAAATCACCCTGAAAAGTGCCTTCAGAAAGAAAGAGGACAAGCTGATGGAATAAGCTTCCTGGCCTTCTTTTAAATAAGAAGCCATATCTTGGAGGCTGGCATGCTACGTAGCTCAGAGATTGTTGGGTCAAAGAGTATATTAACTATTTGAAGAAAGCAATGGAGAAGCAGGTGCATGGTGGAGAATGTATGGTCTTCTGGATGAACACCCCCATCACCACTTCAATGAGGCAGGTTCTGTGATTTGCAAAATATGCTTGAACAATTTAGAAACATGTTTTCAGGATCAGATTTCTTGTTAGCCTTTAAGAAGCAAATGTCCTTCAATGATCACATTAGGGCTACTTTTCAGAAATAGTCTTGGTTTCTCACACTAACTAGGTTAAATCCTCTTGTAATTGTTTTCTCTATGGCTTACATCTCCATTTCCTGCATCATTTGTATTCAACTAAGAGAAAATACTCCATCTTACAATATTATGTTCAGACTAGATCTTGTTCAAACAACTGTCTAACGTAATTGCATAAGAATTACTAATATACACCTTTCAAAAGTCCAAGATGAGTTACACTATTGGGTCACAGTTTATATATAAGATTCATAAATGTAAATGACCAATGAAATGAATTAATTTGAAGTATGTTGTTTAATGTTTCACCAGTATAAAAGAGCTTGTGTTGTGGCAAAATTGTTGGGCCCTTCACATTCTAACCTGTAGAATACTTTTTCTGAGGACAATTTATTTATATTGAACTATTTGTTTATTACTTTCTCCATAGTAAATATAAAACTTTTGTGTGTATCTACATAGAGTAGTAATATGTGTCAACATTTTCTTGATTATTTTGCTAGTAAACTTGGCTTTCTATCACCATGATTTGTATCCAACCACAGACTGATAACATTTTGAAATAAAAATTTTGCCCATGTTGAAAATGCACCTTATCTTGTAGTATTATTTCTTAAATGATGCAGTTTAACAGCTATTTACATAATGTTATATTGCACTAGACACAATAAAAAATCTAGAGATGATTTAAAAACTACAGGACAGTGTATCTAAGTTATATACAAATCCTGCTCATTTCATATAAGGGGCTTAAACATTTATGGATTTTTCTATCTGTTAGTGGGGCGTTCTGAAATTAATGCCTTAAATGATTAAAAAAAACAACTCTATCATTCATCTAACACTTCTGTCATTCATACAAGGGGGAGTCACTGAGGATATAAAACCATAGGACAAAGGGTGTTCTTTTGTGTGTTCACTGCCGTATCTCCACTGCCAGGCATAAACCAGGCTTCTGCTCAATAACTAATACTCGCAGATGAGAAAACAAAGCATAGAGATGTTAAATAATTTTCCTTATTCTTTGGGCTAGTATTATCCAGTAGATAAGCAGGTGAGGTGGTCATAAGTATGAATCTGTATACATGAGCTGTTGTGTCAAGATCTGACATAAAATCCCCCTGTGTATCTGATTGTCAAGTTACTAGAACTACAGTTCTTTTTTGTGTCTTCCTTTATGTGTAGGCAAGGGCTATTCCTTTTCTAATGTCAAAGCCAAGGACGGTGTCTTATATAATTATTAGCATAAAACTAGGTTGAGAGAAAGTGCCTTCAAATATATAATTTTGGAAGCCTAGTAAATTTATTGTTTTAATATGATTAAAATGAATCAAACCCATGTATTACTCAATAAAAATTTGTAACAAGGACTATTATATCCCACATAGTCCACAGGAGTTAAAAATACAATGTGTTAGAAGGTCAAAATGAACATTCCTTGTCTTCATGGAAGATAATATCTAGGAAGAGACATAGACGTCAAAGTGTGTCTACTTTTGTTGTACTGGAAATGGGAAGTTGTCAGAAACCATGAATTATGCATGAAAAATACATAAAACTTTCTTGACAAACAAGAACACAAAGTGTAACCATGATTAAAAGTATTCACTACATGAAGACATTAAGACCACAGCATATGTATAGATTCTACATAAATAAAATGAAGAGGAAAGAAAACTACTCATTAATATGTGGAAAGGAGGAGCAGAGGTAGCTACAAGAATTCCTTAAAATGATTTATCAATGTGTAATAAAAAGTAACATTATATACCTCAACAAAATGAGACATTTAGATTGGAAATAGGAAAAAAAGAATCTGGTACTGATAAAGTTGGTTAGATAATGGTACAATTCATCACAAAACGTCCTAATTCCAAATACAGGTGATTTTAAAATGTGCAAATCTTGCTATGCAAACAGAGGATTATCCCAGCAGGAAAACATTAGCAAAACAATAATGTATTTTGTTGTGCAGCAACATGTACAAGCACTTAGTTCAGGTTTGAGATAATAACATTTTAGCATCTGACTAATATAAACTGCCATTTGAGTCTCATTCTCCTCGCAGGTCTTTGACTTCTGTGAACTTCAGTGTCCCCAGCTGTCGTGGTACAAAACTGCAGAAGGCATGAGAGAGCTTATGTCTCAGTCAGAAACCACACCAGATCCTAGAACCTTAAGCTATAGAACTTAAGCTTCATGGTCACATGAACTTTGTAAAGGAGTTTCTATGTAGCCATCCCTCATACTTTACTGTGTTCATGGAATTGGAATGAGAAATGCCTGACATCAGACTCCCAAAGTTTAATCCAGCCTAACTAAGTCAAGCTGAGCCAAATTTTCATTCTCACCTCTTTGTGTTTCTTTTTGCTACCAGCCTGATGCCTTCAGGGTATCCTGAACATAATGATGTAAGTCACCATGAAAGAAAGCACTACTAATATCTAAGATGTCCCATCATGCTTCCATGGTGTGTGTGTGTGGGGGGGGCTCTGGGAGGTCATAGGTTGTACTGGCTAATTTTATGTCAGCTATGTTAACTTGACACAAACTAGAGTATTTGGGAAAAGAAAAACTCACTTGAATACCAGACTGCTCTGTGAGTAATCCTATGGGGCATTTTCTTGATGTTGATGAGGAAGACACAACCACCACTGAAAAGGGGGTCCAGGCTGAGCAAGCCATAAGCCACAAGCAGTACTCCTACACAAGAGAACGTACAACCGGAGTGCCAAATTCAAAAGATGAAACACTCTCTGGACCGGACAAATGATGAAGCTGAAAATGTCTATAGAAGATTGAGATACTGGTTCCATGGAAGCACACCATGGAAGCGCAAGAGCATGGGTGTTGTAGCATCCAGTTAACTTGGGGATTTCAATGATCAGTCATAAAATGTTCTGACTTAAAAACAAAAGAACAAAAACTGCATTGTGTTTTGTTTTGTTGTGATGTGCTGCATTCTATTTTCTATATTTTCCAGGGTCTATTGCAAATGATACTTGTGACTACTCTAAGGTAGATATGTTATTTTTGTAAGAATTGTATGGATGACAACACTGAGGTACAGCTTAGTGACTTGCCCAAGGGGTGGCAGGTGAGGCTTGTATGCACATCCTAAGAATATTTCCCTTCTGGAATGACACCATTTACCTTCCAAGGGTTTTCTTCATTCACTCTGTGAAGCGCTAGGGAAGTTGGTACTCATGAGTAGGGTAATGAATGTCTAGTAGTCTAAAGATTATCATGCCCTCATGCCCTTAAAGCTTTCTAGCCTGTGCTCAATGGACCACATAATGTGTTTGTTCAGTAAGAACTTTCTATGTATTTATTGATCTAAATTCGATCTCCCTACTCCTGGGACTTACCCAATCAAGACTGAAACAAGAGTTTATTAAAGAAAAAAAAATCTTTCCTTGACTCCCAACTTTCTCAGTAGAAATCATTGAACACTGAGCACCTTTGAAGGGGCCATCTGGTATGTGTTAGAGGGGGAACTACAGGTGGACCTCCTGGGAGTCTTTCCTTTATATTGTGGTGTAGGAAGAGATTCTCTATGGTTCTCTCCTTCTAGGCAGGAACTAATCACAAGGGCTAGCACAGTGGAAACAAAACATAATTTGAAGAGACTGCATAAACAACTATTAGAACCAAGCCAGGTATGTGGTGACAAAAGCTTTTAATCCCAGCACTTGGGAGACAGTGACTGGCAGATCTCTATAAATTGGAGGCAAGATGGTCCATATAATGAGTTCCAGGTCAGCTAGGGATACACAATGAGAATTAGAACCACAATCAGATGATTTTATTTAAAAACAAATCCTCCCATCTTTTCCTCCCCCCACACAAACATGTGCTCTCTCTTTCTATATATATTTTTTTATTCATATATATTCTATAAAGGAGATGATTGACAAAAATGAATTAAAGGAAAATTAGGGATATTTCCCTTTTTATTTTATGGGTATTAGAGTTTGCCTGAATGTATGCCTGTGTGGTATATTCTTGAAGTGCCCACATAAAACAGAAGATGGTGGCAGACCTTGTGAAACTGAAAAGTTTGTGTAAGGCAAAGGACATCTTCAATAGGACAAAACGTCAGCTTGCAGAATGGGAAAAGATGTTCCCCAATTCCATATCCTATAGAGGGCTACTACCTAAAATATCTATATAAAAACCTCAGGAAACTATACATCAATAAACTAAATAATCCAATTTTTAAAAATGGGGGGGCAGATATAAACAGGGAATTTTCAATAGAGGAATCTCAAATGGCTAAGAAACACTTAAATGTTCAATATCCTTAGCCATCAAGGAAATGCAAATCAAATCTTCTTTGAGATTCTTTTTACACCTGTCACAATGGCTAAGATCAACAACACAAGTGACAGCTCATGCTGGAAAGGATGTGGAGCAAGGGAACACTCCTCCACTAGAAATTGGAGTGCAAACCTGTACAACCACAATGGAAATCAATATGATGGTTCCACAGAAAACTGGGGATCAATCTATCTCAGGATCCAGTTATACCACTCTTGGGCATGTGCCTAAAGGATGCACAATCATCCCATAAAAACAATTATGCTCAATTATGATCATAGTAGCTTTATTCATAATAGCCAGCAACTGGAAACAACCTAGATGTCCCTCAACTGAAGAATGGATAAAGAAAATATGGTATATTTAAGCAATGGAGTATTATTTGGCTATTAGAAGAAAATGATATCATGAAGTTTGTGGGCAAATGGATAGAATTAGAAAACGTCATCCTGATGAAGGCAACTCAGACCCAGAAAGGCAAACATGGTATGTACTCACTTATAAGTGGATATTAGCTTTAAGTAAAGGATAATCATACTACAATCCACAGACCCAGAGAGACTAAGTAACAAGGAAGGCTCTAGGAAGGCTTCATGGACCTCCCTGGAATGGGCAAATAGAATGGATTTTGCAGGTGGCCTGGGGCAAGTGAGGATGAGAACAGTAAGGATCAGATTGTGGAGGGAGGAAGGGATAGAGAGAGTGAGTACTGGGAAGGATGACTGGATTAGAGGCATTTAGGGGTGATGAGAAAACCTAGTGTGGTGGAAACTTCCTGGAACCTATGAGGGTGACCCTAGTGAGAACGTCTAGTAATGGAGGGTATGGAACTTGAACTAGCCACCTTCTATAACCAGGCAAGGCTTCCAGTGATGGGACTGAGACACCAACCCAGGCATACAATCTTCAATCCACAATTTGTCCTGCATACAAGATGTCAAGATATGTTGTGACATGGGTGGCTCAGAACTGAGTAGGCAACCTGTAGCTGGTCTAACTTGAGGCCCAAGCCATGAGACACTTCCTGGATGGCCAGGAACCAGAAGCTGGATGGTCCAGAGGCCTAGGGTAGAACCAAACATGACAGACAAAAAATAATGAATAAAAAGGTTTATCATGGTAATCTGCTATACTCATGGATCTGTGCTAAGCCCATCTGTCATCAGAGAGGCTTCCTTCAGCAGTTGATAAGAGCAGATGCAAAGATCCACAGCCAAATGATAGGCAGAGCTCAGAGAACTCTGTACAAGAGGGAGAGGAAAGATGGTAGGAGTCATAGGGGTCAAGGACATCAGGAGAACATAGCCTACAGAATCAGCTAAGCAGGGCTCATAGGTACTCACAGAGATTGAAGAGGCAATCCTGGAGCCTGAATGGGCTAGATCCTCTGTGGACATGCTGTGGTAGTTTAGTTTGTGGTTTTTATGGGACTCCTCATAATGGAATAGGGGGTGTCTCTGATTATTTTGCCTGATTTTGGGACACTTTTCCTCCTACTGGGTTTCCTCATCCAGCCTTGATATGAGGGTTTGTATCTAGTCTAATTGTGTCTTGGTATGCCATGTTTGGCTCCTATCCCTGGGAGGTCTGCTCTTTTCTGAAGGGAAATGGAGGAGCAGTGGATCTGAGGGAGAGGAAAGGTGTGGGGGGTACTGGAAAGAGTAGAGGGAGGGAAGGCTATGATAGTGATGTATTGTATGAGAGAAGAATAAATAAAAAGGAAAACAAAAGATGATGTCAGATACTCAGAACCTGGAGTGGCACATGGTTGTGAACTGATATATGGGTGCTGAGATGCAACTTGGGTCTTCAGGAAGAACATCTAGTGCTCTTAAACCCTGGGCCATCTCTCCAGCTTCAGGAATATTTTTCTATTATGCAATCACCACTTTGTGAAAGCATAGAGAACAATAGTGGTTTTTTTAAAAATAAACTTAAATTATTTGCAAATCTACCTAGTAAACCCTGTGTCAAATGTTGAAAAAGTGGAGTATGCTTTTGCAGGCACCAGGCACACATGGTGCATATGCATGCATGCTGGTAAACACACACATATAATAATAAAAAAGCCTTTAAAATAAAAGATAATGAAAAGACACTGCATTCACCATGAGAACACATGTACCAATGACAGATGGGATAAAAGAATGTTATCTAGAACACACAAAGAACTCCTTAAACTCAACAGTAAAAGAAGAACAAATCCAACTTTAAAATGGTCAAAATAGATGAATAATCTTTTCAATAGAAAAGATGTGCAGATGGAAAGTAAACATATGAGAAAGAGATCAACATATCACTAGAAACTGTAAGTTAAAACATGGTAGACATCAACATCTAGTAGAATGCCCTAAACCCCAAAGGCTGACAGCATAAATGATAAAGGCTGGCAAGGATGAAGAACAGGAGGAATACTCATTTGTTGCTGATGGGAATGCAAATGGCAGAATATATTGGAAGACAATTTGACAATTTCTAACAAAACTAATCATAACCTTACCATTGGTCGAATGATCCATAAACCCTGATGGGTTTCCTTTATATCTGCTCAAACAACTTCGAAATGTATGTCCACACAAAGAGCTGCCCATGGTTGTCTATTGCAGCTTTGTTTATAGCCGTCAGAACTTAGAAACAAGACGTCATTCAGAGTGAATGAGTAAATAGGTTGATATGTCCAGAAAGTATAATGTTACTCATGATTAAAACCAAATGATCTATCAAGCCATGAAAAACATACAAGCTCAACTGTGGTTATTAGGAAAGAAAGGAAAAAGCTAACTGGAAAGTCTATGATCTAAAATAGTTGGGATCTTTATAGGATACTCTAGAAATGGCAAAACTATAGAGATGAGAGGATTAGTGGTTCCCAGGAGGTGAAGGAGGGGTAGGGATGGTGTATAAAAAGGACAAACATGGAGGGTTTTAGAGCAGGAAATCTATTTTCCTTGCTACTGTAATGGCATTATATCCCCATAAATTCCATTCCATGGAATGTGGAACAGCAAGAGTGGACTCTAGTGTAAACTACTTAGGACAAATTCTAATGTAAAGTAAACCAATTAGAATGAGCTCTAACTATAAAGAACTCTAATACAAACCATGATCTTTGTGTATAATGATATGCCAAGCTAGGTTGTCTCTTGTGACAAATACACACCTTCAGTGAAGGCTTTAGTAATGGGGCAGACAGCAAGCACACTGTATGGGCAGAGGATGTGCAGACTCTGCAATATCTATGTAGATTTTCCACAAACTGAAATATTCTCTAAATTAAAGTTTGTTACAAAATTATGAGAAAAGCGCTTGCACACAACCAGTAGGAACCTAATTCATGGCTCCAACTTTTATTAGATATATCTGCCATTCATAATGCACAATACCCAGCATACCATGACAACTGCTAAGTGAAATAATGGATGCATGAGTGAGACATGATGGATTAACTTGTGCTGAAAGTGACATGCTTTGAAATATCATACCAAAGCAATGCTGGATAGCAGTTTTTAAAAATCATGATCTGTGGTATTGTTGCTGTGGAATATATTCTGTACTGAACATTTTGTGTGTGAAGCAATGCTTATAGGAGAAATTACAAAATATATAAATGCTGTATATAACTATAAATTTTATTCCGTTTTCCATTTTATTGAACATAGATTCTTTTCTCATAAATCTTGATTATAGTTTCCCCTCCCTCTACTCCTCACTTCCAAATCCACTCTTTTTGGTCTCTCATTAGCAAAAAAAAGGCTTTTAAGAGATACAACCAAATATCAAAATAAAAAAATAAAATAAGAAGAAGCAAGACCTGTCATATCAAAGTTGGATGTGGCAACCCAACAGGTGGAAAAGAGTCCCAAGAGATGGCTCAGCCATTGAAAACTAGCCTCACAACCAAAAATAAAACTATAAATTTTGTAATGGCTTGTAAACCAATAGTTTAGGTGCTTAAAATAATATCTTTAGAATGTATAGTCTATTCACTCCTCATGTTATTGATTTGATCTTACGTTGAACTATGTAACACCTAGTGTTACTATACTGAAAAATCTAACAAGAATATGTATTTCGCAGAACATTTGATTCCTGACCACTGTTCTTAAAATAGTCATCTAATTATTTGGCATATACTGATCATCTATATATATTTAAGATAATTTGCATTATTTTCTCTGACATCACTGCTCTCATAGAACAAATGGGTGAATAATTGGACAAATTATGACACAGATAGCACATAGGCTATCATTTGGCAATAATAAGAAATGAAGTATTGATGCATGTAACACCTTAGACAAATCTTGAGAGAATTTTACTCAATGAAATGAGTTAAAACATGTAGGTCATACACTATGGTATTCCAGTTACAAAACATTTTGGTAATGATAAAAACATGGATAGCAGACATGGTTTCTAGGGGAACATGATCAGCTGGATGAGAAGTATGGGCAGTTATAAAGGGCTAGCCAGAGCGTCTCCTGCTGATATACACCCCCACCCTCTCTCTCTCTCTCTCTCTCTCTCTCTCTATATATATATATATATATATATACACACACATATATATATTCTACACACACACACATACACACACACACACACACACACTCACACCACACCCTTAATTATCGATGTGGTCTGGTTGTGAATTGCACTATGAATTTGTAAAATGTTGTCATTGGGGGCACTGAGTAAAGGTCACATTGGACCACCTTCTTTAATTTCTTATAACATCATACAAATAAGAATCTTAAAATAAAATGCTTTACAAAAATAGTTTTAAATATTTATGTTATATGAAAAACATTCTTATTATCATGCATAAAGATGTTTTAAACAATGTCTAATTTAAGAAGACTATACATACTTGGCTTAACAAAAGTATTTCTTTATATATTAATAGATTTATAAATATAGGTAACAATAATAACTAAGGAAAAAGAGGCCATGAATTTGAAAGGAAGTGTAGAGTAGAGACATGAGAGGGCTTAGAGGGAGGAGAGGCAAGAGGAATTGATATAATTGTATTTTAATTAAAATTATATTTAAAAAATCAATCCACTCCCCAAAAAGAATAGCTATGAAAATACTGGTTTATCTTTGAGTGGTAGGTGGGAAAAGACAGATTCTGCTCCCCACCCTAAATAATTTAATTTAATTCTCAAGTTTTAGAAAATATTTATATACTGCACCTTAAAATCAGTGACAACAAAACAGATCAGCTTACGTCAAAATCATCCATTCAGCTCCAATCTCAGACTTTGATCTTTCCAGTAGAATGCCAGAAGAAGGGGCTTTATTGGACACCTGGTTCTGATATTGAATAAATGATCACTTCCTCCTCTTCAGAAAGACTTTATAATTAATGGGCTAATTTGACTGCACATTTTCAAGGCAGTAATATTAATTAAGAAGAAGGCAAGTAAACGACCTTCTGAAAAGGACTTATCTCTTAATTTGCCCACAAATGAGCACTTGCAATGTCTTCTTAATCGATATCAGGAAGCTGGCAAGAATTAATGCTGGGGTTCTTAATTTCAACCACTCCAAAGAGCTCTCAGGTTCCCCACAATCAGACTAGACCTCTATTGTCCTTTAATTTACCTGGCCTTTCAGGAAGAAGTGAATTTAGGCATTTATGGTTTTGACCTGACTAACTGGCAATTTTCATTACTTTAGTCCTTGATCAAAAAGCTTTGGGAAATGTCAGCCTTTCCTGGGCTATTGTTGAATATGTTAATCATATCATTAACATCTTTCTTAGCAGAGAAAAGGACTCTGAAAACAGAAAGTGGTAGGAGACTAGAGGTGGAATGATTGAAGACAATTATATTTTTTAGGGGAAAATTTGAGATTCTTTCCTTACTCTCTTCTTTCCTAGATTTAACATGACTACCTATAAGGTCTCTAAAAATAGGCACAGACGAAGTACAATTGGGGATATCAGACTCTAAGCCTATTTGAAAGACATCAGCTGTGAAGTATTAGAATTGCCCTTGGCATCTTTGAATTGTCCAATAAAGATACTACCAGGACACATCTGTATTGGTGGTGGGCCAGGATGGAGGTGAAATTTTAGTCCAAGAGCTAGCTTGTAACAGTTTGGGTATTTTAAGCTGCAGGGAACTGAGAAACAGAAAGCACAGGAGTGAACTTCCCCTGCACCTGGTCATGAAACCTTTATATAGGAGATGGGGAACCCATCTGCCAAGAAAAGAAACACTTATTCTGGAAGACAGAGGGCCCAAAGGATCTGAATGAACTGGCTATAATGGCTAGTTTAATTGTCCAATTGACACATGCTAGAGTCATGCAAGAAGAGTCTCAATTATAACTGGCCTGTCTGGCAGGGATGAATACACTCCAAACAGATGCTCCTACCCCCTCTTTGGCTATCAGACTACTGAGAGACTGGATCCCAAGAAATCACAATTTCTCCAGGAATTCTCTGCTGTGACAAAAGAAAAAAAAAAAAAAAGAAAGAAAATATGGCTGAAATTCTGAGAGCAGTCAGAGGACTTGTCATCTGAAGAAAGATTTACAATGTGTTAAATGACCTTGTAGGAGAGATTGATTCAAAGCTGAGACAATGGTGTTAAAGGACCATACCTTAACTGTACTGATTAATTATGTATACCTCTTGCTTTTTATTTAAACCCTGTGTAATGGAGGACCCCAAATACAGACAAGGGAGAATTTCTTTGTCCATCCTGCCAACAAGGCCAAGTTTATTAAATGTCCTTGATCTGTTTTTCACGATTATTTTAGGTGGTCCAAATGGTTTATTGAGGGCAGGTGGCCAAATTTGGTTTGTTGAGACTGTAACTCTTAAGTCTGATAACACAATGATGTATTATCTACAGTTGTTTGGGCTTATCTGTGGGGAATTGTCCTAATGAAGTTAACTGATATGTGAATTCCAAGCCCATTCTGAATGGCATCATTGCCTATACATGGTAGCTCTTCACAGTTGATGGCTTTCGGTGGGAGAAGACTCAGTTTTCTTCAAAGGGCTAGCTACTGGAAGTTTGACCATGCTCCAGTGGACAACAAAAATGTGACTTTTTTTTCCCTTCTCTTCTTTCTGTTCTTCTTTTTCTTGGGGGAGGTCATAAGGGTTGGTGGGTGGTAGACTTGGGAGGATAAGGAAGTGAATATAAGGATGCACTATGTGAAACTCCCAAACAATCAATAAAAATATTATATTGAAAAAAGTTTTAAAAACAAACCAAACAAACAAAGAGTAGAGGAAGCTAGTTGAGTGAGTCTCAACTGCACGTGTATGCAATTCTCTTTGCTCCTTACTGTGGATGTGATGTAACTTGCTGATTTTTCTCTCATCTTGACGTACATACTATGATGGACCAGGAATTTTAAGTCAGATAAATTCTTTCTTGCTTTTGGTCTGGATATTTATCACAGCAACAAAAATGAAACTGGAACACCAGACTTGCTAAGTGAGCCCCTCCCTCCATCATTATCATTCCATCATACTCCTTTGTCCTTTCACATTTCTGTGACTACAGACTCTTCATCAAACCCAGACTTAACTATTTCATCAGGCCTTCATTTCTTTACAAAGGCAAACTAAATGCATCTGTATGCTTGTCTCTTAATGAGCTTTCATTGCAGGGGTCCCAGCTAAGAAACCTAAACCGGGCAGAAGGAAAAGTTATTTTTTTCTCTCCCACAATATTTACCATATCCTCACACCTTCAAGTCTGGGCACCAGTTTATTTATTTTATGTTTCAAGAATGCTGCTGACTACTTTCTTGGCCATACAAACAAGCATTGGACTAATTTTTCAAGAGCTAGCAAGACCTTTAAAACAGTAAAACATCTCTTTACAACTTCTTCAAGCTGCATAGCCTGTCTCCGGCTTGAATACTTCTATTTCTTTGTTAAGGAAAGTGATTCCACTTAGAAATTGTCATGTTAAATCCCATAAAGTTAAATAAATAGATGGACCACATGACTACACAGTGAGAAGTAGGCAAGGACCAGTTTCTTCCTCCACTAGCACAGCATTACCTGCAGAGCACTAATTATAATAGCCAGATATTTCTACAAGTTGGAGCCTGACATCCATCAAACTTTACTGCTAAATTGGTATTAGAATGTTGAGCTCAACCACACCACAGAAGAAACAAAATGAGATACCTTATTTCCTTCTTTCCTCCCTCCCTCCCTCCCTCCCTCCCTCCCTCCCTCCCTCCCTCCCTCCCTCCCTCTCTCCCTCCCTCCCTCTTTTCTTCTATCCTTCCCTCCATTCCTTCATTCTTCCCATCCTTCTCTCTTCTTCATTCTCTTCCTCTCCCTACCTCCCTTAGAAAGTAATGGAAAATAAATAAATGAGGAAAAGGAAAAGTGACCATAACTTAGTGTTTTACACATGGGGAGTAATCATGTAGGATTACTGTGGTTTACAAACAACACTTCAAAAAATAGGAGCATTGAACTACACTGGCTTCAGGATTTGTCTCCTGCTTACTGGCCCTCTGGCTGCTGTGGGATGCCCCTGGATCCTGAGAAATCAATAAGATGCCTCTAACCCCGAACTGGCATCACATCCCTGAAACATCCATAAACTTGGGTATGCACAATTTAGGTTAGACCCCCTTTTTAGCAATGATCTTTACTGAAGAGTTCGGTTTCTCAGGTGTAATTTATTCAGATGCAGAATGGAATGAAACGTGTTGGCCTAGACAAAATGAGAAAAAGTGGGTGGAGCTATAGTAAATTGAAGGTTCTGTGACAGATTTTGTGCTGTGGATGATCAGTGAGTACAGCAAGTGAGGTGGCCAGCATTTCAAACCCTCGTCACTAAGCTGTGGAAATATGATTTTTCATACATTTTAGGCCAAAGACTTTATGAAATCTGGAAATATGAGTGATGATTTAAGACAGTCTCCAATGCTTGAATTCACAGGGTTACTATGCTAAATCTTTCTACCATCTTTTGTTATGTAGCCTTGGTCGTAGGCAGAAACACAAACTTGTGTTTATTTATAAATCTCTGATATATGAAGTTTTCCTACTGCTTATATAAGCCAGAAAACCACTCTTGGGGAGGAGAAAGAGGTATAAGGCAATAATATATCTGTCTGGTTTTGCTTTTTTTCTTTGCATGTTCTGTCTCTCTTGTGTGATAGTTGTTAATAATGGATATGATCTTAGCCCTGGAGAGATCATTCCAGATTGAACAGTGGATTTTCCAGGTATCATTTGTCTGACCATGGTAAATTGTTTATCTCCCTTAATATTCTATTTACTTATTTATATAATAAGTAAAACATTTTTTATATAAGATTGATGCTAGTGGAATATGAGCTCCTAAGACAAACCCACTTGGGATCCAATAGGCCTTCAATGTCCCAGCCTCTGTCTTCTTCCTTGGCTCTAAGTTCTTTGCATTCAGAGATGGTCACATTCTGGTTTAACTTCAGCATCTACTGTCAAGGTGGCCCAAAAGCTCTTTATTCAATGTAATTAAAGATGCTGTGATTAGTGTTGTGTAATTAAAATGTGTGTGTTTGTTTGGTGTGTTATCCCATTCCTAGGATAGAGCTTCTAAGACCCCAGGGATCTTCTGAGTGGCAGTAATGTTTTTCTTTTGTTTGCTGTTAAAGAGTTCCTTTTAATTATAATTGAATTTGTTACTGAAATGACTCTTGTAAGCAGGGTGGGGCTACATAGATTCATAAGAAGAAATGGTTCTCAGAGTAACAAACTACATGGCTAGAAAATTGGACCTGTCAGCCCATACTTCTAAAGGAGCCCATGGATACTAGAGAGTAAATTTAGTCACTGAAGGCCATTGATTTAACCAAACTTGACTATATAACAAAACTGAGGATTAATGCCTAGAATATACAAAGAATTTTAAAAACTCAGTCAAACAATGAAATCAATACACAGGCTAATGAAATTAACAATCAGTTCTTGAAAGATGAAATACAGATGGTCAATAAACAAGAAAAATGTTTATTCTTCAGAGCAATGCCCATCAAAATTGCATCAACTTTACATCTTGCCCCATTCAGAATAGCAGTCGTAAATAAAACACTACCAAATGTTGGTGAGAGTAGAGACAAATGAGGTCTCATATAGAGCTGGTTTAAACCATTCCAGCCATAATGGAAGTTTCTACAGAAGTATTTCAAGAAAATGAAAGTAAATCTTCTGTGGTGATAGATTGTGTACTCTAATACACTTTGCCCAAAGATCAGAGAAGCAGAGCCAGCCACAGCCACCACCTCTTACCTCACCAACTCCTCAGCCTGAAAGGGCTTTCTAGCAGAAAGACCTCTAGCCAAAAGGGGTTCCTTAGCCGACAAGCCTTAGTTCCTGTCTCCTCACACCTTATATACCTTTCTCTGCCCACTATATCACTTTCTTCTTATTGCTGGGATTAAAGGCCTGTGACTTCCAAGCAAGGAATGAGACCTCAAGTGTTGGGATTAAAGGTGTGTGCCACCACTGCCTGGCATCTGTATTTAATCTAGTAGCTTGTTCTGTCCTTTGATCTTCAGGCAAAGTTTTTTAGGGTACACCGTATATCACCACAACTTTCCACATGACTCACCTGTACTATTCCTGAGTATTCACCCAAAGAACTCTAAGTCAATGTACACAGAGATATTTACATAATGTTGTTTATTACAGCACTATTCACAATAACTAAGTTGTGAAACCAACACAGCTGTCCACCAATAGAAGATTGGGTAAAGGAAATGTGAGATTTTTTTTCAGCCATAAAGAATGAAGTAATGCCATCTACAAGAAAATTATGCAGCTGGAAAGATAATCAAATTGGGTAAACTAAGCAAATCTCAGAAAGACAAATATACTTTCTATCTAATGTTTGTATAGATACCTAAAATTGCACATGTACTGAAAAAAAAGTTTAAAAACAAATTTTAAAAAAACTCTTGAATAAAATGTTGGGCTGGTGAGGGCATGAAGACCCCATTTTTCCCCATCTCTCTTTCATATGGTTGTTTCTGAGTTGTTTCCCTCATAACAAACTTGTAATCTTTTTTTCATTTATTTATTTATTTGTTTGTTTTATTTTATTTTACAATACAATTCAGTTCTACATATCAGCCATGGATTCCCTTGTTCTCCCCCCTCCTTCCCCCCCTCCCCTTCCCCCCAGCCCACCCCCCATTCCCACCTCCTCCAGGGCAAAGCTTCCCCGGAGGACTGAGATCAACCTGGTAGACTCAGTCCAGGCAGGTCCAGTCCCCTCCTCCCAGGCCTAGCCTAGTGACCCTGCATAAACCCCAGGTTTCAAACAGCTAACTCATGCAATGAACTCAGGACCCAGTCCCACTGCCTGGATGCCTCCTAAACAGATCAAGCCAATCAATCAACTGTCTTACCTATTCAGAGGGCCTGATCCAGTTGGGGGCCTCTCAGCCATTGGTTCATAGTTCATGTGTTTCCATTCCTTTCGCTACTTGTTCCTATGCTTTATCCAACCTTGGTTTCAACAATTCTCGATCATATAAACCCTCCTCTTTCTTGCTAATTAGACTCCAGGAGCTCTTCCCGGGGCCTAGCCGTGGATCTCTGCATCCAGATCCCTCAGTCGTTGGATGGGGTTTCTAGCACGACAATTAGTGTGTTTGGCCATCCCATCACCAGAGTAGGTCAGTTTGGGCTGTCTCTTGACCATTGCCAGCAGTCTATTGTGGGGGTATCTTTGTGGATTTCTGTGGGCCTCTCTAGCACTTTGCTTCTTCCTATTCTCATGTGGTCTTCATTTACCAAGGTCTCCTATTCCTTATTCTCCCTCTCTGTTCTTGATCCAGCTGGGATCTCCCACTCCCCCAAGCTTTCTTTCCCTTGACCCTCGCCCTTCATTACCCCCACTCATGTCCAGGTTGTTCATGTAGATCTCATCCATTTCTCTGTTATTGGGCGATCCCCGTGTCTTTCTTGGGGTCCTGTTTTCCAGGTAGCCTCCCTGGTAATGTGAGTAGCAGTCCAGTCATCCTTGTTCCACATCTAGTATCCTCCTATGAGTGAGTACATACCATGTTTGTCTTTCTGAGTCTGGGTTACCTCACTCAGGATGATTTTTTCTAGATCCATCCATTTGCCTGCAAACCTCATAATGTCATTGTTTTTCTCTGCTGAGTAGTATTCCATTGTGTATATGTACCACATTTTATTTATCCACTCTTCAGTTGAAGGGCATCTAGGTTGTTTCCAGGTTTTGATCATTTCCTAAATATAACATCAGTAGCACAGACGCTGAGAGAAACAATCAATCAATGGGACCTCTTGAAACTGAGAAGCTTTTGTAGAGCTAAGGATACGGTCAACAAGGCAAAGCGACAGCCTACAGAATGGAAAAAGGTCTTCACCAACCCCACATCTGACAGAGAACTTTGTATATCCAGAATATATAAAGAACTGTAGAAATTAGACATCAAAATGCCCAACAGTCCAATTAAGAAATGGGCTATAGAACTAAACAGAGAATTTTCAACAGAGAAAACTCAAATGGCTGAAAGACATTTAAGGAATTGCTCAACATCCCTAATCATCAGGGAAATGCAAATCAAAACAACTCTGAGATACCACCTTACGCCTGTCAGAATGGCTAAGATGAAAAACACTGAAGACACCTTATGCTGGAGAGAATGTGAAGCTAGGGGAACTCTCCTCCACTGCTGGTGGGAATGCAAGCTTGTACAACCACTTTGCAAATCAATATGTCGCTTTCTTAGAAAACTGGGAATCAATCTCCCCTAAGATCCAGCTATACCACTCTTGGGCATATACCCAAGGAATGCCCAATCATACCACAAGAGCACTTGCTCAGCTATATTCATATCAGCATTGTTTGTAATAGCCAAACTTGTAATCTTGAGCCATATATTTTCTTAGTTTATGTGAGTCCTTTTAGGACAATGGTTCTCAATCTTCCTAATATTGCAACCCTTTAATGTAATTCCTCATGTTGTGATCACCCAAACCATAAAATTATTTTCATTGCTACTTTATAACTGTAATCTTGCTACTGTTATGAATCATTATATAAATATCTGTGTTTTCTAATGGTCCTAGGAGACACTTGTGAAAAGATTGGTTGTTCGACTCCCAAAGAGAACGTGACCCACAGGTTGAGAACCAGTGCCTTAAAGTCACTCACTTCCTTCTTGTCCTACTTTTTTTTCTTGTGTGTGCAATAAAACTGATGAGAACAGGAGACTGAACCTGGGCAGACACGGATCTCAAGTCAGAAGCCATAGTTCAGGATCTTGTCCTTGGCTATAAGTTATAAATGTCCTTGATTCTGTCCTGGTTGGTGTGTTTGAGGGCTCTAGTTCCTGCTCTGGTTTCTTGCTCTCTTTCTTTTCCTCTTAAGCAGCCTGAGCACTTCCTAGACGTTGACTGTGAGAACAACACTGAAACTGAGGTGCGTAAACATTTCATGGATCGGTCAACTGCACTTCCTAGCTTGTCCCCCCAGGCAGCTACCCAGAAAGGCCTTAAAACCTATAGCTGAGAAACTTGCACTTCATCTCTTGGGACCTGCTCTTGCTACAGCTGCTTGCTTTCTCAAAAGCTTTCATCTGTGAAACTATAATTTGAATTCCTTTCTAAAAACTTGCTCTCTTTTATCTATGAAATTTATCATTTGGGTTCAATAGGTAAAAGGCTCAGAAGCCACTGGCTCAGGTGGCTTTGGGGGTCCTTGATTTTTCAGAACCTATGCCCCTGACCCCATCCCTGAGCTATGGCCCACTTGAGGAGAGATAGCCTTCCTTATTCTCAAGGAAGCCTTTCCTAGTGTATTAACACCAATGTGGACTAAATGCTCAATAAATTGGTTGGATAAATGTTTGTGTTGAAAACCAAGAAAAGAAAATGTTTAAGAGAGTTGGAACTCATTTGAAACAAAAATTCTAAAAGGATTTTCTGTAGAAAGCATATAAGAAGTGGACATTTTCCAATAAGCAACATGCCTCTGGCACATTTACAACAGCATTATTTCTTACCTCACATACCTGACAAAGTGTTTTGATGGCTGCTGTCATGTTCTGTAAAACACCAAGAGCTACTGGAAGGAAAATACAATATAAATGCAAACTAATAATAAATGGCCTCTGTTTGATCCTCCTAATAGAGTATGTGGAGTTTTCAATGATCCAGTAAAAAATAAAATAGGGAGCTTGTAAGGGTAAAAAAATAAATCAAGTTGAAATCATTATAGGCTGACCCAAGCAGCAAGAGAGCTTAGAACAAAAATCTCTCATGATTTCAGGCATAGAAACTTATTTTCTAATGTTTTCAAAATTCCTTTCTGAAACAATTAGGAAAATAATTGTTATTTTTATAGTATGGCTTAAAGTAATTGGATCTCATTCTTCCAGGCTTTAATTACAAATGCCCAATACTATATAAAGAAGAATATCTTGGAAAAGTTGAAAGAAATTGCCTATTGGCATTCCAGAGGAACACTTCTAAAATTATCAGGTGAATTGTATCTGCTTGAAGTGGGAAGAGTATTGTGTATCCAATATGGAAACCCTAAAGACAGCCAAGCCATGCTAGAACTGTCACTCTTGAACATAACGTATTTAAAGTGCTCCATTAGTGTTAATTTTTCATTTAATTAGTTTCTATAATTTAATAACAAACTTGCAAATAAAGCAAGAATCATAATCTTCTACTAACTGTGATTTACTAAACAGTTCAATATTTGTTCTTTATGATTAATTAATAAACATTTACATTTTGCCTTTAATATTTTACGAGACAAAAATAATTGAGCAAATGGTCTTTTTGCCCCCCACCCTCAGTTTTGAGAACAAAATTTTGTGAGAGGAGCAATAAGAGCAAACAGGAAAGTGACCACCATCTTGTAAAAAGGCTCCTAGACCCAACTGATGAGTCAAAGAAAAAAGTGAGAGTGGGCATTTTGTTTTAAATAATAACAAGAGATGATTACAGAATTAGTAGAAAGGAGCTGACTTGGATTGTTGTCCAGAAAAGCCTTATTAGTAGATTAAAGAATTAAGGGCACAGGCAGCTAGGATGGGTACCAAAGGAAAAGGTACTTCAGTCCCAAAATACAAAGGGTATCCCTTGCTCTTTTATGTTTTGGGAGGCTGTGAGACGTGTTCCAAGACATGACCAGGGGATGCCAAATTCGTAGACGCAGGAAGTAAAGCCATCTTTGGGTCTGGGTGTGTGGGTATCTGGCTTACTAGGGGCTCTAAGTGGGAGAGAAGTCCTGCAGGCCACAGCATGCTTTGCTTAACAACTCTACAGGGAACGCAGCCTGATTTTAGGGAGGGAGAATACAGCTAGAGGGTCTGTAACTTAACATGTATGTCTCTGCTTTCTGATGGATTTAATTGGTAATGATGACACATGCTCAAATTCTTGACTTGTTCCTCATGGAAAGCTAAATTCAATTTTTAAGAAGGGCATTGACACAAGCAATTTTAGATCAGGAAGAGCAATTACAACTCAGACCTGTAAGATATAAGCTTGCTAAAAATCACTAGAAAAGATGACAAATTAAATCATTGTAAACTGATTTCAAAGTACATCAGAGGTCCATTTTCGGTAAGCTCCAAACAATGATTCATTATGGGCCACAATTTATTGTGTGTAAATTATGAGATGCTGCAGCTCATGAATATTCATCCAGCAGCAATCATCCTTCACCATCCCCAGGGTTACAAATTCTCTGGAGGGCTGAACCTACTTTCAAGCATGAAGAAATTCAATATGAAGAAATTATTTTTACTGACTTGACACCAATGGGGAGAATAAATGGAAAGAAATTACACTAATAAAAAGGGGATTTTCCTTTAATCATTTTCTTATGAAGAACTGCCAAGCAGGCTTGTGATGCGGGGTGCAAGTGATGATACCCCCCACAATGGCACAGGATTGAAGAAATATGGACAGTGATTTCTTTTCCAAGAAATAAAAGCTTCACACCTCCACCTCATAAATGTGGTGCATTAGAACACCTAGTGTTGCAAAGGTGCTTAATGGTTCTGAGAGAGAATACATCACCCTTCTGTGACAATGCTCATCTGCATCCACCAGCTAGGCTCAGCAGGGGATGTGGGCTCAGGGGCCTCCCACATAGAAATATAGGCATTCTCAGGGAAAAGCAGTTCCTCGATAAACTTTATAACCTCATTCCCAACTCCAGCTGTCAGTTTACAGCTTTCCAGATTGACGTCTTAAATCAAGAAAATGCCACACGCATACAGTAACTGGCCTAATCTTTTCTGTAAATTGCTGCCTGTGGTTTTCAAAAACATAGTAAATTGCTGACAATTGACAATGCCTCTCTCTGTGCAGCCAGCTTCACTTCTGCAGTTAACAAGTCAGTCTTCAATTATTCATGCCCATCACCCAATGTCTAGGCTCTTCTGACATCCATTGATTTCAGACATCAGGAAGCCCGCCTTTTATACTGAACTGAAATCCATATTGTGCTCTCTGAATGCAAAATTGTATGCAAGGATAATAACCCCAGTTATTATTATGCCTCAGTATCTCAGTTAATGGTGAGCACAGCTCACTGTAGATCTGGTGCTTCTGATGCTGTTCCAAAGCAGGGCAGAATAATTTCTCAAACATCAGGACAGACTCAGTGCCCTAATATTTCAAATACTCAGAGGAAGTGTCTTCTTTATTAATTCTATAATTACAGGACAAGGAGAAATGATAAATTATATCTACTATGCAAAACTTCAGATGGCCCCTTTAGAACTATGTTGTCAAATTGCTGCACTTTGTCCTAGAAATAGGGTCAATTCCTGTCCCTAAACACCTCAAGCAAATTGAATCTTTGTTGCTAAAAATAAATGTAAGAAGAAAGTACTTGTTCTGAAGGGACTTCTCTGCAGCATTCTTTTCTTTCAGCACCATACTTCTTTAAGGGGAGTCTGTGGGACTTTACCTGTCCCTGAAACAGTGTTTGAATCAGTACTGGCTCTGAGATAAACAGTGGACAGTACAGTGAACAGTCATATGTTTGAGGAGCACACTTGTCTGGATACGCTCAGGAAAATTAACTCCAGTAACATCAAGAGGATTCTGTAGACACATTTTCCTTGTATTGTGCCTCAGAGGATATTTTTAGGTCACTGACAGACACAGCATGTAACTTGAGACCTGCTATATTTTGAACTTATCTCTGCAGTCACCTCTCTAGAGCAGTGGCCCCAGTTCTGATCCCTGTGACCTCACGGAGTTCTCTCTGCAGCACATGCTGACTAAATGAGAGTGTAGTAAAAAGGAGTGTGTGGTGAGGTGGATGGTTTGAAGAAATCATTACAGAAAAAAATTAAAAGTAGAAACTCAAAGCACTTTTCTGAAGGGTAGCAGGTCAATACTATGATCTCTGGAAAGGTCAGAAGGTTACTTGAAACGCTTTTCTTTACAGAGAAGAATATCCTCCTAAGCTCATTTTTCCCTGGGAAAGCAGCTGCTGATCCTGCTAAAGTTTGTGCTCACTGCCCTGGTTTAGAGTTTGTCCTCTTTCCTCTTTCGATTATCACTGTACCCACTTGATACACCCTCTTGTTAGTCCTCACTGAATGTTTGTCTTTACTGTTATCGACAGCTTCAAAATGGTACTGCTTACTTTTTTTCCTAACTTTACAATGGTGTGGAAACTATATAGACTCAGAAGAAATGGTGGATTTCGGGGGGATTATTTTCATTGTGCTAGTGATGCAAAGTTAACATTGTCTCTCAGCTAAATAACCCCGAAGCATCTAAATGAACAAGAAGGGAAATGGTGGGTACATTGAAGTATGTTTTGTGTCTAAACCATGCCCTTCCAGCAGATTAGTTGAGTTAAATACATTTTCTGTATTTTCAGTTTGCATTTAGCTACTTTTCTAATGCTGTGGCAAAACATCATGGCCAAGGTAACTTACAAAAAGCATGGTTTACTTTGCTTATGGTTCCAGAAGGATAACGGTCCTTCTTGATGGGGGAAGTGGCAGGAACAGGAAGCTGAGAATCCACATCTTCAAATCACAAGCATAAAGCAGAGCATAAGCTGGGACTATTATGAGTCTTTGAAACCTCAAAGCCTGTTCCCTGTGATATACTTCCTCCAGTAAGACCGTATCTGTCTCAGACAGCACAACCAGCTGGGAACCAAGGACTGAAATGCCTGAGACGATGGCAGCATCTTATTCAGACCACCACAAAAGTTAATGAAAGTGTAAATTGAGGATACTGTACACTGAACACTTTTGGAGGGTAACACTTGTATATAGCCATGTCTCTATTCATGCAATAAAGGGAATCCTTCTTAAAAAGCTGTACTTTTATAGGCTTTATCAGTCCTTCCTGTTCTCATCTCTTTGTACTCCTCTGCCTTTCATAACCATTATCCTACTCTACTTCTGTGTAGTCAGCTTATTTTAGTTCATACATTTGAGAGATAGCATGTGGGATTTATCTTTTGACATTTGACTTGTTTCATTGAATATTAGGTTTTCCAGTGCCACCCATACAGCCACAGTGACAGGAGTTCATTCTCATCTTAAATAAGAATATTACTCCATTGTATGTATGTCACATTTTGTTTATCCATTCACCTGTTGCAGGGTACCTCAGTTGATTCCATAGCACAGTTATCTCGAAGAGTGCTGCAATGAACACAGGAATTCAGGTGTCTCTTTAATATTCTGATTTCATTTGTTTGAATATATGTGCACTGGTGGGGTTCTTGTGCTGATTTTGATCTGCACACACACTGCAAATATTCTTCAGACAAATGGATGCTGGATTATTCCTGTATTTCTTCTATTGCTGAATCAGGAAACAGGGAAAGGTGAATCAATGATGAGTCCCTCCAAAGGGCAGAGAGACATCAGCTCAATTCTCACTAAGTACACCTTGGTTGATCCTTGTGCCCTTTCTCTTTCAACTACTGGCCTCCATGCAGTGCTCTGAACTGAGTCAAAGCAGCTAATTCTGCCAAATCTGAACAAGCTTCACATTAGGTGATTTTTCTCCTTCTTTCTCTCTTGCCAGTCCTCGGATAGGGCATGAGAGGGCTAGAATCTCTCACGTTTGCTCATCTCTCTCCCTGGGTATGTCCATGTTATAGATGGCACCCCACATTGTCTTACTTCTTGGCAGACACTGGCTTGTTAGAATCAAATCAATGCCTTATAGGTTGTCACTGTGCTAACACCACTTTGAGTCAAGAGCAAGAAAACCTATCATCGTGTCTATTTCTCATATTTGACACTACTTTTCTGATCAGTCATTTCCTATACTCTTCCCCGTATATATGTTTGGTTCTCTCATCATTCTGTTCTTCTTACATTCTCACACTTACTCTTCCTCAACCAGGAATTCATAGTACTTGTGCTAGGACAGCATGTTGGGAAACACTGGGCCCTCAGTGGCTGCTGTAATCAGGCAATTAGCAAAGCAGGTGCCCAGGTACTTTCAGAGGCATCTGTGTTCATGACATTGACCCAATTTAGTCTCAACTCTCAGATCACTAATACTTCATGGCGTCACAATACCTGCTTATATAGATTCTCTGTGCAAAACTAATTTATTAGAGATTATTATTATCTATGATTTTATCTCATTAGGGTATAGAAGAAAAAATAATAAAAGCATTGAAATGATTTGTGATTTGTCTCTGCAACATACCTGGGAGGGGTGTTGTTGAATGATTGTTAATATGAGCTCCCCTGTCAATTATAGTTTCATTCAACACACTTCATTCAGAAGAAGACTATATGTATAATTTTATCTTATAAGTCTGCCAATAGTACACACTGCTATTTTGGCTTAGAAAAGTAAGTAAATATATCTAAACATGTTCATCAGTATCTCTTTTGCTATGTAACCATAGAAAATGTCACCTGAAACTCACTGCCATGATTGTACTCTTAATTGATGCTTCACAGCAAAGAGATTGTACTTTCTAAACAAACCAATTACCATCATAAGAAAATCCCTAATCTTAACAGCAATTACATGTGTTGTGTTTGTTTTACACGTTGTTCTTCAAAAACAATCTTGTGTTCAATTGACTGCATCAAAAACTCTGCACCAGCATCCTTAAATTGCCTCTCAAAGGCAGCAAAGCCTTTGACTGCAAGCTGCAAAAGTGAGCTCTCTGCAATACCTAAATCTCCCTAATCGTAATGCTTACATGGAAATTCAGCAACTGAGGTCTAACTCAGAGTGGCTTAGGGTTATGTAATAAGTTGCTATTGGCATTGAAATAATTGCATACTTTCAAATAACAGCTTATTGAAGGTAGTCAGATATTTTACATTGAAACAGTCCACTTCAGTAGCTGAGACGTGTTTCACTTTGCAGAACACGTCCATCTGCCAGATTTCATTTCTCTGAGTACCCTTTGGGTTACATCCTGCTGGTAATGGCGTTTGATTGTAGAAGGAACAAGTAGGACATTTCTTTACGATTCTTTACTATTCTATACTATTCTTTATTATTCTATACTATTTCTTTGGCTTGTTGCCAGGTTATGGAAAAATCCTTTTTTAAACCTTTACTATTAACATAACTGCCTGAGGTCATGATCCCTTGAAACTCGTAGCATCAGTTTAAAACTGGGCTTTGTAAACTGCTGACTTCTTCCCATTTTCATTTTCAAGTTATGTATAGAGAAGGAGGAGGGAAATATGGATAAATGCATTAGTTCTTTGTGCTTGCCTGGGACCAAAACCATTGATATTAACAATTAAATGGAGGGAGTTTATTTTGCTTATACTTTCAGAGATGTTGACCCATTCTAATGGGACAGCAAAGAGAAACAGGCCACATGCTGGCCAAGAAGCATAGAGAAGCAGAATAGAACCATAAACAGGAGCAGGGGATTGGATAATCCCAACACATTAGAGGTAGAAACAGAAGGATCAGGAATTCAAGGCCTGGCCTACGTAAGACCCTGTCTCAAAATCAAACAAAAATCAACAATAACAAAACAAAAACAGAAAGCAATCAGAACCATAGCAGGAAAGGTTTATGACAACATACAGCAGCCAAGACCATTCCTCCTCAGTGACCTGTTCTCCCAAGCAGCTTCTACCTTCCATAGATCTATCAGTCTCTCATATGCCTACCCAAATTTGAATCAACGCATGGATTAAACCATCATTATATCAAAGTCCTGATGACCTAATGGAGTCTTAAAATTCCATTGCAGAAACAACCAGAGTAGTGTTTCACTGATCTCTTAGATGAATCTTAATCCAATCAAGTTGTTGGATTGGGCACTAAAAAGTCATTTCGTGTACCTGGAATAAGTCCTGGTCCCTCTACTAGGGCCCACACAAACTGACCAAGCCACACAACTGTCATCCACATTCAAAGGGCCCAGTTTGGTCCCATGCAGGCTCCCCAGCTGTCGGTCCAGTGAGCTCCCACTACCTCGAGTTGGCTGTCCCTGTGGTTTTCCTCACCATGATCTTGAACCCCTTGCTCCTATAATTGCTCCTCCTTCTCCCTTCTCTTCAGCTGAACTCCAGGAGCTCTACTAAGTGCTTGGCTGTGAGTCTCTACATCTGCTTACATCAGTCACTGGATGTAGGTTCTATGATAACAATTAGGGTAATCACTAGTCTTGCTCAGCCTTGATGCAGCGGAGAGGGGCTTGGTCCTGCCCCAACACAGGTCCTGCCTATGTTGACTTCCCAAGGGAGGCCTTATCACCTATGAGGAGTAGATGGGGAGTAGGGTGGGGAGAGGTTGTAGGCATAGTGGGAGAAGGGGAGGGAGGGGAAACTGTTGGTATGTAATATGAAAAAATTTAAATTAAAAAAAGAAACAGAAAACCCCAAGAGTTAACTTCACAAAAAGTCTCAGAAGAGGTTGGTTTAGGTGATTACTTGAAGGTGTTATGAAAGAACAGATTTAAATCTCTTGTTGGAAGGATGCTAGTTTTTCATGCCCATCATTGTTACTGATATTATTACCCAATTTATTAAGGAATGGGATGGAGAATTGAGACAGGATGTGATCACTTCTTCAATCAGCAAAACAAAAACCATTCCATGATTATAATGTGATTTTAAAACAATAATCTTGATACATAGGTAAAACTCTTACCTTTCTTTAAAATTTTATCTCAGTTATATTTTCAGTAGAAAAATAAGAAACAATAAAATACAAAGAGCAGAGCCTAAGCATTTCTAGGTAAATTTTGCAGAGGTGTGATGGATCATACCTATAATCCCATATGCCAATTGAATCAAAAGGATATTTGCCTAGGCCTTTTCAACGTAGTGTCTCTAATCATACAATACAAAAGAGACCTCCAATTAATATAACAAGTAGTATATCCACCTGCTATTAATAAAAATTTATTTGGACTTCAACAGAAAAAACATGAGATTATAATACAACATTCTAATTTATATACCCTGATGTTACTCAGGATTGTTGTAATCCCATGGGAGTTTGTGGTTCCTGCATGGCCTTGTACTATAACACAGCATTAAGTTGTCCTTTTAGAATAAAGATTACAAAAATGTTGGCGATTGAGGAAGTTTATAAAAATACAGAACTATATTCAACCTTGCTTTACTGAAGAAATGCTCCAGGAAGCCCTTCACTGAACACAGGTGCTGGGTCTTTGTCTTTAAGCATTCCAGGCACTAACACCCACACCGAAGGGAAAGATACGGTTTAAGTTCTTTGGAATAAGATACACATAGAGTGTTTTATGTTGGCCTGCTACTTTTAAAGAACATAATTGCTTCATCAGAGATACAAATAAACATCTTCAACTCTTTATGACTCAAATTTATTGCTTGATAGCAGGCTGTGATATTCTTTAATAGCTGGACAGACATACTAGCAGCCCCCAGTGAAGATTAACAATGAAAAATATTCTTTTTTAGGGCCATGATTCACATGCACACTTATATTAATTCAGAACCAAAGTGTTTTGTTACTGTAGAGACTGAGCATTCTAGTGTCTGTTGTCACAGACACTTCACTTTTGTCATAATATAGTAAAGAGGATTTGCTTCCTGTAGCTCCAGAAACATGCAGTTTAGCTAAGGGTCTAGGATTTTATTCTGAGTTATTTGCAAGAAACATCGTCTTTGAACCAGATATTTAGCATCCTACCTCTAATACTCTCTAAATACCACATTTCAAGATTCTGTTCAACAAATTTCCAGATATTAATAGCTCATTAAAGAAAAAGTAAAATTGAATTCTAATAAAATCCATGGGTTGTATTTAAATAAATAGAAAAGGAAAAACACTGTAGAGTCTTGATTTACCTTGAAACTTCCATCAGAAAAAGAAGTCTATTAAGCAAAAAGAAAGAAATAAAACTCAAAGACTATAAACCATTAAAAAAGATTGAGAGTCATTTGCCATGCAATGCGTTGTGTGCAGAGATCAGTCTCCTTTGTCTGATTCTCTTCATTCAGTGTCCCTGCCCAAAGACAATGTAGCTGGAAGAATTTGACTTCAAAGGAAAACAAATATTGACCAAGAAAAATAATTTACTAAGTAATTACACAGACAAATCTACTGATGACAATAAGCCTTGTGAAGAATGACGTCACTGATGCTATCAGGCTGCTCATGGGGACTGTGTACACGGAGATTCCACAGAAGACTCATGAGCAGCTCTGTCAGTTTATGTGAAATGAGAACCACAAAGAGCTATTATTGCTTTTGAGAAAAAAATGGCTTGCATTTCTTTAAGAACTAAGAGATATCGAGACCATGACCAGAAAAAGTACAGAGACAACTAGCCAAATTAATGGAGGCACATGAACTGTGGACCAAAGCCTGAGGGCCCCCATGGTACTGGAACAGGCCCTCTGGATAAGTGAGAAAGTTGTTTAGCTTGAATTGTTTAGGGGGCCCCCAGGCAGTGGGACCTGGACCTGTCCTTAGTTCATGAGTTGGCTTTTTGGAGCCTAGAGCCTATGTTGAGACACTTTGTTCAGCCTTGGTGTAGGGAGGAGGGGCCTGGACCTGCCTCATCTGAATATACCAGGCTTTGCTGACTCCCCAGGAAAGACCTTGCCTTGGAAGAGGTGGGAATGGGGGCTGGGTTGAGGAGGAAGGCTGGTGGGTGGGAGGAGGGAGGATAGGTGAATCTGGTTGAAATGTAAAACGAATAGAAAAAAAATCTCTTAATAAAAAAGAAAAGAAAATAAAATTTATGATTTCATAAAAAAAGAACTAAGATACTTACAAGCAGAAAGTGTAGGTGGAACAGGACAGAGAGAAACAAATGCATGTGGGTTTTCTTTCTGTGTGAAAGACAATGTGGTGTGATGGGAACCATCAGGCCTGATCCATTATCGCACATGTGCCTTGAGCAAGGCAGCTTCTCCTCACTGAGGTAGGTTCCTTATCTTTAAAATGAAGATGACAGTATCTACCCTAGAGGTAAGGACACAATAGGAAGGCCAAGCACAGCACCTATATGAAGGCCATGATGAGTTAGTTCAATTCTTTCCTTGGAGTATTTTAGAAGGCTTTTGATCAAAACTCATAATTCAGATTGGATAAATTTTCATAGAATTGCCTCCTTTTTAGGACTAAATTGATGTTCATATAAAGTAACATACATTCAGAATTCTATAAAAATATGATGCATTTGACATTCTCTAAGGTCTAATGATTTTACACATATTTCAAGAAAACTTAATTAGAATAAATATTAGCCTAATATTTCTACCATTTGGGGAAAACTTAAAAAGATGTTATTAAAATAGGTGTATAATTCTTTTGGAATGAAAAAAGCACAACTCAAGTTCTCACTGTAACTTACAGCTTTCAACATTTCTAAAGGAAGAAAATTGTAAGGAGTGAAATCTTGAGTAAATATGAACATAGTAATGTCAAGGACCCCAATTCCCCAGCCTCATGGAAATGGCAAAGCCTTCCCCGGTTGAGGCTCAGAGGGATGGCAAAGCCTTCCTCTGGTCTATGTGTGGATATTGAAAGAGATGTGTTTGCATCAGAGAGGACAGACAGACCACCTGACACATGTCTGTCCTTTCTTCATACCTTTGCTATTTCTAATCTGCAACCAAGTGATACAAGCATGTGGAAGAAAATGAGATAGGTTTTTGCATTTATGTTCTGAAGATATTCAAGAGAGAAATTATTTCAAATCTTCTGAATTGCAAAGAAGTAGCATTTTTATTAATTGCTCTCCTGTTGATCTTTAAAAAATATGGCACAGCCGGGCGGTGGTGGCGCACGCCTTTAATCCCAGCACTCGGGAGGCAGAGCCAGGCGGATCTCTGTGAGTTCGAGGCCAGCCTGGGCTACCAAGTGAGTCCCAGGAAAGGCGCAAAGCTACACAGAGAAACCCTGTCTCGAAAAACCAAAACAAAAAAAAAAAAATGGCACATAAAAGACAGAGGCTCTTAAAGATGCCAGAAGTATTTCTAACAGGAACATCAAGGACTTACAGAGAACCTGTCTTTTGATGTAGATCATTAAGCTGTTTACATGTTGAAGGGAAGGATTTAACTAACAGCATTGCAGCTGAGAAGTTAATGCACAGAGCTGAGATCCTATCACAAGGAACTGCTTCATACATCTCTAAACTACTCAGTCCTACAAAGTTCCATTATATAGCTCTTACATGCTAATAAATATATGCCCCAAAAGGTTTGGGGGTGAGGATTCTAATGTCTATTGCTTTATCCCAAAACAATAAAGATGATAATGAGAACAATAAAGAGAGCCTTCATTTATTGAGACCTCGTGGTATGCCAAGGTATTTTCTAATCCCTGTACTTGTATTATCTCATGCAGTTCTTCCAACAACTCTGTAACATGATTGCTTTGGTTTTCCTGGTTTTGCAGAAAAGGGAGGTGGAACTCTAGAAGATGATTTTGTATAGACACTTTTGGTTACCCACATACAGTCATCTTCAAAAATAATGCATCCATCGCCTTCAAGTGCTAGAAGATGTGGGAAGAATCAGTGTGTTCAAGACCATGGTAGTAGATACTTGCTGCATGGTTGAGCAGCACATGAGATAAATGAAAAGGGAGCATCTGAAATCTGCCATCAAAGGCCTCAAAAGAATTTAGCCAGGTGTCTGATCATTCATGAGAGTGTGTACCATTCATTAATAACAATGGCCAGGCTGAGCTCTGGGACGACCTTAGCTGTCCCTGGCTCTTAAGGCTGCATCGACTCCTTTTGAAAAGACCTGGCTTTGTGCAATCAGTTAGACCTCCAGTCCAGTTCCTGCCCTTCCTTGGCAAAGCAGCAGATGGTGGATCCAGATGGGACAATCACAACCTCTCCCATCACACCTTAGTAATGTAAAGCATGAGCAGATGAACAACAGCTGGTCCCTTCTTCCATTTTAGCAGTAGCTTTCAGATAAGGCTGTCACTGCTCCTCGGGCTCTGGATGTTTCTGAACTCTGTTCTTTAGCTTCTTGATTATCTGAACCTCTCTCTTTTCAGCCTTCTCTCTGCATGGATGGGGCATATTAAGAGGCCTTCTGTCAAACTGAACCCAGGAATCCTGACAGCCTGTAAAGGCTAATTTACAGGGAAGCAAAGCATAAATTTTATCACTCCATTTTTTTTTATTTTCATCCAGTTTGGCTTCCTACCAGTTACTGGTTCTGTTACTAAAGATTGCCTTCTTAATTAATACAAGTTTTTCCTCACACATTCTAAATTAATTAAAAGTTACTACTGTAAGTAAAAAGAAAGCCAAAATGAGGCGTGTGTGTGTGTGTGTGTGTGTGTGTGTGTGTGTGTGTGTGTGTGTTTGAAACACATTTGTTTAAATATAACCCTAAAAAGATAGTCTTATGTATGAGGTCAAATCACAGAGGTAGGGAATATCAGATTGCAGATAGGGAATTCCTACTACAAAAATAATAAACCAACTAACATAAATTGAACAATAGTGAGGCAAACATGATTGTATTATAAAAACAGGTCCTGTAACATTTATTACTTCATATAAGATAACATAAATCAGTGCCAAGTGTATTCAGTACATATGATTCATAGTATCGTAAGACTCTGGGGAAGGTATCAGTTAGATCATCACTTTGCACAATTCAGAAAAATTAAGCTCCAGAGGATTGAAGTCCAAAACATTGTGCTGTAACACAAATGTGAAAGACACGAATTATAACAAAAAGAGTAAACAAAGTGTTGGTACCTTATCTTAGGGTTTACTGGTGCTGCGAAGAGACACCATGACCATGGCAACTCTTATAAAGGAAAAGATTTAGTTGAGGTGCTCCCTTACAGTTTCAGAGGTTCAGTCCATTATCATCCTGGTGGGGAGCATGCAGGAAGATGAGGTGCTGGAGCTGAGAGTTCTACATCTTGACTGAGAGGCAACAGGAAGTCAGTTGACTATCACACTGAGTGAAGCTTGAGAGAAGGACCTCAAGCCTGCCCCCAGAGTGATGCAATTCCTCCAACATGGCCACATCTACTAATAGTGTCACTTCCTTTGGGGGACATTTTCTTTCAAACTACCGCATATCTGATCACACTGAACAATATTTAACATTTAAGAAATATTAAATAATTGAACAAGATAAAATAAGTGCTTTTCAGTTGAAGTTAGCAACAACCCCCCCCAACTTACACACATACATACATACATACACACACACACACACACACACACACACACACACACACACACACACTCAAAAAAAATGAGAAAAGGAACCTAGCACATTTTTCAATGTGCTGGCTACTTTTATGTCAGCTTGACACAAGGTAGAGTCACCAGAGAGGAAGAAGCCACAATTGAAGAATTTTTTTTTCTATAAGATCAGGCTACAGGGCATTTTCTGAATTAATGAGTGATGTGGGAAGGTCCAGCCCATTGTGCGTGTGGCCACTCCTGGACTGATGGTTCTGGGTTCTATAAGAAAGCAGGGAAGCAAGCCAGTAAACAGCACTCCTCCATGGGCTCAGCAACAGCTGTGTCTCTATTCCTGCTCTATCTTGACTTCTCCAATGATAAGCAGTGATGAGCAAGTACAAGCGAAATAAACCTTCTCCTCAGTTTACTTTTGGCTGTAATATTTCATCACAGCAACAGTAACCCTAGTTAAGACATTCATAATAGAAAATAATAGGTATGAAAACTATGTACACATATATATTATATAATATTACACAAAATTTTAAAGCTAACCAAGAATTTAGTGACCACATAGAGATGGATGTCATTAAGTTAAATAGGTTTAAAAAGTACCCAGACACACAGTGAAAATCACTCTGGGTGTAGTGTTTGCAGCAAGAGTCTATTCTATAGCTGTGTCTTAGGGATAGAAACATTCTTTCTTGGAGGGATCAGGGAGAGTCAAGAGGCCTACAAAACTCCTAATAGCAGGAAACTCATCAAACTTACAGGACCCACAAAGCCCATCACCCAAATTATCTAAATAGCAAGCAGTTGCTTAGGGAGAATATAACCATAAGGTAGAAAACTGCCTTCGACTTATATAGGGAACTCGAGTGATCTGGTCGTGTGAATAGTCAGTCACTCGTACTGGGGTGAGACTTCTCAGTTGTGCAGCCACCTCTGTCTTCCCTGTCCTCCCCACAAGGCCATTATTTCTTTCAGGGTTAATCTTCTCAGCTTTATTGGAGTCACTACAAGATAAATCTATGTAACTTATCAGGGTTTTTTTTTTTTTTTTTTTTTGAAGGATTAATTTTGGAGGAAGACCTTCCTTTAGAATGAGGAATGTCTTCTAGTAGCAGTCCAGCCTGAAGGAAAAGCTGTTGATTTTTACCTGCCTGCTTGTGTGCTTGCCTTGATGATGAATACATCTCCTCTATGACTGCCAGTATAGCTGCTTCTCTTTGCTGAGATTGGAACCTGAGTTCTTTGGCTTTTTGATATGGACTGAAGACCTGTGGCTTTCAAGATTGGAACTGCTCAGGCAATCGTTATTATGGACTGAGCAAATTACCATGTTCTCAGCCCCTCCAGACAGCCATTGTTGGACTGCCTAGCCTGAATTGTGTCAGCCAATATGATAAATCTCCACTGTAATTTATGCTCACACTAGCCATTCTGTTTCTCTGGGGAACCCTGGATGATACAGGTTGATTAAGCTGGACTTGGACATAATTGTTTCTTTGGACAATTGTTGCACTCTATTTCTGTCATGAATAAACCTTACTGTAATTTCCCCAGGAAAAAGAGCCCAACAGGTTTTTTGTTTCAGAACGTATGTCTGGGTGAAAGTCAAGCTCTAGGGTAGCTTTTGTTAATCTACTAAAGTGGGTAATTACAGGAAATGTGTTATGAACTAGCAGGAGATGGAGAACTCTCCCTAATAAATTTAGTACATAAATTATCACACATGGATGTGGGATTTCTTAGAAAATAGAATCCAGCTGGATGTTTGGCAGGAGTATTTGTTTGTCAAAACTTTATTCTTTCAGAATAGATTCCTGGAGGGTCCATTTGAGATTAAACTATGGCTAGCCAGAAAGGCTGTAAAAAAGATCAACAGAAAATATTAAGAATCTTCTTTTTGGAGTCAGATATCCTTTTAACTAAAATATGTGTTGACAGCTTAATAGATTTTGAATGGGTTAAAAATGAATAACCAAGATGACAAGGACATCAACCTGTTGTGCTCAACATGGTTCTGGCTTCCTATGTATTTTTCAGCTAATGTTATTCTTACAAGGAACTCAAGTATGAGCAGTAATGCACATACTGCCACAGAGAGGCCTATGTGGCGGTCTCTCAGTACTCTTGAACATGCCTATCTGCCCAGCTTCCATCCTAGTCAAGTCTTGTTTCATACCCTGACAACTAATGTCCAATAAAATGGACCAAAACAAAAATATAAGGCAAAACAAAAAAGAAAAGAACTTTGACATACACACTGAGGCAAAAAAAGAAACAGTAACAAAGGGCAGTTCACAATAATCTTGAGCAGCAATAGGTAATTATACTTGTGCAGAGCAAATGACTGCCGTTATTTATTGTTATTACTCCACAGGGTTGTTTTGAAGCTTACATAGTTACCATGTATGATAAGCATAAACAGTACCATACAGCAAACCAACATTTACTGTCATCATTACTGGAAAGTTGGCCCTATTACGGTGTTTTTCACAGGCTCATGTGTGTGTGTGTGATTGGTTCATAGTTCACACTAAGTACTACAGTTGAAACAAACTAAATGCTTATTATTGGAACTTTATATTCTTCAAGCACACCATTATACCAACTCCTCAGGGCAAACTTCCTCTATTCCAACTTGTTCCAAATCAGTTCATAAGGAAGACAATAAAAGACAATTACCACTCAGTGAAATGAATAAAACCCATGAATTAAAATGACCATTCAATCCACAAGATAGAAAATTAGGGGTTGAATACTTTAACTTGGGACTTTTGATGCTTTTATTTGTCAGACTTGCATTTTAAAATGACCAATAATCTACATTTACAGGCCACAACACCTAGATGTAGAGTTGAGTCAAACTTGATGTCCTATAAATTAGTGATGATGCATAATTATCAATGTAAATCACTAAGGAAGCAGGTAGAGCAGTGGTTCTCAACCTTCTTAATGCTGTGACACTTTAATACTGTTCCTTGGGTTGTGATGACCCCTACCCATAAAGCTACTTCACACCTGTAATTTTTCTGCTATTATGAATCGTACTGTAAATATCTGGTATGCAGGATATCTGATATGTGACCCCTGTGGGAGTCACATCTCACAGACTGAGAACCACTATGCTAGAGTTTGTGTGTGAATCTCAGTAGCAGAATGACATTTCTAGCCTCTGAGCACTCCAATGGAACAAATAATGACAAGATCCAATTTTAAAGTCATTATCGTATAGAAAAAAGAAACAAACCATTTCTGAGGGTTCTAGAGCAAATCCCTCAACATTATTTACCCTTTGGCTGAATCAGACATGCTTTGTTCCATATGTACTTCAGTAGAGTCCAAAAGTTCTAAAGGCATTTGTAGTCATCAAGGTAGAGTTTTAAAGTCAGGACCCCAAATGCAAATAGAGGACCACATGCTGTGTACAACTACAGACTGTCAGAAAGCAATAGAAAGATTAGTTCAAACTTATTTGATAACAAAATATTTAAAAATAATAAGCTTCCTTAAACCAGTTTTGGAATTCTACTTGTATGTTTCTTCTTTACAGTGAAAACTATGCAAGGTAACAAAATTTTAAGAATGATAATTAGAAATTTAGCATACTTTGTTTTTACATTTTAGTAATAATCAAAAGACATGTTTTCAGGAAGCTGGATGAAAATAACCATCGTAAACAGGGAGAAATAGCATTTGTACCATATTGTATTAAGATCAAAGTCTTCTGTCTGATGAGAACCTCAGAACAGAAATCACCATACCCATGTGTTCACATAGTAGTAGATGAAGCTCCACTGATATCTATAGAGTTTCCATTCTCTACAATGCTTTTTCTACTTTAAGCATGAATATTCAAAGCCCCCTTTACTTCAATATATATAGGACTGATATCACTGTGATTCTATGTATTCATCAATGGACATGAGAATTCACTAGAAGATGAGTCTTAACTTGAGCATAACAAACAAAAATCATTTTGAAAGTCTTTACATTAGCATGCATTCCTCCAAGTTTACTTTCTCATAAATAGAATATAGACATTATTTTAATGTAAGGTTTCATATAGCACATGCTGACTCTGAATTCACTATGCAGTCAAGTATGATATGATCCTCCAATCTCAACTTCCCAAATGTTGTAATTACAGATATGTGACACATGCCAACATGGACTATTTTGATTAGTACTATGACTAAATATTCTATATTTCTCCACTTACCTATAATAATACAAATATATAGCATAGTAGTTAATTTTTAGCTGTCTCCTTTCAATGTGTATTTTAAAGGCATGATAAACTTACCTTAGAGAGGCCACCTACTTCCAAATAAAAGCAGATGATGAACACATTCCAGGTGACCCAGAGGGCAGTCCACACTGTATACTGGACAGGAAAGGGTTGAGAGAAAGAGAGAAAAAAGCAGAGATGAAAACCACATGTTTGAAATCAATCAGTAATAGAAATGTCAGTAAATATAAGTCCTTGGTTAGGAAATAAGGTATAGTAAAAAAAAACCCTTTTTATAAGTTACCCTAAGATTTAAAATCCAATTATTCCTGTTTTCTCTTTTTTACTTTATTTTTTTTCATTTTTAAATTTATTTATTAAATTTAATTTTACATATCAGCCACGGATTCCCTTGTTCTCCCCCCTCCACCCACCTCTCGCCTTCCCCCCAGCCCATCCTCCATTCCCATCTCTTCCAGGGCAAAGACTCCCCTGAGGATTGAGTTCAACCTGGTAGATTCAATCTAGGCAGGTCCAGTCCCCTCCTCCCAGGCTGAGCCAAGTATCCCTGCATAGGCCCCAGGTTTCAAGCTGCCAGTTCATGCACTGAGGACAGGACCTGGTCCCACTGTCTGAATGCCTCCCAAGCAGATCAAGCTAATCAACTGTCTCACTTATCCAGAGGACCTGATCCAGTTGGGGGCTCCTCAGCTATTGGTTCATAGTTCATGTGTTTCCTTTCATTTATATATTTGTCCCTGTGCTTTTTCCAACCTTGATCTCTACAATTCCCTCTCATACAAACCCTCCTCTTTCTCACCAATTGGACTCCTGGAGCTCCACCTGGGGCCTGACCGTGGATCTCTGCATCCGGTTCCCTCAGTCATTGGATGGGGTTTCTAGCATGACAATTAGGATGTTTGGCCAGGTGGCCTTCGAATACTTCAGAGATCTATTCAGAGGGCCTGATCCAGTTGGGGGCCCCTCAGCCTTTGGTTCATAGTTCATGTATTTCCATTTGTTTGGCTATTTTTCCCTGTGCTTTATCCAACCTTGGTTTCAACAATTCTCACTCATATAAACCCTTCTCTTTCTCGCTAATTGGACTCCCAGAGCCTGCCATGGTTCTCTGCATCCAGATTCCTCAGTCCTTGGATGGGGTTTCTGGCATGACTATTAGGGTGTTTGGCAATGGATATCAAGAAAAATAGATTTGTAAAATGCTCGTCTGACTTGCAGATCCAATTTAAATCTGAGTGTCCATGTGATTTCTGTTTTCTGTGTATTATATTTTCAAAAGAACAGAGTAATGCAGTTTTCTGTGAGCCACCAGTATATCTATACCTGTCTATATCTATCTATCTATCTATCTATCTATCTATCTGTCTGTCTGTCTGTCTGTCTGTCTGCCTGTCTGTCTGTCTACCCACCTACATAACATAAACATGTCTAAATATTCAGATAGATTGGACATATAAATATCCAACTCATTTCTGTAAATTGTCTAATTTTAGAAATTTAGTCATAGTGGAACTTCATGTCTCTGAATAAAGACTTTGAGAATGGACATGTGGAGTAAAGTTACCAACTCTTCTCTGTTGTGTTATTTTACTAAGAGTAGAGCTCCTGCTCCTGTAATCAAATAGTGAAAGTTTAACCACATAAAATATCTTTAATCTAGCCTGTTCTTTCACCTGTCTTAATCTGTGGACTGTAGCATGAATATCTTTTACTTGACAGCTAATATCCACTTAGAAGTGAATACATACAGGAGGAATTAAAGAGGGATGCGAGGATCTCTCTGGGAAGGGGTAATAGAATAGATTTTGAGGGGTGTACTGGGGGGCAGCTGGGGTTGGGAACAGGAGGGATCAAATGGGAGGAGGGAGGGAGAAAATACTGGGAGAAAGCACTAGGATTAGGGGGCATTTTGTTCAATGGAAACTCCATGGAATGAATCTCTGAGAGTAACTCTAGCAAAGACTCCTAATAATGGGGGGCAAAAAACCTGAGCTTGCCATGTTCTGTAACAAGGCAAGGCCTCAAGTGGAGGGACTGGGACACCACCTTAGACACAGAACCTTCGATCTACAGTTTGTCTTGCCTGCAGAATGTTCTGAGACAGGACCCTAGCAGAATCGTCATCAAAGAGACCAGAGAGACTTCACCCAATAACCAATGGGAGCAGGTGCAGAGTCCCACAGCCCAACATTAGGCAAAGCTCAGGGAGTCCTGTGGAGGAGGGAAGGAAGGATCGGAGGAGCCAGAGAGGTCAGGGACACCAGAAGAATGTGTCCCACAGAATCAACTGACTGGGACACTCAGGGACTTGCAGAGACCAGGAAGCCTGTAGGAGTCTAACCTAGGTCCTCTGCATATGTTATGGCTGAGAAGCTTGCTGTTCTTGTGGAACTCCTAACAGTGGGAGTGGGGGGCATCTCTGACTCTTGCCTGCTTGTGGGGCCCTTTTTCCTCCTACTGGGTTGCCTTGTCCAGCCTTGATGTGACAGAGTATGCCTGGCATTATTGTAGTATATTATGTCATATTTGGTTGATGTCCTTGGGAAGCCTGCTCTTTTCCGAGGAGAGAGGGTAGGGAACTCTGGAGGAAGAGAGAGAGGGAAAACTGTGGTTGGGATGTAATATATGTGAGAAGAATTAAAAAATTAATATAACTGTCTTTAAAATCCAAGAATTAATAACTAGGAGAATGAGCAAATGAACAGCAGATTTCTATTATAAAAAAAATACCTTTCATTCACATCCTGCTGGGAAAGGTCAGAAACAGCATCAATAAGAGCATTAGGTAATCAAATTTAATGCAGTCCAGATCAGACTCCTGTATGGATATGCAGAGTCCTAGGTAACTGGAGATAGTATATGCACTAAGCATCGTTGACTTATTAAATACAATAGTTTGCATGCTCATCTTATTGTACTGGAAAAATCTGTGAATTCTTGAAACAGGTCTGTAAGTTAAATTATTTCTTTCTGAGTGATTGCATTCATTGTATCCTGTTCTTAAAACAACATTTTAAAATTATTTTCTATATATTATTCTTTCTGTGTCAAATAACAGAAATATGAACTTTAGGTACTACATTAAAAACCATTATCCTATCAAATGTTTACTAAAAGTGTTTATCTGTAAGATTCAATTTACTGTGCCTTTGCTATTTATGATCTCAAAGGACTTAAACATGATCTCATGTAGGTGTGTAAACTGAGTGAATATATTTGTGGTAACATTATTCTTTTCTGAGAGTGTTTTGCTTTTTCAAAACAAGATAATAAAATTATGTAAAGCGCCACAGTCACTGAATTTACATTAACACATATTAAAGAGGTCATACAATCTATGTTAAGTCATGATGGTTTAGATGACTTTAGCTATTTATTACCAAAGGCATTCAAACCCACTTTTCTGAACCATGCACTATACCCATGGATATTGAAAAGAGCTTATCTATATCCTTAAACATTTTTATACATCACAGCTACAAGAAATATAGATGTTCTGCTAATCAGAGGGTACTCAGCTTGATGATGTACACTCTGAATTAATTAACAGTGTCTCAGATCAGGGAGACAATCTGAACATCAAGTCAGCAGGAAAACTTCAGCAACAATGGTTAAGGAAAGGACATCAACTGAAGCAAGTCTACGCCATGGCAGGTTTTTGTTGTTGTTTTTTCCCTATACTGGGATCTAAAATAGGCCCTTGCAGACCATAGGCAAGCTCTCTATCATGGGACTTCATCCCAAGAAAAACAGTGTAATTCTTAATCATTACAGCTCAACTCTAAATCCCCAAGTACTGAGAATATCCACTGTATAACAAAGGTAAAATTAAACAAAGCCTTTTCAAAAATCCCAGCACAAACAGTACCTTAAGAGAATGAAAGATCTCCTGCAAGTTGTATTATAGATTCTGTTCCTGACCTTTCACAGACATGATGGCAACTGCCTAATTCTACACATTTGACTGTAACAAAGGTCATTATGACACTTCCTGTGTTCCTAGTATTGCACGAGGCACTTTCCAAGGGGCCTATCACTCAAGTTACCATATTAAAACCCTGAAGAATGGATCATTTCTTGGTTCCCTATTGAGTGTCAGAGTTGTCCTATGAAACCTGGCAGCCTGCTCGAGAGTCAACATGCTTAATTTGGTAGGCTTTATTGCAAACCATCTCAGGAAAGGGACTATATCTGTAAATTGACTCTTCACTAAATTTTTCACCTAATCAGAGGACAATTTAATCAGATTACGAGTTTATTAAAATTTGGTTCATTTATATAAATTCTGTAACATAATGTTTTGGGAATGACAGGTTTTTTTTATTGTATTTTGTAATAGATATGTCACAAGTGGTAGGAACATGACAGATTTTTTTTTGGTGGGGGGAGATGGAAAGTTCCTTCTAATATAGTGCTAGTTGAAAACAATGACTGCATTATTGAATTTTTGTTTGTGTGGAATATAAACGATACACTTCAAAGTGCAGCTGAGAGACTGCATGGACCACAGACATGCAGCAGAGAATCTTAACAAGACCAATCCATGGATGGGCATTTACCTAGTCAGAAATACTAGGTCATCACCTTAGAGACTGGCTATCTATTCGGCCTTGTTTTTGAAGTGGGTTGTTTTAATTAACAAATTAGTTCTCATGATATTTAGTGTGAGATGGCCTATTTTTGACAAATATCTTTTGGTTAGTATGAAGCATGGCAACAGGCTTGTATATCTATGTAGGTTAGATAGAGTTAAAGTATAAATGATTTGACTTCTCCATGTTAAAATTAACTGTGCATAATCTTTCCCGTGTTTCCTTAAACTCTGCACACATATTTTAAGTCCTATTCCCGCAGAAAATGAGAACATTGGTTTGTGTGGTTTTCTAAACATTTCCTCATCTTATGAGGATATTTCAGCATGTGGTACTTGAAATAAACACTTTATAAGTTTTCCAGTCTGCATTTCTACCATTGAGTATTAGTCTTTAATATGAATTATGTTTACTAAGATAATTTGGCCAGTCATTCTTCCGTATATGTATGAATCTACCCCAGCATTTGCTCACAATATGCTATGAAACAAACGTGATAGACTCTTTGCTTTTCTATTCTTCTGCTCTCTCCTGGAATTTATCATTTTGGTGAGAAGAACCTAAAGGGAACCTGCCATCCCTGTACCTTATTAGCAAGTAAAGCAGAATGGAGGCAAAAATAAAGAAAGTAATGAATAGTAACAGTTAACCATGTATCAAGATTTGGTCTAGGTAAGCCCAAGCCAAACCTGCCACATATATTTGACTATTAAAACCAATCTATGAAACAGAGGAGGTAAATATGGCAATTTTAAAATCAAATCAATGTTCCAAGGCTTTACAGCCAGTGATGAAATAAAGTCACTCCAACTGAAAACCTTACATTCATTTACTATTTCTTCATCTAAAGTTAAGCTTGAGGTAGAATGCAGCAGCGAGTGGCTTCAAGTTTGCTTTCAAGAGCACATGCTGAATACAATGTGAAATTCAGAGGCTGTGATAATTAGGAAGGGCAAAGTAGGAAGTGAGCAGAATCTGTGCTCATGGTCAGGACTAGGCACTTAGTCCTGACCAGGTGACCAGTATAGAGCAGGCTTTTTACCAAGTGACAGTTTAGCTGAAGGATTATGAAATTTCCAAGAGTGGAAGGCTCAGAATGTGTCCCCGAGTAGGCAGAACAGCACATGGCCCATAGAAAACACCAGAGGTAATCAAGAGGCAAAAGGCACAGGAAAGCAAAGAAACCATTTTCTCCAGTTTAAAATTCACACTCTATATGCAAGTTTGATGATAGATACTGGAGAACTTCTGCTTAGCCATTTAACTAAATCATTTTTATAAGGGTGATTAATTCTTTGAGGTCAAGTATGGCAAACTCCATCTATTGTCAGAAATGGCAGTAACTTAACTGCCATGTGTTGCTATACTTTAAGCTCCATTAAACTGTTGCAGCAGAAGATATCATATTTTATTAGTTTCTGAGCAAGCACTTAGCATGTACCTGGTACTCCAAAGCATTTGTTAGTCTGAAGTGGATTAAGTGTAATTGGCACATAAAAGGATGGAGACACAAAGAAATGCAGATGTGACTTGAAGATAAAACCTCTTGCAATCTAAATGTTAAACTGCAACTGTGGTACAACCATGGGATAAAAAAAAAGGACTTCAGTGTGTCATGAGATGTCTGATGAGAGCCTGGAAGGGTCAGGCTCCCTGTAGAAGTGCCTGGGAGCTGAGACCTGCTGTGGGAATCCTCAGGGAAGAAGGATTTGAAAGGATTTCTGGGCTGGAATCATCACAGGACATCTACAAGTTCAAAGCCATCCATTCATTAAATATTCAGAGAATATTATGCTTTAGTAGGGCTGGGTGACTAGAAAATAATACATTTAGAAATGCTCCATCTTTCCAGGAGCTTCCCAACAAAGGAAGGAGGTTGAGGGAGTAGAATCTAGGGTTCCAGAGGTGAAATGGTGTGAAAATGGAGTGAGAACAACTGGGCAGTGGCCTGGCAAATATTTAAGCCAAGGGAAGAGACTTGGAACAGCCAGTGATGGGGTATCTTATTTTAAGTGCCCTCAGCTCCTGCCTGCCTCTCCAGCCTCTTCCCCTCTGCCTGGTATTTGTGGCTCAGCTCAGCATTTCCTTGGGCACATATCTTTCCATACAGTTTAATGATTGATCACTCTGCTCTTTGCTTTTGTGTCATGAGCATGATTTATAATTTGTTCACATGCAAATCTCATTTATTAGGCAGAATCTTAGAGAACACTGAGTGCAACGGAGCTTCTGTGCACACGTATTCCATTTTCTCGCTCTCACACCACATGCGTTCACAAGGTTCCCTGGGGAGTTACTTGCATCACTTCTATTTCTGGTTTCTTTTCTTTTGCTTTCCTGCCTTCCTTGTAACTTTCATGTAAGGAAAAGGAAGCTTCAGACCTTCCAAAATCTTTAAAGGTAAACACCTACAAGTCAAACACTTCATGTTTTTGTTCTTATCATTGTCTCTTTTAATGTGGTGTGTCATTCATGTTTTTTCATTTTATTTAAAATCTTACCAAACTCCTAGGGAGTGGGAGAAAGAAAGCAAGAAATTGATGAGAACGCAAGACCGCCATGACAAATGCTTCACTTGACTTAATCTTTCTAAGAACCCTGTGAATTCTGTTTTAGTGTCCTTAGTTTATAGGTAAGGAAGGGCTGGCTCGATGGGATAGCGAAGTGACTTGCTCAGGAAACTCCGCATGGAACAGAAGAAGCAGATGTGTATTGGTTCCACTCGTCTTGGTAGCTTCCTGGAGTTTCATCACCAGATCCTAAACCTTAAATGGTCCTTGGTGTAACTAGTCCTGCCCTGTTTCCCAGCCAATCACATTGCCTATGAGGGAATCCAAATTCCGGCATGGCTACAAATTGCCTGTGATACTAAGTTTTAATTGTCAACTTGGCATAATGTAGAATCAACTGGGAAGAGAGTTTCAATGGGGGATCGTCTATATTAGCTAGCCTGTGGCCCTGTCTGTTGGTGGCTGTCTTGATCACATAAATCAATGTGAAAAGACTCAGCCTAAAAGTGGCTGGCCTCATCCCTGGGTTTTGGTCCTAGACCCTATAAAAAGGAGAAAATGGGCTGAGCACATGCCTGTCCTAATGGACTGTTCCTTGCTCTAGACTATGGATGTTGCTACTTCCGGTTCTTGTCACCTTGACTTGCCAGCAATGATAGATGGTAACATAAAACTGTGAGCTCAAGAAAACTCTCCATCTCCTAAGTTGCTTTTGTCAGTGTATTTTGTCATAGGAAAAGAAGCTAAGGTGCTTCCCATGTGAGACAAATGCATAAAGGATCACAAGCACAAGGTATCTGTTCAGAAAGGTTCTTTTCATGCAGAGTACAGGTTACTGCTCAGGAAGATTACTGTGCTACTGAAACTGTGTGCTAGCATTCCTTTGCTTTATGACACACGAGTCAACTGTTTCTAAGTTTGTTTGTTTACTTATTTATTTATTTTTAGTGGATACTCTCTCCTGACTTTACAACTAGTGATCTGCAATTAATTCTAATGGTTTTTTTTTTTAAAGATGGAAAATGGTTAAGTTACAAATCATCTGAGTAACTCAAGAGGAAACAGCTTTTTAGTGGCAGCAAGAGGAGACCTGAATCTGAAAGTTAAAGACAGCCCCATTCTGGACTTGGAGACGAAAGGAGGATCAAGACTATGTTACTTATGTTTCATACATAATACAATGTCTGAAACTAAAGGCACCTTCTGGACTGTGAGAGGAAGGGAGGCCAAGTCTGCGTTACTTATGCTCCACATATAACATGATGTCAGACTTTTAGTTGAAAGTAAATGACAGACATTTTGAATGAATGAATGAGTGGATAAAAGAATGAAGGTAGTTAGGAGAGAAGGTGGAAAGAAGGAAGGAAGTTAAAAGGAGAGGAAATGAAAGTGGAAAGAAGACAAGATGGGAGTGATTGTGAGAATGAACTTGGGCCTGATCAAGGAGATGCTTGACCTCGACCTCCTATGGAGCTTATAATAGGACTTAGTTAACAATTTAAGAAAGTTGCAAACAACTCATGTGAAAAACAAAAGCTGGAAGCACACAGGCATCTCCATATAGAGGGGAACGACAGAAGAAACTTCAACCCAGAAGTGGTTATGGGGAAAAGGCATAGCACTAACAATGTCTCTAAACACACCCGCAACCTCATTCTGTATACACCCTTGACTTTCTAACCATCTGGTATTTGGAGCCTTAGTAAAAGAACAATAGCAAAAAATAAAGTCACCTGAGACAACTTCTATTTAAAGTTCAATAATAACTTGATATTATGAAAACACTAAGGCATTTTATGCTATATTCCATATCTAGGGCATCTCTTTCTAGTAAATCATATAGTAGCTCAGATGATAGTCAAAAGTAGAATTGCTTAGCCCTACAGCAAAGTGAGGGACATCAAATGTTCTTCACTCCCCAAATTTCACAGAATATTTCCTATTTATAGGCCTGGTGGACATCTTAGAGGATGTTACTCCTATTTATAACTAGTTACATTATTATAACTCATTACTTCCCATAAATCTCCTATGTAAGTAACCTATATTTCTGTCTTATTTTTATAGAAAAGACAAATAAGTGCTCTGAATGGCATCAATTACACATAGGCTACTGTGTGCATCTCAAGTGCCTACCACAGAACAGGCTGACCATCAAGTGATTCAATTTTAACAAACAGGAAACAAAAATATGAGAATATACTAAACATTATTGTGTTCATACAGTTATGATACCATATGTTAATTAAAATTTTGTGTTATTGTATTCGGTGATCAAACCATTGTGCTAGATAAGTTTGCTTTCTAAGGTTCCTGGGGCTTCACTGACAGGTAATGGTACCTGAATACAATGACAGACAATGCATGTACCTTGCATCTCATCATAGCATCAAGTGTATCATCCAGCCTTCTACTCTAACAAAGCCTGTCTTAAATTGTGAACTTTGAATTCAGTTATGCCATGAATGATGCGGTCATCTCAGACTTAACAGACATGGCTTTGCTCTGGGTGAGGCATTCTTTGCATTGTCTATTCCACAGATTGACATTTATTTGCACAATCAAGCATTTCAGAGGTAGAACAATAACATGTCATATCAAAGGGGCTTACAAATTATTTTATTCATTTTCTTATAGTAACTTCATAGTGTTCATATGAAGAGACATGATAATAACACTTACCACCATGATGTAACGTGGCCTATACTGAATGGTTCCAAATAAACCCAGTATGACAATTATTATGTGCAGGAAATTTCCAAGAATGGGTGCCCACTGGAAACCAAGGAAGTCAAAGATTTGCCTCTCTAGGGCTGAAAGCTGCAACAAAACAAAAATAGTACATTAGTGGCTAATCCATCTTCATCTTTTACTCCCAGTTACAGAAATCTGCATATTCAATTCCAACCATACTTTTCGAATTTTTGTTTCTAGCTTTCTTTCTTTCTTCCTTACTTAATTTCTCTCCCCATCTTTGTTTTTTCTTCCTCCCCCTCTTTTTTTTTCTTCTTCCTTTCTTTTATGTGGTGCTGGTGATCAAGCTGAGATGGTTGCATGTGTGGAATAGAACATTTGTTTAACTATGTAAAGATGTGTTTCATTTGTTTGTGTTGTAGAATAATTGGTTAACTATGTAAAGATTTGTTGCTGTTTCACCTTGACTGCCTAAAAAACCTAATTAATCTAATAAAAATCTAAATGGCCAATAGATAGACAGGGGAGGGGGATAGGCAGACAGACATGAAGGAATTAGGAAAGCTGGATGAACAGCACGTGGATGAGGTAAATGATTCTCAGGGCAGCATGTAGAGTAATAGAAATGGGTTAATTTAATTGAAAAAATAGGTAGCTAGAAACAAACCTAAGCTAAGACATTCATAATAATGTCTCCATGTCATAATTGGGGGGGCAGTTGATCCAAGAAAGCTTGCCACAGTCGTGTATGCTAGACAAGAACTCTAATACTGGTCTACATCATCAGACTTCATCACTAGGACCTATTTAATGAACTGTTTAATGTAGTTTTCCTCAGAACATATTGTAAAATAACTTTGAATATTCTGACTTCAAGTATAGATTTTAAACCAATCTCATCTCATGATTTAGATATGAAATACATTCTTTTTAAATTATTGTCTACAGAAAAAGCCAGGCATAGAATATGCCTTAAATATATCATTATCTTCAAACAAGTGATTAGCTTAGCACAACATACTTAAGAACAATAACAGTAACTTCAGGTTTGCAATAAAACAACTGGTATTGAATTAAAAGAAAGCAAAATAAACCCTTATCTTTCTGTTTGAATTATATGTAAACAAATATGGTTTCTGTAGGAAGAATGCCCCTGAAACTCATGTGTTGAAAGCTTGATGCCCATTCAACAATGTCAGAGGTGGGGCAATTGGTAGGTATTGGGCCCCCACCTTAACAGTGGACTAATTTCATGACAACAGATTATTTGAGAACTACAAGGGTGAGTTCATGCTGGAGCAAGTAGATCATTAGGTGTCATAATTTTGAAATATACATTTTGTCCTTATCTATCACCCCTCTTTGGTTCTTGGTTGCCCTGATGTGATCGGCTTTATTATAGCATATGCTCAGCATCATAGCACTCAGCCACATCAGAGGCCTGAGACAGCAGAACCAATTGGTCATGGATTATAACATCCAAAGCTATGAGCAAAATACAGCTTTTTCCTCTAGTTGATTTTTTCAGGCATTTTATCACAATGGCAGAAAACTAGTTAATATATTATGCTGAATCTACCTGCTTCCTTTTATCTTCACTGGACTGCCAGTAGTGATGCCCTCTAAACACTTTCTCAATATGATTCCTAGTTATTTAGTTACACTAAGACTATGATCCTAATGTAAAACTGGAATGAAATAGTACTTTGAACCTTTGTGAAATCACATACTAATGTTCTAATTAGGTAAAATTCTTTTTGAATACCCTAATAAAAATTATGATACCATAACATTTTTAGAAATACTATAGAAAATTGTATTTGCATTATATATAATTACATTTTAAAGCAATTCTCCAGTGAGTCAAACTGCATACTTAAACGATTTATGATTAAACAACGAATTTCCGAGAGTACAGTGAACACTGGCAATGGCATTTTCATGTATAAATGGTACTTCTTGTATTTTAAATCTAGAGATTTTATAGTCCCACCTGCCATGTTTGGACAATAATCTTACACAATGGAGGACTTTTTCTAGATTTCCTTTGATAAAATAGTAATTCTAATAAAATGATCCAGCAATTAGCCATATTGATAGCAGTAGAAACTGAATCTTTAAAATGCAAATAGCACCCTAGGCATTTCTCTACTTATGCAGCAGGTGTACGCCTGAATAAGTTTAATTTCCTTGTACATAAAGAATGTCCTCTATCTAGTAAGTGGAATTTAAGCTGTGGAGGAGAAGAGTGAAGAGCTGATGCTCAGCAACAATCACACCACAGCCACAAGGATGTCACAGGTGCATCCTAACTGTGAAATGTGTTGTCACCACTTCCTGCATGCACAAATGTGCAGGAATGCACAAGTACGGAATAAGCAGAGCAATGGAAGATGCTGAAATATATTTTCAATCCCCGCTTTCCTCTGCTACTGACTCTAATTAGTTCCCAGGAAACTAGTTCCCCTAAAGGAAGCAGCATTTTATTTATTGGCCTATCAGAGATATAAATATGCACTGTTTTTATGTTCAAATAGGACGAATAGGCACAGAATAAAGCAGCCCTGAAGAGCAGCCACAGGCAATTCATTCTGAAACGGAAACCCTATTTTAAAGCTGTCATGCATCACAGAAACCTTTAAAGTGAACTTTTCAAACAAAGAAAAACTCGTTTCTCTGCTGTCAGATAACACATGGTTACTATTCTCTTTTATAATATGAAAAAAAAAGACATAATGAAGGCAGCCAAATTAATGATAATTATTAGAAAACTGCTGCCTTCATTCAAGATGCTCTATCTCTATTAGCATTTATTTTCTGAGCACTTAACTAATGGATTCTAGATGGGTTGAAATAAAGGTACAAACAAAAGCCATCAAAAATAAGCACAGGTTAATGTGGCAATGCAGTCTGTATTTCTGTCATTTAGGAGATCGAGGCTGGAGGGTTGCAAGTTTGAGGTAAGCTTTGGCTGCATAGTAAGACCCTGTCTCAAAATATTCAAATGGACAAATGAAAAGTAGGGGCAGGGTTATGTCAAGAACAAAGTATGGGACTTCTCTGACAACTATGTTTACTGTGAAACTGAGATTTGTGTGTGTTTAAAATCACCAACTGTAGCAACAACAGAAAGCACATTAAAAAATGAAATAACATGGTTCTTTTAATTTTAAGTAATGTCTTTAACTATCTAGTTCTTTAGTTTACCAACCAAAATTATCTCTCTGAATGTTATAATCTATTGAAGTACCTAGGACATGACAGTAATGATTCATAGTCACCAATGAAATGAAATGAAATAATACACAACTCACTTTATTATCTTGGTAAACGTATAGATACACTTTAGAAGCGCCACTATCAGTGGTATAAGGGAGCCCCAGGTTCTTGCTGGCAATATAAACCATGTTAATTTCTTGCCCAATGTGGTTACTCAACTCCTGGTATCAAATTGGGAGCTTAGTGTTCACCAGGATGAAAATATTTACAAAATGGAAATTGTACAGTGCTACAATCAGGGGTTCTTTTCATTACATGCACATTATCATGTTAAAACAGCACATTGGAAACAGGTTGTGCCTCAGTAGAGCAAGGACAGCCAGTCACCACTTTTGTAAACTACCGTAAACAAAACCAACCCAATCTATGGGAGAGCAGCAGAATGAAGGGTAGGAGCAGTAGGAGGTAGAAGGTGATCAGGACACTCAGAAAGGTCTAAAGCCACAGCAGAGAAGAGAGGGAATGAGACTTGTGAAAGACTGAAAATTAAGTAAAGGGCAGAAGTTAAGCAGGCATAAAGGCAGTAAGACCCTTCAGGGAAGCAAAGCCAAGGACTCATCACTAGTCCTCCCCAAATTAACAAAGCCCAAGTGAATCATTTCTAAGTGAACATTAAGGTAGGCAATAACAGGAGAGCTGAATATAGTATAATTAAAAGCTAGTATGCTTCTGTCCCCAATCAGTTAAAAATTAAAAGCAATCCAAATTTTAATAAAAGACACCAAGTTCTAGTGTCTTATAGACTCACACATTGCCATTAACCCTTCACCTAGTATCCTGAATAATTTCTTATAATATCATTCATAATTATGAAAATCAATTGCACTCAGATAAAGAATTGTAAAACCTCCAAAATACCAGCAGGTCTCTGGGCATTTTTCTAGGCTGGGTTCTTGCATAAGATTACATCCAGATAAGAGCACAGAAGAAAGCTCATTTTTTCCTTCCTTCCTTCCTTCCTTCCTTCCTTCCTTCCTTCCTTCCTTCCTTCCTTCCTTCCTTCCTTCCTTCCTTCCTTCTTTCCTTTCTTATTTTATTAAAGAAAATACTTGAGGGCTATAAAATCAAATTGAAGTTATCCTTGTCTTGTTTATTTTTATCTCATTTTGTTGAATTTAATTGTACCCCTCTAAATGTTAGAATTAAAAAAAAAATCTGACAGCATTGGTGAGTAGGTTTTAGAAGAGAGAAAGGGCTTTTATAGGCCCACCTTCATTGAATAGTCCCATTGCTCAATGAAGATAAATAAGATGACAAGACTGAAATAGGGTCCCACTTGCCACAGAGTCACAAGTAAGCATCAAACCAACCATAGCCTCCAAAAAGACCGAATTTAAAGCACATTCTACAACTGCTACTCCCAAGCAGGGAGGCAACTTTTACTTAGGAATTCATGGAGGTAAGTATTCTGTGACCACAAAGGATTAAATAGGATTAAATTTCCCTTTAAGGGAAGATTTAAAGGCTGCAGTTAATATCCTTATTAGTGAAATCATATCTCTCAGCCTGTTTCAAAGAAGCTGTGGGTTACTAGAGAATGTTTCTTGATACAGGACAAGTCTATGGCACCCCCAGCTTCACCAATACTTCCTCCTTTGCTTGAAAATTGTCTATCCATTAACAACCCAAAAGACTTTCAAGCTCCATAAGGGTGACTTACAGTTTCTGTGCACATAGATATGGCCTATTCAGATTGTGGTCACATATGATAAGCTAGAATTTAGACATACTTTTCACGTTTATAAAATTATCAAAAACATTTGCACTGACATTATTTCCTAGTTTTGAGTTTTAATGTTTAATATTTCTTTCAGCATGTGGGTTCTGGGAACCAAACCCAGGTTATCAGGTATGGTCATAAATAACTTACTCACTGGGATATACTTCCAGTTCTTGTTGCTTGATTATTTTTTACGGTCGTATCTTGTAGCCCGATGGTCATCAGTGTTTGTAAAAGCTGGGTGGGAAGGAAGTAGGATGCTCAGAAAAAAATGTTCCTTAAAGATGTGTAGCTTTCTGCATTGTTCTTGAACTGGCACTGGTAGGTGAAATACGTGTCTCTTGTATACTTGGAAAGGTTTCCTGGGTTTGGGTCCCTGTATCTCAGGGAAATGGAATGGGTTTTTGGCACTCTTACATTTCAATACTAAAGAATTATGTTTCAAGTAAATAGTATAGTACCTCACAAAAAGTACATTTGTTGAATGTCTTTTTTGTTGTTGTTTATTTTTTTATTTATTTTTATTTTCTTTTTGGAACAGAGTCTCACTATGTTGTCTTGGCTAGCTTGAAACTCACGATGTAGACTAGGCTGGCCTTGAACTCACAGAAATACTCCTACCTCTGCTTCCTGAGTGTTGGGATTAAAGGCATGTACCACCATCCCCTGCCTTGGTATTTTTCTTTTGTTTTTTAAAGGTACAAGAAAACTCCAACTCAAACAGACCCTTGATGCAGCAGGGAGGGGCTTAGTCCTACCTAAGCTGAATGTAACAGGCTTTGCTGTTCCCCCATGGGAGGACTTACCTTTTGGGAGGAGGGACTAGGGGCAGGTTGGGGGGAAAGGCAGGGGAGAAGTGGGAGGAGGAATGAAACAGGGATCTGTGGTTGGTATGTAAAATGAATAAGTTTTTTTTAAATAAAAAAAGAAAACTCCAGCTATAATATTAAGAAACTTTTCCTGTTAAAAAAGAAATAGAATTTTTATCCTGTAGATGGACAGGTTGATGAAGGCAGACGGCAGAGAGCCTGCGAGGGGAATTTATGTGTCAGAAATTCACTTAGAAATCTTCTATGAATGTGTTGTACACTGATTCAACGTATGAACTGTCAGAGGGACTACGATTTTGCCAGCTTCTCAATATGTTAGTAAGTCAATGGATTTGCCAAAGCTGGAAAATATCATATTATACATATGACTTGGTTCAACACTGTTTATCAATATTTATTGATCTACAGTGCTAATAAAAATAGGACAGCTACCTCTTTTCCTATAAAACCTATACAAAATGAACAGTCAACTAAGTTACATCAAAGCTCAGAGTTCTTTAATCCCCACCGTCAGTGCCACTCTGAAATCATGTAAGTCACTGGTTAGCCACGTTACATTCTGAAATGAGATGCCTGTAGAATCAGCATAGGAAGTGTGGTGCTATTTCACAGTTTAATCCTCTTTCTTTTCCTCTATCATTTCCAGAAGGGTTTTGATTCCACTCATCACCTTTCAAAGGAGGGAGCTATCTTTCAAAATTATCATCTGTTCTAATTAACCAACCGTCAGTTTCTTCATCAAGAGTATCACATGGAAGGCTAGAATTTGTCTCAATGGGCTAAGATTAGAGGACTGGTGGAGCCGCATTCTTGTGCATGGTTCCACAATGCATTGCCCTTCCTTTCCTTGGCTTTTTCATCTCCTAGAAAGACCTTTTCCTCTATCTTCAGATAGTGTGTAAAGCTTTGGTGTAGTCATGCCTCTCCTTTCTTCTCAGCCATTGCTCTCTTCTATGTATAAAGGCATTTATAAACAGTTTGGGGTCTCCATTACACGGTTATGCTCCTCTCTACTGCAAGATCACCTGAAGCCATATATACACAGCCAAGAAGAATGGACAGCTGAATTCAAAAACCATCAACAATTTCCAGAATTTAAAATCCTGAATCATGACAGGACACTAGTGGAATTCAGGCGTTTCTGGTACATGGACTGCTCTCACCCAATGTGAGGTTGAACTGTTGACCTTGTGTATATCCTACTTCACAAATGAGTCTGTCAGATACGCTAAGCCTATAAGCTGAAGATAATGTCCTAACACTGTGGAGAAACCTCAGGTGACTGTCCAGGCAGCTGGCTGTTTCTGTCAACTCACAATTTTTTTTGGAAGTTGCTTGCATGCACTTCCTGTTTTTATTTTTGTTAGCTAATATTATTTCCTTCTTGGGTCTCTGAGGGAGTTGAAGATTAGTTAGTTATAGTTGAAGATTGGTTAGTTATAGTTGAAGGTTAGTTAGTTATACTTGAAGATTAATTAGGATAGAAAGTGAATTAGATACATTTTGGACTTACCAAAATAGGATAGATAATGAAATTATTTTCTCTGATTTGTCAAATACAAATGGACTAGACATTGTTTAGGTATTTATTACTTATATATATTGTATATAGTTATTGTACTTTTTATATAGTTTTTCTTGAGAATGCAGAACAGAAAGACTTTATCAAGACAAACACACAGGAAGTAGGTGTCTTTCAGAGAGGTAGGACCACCGCAGGAGAAAGGGTAAGGTTTTAGCTCTGAGCTCTGACCTCTTGGCTTTCTCTTTTACATTGGTTCTGTGTTTCTTATTTAATAAGACAGTTGGTTACATCTACAATCAACTAAATACTTATTTCTATCTGCTGCATTAATTTTCCCTTTTTATATTAGTAGTGAATCTGTATATTTTAGTCATTTGTACATAAGCAATTGTTAGGGGCTGATATCCTATCACACAGGTTAGAGTTCTTGCTTTCTGGTTGAGGGCTTTCTGGAGGACAATATATTGTCTTCTAGTGAGGATATGTCCATGACCATTCCAGAGCTTTGCCTCACCTTCTCTCAGTTCTAGAAAACCATCAGAGGTAAGGGCATGCCAATACAGCTACTGTTATAATCAATTTCTTTCTGAAGTGATCAGGTCTTTTTCCAGATCACCCTTTACTCAACAGAAGATTTGTTTTTAGAAAAACTAAAGTTAATCTAAGCACTCTGGAGGCAGAGGCAGGCATGTCTCTATAACTTTGAGACAAGTCTGTCTACACAGCAAGTTCCAGATCAGCCAGGGCTACATAGCAAGACCCTGTCTGAGAAAAGATATTAAAGTAGCATCATGCTTAAACATTTATGATGTAAGTATTAAGGAGATTGATGTGAATGAATATGGTCTTAAATCCCCAAAGTATTTAGAAAACTATCATAATCAGAAGTAAAAGACCTAATCATTTTCACTATACATGCTAGAGTATATATTATTATTCTTTGGCATCTAGGAAACTTCTCTAGGACTCTTGTGGCTACTGAAGTCTGGCTTCTCAATCACCATATGTAGAACTACATAGTGTTTGTATGTACTCTGTACACACCCTACAGCTGACATTATATTCTCTCTAAATCAGTTATAACACCCAGACACTGCACAGATACTTGCCATGATACTTTACTTAGGCAATAATGACAGAATTTCTTTTCATATATTTTCCATTTGAAGCTAGTTGAGCTATAGATATAGAAATCATGGACACCAAGAACCAACTGTGTATGATACACCCTAGTATGAAAGTATCTGAAATTAAAATATCAGAACATCCTTATTATTTGTCTTAAGGAAAGCACTTCATGTCAATAATGAAAATAAAATCCTTAGGACTGCATCTAGTTATATTCAGTGATCGACAGGGACATTCATCATTTATCTAGCAAGTTTTATTTTCAGTCTATTAATACCAATTGAATTCAAGAACTGACTCTAGAACAATCAGTTGGTAGAAAAGTTTTAGCTATTCTCTTGTGGGCAGAGTAGCATGCTTCCTGAGATATGTGATGGGTGGTTTTTGTCAACTTGACATACACTGGAATCACCTGGGAAGAGGGACTTTCAGCTGAGGAATCACCTCTATTAGACTGGCCTGTAAACATGACTGCGGAATATCTTCTTGACTAAAGACTGATGTGAACAGGCTCAGCCTACTATAGGCAGTGCTGTTCCTGGGCATTTGGTCCTACCATATGAAGAAACAAGTCATGGGGGTCAAACCATTAAGCAACATTCTTCCACAGCCTCTACTTCAGTCTCCGACTTCAGGTTCCTGCTTTGAGTTTCTGCCATTGTTTCAGTGGGTGTAGGACTGTAAAGTATGAGAAGAAATAAACCCTTTCCTCCTTAAGTTGCTTTTAGTCTGAATATTTTATTATAGCAACAAGCAGCAAACTTGAACAGGAGGCATTATAGAAGTCACCTGATAACAATTGATTGTAGGATGTGGAAATTTATGTTTAATAAATACAACATAATAGATAATTGTAGTAATGATGAGTATAATGTAGAAAGATTGAGAGGTAAGCAGAAAGTATTTAAAACTTACTTTGAATAAAACCACTATAATATAATTATTATATTAATTATATAAAATATATAAATATTATATATAATATAATATTTCTTTCCAGACTAAGTTTTATGAACTTAAAACTATAATGCATTTTTTTTGTTTTTTCATTTATTCAACAATACTCCTGAAGACTTGCTATAGAACTACAAGCATAAATGGCAGAGCTGTTGGCCTTGAGTATCTAACTACCAGTCTCTAGTGGGAAGGAAAGATATAGATTGAGTAATTATAATAACATATTGCAAGCAATATAGCAGAGGAGGGCTTAGAACAGTAAAGGAGAAAAGATGAAATGGTTGGATCTATTGTCTGACAAACCAGAATTTCCTAGACACTCTTGCCAGGAGGCTGCTGTTGTATGGGATCCTCAAGGTTCTGTCCAACGTTTTCCAGCACAGAAGAATTAGGGCAGGAACATTACGGCTATGGCAAAACAAGCCCATTCCAAGATACAGGAAATAGCCAATGAGTCTTTCAAGTGTTTTTCTTTAAGATATTCTCTTTTAGAGACACTAATTTAAATTCCATTTCTGGAATTTCTCTTGATAGTATGAGTTGTAAATAGAATCGTGTGGATACAGTGTCTGGAAGTGGGCTTTCAGCTAGATTGTTTTAAACTCTAGATTTGCCATGTATTCTAACTGTGATCTTTTAAACATTTTTATTTTGTTGTATTATTTAATTTGTGGTGGTTTTGCTTGCATATTTGTGCACTGTATGCACCCCAGAATGATTTGCTAATCTACAATGGAACAAGAATTGTATTTTGTAAAACACTCATAAAGAACACATACTGTGGAAAGTTCCTCATTAGGGGAAACTGAAGAGGAGCTATATTTGTCTAAAGACTTTGGTATTTTCACTGTAAATATTGAGAAAATATTAAAAGATGCAATTCTTGGACATTGGAGTTTCATAGCAACATTATGCTTGAGGAAACACCTCTGGTCCAGGGATGGAGGTGCTCTGATCTTTATGTATGATGGCAGGAGGAGCTAAGGTAGTTGGAGAAAGACTTGGACTGAAGAGGACAACACTGTCAGTACCATTACAATAATCAAGTGAGTGAAGATAGATCCTAAGTTGTTGTGGGATATTTGTATACTGGGTGAGGATGTATTTGCTATGATTGGGGTAACAAAGATCTGAATGACCAATAGCTAGACAAGAAGAGGTTAGGTGGGACTTCCGGGGAAGAGACAGAGAGGACTCTGGGAAGAAAAAAGGCAGAGATGCCAGGAGACACAGAAGCAGCAGGGATGGATGATAAATGATGGAACATAGATTAATAGAAATGGGTTAATTTAACTTATAAGAGCTAGTTAAAAACAAGCCTAAGTTAAAGGCCAAGCTTTCATAATTAATGATAAGTCTCTGTATCATTTTTTGGGAATTGGCTGGCGGCACATAGGAAAACTTCTTATACTAAGCCAAGGTAGTTTAGAATGTGGACACAGTAGAAATACTGATGAAAACAATCCTGGAATCTAAAGAAGAACTGCCTATGAGAAGTAAAAGGTGAACCAGGTAAAATCAGCTTATATCTTCATTCTCTCCAAAGCAAGCTAGCAGATAGATTCTGCCAACTCGCAGAATGCAGGAGGAAAATTATAGCATTGAAGGTAATGTGTTTGCATCCCTAATTGAAGATTCTACACAGTATCAGATTCCAGATTCCAGCTGAGCTGTCTTTATCCTTTGATTAAAATCAAATTAAAACCAAGTGTTGATGATCTACCTGTGGTTTCCACACTTGGAGGGTTTCTTTAAGCAAGCAGCTTTGAACTTTCCCTTTAAGCTGAATACTCTGCCTGTAAATCCTCTCCTCCCTGTCTGCTAGCAGGCCACAGAAAAAAAAAGTGGTTTACATGTGAGTTAAGCAAATGTAATTAGAGTAACTTCAACAACAGGCAAGAGTTGGGCACTAAGTATCCTGAAAGGAAACCTAAAGCCTACTGAACATAACTTTTGGGTTATTCATAATCAGGGATTCTTTTACTCCTAAATTCTCTGCTACCTATCCAGTTAGCTTAATTAAATACACAGGGCTTCAAGCTGTGAGGTCTGATTATGGGAAAGGAAGTTCTTACAATAAAGTTAGCTTTAACAATGGTTTTTTTTTTTTTGTTTTTTTTGTTTTTTTTTTTGTTTTTCGAGACAGGGTTTCTCTGTGTGTAGCTTTGCGCCTCTCCTGGAACTCACTTGGTAGCCCAGGCTGGCCTCGAACTCACAGAGATCCACCTGGCTCTGCCTCCCAAGTGCTGGGATTAAAGGCGTGCGCCACCACCGCCCGTCGGGGGAATGGTTTTTGATACTTGTTTTCTAAGAACAATGAAGTCATAAATCAAAGCATGCTGTTAACAACTAAGGTAGGAATTTTCTCACCCTAGGCCTCCTACTATTCAATAGCCTGGATAAGATTTCTTCCAAATTAATTAATTTCTTGATGTTTGCCCAAGGAAGTCATTTTGTCTCTAAAGATGGTCATTTACAGCATTTGACTCAGCCTCTAAGAACCATGTCCCTGCTGCAAAATTTCCCCATTCTAAATCTTCTGACTTAAACTCTAATGTTCAAACAGAAGTTGACCTTAAGAAGTGCAGCTATTGTGCACGACTAGCCCAAGTCTGAAATAAGGGAACTATTCCAGCAAAAGCCCAACGCAGCAATTTGTTATAGAACAGTGATCGAAGATTGAATTTCCACCCTCCAGTGGAACCATAATGGACTTGAGAGTACTAACGTTAAACCCCTGGGCTGGCTGACCTATACAATCCTACAAACAGCTGGCAGGATATGCCTACCACGGCATTTAACACTCCCATGATGGTGTTACATAAATGGCAACCCAGCATGAGCTGGAAGAGAGGGTTATGGGCCAAAAGTTTCTTTAAAAGCCTTTTCTTGTTTTTATTTGTAGGCAAGACCACTAGAAAGAATTCTCTAAACATCTCCTTTATTGTCTGAAGTTTCTGAAGAGCTATATACTGCTTTAGAATCAAATTACATTTCCCCTTTAAATAATATATAGAAAAATGCAAATTTTGGTTATGTCAAAATACGTTGCTATAGAGAATGATTCTTTTTTTTTTCCCCCCCTTGGAAGTTTATTTTAACATCCAGATCACAGTTTCCCCTCCTTTTCCTCCTCCCATCCCCTCCCCCCACCTCCTCTCTGCCCTATCCCAATCCTCCTCCTCCATTTCTATCCAGAGAGGGGCAGGCCTCACATGGGTATCAACAAAACATGGCATATCAAGCTGCATTAGGACCAAGCACCTCCCCTTGTATTAAGGCTGGGCAAGGTAACCCTGAAGTGATTCTAATTTTAAAATGTAATGTATGATATTTTTATCATTTAAGCAATAAACAATTGATGATGTTAAAGTGGGCTGAGAATATCAGTTGTTTACTTTTTTTTTAGAATTTTTTTTATTGCTACATTAAGGTTCCTGTTTCAATATCTTATTTGTGCTCACATAATTTAGTGAAGGTATGCTGCTACAGTTACAGTAAACCACCACCACCACCACCAACAAACACCCTATGTCCCTGGTTGTAGAACAGGGAGAAGTTTCAGATGACATTTGGGGTGTTTCTTAGGTAACCTTGTACTCTGCCTTTTTCTTTACATTCATTGTTAACTCACCACCAAGCCTGGTGCTATGATCCTTGTCAGTTTGACCTGAGTGTCTTTGCTCTCTAAGCCTTAAGGGATAGACTGAATCTGTTTCCCTCACTGATATCTTGGGGTCAGTAAATTGTTTCTCAAACAACCAGCAAAGCTGGACCAGACTCACAGCTCTCAGGTTTCTAGATTATAGGTATAGAAATAAGGCAAATAAGGAAAAAAAGCTGTTACATGTTTTATCTTCCAGATTCACTTCTAGTGACAGGAAGCAAAGAGTGAGTAACACCAATAAATTTATTGATTGAGAAGTTCGTACATGTATGCATTTTAAAAAATAAAATCTACTCTATTCTCTCTCCTCCAATGATTCCAATAACCTACTCTTACTTCATGTCCCCCCCAACACCTTTTCAAAAGGATACTGAGCGCATTAGTCTAGTATGTGAGGTGAGTCATGTATCCTTGAAGAAAAACGACTCTCCTTCCCAATAGTTCATAGCTATGGGTGGGACTTCATCGACTGCTTCCCTAGTCATATTAGAATTTTAAGTGTCTTTTTTTAGTGCTGATTTTGTTCATATAACCACGGACTCTGGCAGTACTTATGTGTAACAACTCTGTCACATCCTGAAAACATTGTTTTGCATCAGTCCTTTGTAACCTCTGTCCCATACAATCTTTCTCACCTGTCTGCTGACATGATTCCTAAGCCTTAAGAGGAAAAGGTGTCACATGGATATCCCATGCAGGGTGGAGCGCTCCTCAATCTCTTATTCTCTGCACTCTGAGCAGTTGTGAGTTTCAGTATTGACTGCCATCTATGGAGCTTCTCCATTGAGGGCTGAGAGCTGAACTAATCTACATGTATAAAGGTAAGTAGAGAACAGTTTTTTACTATGTGCATTTAGCAAAATAATGGTAGTTGTTTCTCCCATGCAGTATATTTACCTACCCAGCCATGTGATCTTGGCCTAGTTAACCGTACCAATTATAAGTTCCTTCTTGTCAAGTAGGCCCCAATCTAACCAGAAAATGATTGGTTACTCCTGTAATATTCATGACACTATTGTACAAAAGGGCGTATCCTTCCAGGTCGGTTGTTACTGTAGGTCTCAGAGTTCACTGCTGGGTAAGGCTACTGATTACCTTTCCCTCCTAAATTATGTGTGTGGGGGTATAAGAAAGCTTCAATAGAGTTATTTTTTACAGGAGGATAAAGTATTATTATTTTTTTAATCCTGATGCAGCTACATTGCCTGCCTCTGCCTCGTGAGTGCTGGGATTAAAGGCGTGCACCACCACCGCCCAGCCAAGATAGTTGTTTTTTGTTTTGTTTTGTTTGTTTAATTTTTTTCCAGGACAAGTTTTCTCTGTGTAACAGCCTTGGCTGTCCTGTAACTCACTCTGTAGACCAGGCTGGCTGCAAACTCACAGAGATCTGCTTGCCTCTGCCTTCCAAGTGCTGGGATTAAAGGTGAGAACAACCACTGCCTGGCTATTCCAAGATGTTTTTAACAAGCAAAATATTGGTTCTATTTTACATCTTTGTGACACAATTACCAAGGAACCTTTCTGTTTTCAAGGAAGCCAGTTTTTTCCTATTGTGGCTTATCAGGAAATGAACATAAATCTTCTCTATACTTGGCACTGAATTGGGCTATTACACCTATTTAGTTTCCTGTCAAGTGATAATGTTGTTTAATGATAAATAGTGGGACAAATGAAAAAAGATACCCCCTATAATAGTAGTGATTAAAATCTGATTGTCTGTTAATAAATTACAATACCAGAAAGTTGTAGATTAGAGTGTGTTAAGTAGAAAAAGAAATACAGCATGCTCATTTTTACCATGTAAATAACAGTGAATACAAATGCTTACTGCACAAGACATATGGTTTTAAAAATCTAGGACCCAGATCAGCTGATATGTTTAATGACAGCATTTATTTAGTGGCAGTAACCACTGTATGTATAGTATGATTGCACAGTGAATATTGGCCCAATGATACTTTTATTCCAATAGAGAAGATGATTTTAAGAGAGCTTGTAATGAAAATATTTTGTGGGCAATGTTCTATGAAATTATGATTAATTTTATAAACAAATAGGCACTACGATGAGCTTCCTCAAATATAGGAATGTTGGCAAGTGATGTGGAAGAGGAAACCCTGGACTTATGAAAAGTAGATAAATCATGTAATTATTTTACTAACATGCTTCTAAAAAATAACGTGGAAAATATTAAGGCTTCTTTGTATCTGCACATCCTTCTTTCTTGAATAGTTAAATTCTCTATAATTTTTGCATAGAAGGTGATTTGGGTCTCTTATTTCATGTCTCCACCATTACCCCCATGACCACGACCATGTGTTTTCCTCTTATGACCACCTCTCCATGGCAATGCATATTGATTTATCAGCCCAATTGCAATTGTATAGCCAACTTTGTGTAACCCTGGGCTCCCAGCCAGGAAGCCAGTAATTTTCTGTTTTTACTTCTGGCACCTTGTTTACTTCAGAGCCATCGTCTACTGGCTTTATTGCCACTTTTTGGGCTCAGCACCCAGTGGGGAATGTAGAGGTTTTAAATGAAAAGTGCCTTTTTATCCCAGCAGCTTTCTCAGGGCCAGGACTTTTCTGGCAGTCCCTTTGTGTAACTTGAGACCTGTTTGGCACCTGAAAGTGTGTGTACTTGTCAGTAGCATTAACTGAGATTTCCACATATCAAAGTAGACAAAGGCGAAGCCAGGGAATTGGCAGCAAGCTTAGAAACAGTTCCTTTCCCTCATGTTTGTTTCACATAGTAGCAGCATTCACCAGGCACTCAATTGAACTCGATTCCCCTTCAGCTGTGAATAGTGACACCATAACAATGGAAGATGTGCATGAATTGCCCATCAAGGCTGGTCTTCATGCATCTTTATGTCTGAACTGAGCTTAGAGATGTTGCATTATGGCACATTATTCATGTGAATAAATGAATAATCTCTCTAACAAGAGATTATAGTAAGTCATGTTGGGAATAGCCTGGTAAAATTAACTACTATATTTGTCTAAAGGATTTGTGGTGTCAGAGTACTATTTTTCTTCTAGTAACTACAATGTAATTAGGATAAGTTTTTTTTAAGAACTGTGTGTGTGTGTGTGTGTGTGTGTGTGTGTGTGTGTGCGCGCGCGCGCGCGCGCGTGCACCCTCATGTGCAGGCCTCCTTGAAGGCCAAAAGAAAGTGTCAGATTGCCTAAAGCTTAGGTTACAGGTTGTGAGTCACCCTATGTGGGTGATAGGAACGAAATTCAAGTCTTCTGGAAGAGCCATGTGCTCTGAACCCCTGAGATATCTCCTCAGCCCCATAAATAAATCTTAAAACAAAAATACATAAAGAATCAAACACAGAAAACATTAGAATGGATACAGTAAATATATAGCTCAGAATCGGGTTAATAATATGTACCCAATAATTATATATGTGTATATATATTGCAGTGCGTTTAGAACATATTGAATTGAATAGCTACATCTTTAGTAAGAGAAATTCTTTTACTAAATCCTTCAGGAAACAGGCATAAGACACTCAATGGAATGATCAAAGTTCTCAAATTATTTCACATGCAATCATTGCCCAAAAAGGTGGCTACAAAGATCACTTTTCTGTAAATATATTAGGTAAAATATGCCTCTCAGGGACAGATTACTCAAGTCAGGGATGTACAGAATATGTGCAAGGCCAGCAAGATCTTCTGTAGGAACATGGATGTCTCAATTTCAAGAGATGTTATTTGCATATTTCTCGGCCATGACTTTTTGTTGAAACTTAAGAAGTGGTGGGCTTGTTTTTATAATGATGTAAATGGTAGTCCGTGAACAGAACTCGTTAGAAACTCATTTTCCAACATTCTCAAAACAACTGTTCAAATATGATAGCTTTTTCCTTGTTGTTGTTTGTTTCATTTTTTCTTTTCCCACTCTGACCTTTGTAGGTTGAGTCAAAGTTTGTAAGTTCAGAGCACATACAAACCCTCAGGCAATAAGCCCTGATTCTCACTGTTTTTTTTTAATTAATTATTTTTTAAAATTCATTTTATATACCAACCATTGTTCCCCCTCCCTCCCTCCCCTCCTCCTGCTCCTTACTCACCTCCCCCAACCCACCCCCATCCACTCCTCAAAAAGGGTGGATCCTTCCATAGGGAGTTAACACAGCCTGACACTTTCAGTTGAGGCAGGACCAAGCTGCCCCTCACCCCCGCCCCGCATCAAGGCTGAGTAAAGCATCCCACCATATAGAATGGGGTTCAAAACACCAGCACCAGGGTTAGATTATGGTCCCACTTCCAGGGGTCCCACAAACAGACCAGGCTAACAAAACTGTGGCCCACATGCTGAGGTCCTAGTTCAGTCCCATGCAGGCTCCCCAGCTGTCTGTCAGTCTAGTGTCCATGAGCTCTGACAAGTTTGAGTCATCTCTCTCTCTAGGTTTCCCTGTCATGATCTTGAACTACCACCACCCCCAGCCCTATAATCCCTCTTCCTTCTCTTTGACTGGATTCTAGTAGCTCAGCCTGGTGCTTGGATGTGAGTCTCTGCATCTGCTTCCATCAGTTACTTGATGAATGTTCTTTTGATAACAGGGTAATCACCAATCTGATTACAGGGAAGGGCAGTTCAGGCACCCTCTCCACTATTGCTAGGGGTCTTAGCTGAGTAATCCTTGAGGATTCCTGAGAATTTCCATAGTATCAGGTTTCTCCCTAGCTCCATAATGGCCCCCTCTATGGAGATAATCTCTTTCATTGCTCTCACACTCCACTGCCCCCCATCATGACCATCCCATTCCCTCATGTTCTCATCCCCCATGCCCTCAAATTTACTGCCTCCCCCAATCCCAATTTACCCAGAAGATTACATCTATATACCCTTCCCAGGATGATCCATACATCCCTCTTAGGGTCCTCCTTGTTACTTCACTTCTCTGGAGCTGTGGATAGTAACAGGGATCAACACAGGATCCTGGGGCAGATAAGAAGGTCAAGCCCAGCACTGCTGCAATACCAGACTCTCAATTCATAAGCAAAATAAGAGCTTTATAATGTTGTCCCTGCACCAACCAGACCTGTGCACTCCTCCCCCGCCACCTCCTATGTAAGATACTGCTCTAAGAATTTATAAAATCCCTGCAGTGTGCATAACCCCCATTTTACTTATTTGCCTTAAAACATATTAAAAGCACAAAGTCTTTCAATATGTGTATAGCATCAATGCTCACTTTTGTCTGAACAAGGCTTAAAAACAAATTAACATTTTTCTTGAGAACCTATACAGTTAACATCATCTCTACTCCCATCTCTGGATGAATACTTCTTAGAGTGAATCTCAATATTCACAGAGAATGTCACACATTCTGAGTTCAATTCATACAATGGCAGTATATTTTTTAAAGAACCGATGCTAGGGAGTTTAGAAAAAAAGAAATTCGTACTTCTTCCTCTCTAGAAAATAGTACTAAAACATTTCTTCTTTTATTTACGCAGTTTAAAAAGTACCTCCCCAGTGCCCAATGATTTCTAGGATCCAGAGGTACAAGGTATCCAAAAAGGCACCCCTTTTTTTCAACATGAATTTTGCACATCTGAAAGTGTAAATAATTAAATTAAAATATCAATGAGCAATAGTGAAAATAAGAAATTATTATTTTCTTAAAAAGGGTTAAAACTTTGTAAGGGTGATAGGTCAAGTCTCTACATCATAAAGCAGATTGGGACTGATGATATAAAAGAATAACAAAATAAGCAATGTTTTGGTTTAAAACAGGATATTGAATTAAATCTCCTTGAATGCTGCCCACATTTGTCAAAGGGAAATGGTGCTGGTCGGAATTAAAAAGTGAACACCTTACAAAAGCATGACAGAACTTTCTAATACAGTTATATGACTAAACACACTAGCAAACATGAAAATGTGGACCTGCAAATTATAGTGGTAACTTTCTAAATAACATAAATTAGCATGTTTTCAATGCTACTGCACACCTCTTCCTTGCTAGCAATAGTATTAATACACTTATTCATCTAGTAAGCACAGATAAAAAGCCTCCTCAGTGCCCAAAGATTTACAAGGATCCAGATGTCCAAGGTGTCCAAAAGGGCATTCCTTCTTTTCAGCATGCATTTTGCACCACTCAATGTGTGGAACAGAGTTTGGGTGACAGTTCACTGACAGAGAGGGCCTAGCATGCATGAAGGCTTAATTTCAATTGCCACCACTGCCAAAGGCACAAGAAAATAAAGCAAAAAAAAAAAAATGCCACAGTAGCCATGTTCAGTAACGCATATATATATATATACACATATACATGTATATATATGGATATGATATACATGTGTGTAATAATATATGTTATATATTTGAGTATGTAAACATAATTTTTAAATTTTTGAAATAAGATTAATTCCAAGACATTTTCCTAGAAGTATAGATTATTTAAGAGAGAGGAAAACATAAGAAGTAAGGAACAGAGAAAAAGATAGAAGACCATGGGAGAGAAATGAGGTCAATTTCCTCCCAGAGAAAAGAAGGCATTGAATAGGCTGGTCAACAAGGAGTCATGTGGTTAAATTATTGAGCAGAAGTTTTACTTATCTGATGAAAATGTAAAATATAAGAGGTATTGTCAGCCACTGAGCAGTTTCATGTGGTAAAATCTTCAGATGTATTAGTTGCAGGCAGAAAGATAAAAGGGCAAGCATTTTACTGATATTAGGCCACAAGTCTAGATTTTACACAGCAGAATAACAGAAAGCTTTTTAATTAGAAAAAAATTAATCTGAGTAAACAATGAAAGGGCTACTACAAGAAATTCAGTGGAGAGTTAAAGATTTGGGGATTTCATTACATTGCCTCAGATGAGGAGTGCATTGGACAGCCTATCATTTATTTTGTAGAGTGAATGCAGGAAGGAAAGATGAAATGCATGAGACAGGTGCTTTCTGTCAGGGCCCTGTGAGTTCCATTACATTTTAGGAATACCTTAACATTAAAGGTAATATAAAAGCCAACAACCACTTTTAAAAATTCATCTAATACTTAGTTAGCTGCTCTAAAAAAAATCTATCTTTTATTTCTCTAAAGACTTGTAGAGACAGTTGGCACAGACAGAAACAATCACTGATGGTTTTAATTCATTATCCACTGTAGTTTTTCTTTGTTAAATTGAAAACTATAATTAATAAGAGATTCATTATAAGAGGATGTTAAACCATACACAATCTATAATCTTCTTATCCACCCCTGCTTTTTGTGTTATGTTATAAATATACTTTATAATAGCACAACCTAATATAATTTGTAAACACAAAATATATAAATATTTAAAGATATTTCTCACTTAATATACATTTTGAAAAAATTCTATCATTGGGTGTGTGTGGTGGTAATCTAATTGTATTGAAATATTATTTTGATTTGTACTGAAATATTAATTTGATTGTATGTTAATAAATAAAGTTGTCTGGGGGTCAGAGCTATTAGAGCCATAGCAAGAGTGTGGCGGTGGTGGCACACGCCTTTAATCCCATAGATATCTGTGTGTTCAGGGTCAGAGCTATTAGAGCCATAGCAAGAGTGTGGCGGTGGCAGCACACGCCTTTAATCCCATAAGATCTCTGTGCGTTCAGGGATACAGCCAGCATTGGAGACATATGCCTTTAAGACCTAGGGGGCTGTACATTCAGACAGTGACGAGGCAGTCATGTGTTTGGGTTTACAACCAATGAGAAGGCAGAACAACATACTTTAAAAATACGAACCGACAGGAGGTAGGTCTCTTTTCGCGAAGCTGGGACAGCAGGAGGAAGGGTGAGATTTTAGCTCTGAGCTCTGACCTCTCGGCTTTCTCTTTTACATTGTTTCTGTGTTTCTTATTTAATAAGACGGTTGGTTACATCTACATCTGGCGCCCAACGTGACAAGAATCCATTAAAAACTGCTTGGCTTGGCGGCAGGTCCGCTTTCCCGCAAGGGCGGCAGGCGGCCCGCGGAAAAAGACTTGTTGCAACAATGGAATACTCAGATTAACATCCCTCCAATCTCAGAAACAAATCATAAACTAGCACATGTTACTGAGAGAAATATTAGAAGATATTGTTCTAATGAGTGGTCACCAGCCATCCATATTATACAAGAACAGGGCACAATAACTGATGATCTTCCAAAGACACCAACAGCTCTACCTTTAAAATGGTTAACAGACAAGCCTGTATGGGTCCAGCAATGGCCTTTAACAACAGAGAAACTCCAGGCTTTAGAAGAGCTGGTAGAAGAACAGTTAAATGCTCAGCATATTGAAGAATCAACCAGCCCTTGGAATTCTCCTGTATTTGTTATTAAAAAGAAATCTGGTAAATGGAGAATGGTAACAGACCTTAGGGCAATTAACAAAGTAATTCAGCCAATGGGTTCTCTACAATCTGGGATGCCTTTGCCTACTCTGTTACCAAAAGGATGGCCTCTCATAGTTATTGATTTAAAAGACTGTTTCTTTTCAATACCCTTACAAGAAAAAGACAGAGAAAGATTTGCTTTTACAGTGCCTACTTATAATAATTCTCAACCGGTTAAAAGATTTCAATGGAGGGTCCTCCCACAGGGAATGTTGAATAGCCCAACTCTGTGCCAATATTTTGTACAACAGCCATTGGAAGTGATACGTAAAAAATTTCCTAAATCTATAATTTATCATTATATGGACGATATTTTACTAGCTGACTCAAATGCAGATACTTTAGAAATAATGTTTGAAGAAGTAAAGAAAATTTTGCCTCGCTGGGGATTACAAATTGCTCCTGAAAAGATACAAAGAGGAGATTCTATTAATTATTTAGGATATAAAATAGAGCTACAAAAAATTAGACCCCAAAAGGTGCAAATTCGGAGAGATAGACTACAGACTCTTAATGACTTTCAAAGATTATTTGGAGATATTTCTCATCTACGAACTATTGTTGGGGTAAAAAATGATGAACTGACTAATTTGTTCAAAACCTTAGAAGGTGACAAGGACTTAAATAGTCCAAGAGAATTATCACCTGAAGCTGAGAAAGAATTAGCATTGGTAGAAAAGAAAGTGCATGAAGGACACGTGAATCGTATTGATCCAAAGCTGGATTGCATTTTGGTTATCTTACCTTCTAGGCGTTCTCCTACTGGAATATTAATGCAGAGGGAAGATATTATATTGGAATGGATATTTTTACCAAATAAACCAAATAAAAAATTAAAAACTTATGTGGAAAAAATCTCTGACTTGATTTACAAAGGAAAAATGAGACTTCGTCAATTAGCAGGCATAGACCCAGCAGAAATTGTCGTACCATTAACTAAGGAGGACATTGAAAAATTATGGACAGAAAGTGAACCTTGGCAAAGAGCTTGCAGTAATTTTTTGGGAGAAATTAACAGCAAATATCCCAAAAGCAATAGAATTGATCTTATAAAGAGAGCTGAATGGATCTTGCCTCGAATTGTACGGCAAAAACCCATATCTGGAGTTCGTACATTTTATACAGATGCCAACAAAGAAGGAAAGGCAGGTTACAAATCAGAAAATTTAAGTAAAGTGGTTCAAAGTCCGTATAATTCAGTGCAAAAATCAGAATTGTATGCTATTCTGTTGGTATTAATGGATTTTTCAGAACCTCTCAACATAGTAACTGACTCTCAGTATGCTGAAAGAGTGGTGTTACATATTGAGACTGCAGAATTTATCCCTGATGCTTCAGAATTAACTTCACTATTTATTCAATTACAAGATACAATCAGGAAAAGGAATCATCCTTTATATATAACTCACATTCGATCCCATACTGGTCTGCCAGGCCCTCTAGCACAAGGCAATGAAGAGATTGATAAATTATTGATAGGAAATGTGCTGGAGGCCTCAGAATTTCATAAAAAACATCACGTTAATAGTAAAGGTTTAAAAAAGGATTTTTCCATAACCTGGCAACAAGCCAAAGAAATAATAAAGAAATGTCCTACTTGTTCCTTCTACAATCAGACGCCATTACCAGCAGGATGTAACCCAAAGGGTACTCAGAGAAATGAAATCTGGCAGATGGACGTGTTTCACTTTGCAGAATTTGGAAAATTGAAATATGTACACCACACTATCGATACTTATTCAGGATTTCAATGGGCAACTGCTTTGAGTTCTGAAAAAGCTGATTCTGTAATCACTCATTTGCTAGAAGTTATGGCCATCATGGGTATACCTGCACAAATCAAAACTGACAATGCTCCATCATATGTCTCTGTTAAAATGAAACAGTTTTTTGCTTATTACAATATAAAGCATATTACAGGCATACCACATAATCCTACAGGTCAAGCAGTTATAGAAAGATCAAACAGAACTCTAAAGGATATGCTAAATAAACAGAAATGGGTAACAAAAACCCCCAGAAATAGACTGCATAATGCTCTTCTAACTTTGAATTTTCTGAATGCCAATGAGAAAGGAACAACAGCTGCAGAGAGACATTGGATAATAGAAAAAACTACAGAATTAAATCAGCCTATATACTTTAAGGATGTGCTGACCTCAGAATGGAAACCAGGGTATGTATTACATTGGGGACGTGGTTTTGCTTTTGTTTCTACAGGAGAAGATAAGCTGTGGGTACCATCAAAATTGATAAAGGTTCGATTTGAACAAGAGAGACCTCTTAATTAGAGGAGGTGATAGTTCATCAACCAGCATGAACATCCAATTTAAACTAACTTGTATCAATAAAACATGCCTTTTCATTTCATCAGATAATAACTTGCCAAAAAGGAACATCCCCAAAATTAGTCTTGGGGAAAGGTTTTTGTTTTTGTCTTTTAGGAGAATGAAGGTTAAGGAATCTGAAGAACACTGGACAAATGAGACAACTGAAGAAAAGGGACAACTCATCTATCCCAAGAAACAGAGTGAAACGGTGTATGGGTATATATTATCTAAAAAAATTTTATGTCTTCCTAAATGTTTGTTTCTGCTTTTCTCTAAAGATTTAACACTATTGGTCTTCTAACAGTCCCAGTTCAATTAAAATTTAAAGCTGACTTTGGAGTTGGAGAATGGCTCTCTCCTTCTTTAAAATCAAGCATGTTGTTAAAAGGAAAATGCAAACTCCCTGTATCATGCCAGAATAAGAGCCATTTCTGCTATGGTACAGGACAAAAGCAAAATTAATTAAGGGACTATTCTATTACTAATCTCAACTCTTTGATTCTATTCTGATTCTTTAAACTTTTCTCAAAGTATAAATTTTATATCAAAATTTACAAGATTAATATATATATATACATTTTAAACTTTGTTAAAATATGAATGGTCACATAGAGTACTAACTAATTCTAGAAAAAAGGCTAGCTGCATATATATGTTTTTGTGTTCGAGTCTCTTATCAGTTTTCTGCAGGAAATCATGGCCAGGCCTAACATCAACTGAAGTCTCCAGAAAGAAGATGGGGCCCCACAACAACAACAATTCCACGTGGACAATAATAATATCATTAAGCTGACAAACATCATCCACAGATCAGCTTTGAACTACAAGGTGCTCAGAGCAAATTTGAGATGACTAGCTGAGATGATCCAGTCTCAAAGACTACTTGAATAAGGACTTGAGATAAACCCTCAACTTTGGCATTATACACAGACTGGATAATGAAGGATATAGTTACCTCTCCTAGAATTTGACAATTAACCTAAAATTTTTCTTTCAGGATAAAGAAAACTTCGCCCATACCCAGCAGGAAGCAATTTTAAGAATACGACGCCCACATTCCCAAAGAGGTGGTGTGGGGCAGGTGGTTTTTTGGTCTTTTTAATGGGTTCTGGGTCTGGGATAATTTTCAGTATTTAGGGGGGTTGGTTACAAGTTATTGTCAAGGGTTAGGAAAAAGGCTAAGCAAAGGAGATTAGATTTAAGGTTCTTGTTTAAAAAAAAAAAAAAAAGAAAGAAAGAAAGAAAGAAAGAAAGAAAGAAAGAAAGAAGGAAAGAAAGAAAAAAAAGAAAGAAAAGAGAAAGACAATTACTAGTTTTAAATACTTTACATTGGATTGAATTGTTTTATATTGTACACAAATTTGAAACTGATATTGTTAGAAAATGCTATATGTATATTTCTAATTGTATTTATTCCATCCATTTAACAATGTAATGCAAATTTCTGGTCCTTGAATGCTATTATTATCAACTATTAGGATATAAAGAAATGAAAGTTAGTAGTTAGACATTACAATAGAACTTGTAGTCATATTAGATATGTTTTAAAAATTGAGCAGAGATGTTTTAGACAGGTCATCTTCAAACCCTTCAGAGATCTACAGAATATGGCATTTAAAATGTTTTAATAACTTAGAAAATTTTTCTTTTTTGAGACATGTCGGCTCCTGGCAGTACCAATCTACTTTAGAGAAAATATGGGCATTGAAGAAACTGCATATGGAGTCAACTTTCATTCTGGCAAAAGTTAGCCACTGGACAACAAAGTATCCTCGAATCAACAGGACAAAATGGACAGACAGATCACGAAACAAGGGACTACTGATTCTTGCCAAAACAAGTGTGGTTATGGCTTTATCAAAAGGCATCTTCTGAGGCCAGGACAATATGGCCCCATCCCTGAAGTGGCCTTCGCATCCGGAAAAGGTACGGTGCCCTTTTCTTCGAAGGCAGCTTAACAGGCAGAGGGCCGATGGATTCTGTTGTACAATGGAACAGCAGCTGAAAGCTCATGCCTCTCAAAAGTAGACTGGCATTTAATAGAGGGATGTGGAGAAGAAGGGGATGCTGAGATGAAGCCATATATACACAGCCAAGAAGAATGGACAGCTGAATTAAAAAACTGTCAACAATTTCCAGAATTTAAAATCCTGAATCATGACAGGACACTAGTGGAATTCAGGTGTTTCTGGTACGTGGACTGCTCTCACCCAATGTGAGGTTGAACTGTTGACCTTGTGTACATCCTACTTCACAAATGAGTCTGTCAGATACACTAAGCCTATAGGCTGAAGATGATGCCCCAACACTGCGGAGAAACCTCAGGTGACTGCCCAGGCAGCTGGCTGTTTCTGTCAACTCACAAAATTTTTTTGGAAGTTGCTTGCATGCACTTCCTGTTTTTATTTTTGTTAGCTAATATTATTCCCTTCTTGGGTCTCTGAGGGAGTTGAAGATTAGTTAGTTATGGTTGAAGATTAGTTAGTTATAGTTGAAAATTAATTAGGATAGAAAGTACATTAGATACATCTTGGAATTATCAAAATAGGATAGATAATGGAATTATTTTCTCTGATTTGTCAAATACCTGTTTAGGTATTTATTACTTGTATATATTGTATATAGTTATTGTACTTTTGTATATAGTTTTTCTTTTGTTAGTCATAACCTTTTGCTTTTTTTCTTTTTATTAAAATAGAAAAGGGGAAATGTGGTGGTAATCTAATTGTATTGAAATATTATTTTGATTTGTACTGAAATATTAATTTGATTGTATGTTAATAAATAAAGTTGTCTGGGGGTCAGAGCTATTAGAGCCATAGCAAGAGTGTGGCGGTGGTGGCACACGCCTTTAATCCCATAGATATCTGTGTGTTCAGGGTCAGAGCTATTAGAGCCATAGCAAGAGTGTGGCGGTGGCAGCACACGCCTTTAATCCCATAAGATCTCTGTGCGTTCAGGGATACAGCCAGCATTGGAGACATATGCCTTTAAGACCTAGGGGGCTGTACATTCAGACAGTGACGAGGCAGTCATGTGTTTGGGTTTACAACCAATGAGAAGGCAGAACAACATACTTTAAAAATACGAACCGACAGGAGGTAGGTCTCTTTTCGCGAAGCTGGGACAGCAGGAGGAAGGGTGAGATTTTAGCTCTGAGCTCTGACCTCTCGGCTTTCTCTTTTACATTGTTTCTGTGTTTCTTATTTAATAAGACGGTTGGTTACATCTACAGGTGTGTCTTAGTTACTTTTCTATTGATGTAATAAACATCATGACCAGGAAACAAATAAAAGAAAACATTAAATTTGGGGCTCACAGTTTCAGAGGGTTAGATTCCACAATGACAGAGAAAAGGCATGGTAGCTGGGACAACTGAAAGCATACATCTTGATCCATAAGTTGGAGGCAGAGAGAGAGAAAGAGGGGGAGAGAGAGAGAGAGAGAGAGACAGACAGACAGACAGACAGACAGACAGACAGAGACACAGAAAGACAGACAGAGACAGTCAGAGACAGAGACAGAGACAGACAGAGACAGAGAATGAAACAAGTCTTTTGAGACCTCAAAGCCTACTTTCAGTGAAACATCTCCTCCAACAAGGCCACATCTCCTAATCTTCCCCCAAACAGTTCCACTAAGTATTGGAATGTATCAGTGTATGGGGGCTGTTCCCATTTTGACCAGTGGAATGTGTATATGTGTGCACATGAGGGGGCATGTGCCATGGCATACACATGGAAGTCAAAGGATAATGTTGTGGCATTTGTTCTCTCTTTCCATCCTTACATGGATTCTATTGATCAAACCCAGGTCACCAGGGTTGCACAAGAAGTGTCTTTTCATGATGAGCCATCTCCTCAGCCCCAACAATATAAATTTTGCTAGCTACAGTTTTCACAATTGTTATGTTCTTGGGTATATGTGATTCTAATGAGTTGAAATGTCATGATTTTATTTATCTATTTATTTCAATAAAGATGTCTTTGTTTACTCCATAAGGACACTTACAAATGCTGTATATTTGGGTGCTACACATGACTGGATGAATATGAATTGTCCTTTAGAGCAGGGAGATGTCCACATACTTAGGGGAAACTATGAAGCTGGGCAAGTTCTAACCCCTGGCTCAAGGAAGGAATGAACTGGGTCCTGGCAGGGTAGTAACATGTCAAAAACATTCCAACACAATTGGCTGCTATGTCTTCAACACTGCTGGTCCTATCAAATCTTCTAAGTATTTCATTTATAGTTCTGCCAAATGTGGAATGTTTCAAACAATAAAATATTGATCATTGTTTCATTTATTAATGTTCAGATTCAATTCTCTTTATTTTATGAAGTCATAAGTAATAATGTGACCATCAGAAATAAATCAACAATCTTCTTTATTCCACTGTAGAAACTAAATTTCTTTCGTTGGTATTTGGGTAAGAGACCAGGTACATCTTCAGTGGACAGAGCTGATGCAGAGAATCACAAATCAACAGAGCTATTTTTTCTATCTCTAGTTGTAAAGATCTCATTTAGAGCATAAAGGTTTGCATACACAGGTTGTAGCTTGTGGACTGGCAAAAACAGCATCACCTGGAAGCAGATGACAAATGCAGAATCTTGAACACAGCACCTGCACCTGAATCTGTGTTCTTCATGATCCCTGGGTCAATAAATATACATCCCATCTTGAGTGCTAGAGAATGCTCTTATTTTAATGGAATGTCATATGCATCAGTGGCAGTGGCAATGGGATCTCTCTCTGATTTAGGTCCATTAGTCACTGACCTCCTCACTTCATGTTACTTTCTGGGAACTGGTTGAACAAACATATCATGTTGAGATGGCCACAGAGGTCATGGCCAATCAGCATTTTATTCTGTTTTATGTTTGAGGCAGAGTTTAATTGTGTAGCTGAGGTTCTTTTGATGTTGCTAGAGAGCCCTGTCTGGCTTAGAACTTGCAGATCCTTCTGTCTCATCAGCTGAGTAAAGATATCACGGGCATGTGTTCCTATGCTATGCACCAGAAACTGTGTTAAATAATGGCTTTTAAACTCTAGCATTTTAAAACGTATTCAAACAGTGGAAATTTGCAGATGCACTGGTGCAGAGACTTGTTTTCTCACCATCATATTTTTCACTTCTAAATGTGTCACTGACAGCAGCTGGAAACAATTTATCCACTGGAACTAATGTATCAATGATTCTCTTCCTTCAATAGGTGTTCTTTTAATTTCGTTTGTTTATGACAAAGATGTACAAGAAAAGTGAATACCTGAGGGATGGAGAGGAGACAGGGTACTTCCCGTGCATCTGCTCATGAACTACAAAAGGAGCAAGAGCCAGCCAATGGATACCTTTGTGGGAGAGGGATGAAGTTACTATCCTGCTAATATAAGAACATCCTGGTAGCTCTGATAAAACTCAGATCACTAAGGAGACCGTTGAGTCATTAAAATGTATTTGACGGTAACAATTGCCGCCTTTAGGGGCACAGTTTTAATTCATTAACAATCCAATATTAGTATGTCTCCCTCCAGCTAGTCCTTTATTCCTATTTCAGACACTAGACAATGATAATGAAAAAGATTGTCTCTGGTGTAGGCTCAGCTGCACCAGGTCCTCACAAATCCACTTTCCTCCCTGGGGTTACACAGGAGATGATAGAATATTCATTGTTCACATAAAGCCATATGCTACATTGGCACAGGTCCTATTGTTCAATTGTTCAATATTTAAAGGACTGCTGGGTTATCTGGCCCTCTCTGTCAGCATCCCCAGGACAGCACACTAAGTACAGGGCAAGCTTGAAACCTCTACAGCTGCATTTCCCTTTTGAAGCCACTCAAACTCTTAAAACTTACGTTTATAAAGAAGCCAAACTATATAGAATATTTCAATCCAGAAGCAGTCAAGACACTTCTGGTTTGAAATAGTGTCTGGCTTCTCTTCATGACATGGACTTCTCAAATTCATATAGTTATAATGATGAGGATATTCCAGCGTGAAAACTCTCAGTTGGACTATCCAAAAGAAACAACCAATGATACAACAGAAGCCTAGCAAATGCCCACCAAGCCTGCAGTTCTGAGTACATGTACCAGCATACCAGCCTTTCCTACCCATTCAGTATCTTATAATGTGCTCCTGAAATAAGAAATGACAGACAGGTCTGTGGTGATATTTTATTTGTGCTTTAATAAAACTTGCCTGGAGATCAGGGGGAAAAGGCCAGCCATTTTAAGTAAACAAGAAGTAAGGCAGCATATGCCCTTAATCCATTAGCAGGCAGCATCTCTGTGTGTTCAAGGAAACACTAGGGAACAGAGCCAAGCCTGGTGACCCGTGCCTTTAATCCCAGTACCAACCATAGAGATCTGGAGGTCTGTATAGACAGACAGAAAGTGACAGAGCTGTGTAGGAAGAGGAAGTGAGGTAGCCAGGCTAAGAGAGCCAATGAGAGGGCAGAACAGTAAGGCAATAAAGGCATGCATAGACAGGAAGTAGCTCCCATTAGGAAGCTGCAGAGTTGGTGAGTTAAGGTTGGCTTGTGGCTTTCCCTACTTCCCTGATCTCTAAGAATTTCACCCCTATATTTGGCTCAATGTTTTTTTATTAATAAGACCATTTAGAAATTGTCTACACAGGTCTACATCAACCCTGAAACTAATTGTTATTGTATTTTAGGTAAGCAATGAACTTTATCAGCTTCTCATCTCAAAGTGACTTCCTATTGTCCATCCCTACTATTACTTCCAGAAAAAGAAAGGAGTTGCAATAAAACTATCTGGAGAAAGACTCTTAAATTTTATCCATGAATTCTGAAAAAAAAAGTCATTGACTCTAGCCTGTTGTAGACAGATAGTCAGAGCAAACCCCAGAAGCAATACATGCTGAGGAATGTGGTTTTGATTTGCTCTATAGAATGTGAGTGTCTGAAGCAAGTCACCAATTAGAAACAGATCTAGTCTAGGAATACTCAAACCTCAAACTTAAAAACAAGCATACTAAAATAAGAGCACTTTGTTCTACTCATATCCGTAAACTAATACCAACAATATTTGGTATCAGTGAGGATGTGAAGAAATGGGCATGTTTATGTGTTTGGGGCTATAACCTACACTGACTTTTTGAAAAGAAATTGGTCTTCATTGGTATTAAATATTCATATGTCCCTTGATCGAATATTTCTATTTCTAGAAACCTGTCTGACAAAACACATTTTACATGCACATGCAAATCGATTTGTGCAAGAAGATGCACTCAGCTTCATTTCATGTGGTGGTAAGAAGGGGAAAACAACATGTCTGTCAATTGGTAAACTTGTACATGAATTATTGCCCATTAATTTTATTCTATTATTAGAAAGAATTAGATAGATTTACATCTCCTGATTTAGAAGTGCTCATTTTAAATGATCATTTTCAGAACCAAGTTTCAGATATATAATTCAACTTTAATTATGTAAGTGTTCTTGATGACTGGTGTGTTCAGACAGTTATTTTATTTGACATCATAGAATAACTATTTCTGGATATTAAGAGGGTTCTGCTGTGGACTAATCCTTTTCTATACTATGAATATGTATTACTCTCATTGGTTAATAAAAAGTTGACAGGCTAGTATCTGGGCAGGAAGTTAGGCAGGAAAGCCAAACTGAGAATTCTGGGAAGGAGAAGGGCAGAGTCTGGATTTGCCAGCCAGAAGCAGAGGAAGCAAGATGAGAATGTCATACTGAGAAAAGGTACCAAGCCACATAGCTAAACATAGATAATAATTATGGGTTAATTTAAGTGTAAGTGATAGTAATAAGCCTGAGCTACCAGCTGAGCATTTATAATTAACATAAGCCTCTGTGTGGTAATTTGGGAAGTGGCTGCTGCTGGTTATTGGAGAGTTGATGCCAGGACAGAAACTTCTGCCTACAGGTTATGTTTACTCAAATATTGTGCATGAATAGAAGGTAGTTTTAAAAATATAAAAGATGTTTTAAGGAGTATGGGCTTTGGGGAGTTCTAGGAGAATGAGACTGGAGCAAAGTCAATATGCTATATAACCGTTCTATCTCTATTTTGAATATTATTACTACTTTTATTATTAAATTATGAATATGTATGTGTGTGTGTGCATGTGTGTGCAGGTGCCTGTGGAAGACAGAAGGACCAGATCTCTTGGCATTGGTGGTAGACGTGGTTGTCTGCTGTCTGATGTGGGTGCTGGAAACCAAATTGAAGTTCTCTTGATTGCTGACAATCTCTCCAGCACCTCTATTTATATTGTTAAATGGAAATTGCTTACTTCTGTAATTTAAAGTGAAGGTGTGATCTGAAAAAAATATGAACATTCAACATTTTAGAACAGTTGTATTCTTTAGATTAAAAATATTAATGGATTGCCTACATAGGAAATTGTAAGTATATAAAATACTTTGAGCATATCCCTTACCTTGTCCTTTCTTGCCTTTATCCTCACCATTAGTTTCTTTTGTTCCTTTTAGGCAATTTTGCTTCTATTTTATGTCATGTGTACATAGATGACCATATGAACCTATCAAGTTTAGGCTTCTGGGTTTAAAATTTTTATACATTTGTTTATTTTCCAGGTTTTCATTAGTGAGCCCATGTTACTAAAATTTAAAATAAAACATTTTTTTCAATTTAATATGCTTAATCTGTTTCTGTCATCACAGAAATAATGTAAAATAGTTTGAGAACAGTACACATGTATCAGTTTGGTTAAAGTGACAGAATAATGCTTTAATGTTTTTGTTATTTTACTGCTTTTATATGTTTTTCTGTTACACTACTTCATTAATAAAGGATGAAACCGAAAATAAATTGAAAATCTTCATAATTCTGGGGGGTTCTCTGTAAACATCTGTGCGTTACCAAACATGTAAAACAGGAGGAATGCTGAAAATGGAAAGTAATTAATTTAAAAACTGCTCTGTGGATTCCTGTAGTGGGTAGCCATTCCAGCTTTGGTCTGGAATTTCCAACCCCCATTGAGGCTTTGGTAACTATCACGCCAAGACAGGGCCAAGATAGGGCCCTGAAGACCAGAGATCTGGATGTGCTGCTCTTTTTTGGGTCCTGGACCCTGGACGCTAGAGGTAGACTGAACAGAGTTCTCCAGAGAACACTGCCGGACTGCGTTACATCTTCCCCAGACCCTGTAGTCTATTCCTTCATTTGTGAGTTACCCCACAAAATAAACCTCCCTTTTAACTATGTGGAGTTGCCTTAATAATTTCACCAATAGTTTCCCTCTTGTTATGCACCAAGGATTCTATATACTGATTATTATTTTAGCAAATTATCAAACAAATGAACCTGTACACAGTATATGATGATTAGAATGCCTGGGGGTTAAGTGTGTTGTGTTTGTAAGATGATGGACAATGCAGGGCATGTGTGAACACATTCTCAAATCCTTTCCATGCATGTACATTCCAAGCGTCGTACAATGTGATTGATTACATCTTCCATGAGATCCTCCAAGGTGTCCCATCAAACCCATTGAGCATCTTCAAAGGTACAATTTCTGAGTCACTTAAAAGTTAACATAAATACTGAATAAATGACCCACAGGAGTAACGTTTACATGATTCTCTTACATGTTACTTTAGAATGGACATTAGAGGAAAACAGTGGTTTTCTAAATCAATGTAAGGTTACTAGGCTAGAGTGTTAGGAAAGTCCAGAGAGTGACAAACTGGCCCAGGGCATATCATGGGTGTGAAACTGGCTCTCCTAAGGTAAGGCTAATGACATTCTTGGACAGCAAAATGGCTTTCCTACACTGTCTGATGTATGACTTCTGCTAAAACATTTGCCTTTTAAGTATGATCTATCTCATTGACTGGATGTTGGAAAAGAAGATATTATACCAGATAGCAACATGTAAAATACTACATTTAGCTTAGGTGCATGCAAATGTAATGAAAGTAAATAGAAAAAAAAGAAAGAAAATAATAGGAAATGCAAGAAACATTTAGTTTTGGATACAAGAATATACACTGTATTACATTTATGTTTCTATATACTTTATCTCTTGCAGAATTAGAGTCGAGTAATGAGACCTTAGATATCTCCTCCATTCTGTGTAGTGCAATGGCTACCTCTTTCAGTTCTACAGGGTGTAGAACATTTATTCCCTGGATATTTGGCCCAGAGGGAACTTAGACTTTGTAACACAAAGATGAATTAGGAGTGTAATATCCAGAATGAAAACTAGTATATCTTCTTCAAGTCTACAGACTGACATGTTCTAGGATCCTTTCTCAAGACAGATTCTAGATCACTTTAACCAAAACCATCTGTGGCTTTATGTTCTGAGCAACAAGCAAAGGCTTCTCTGAGGCACCTTGATAGGATCAAGAGAAAACACATGGCCACAGTGTCATCCAGGTCTTTCAGAGAATCAGCCTACCCTGAGTGACAGGAAAGATCATAATCAGCAAGGACCATGTGTTTGGAACCCGGTATTAGCTCATTTTTTAAACGACAGAACACAACTATCAGCGCAGCACACCTTTAAAATGAAAGATGTTGCAAAGATTCTCAAGGCTGTGGAGAAGAAGCTTCATGCAGGAAGAAGAAAATTCAACAACAGCAGCAGGGAATAACACAGACCCCATCACTTCTATTCATGGAGAGAGAAGGAACAGCCATGTTTACAAAGCAAGAATAGGAAAAACACCAGCTGTGCAAAAAAGAACTAGCAAAAAAAAAAAAAAATCCAGTGGGCACGGTGTCACATGCCTTTAATTTCAGACTAAATTACCTCTGAGTTTGAGGCCAGTCTGGTCTACATGGTTCCAAGACAGCCAGGGCTTCACAGAGAAATCTTGCCTCAAAAAAAAGTAGCAACAACAAGGAGCATAAAAATTAAAATAAATTTGAGAATATAGTGCAGAAAGTAGAATTAAAATGCCCATTAATGAACAGCAGAAAAAAAAGGAATGCTATAATACTCTAATGTATTATAATGTAATAATGTAATACTGCATGAGAGTTCATGAAGAAGAGGTGGTAGAGAAAGTGAAATAATGTAGTGGAGTTTTATAGAACTCACAAGGTTTTCAGATAAAAGTTTTTACTTTCAACCAAGCACTAAAGGATTTACAGCTGGAGTGACAGTAGGATTCTTTTTTGTTGTTGTTTTTCACTTTTATTGATTCTTTGTGGATTTCACATTATGCATTCTGATCCCACTGATCTCCCTGTCCCCTTGCACCTGCCCTCTGCCTTTGCAACATCATTCCCAAAACAAAACCAAATTTTAAAGCAAAACCAAAACGCAAACCAAACAAAGAAAAAAAAAAAAAAACAAGAACAAAAAAAAAAAAAAAAGAAGAATATTGTCATGGAAGCTCTAGTGTGGCTTATTGAGACACACAGTTTACCCTTGAGTTCATTCATCGTTACTTGTAAGTGGTCATTACCACAAGACATTGATCTGGCTCAAGGCCTCTGGATTCTTCTATACCACCGATAATGGGCTCTCACTGGGGCTCCTCTTGCATATCCTGCTGTCCAGGGTCATGGAGATCCTGCTGTTTGGGATCTGTAGGTTTGTCCCCTTCACATGCTCCAGCAGTTTATAAATTTGGTGAATGTTGAGGTGGGCTAACTCATAGTCCTGGTTCTAGGACTGGGTGGTAGTTGTGTTGGTCAGCTTGCTAACTTTCCCTCATTGTCACTAACCAGATGAGCTCTCTAGCACTGCCTTGACTAGCTCACCCTACACAGCCTACAGCAAGGAGCATGGCCAGTCCTCCTGCTCTTGGACCTCAGATCTGGGTCCCCCTCACTCACATCACCAGGGACAGCTCTACTGTTTCGCCCAGGCAAGGTGCAGGGCCCTCTCTCCCAAATGCTGTAGGGGCCATTAGAGGGGTGTCTGGGTTAGCTCTCCTGCTCTCATATTCTCAGGGCTAGATCACCTGCAGCCCAACAACAGGGTCAGCTCTAGTGTGTTGCCCAGGTGGCCTGCAGGGCCCCGTTCTCCCGTGTGCGATAGCTGGTGTAGGGCAGGGCTGGTTCTCTCACCCTTGTGACCCTTGTCACCAGCTCCCTTGCCTGCCACAGGGAGCAATGGGCAGAGGAGGGAGGGCATCTTTCCCTCACCTATGCCAACACATGGCAGAAGAGATGGGGAGCAGGGTCAGCTCTGCTGCTCTCATGCCCGCTGGGCTGGCTTACCTGCATCCCTGACAACAGGGTCAGCTCTAGTGTGCTGCCCAGCCAGGAAGCAGAAGCTCCTTTCTCATGCGCTGCAGCTGATGAAGATCCTACTTTTGTGACCCCAGGGCCAGCTCTCTAGGTGATGGGGAAGAGGACATCCTTCCCTTTCCCATACCTCCCACATGGTAGATGGGGGAAAGGGCAGGGTCAGGTCTCCTGCTCTCATGCCCTCAGGGTTGGCTCACCTGTGTTCCCAACCACAGGATCAGCTCTAGTGTGCTTCTTAGGTGAGGTGCATACCTATGATGAGGGGGTGGGGCCATCTTTCTGAAGTGCAGAGTGTGAAGGCAAGTTCTCCCCTAAAGGGTAGAGCCAGCTCACCTGCTGCAATATCTAGCCATCCCAGGGCCAGTGAAGGATGGGGTTGGCTCAGCATAGCATGGTTCCAATGACTCCCATTCTACCATAGACCATGAACATCACCACAGACCCCAGCTGCAGCAAGACCATGGGCCCAGACATAGCCCTCTGCAGCAGCTCAGGCCCAGATGCCACCATGGCCCCAGTGGCAGCACAGGCCTCTCAGATCAGCACGGTACAGCAGCAGTATGGCTCCCAGGCACCAGTGTGGTCTCAGGTGGCTGACAAGACCCCAGGTGCCTTCAGAGCCCTCAGTGGCAACTAACTGGAGCCAAGGACACCACCCTAGACTCAGGCATCCACAGGGCCATGGATGGATGCCATGTTGTGGAATATTTGTTTAAACTATGTAAAGATGTGTTGTATTTGTTTAATTATGTAACGATGTCTTGCTGCTTTACCTTGCCTGCCTAAGGCACTCAATTGGTCTAATAAAAAGCTAAATGGCCAATAGCAAGGGAGGAGTTATAGGAGGGCAGGGAGAGTAAGTAGAAGGAGGAATTTAGGCTCGGGGTAGAAAGAAAAGATGACAGGGAGACACCAGGGACCAGCCAGCCAGACAAGGAGGAAGCAAGAAAGTAGGACATACAAAAGAAAGAAAGGTAAAAATTCCCAAGCAAAATATAGATGAATAGAAACAGGCTAAATTAAGTTAAAAGAGGTAGTAGTACAAACCTAGATTAAGGCACTCATAATTAATAATAAGTCTCTGTGTCTTTATTTGGGAGCTGGTTGGTGTCCCAAAGAAAATTCCAATTACAAGTCTATGTCCAGACATCTCTACAGCTCCAGGTGGCAGCATTGGCCACCAAGATCAGCATGACCCCGGGTACAGTACAGTCCTCAGACAATGACATGCTCTGAGGTAGTTGATCAGACCTGGGTCCCCTGCATGGCCCTTGATGACATCAGGAACCCCAGAAATCAACTCAGACCCTGGCATTGCCCTCTGCAGCAGCCCTGGCTTGGATGACACCATACCCCTGGGTGACAACACAGACCACTCAGATCAGGATGTCCCTGGTACTCGGATACCCTCATGGTCACAGGTTGTGGCCCAAATCCTGGCCATGTATGTGACCTTTGGTGACAACATGGGCCACGGACATCAATACAGACCCTGGCTCCGATAGGACCATGGACCTAATCATGGTCCTAGGAATCAGCCCAGGCCCGGATTTCACCATGGTCCCAGGTGGCAGTGCAGGCCAACTAGATTGGCATTGCCCCAACAACAATGTGTCTCAGGTGACAGCCTAGATCCCCCAGCATTGGCATGGTCTTTGATGGTCTCAGGAGCCACAAACATCAACAAAGACCCTGGCTGTGGCAGGGCCATAGACCCAGATATGGCCCTTGGCCGAAGCTCTGGTCCAGACAATATCATGACCCCAGTTGATAAGCCCTGGTCATTCAAATCAGCCTGATCCTGGCAGCGGCACAGCCCTCAGACACCAACATGGTTACAGGTTGTGGCCCAGATCCTGGGCATCCACATGGGCCCTGGTGACAACATGGGACTCCCGCTGTGCCAGGACCTTGGACCTAGACATGGTCCTCGGCAGCGGCCCAGGCCAGATTGTCACCATGGCCCCAGGTGGCCATATAAGCCACTCAGATTGGCATGGCCCCTGTGGCAGCACAGACCTCAGACACCAAGGTGGTCCCATCACAGGCCCATGCATCGTCTCCAGTGATGACAGGAGCCAGAGACATCAACTCAGTCCCCCTCATCTGCTCCAGGGCCCGAGATTAAGACCTGACCCTTGGTCATTACCCAAGCTCAGACATCTCCGTGGACTCAGGTGGCCAGCTGGCTATTCACATCAGCTTGCTTCTCACCACCATCACCTCTCTGTCCAGCCCACAAACCATTCTACCTCTCCTTCTCTTCCACCTCTCCACCCTGTATTCTCTCACCACAATGGTCTCCAACTACCCAGCTCCAGAGCTCTTGGTTGGGTCACAGGTGGCGCTTGGTTGAACCCTGTCTGCCCTAGCCATAAGGGATGATATGGAGCTATTGCTGTCCCTCTGTTCCCTGCCCAGGCCTGGAGACCTTGGGCAGTACTCAGTACACTGGTACCTGATTGCCTGGAGCCTCCTGGCACCAGGCAGGCTCCTGGGTGATTGTGGCCCCCACAGTCCCAAAAGTATGGGGGGCGCCATCTGTGTTCATCACAGATTCAGGCCTGAGTGGAGTCAGCAGCTCCTGGGTGATTGTGGCCTCTGCAGACCCAAAAGCCTGGGGTGTGTGTGGGGGTGCCATCTGACACTGGGATTCTTAGTCCAAAGTTGGAAACAAAAATTTAATGAACCAATAGCCCCAAAATTTAATAAGAAACAAACTTGAACATAAAATTTGTATTTATTAAAATTTGTATTTGAATACTATGATACAAATGAAACATTTTTTACTCATCAGAAATTTCCAATCTTACATTGTTCATACCATTTTTGGAACTCCAGTAGAAGACTGGTTTGCCCACAATAAAGAGTAAATCAAAAGAAAAAACTAACTGGCATATTAGAAGTAAGCTCTCCTCCCTTCTAGTATTATAGCAGCTCTGAATTTAAACAACCAGACAGCTCGACAGGGAGGTGTGTGGCCAAATTAACTCCCTGGAGTTAACATTGAACAGAAAGGCTGTTGGGGAGAGTCATAGTCTCTGAGTATTTAGCAGAAGCTCAGAAATGGTGCATCAACTCTGGGCCCTCAGCAACCCAGCACATAGAAGAGGAACATAGAGGGAACTAGAGAGACAGGGTCTCATGTGGTCCAGATTAATCTCAAACTCAATACATAGGTGTGACCTTGAACTTCTGATCCTCCTGCCTGTGGAGTACTGAGATTATGGGCATATGCTACCATACCTAGCTCCCCTTTCACCTTTGGGATGTGTAACTACTCTTTGCTTTTCATGTTTCTCGCTCTCACATACCTTTTGTTTGTTTGTTTGTTTGTTTCTTTCTTTCTTTCTTCTTTCCTTCCTCTCTTTCTTTCTTATTCTTAATTTTTTTTTTATTTGATAGAGACATCATGTTTAGGGCTGAGTGTTCCAATGTCTCTCACTCTCTTCAAAAGTCTGGATGTGGGTCTTTATAGTTGTTCCCATCTGCTGCAGGAGGACTCTTCTATGATGATGGCTGAACAAGGCACTTATCTATGAGCATAGCATATATTATTAGGAATCATTTTATTACTAAATTTTTTTCTTTGGCTTTACTTTAGGTCCCTGGGCTTTCTAGTGTCAGGTTCTTAGTCACCCAAGCAGTGTTGGGTATGGGCTCCATCTCATCCAATGGGTCTTAAGTCAAATCAGTTATTGGTTGGTTACTCTCATAAGGTTTGAGTCATCATTGTCCCAGAGAATCTTGCAGGCAGTACACCACTATAGATAAAAGGTTTGTAGTTGGCTTGGTGTTTATACTCTTCTTTTGATAGCATACAAAGTACCTCCCTATACCAACTCAGAAATGTTGGGGAAGAGGAGTTAGAAAGTGTAAGAGCCAGAGGGGAAGGAACACACCAGAAGAACAAGGTCCTCTAAATCAGCAAGGGCAAAGCTCACATGAACTCAGAGAGTATGCATGCACAGGGCCTGCATTGGTCTGCACCAGATCCTCTGTATTTATACTATGGCTTCCATTTTAGTGTTTTTTGGGATTTCTGAGTGAGTGAATGAATAGATCTCTGATTCTTATGTGTTCTTATTGGAATCTCTTCCTTGGTGGTTTGTCTTATTTAACTCCAAAGTAATAGTTTTGCTTTATCTCATTATATTTTATTTTGTTATATTTTTTTAAAAAATGAATGGGTGAACTTCTAGCCACTATGCTAAAGGTTAACTACTGAACTGTCAATTATTCCTGCTCTGAGTGGGAAAATCAATTTTCTCCAGTAGAGTGACACTGGGTATATCAACCACTCCAGGAGGGGTCTCACATTCAGCTGCAGTTGTCCAGCATATAATAGACTCCACAGTTATTTTGTATGCTTTTATTTGGTTACAGTTCAGTGTTCTTTTGGGGGGGATTATGGTTTTATTTTGTTTTCTGAGGGGGGTTGTTGTATGGTTTTTGTTTGTTTTTTGAGAAAGAACTTAAAATTGGGTTGGTGTTGAGGGAGAGGATCTGCAATGACTTAGGGGAGGGAAGGGAAGAATATGATCAAAATATATTAAATTTAAAAACTGTTTTAAAGCCACAACCATACTCCTCAGGCAATTCTCTGTTGAAAGGACAACTAATTAGAGAGGGTATACTCTGATATGTCTCAAACACCTATCTGAGCTATATGAACTACCCACTCTGAGAGTGATAAAGAAAGCATGAACATTCTGGCATATTATATCTAAGTACACTAATCTTTACCAAACTAAGAGAATACAGTTGGAAGTAATTCTAACAGTTCCCAATAACAAAACACCTCAGGGCACAGGACTAAGAGAGGGATACTTTTCTAAAATGCTTTTATATAAACCCATAAGATACTCATCTCAACAGATGTACAAATTTTAGCACAGAAATAAAACACATGAAAACACAGCATAACATGATTATCCTAAAAGTTCAAACATTGTCAGTAACTGCCTCTAAAAATATTGAGACAGATGAAAGACTAATAAAAAAATGAATTCTAAGAAAATAGAGAAGAATAAAATGCAATAAAGGAGGTGGTACAAGATAAGAATGAGAAGTACAATGAAAACAATGAGTCCAATGAATCAAATTAATATATACCATATTTAAAGGATCCTGAACACACTGCCAAAAGTCATAGATTTAAAAAACACTTGCAGCAAAGTAGAGCAGAGAGAGAGCAACATCAACATACAAAACAAAGTAGCTTTGCTATATATCCATAGCAAACACTTCCGAGGAAGAAATCATGAAAGAACTTGCTTACAATAGCCTTGAGTGGTAAAATACTCAGGAATAGACCTATTCAAGAGGTCAGTGATCTATCCAATAAAACTTAAAAAATATGGAAGAAAGAAATTGAAAAAGCATAGCATTTTTCATTTAGTTATATAGACTTTGTTTCTGGCTAATTTTGGTGTATGGAATGTGTTATTTATTTAAAAATTCATTTATAATAAATTTTATGACAGAAAAAGAAAGAAATTGAAAACACTAGGAGTTAGAGAAAATTTCAGTGCTCCTGGATCAACAGACAATATTGTAAAAGTGCTTATATTAATAAGAACTATAGGCATATTCAACATAATTCCTAACATAATATCTTTACAGAGTAGAGAATTTTTCCTAAAATTCAAATAGAAGCAAAAAGTACCTGTCCTGGCTAATTTTATGTCAGCTTGACACAAGTTAGAGTTATCTGAATGGAAGGAAATTTGATTAAAAAATACCTCCATAAGATCCAGTGGTAGGGTATTTTCTTTCTTACTGATTGATAGGGGAGGGCCTAGCCCCAGCCCATTGTAGGTGGTGTTATCCCTGGGCTGGTGGTCCTAGATTCTATAAGAAAGCAAGATGAGCAAGCTATGATGAGCAAGTCAGTAAGAATCACCCCCTCCATGGTCTTTACATAAGCTCCTGCCTCTAGGTTCCTGCCATGTTTGAGTACTTGCCCTGTCTTCCTTCAATAATGGACTATTATTATGTGATATTTTGATCATGTTTTGATAAAAAAAAAAAAGCTTGCTTGGAATCAGAGGGCAGAGCTAGCCACTAGCTGACTAAAATTAGCCACAGAGGTTTTGGAGGACTGGAGACAGATAGGACAGGAAGTAGTAAGGTGGGGCAGAGAAAGATCTTGCACTTTTGGAGGAAAGAAGAGAGGAGGTAGGAGAGGACTAGTGGCTCCTCTGCTTCTCTGATCCTTAAGGATCCTACCCAATATCTGACTCCTAAATTTTTATTGATAAAGAATAATTAGAATAACGCTTCAGACTATAATGTAGAAGGTTAAGCCAAGTAAACCCTTTCCCCCCATAGCTGGTGTTTGGTGGTGTTTCATCAGAGTACTAGAACTCCTAAATAATACAGACTTTTTGAGCCCTAATAGTCCCAATCAAAACATACATGTTTAAGACATTACACCTAATTTCAAATTATAATAGAGTCATAATAACAAGACAGTATTATATTGGTATAAAATAAACGAAGAATAGAACATGAAATCTGTAAAAAAAAAAAAAAAAAAAAAAAAAAAAAAAAAAAAAAAAACACCCACATAGTTACAAACAACTTATTTTAGACAATGTTGTCAAAAATATGCCATAGGACACAGCAAGCACAGATCAGACCAAGAGCAGCTCGCTTAGACACAGGCATCTCTTGCTCCTATTGGAAGAAGACATGGGTAGATGCCAGTGCAAAAACACATACAACAACATAAAGAGCAAAATGGTACCACCAGAACCCAGTGGTTCTTCAACAGCAAGATCTGAACATCAATGACAATGTGGAAGAAGCAGAAGAAAGTGACCTTAAAAATAACATTATGAAGATAATAGAGGCCTTTAAAGAGGAAATGAAAAATTCCCTTAAAGAAATTGAGAAATTGAGGGGAAAATTGGAAATCAATAAATAAAGTCAAGAAAAAGCAATAAAATAGGTGAAGAAAACAGTTGAAGACCTGAAAATTGAAATAGAAGCAATGAAGAAGACACAAACTAAGGGAATACTGAAAATAGAAAATATGAGTAAATGAACAGGAACTACAGATGCAAGCATAATCAACAAAATACAAGAGAGAAGAGAGAATCTCTGGAGCAGGGGATACAATAGAGGAAATTGATTTGGCAGTCAAAGAAAACACCAAAGCCAAATAATGTCATAACAAAAAAATGTCTAAGAAATCTAGGACACCATGAAAAGGCCAAACCTAAAGATAATAGGGATAGGAGGAGGAGGAGGAGGAGGAGGAGGAGGAGGAGGAGGAGGAGGAAGAGACCAACTCAAAAGCACAAAAAATATATTCAACAAAATCATGAAAGAAAACTTTCCCAACTTAAAGAAGGAAATGCCTATGAAGATACAAGAAACGTATAGAACACCAAATAGACTAGACCACCCAAAGAAGTCCCCTCATCACATAATGATTAAATCACTAAACATACAGAATAAAGGAAGAATATTAAGAGAAACAAAGTAAAAAGGCCAAGTGACTTAAAAAAGTGGACCCATCAGAGTAACACCTGACTTCTCAATAGAGACTTTGAAAGCCAGAAGGTTCTGGACAGACATGATGCAGACACTAAGAGATGACGGATGCCAGCCCAGACTGCTATAACCAGCAAAACTTTCAATCACCACAGAAGGAGTAAATAAGACATTCCAAGACAAATCCAGATTTAAACAAAGCTATCCATAAATCCAGCCCTACAAAAAACACTCGAAGGAAACTCCAACCTAAGAAATTTAGATGTACATACAAAAACACAGGCAGTAGATAACACCAGTAAATCTCAAAGAAGGGAAATACACACACACTACCACCAAAAGATAACAGGTATTAACAATCACTGGTCATTAATAACCCTTAATATCAATGGACTCAATTTGCCTATAAAAAGACAAAGACTAACAGAATGGATATGAAAACAGGATCCATCCTTATGCTGGGAAAAGACTTTCCATTCCAATGGACCTAAGAAGCAAGCTGGTGTAGCTACCCTAATATCTAACAAAAGAGACTTCAAACTAAAATCAACCAAAGGAGACCAGGAAGAACATCACATATTCACCACAGGAAAAATCCACCAAGATGAAGTCTCAATTGTGAACATTTATGCCCCCAATACAAGGACATCCAAGTATGTGAAAGAAGCATTACTAAAGCTTAAATCACACATCAAACTCCACACACTAGTAATGGGAGACTTCAACACCCCACTCCCACCAATGGACAGATCTGCTAGAGAGAAACTTAACAGAGAAATAAGAGATCTAACAGATGTTATGACTCAAATGTACTTAACAGATAGCTACAGAACATTCCACCCTAACAAAAAAAGAATATACCTTCTTATCAGCACCCCATGGAACCTTCTCTAAAATTGAGCACATACTCAGGCAAAAAACAAATCTTAATAGAAAAAAAAATTGGAATAACCTCCTGTATTTTATCAGACCATGATGGTTTAAAGTTAGATTTCAACAATAACAAAAATTACAAAAAAAACCCTACAATCTCATGGAAACTGAACAATGCTCAACTGAATCAACTATGGGTCAAAGAATAAATAAAGAAAGAAATTAAAGACTTCCTAGAATTCAATAAAAATGAATATACCACACACCCAAACTTATGGAACACTATGAAAGCAGTACTAAGAGGAAAGTTCATAGCACTAATTGCCTACATAAAGAAGATGGAGAAATATCACACTGTGACTTAAAAGTACATCTGAAAGCTCTAGAACAAAAAGAACAAACTTACCCAAGAGGAGTAGAGACCAGAAAATAATCAAATTGAGGGCTGAAATCAATAAAATAGAAACAAAAAGAATAATACAAAGAATCAATGAAATAAAGAATTGGTTCTTTGAGAAAATAAACAAGATAGACAAGTCCTTATCCAAACTAACCAAAAGGCACAGAGAGAACATCCAAATTAACAAAATCAGAACCAAAAATGGAGACATAACAAAGGGCAATGAGGAAATCCAGAGAATCATCAGGTCATACTTCAAACACCTGTACTCCACAAAATTGAAAAATCTAAAAGAAATGGACAATTTTCTGGACAGGTACCACATAACAAAATTAAATCAAGACCAGATAAACAATTTAAATAGACCTATAACCCTTACAGAAATGGAAACAGTCATTAAAAGTCTCACAACTAAAACAAGCCAAGGCCCAGATAGTTTCAGAGCAGAATTCCACCAGAATTTCAAAGAAATGCTAATACTAATACTTTTCAAGTTGTTCCACACAATAGCAACAGAAGGAACACTACCAAACTCTTTTTATGTGGCTACAGTTACCCTGATACCCAAACTACACAGATGCAACAAAGAAAGAGAATTACAGACCAATCTTCCTCATTAACATTGATGCAAAAATACTCAATAAACTACTGGCAAACAGAATTCAAGAACACATCAAAAAAATTATCGACCATGACCAACCAAGTAGGCTTCATCCCAGAGATGCAAGCATAGTTCAATATATGAAAATCTGTTGATGTAATACACCATATAAACAAACTGAAGGAAAAAAAAACTACAGGATCATCTCATTAGATGCTGAAAAAGCCTTTGACAAAATCCAACACCCCTTCACGATAAAGTCTTGGAGAGATCAGGAATACAAGGAACATACCTAAATGTAATAAAGGTAATTTACAGCAAGCCAACAGCCAACATCAAATTGAATGGAGAGAAGCGCAAATAGATTCCACTAAAATCAGGAACAAGACAAGGCTGTACACTCTCCCCACATCTATTCAATATAGTACTGAAAGTCCTAGCTAGAACAATAAGACAACAAAAAGAGATCTAGAAGATACAACTTGGAAAAGAAGACATCAAACTTTCACTATTTGCAGACAATATGATAGTATACATAAGTGACCCCAAAAATTCTTTCAGGGAACTCCTACAGCTGATAAACACCTTCAGTAATATGCCAGGATACAAAATTGACTCAAAAATTCAGTAGCTCTTCTATATACAAATGATAAACAGATTGAGAAAGAAATCAGAGAAACATCACCCTTTACAATAGCCACAAATAATATAAAATATCTTGGGTTAACTCTAACCAAGCAAGTGAAAGACCTGTATGACAAGAATTTTAAGTCTGTGAAGAAAGAAATTGAAGAAGATATGAGAAAATGGAAAGATCTCACGTGTTCATAGATAAGTAGGAGTAACATAGTAAAAGTGGCAATTTTACCAAAAGCAATCTACAGATTCAATGCAATCCCCATCAAAATGCCAACACAATTCTTCACAGCCCTTGAAAGAACAATACTCAACTTCATATGGAAAAACAAAAAACCCAGGATCACAAAACAATTTTGTACAATAAAGCAACATCTGGAGACATCACTATCCCTGACTGCACGCTCCACTATAGAACTATAGTAATAAAAACAGTTTGGGCCGGGCGGTGGTGGCGCACGCCTTTAATCCCAGCACTCGGGAGGCAGAGCCAGGTGGATCTCTGTGAGTTCGAGGCCAGCCTGGACTACCAAGTGAGTCCCAGGAAAGGCGCAAAGCTACACAGAGAAACCCTGTCTCGAAAAACCAAAAAAAAAAAAAAAAAAAAAAAAACAGTTTGGTACTGGCATAAAAACTGACATGTGGACCAATGGAATTGAAGATCCTGACAGTAATCCGCACACCTATAAACACCTGATTCTTGACAAAGAAGCCAAAACTGTACAATGGAAAAAGGAAAACATTTTAACAAACGGTGCTGGCATAACTGGATATCAACATGTAGAAGATTGCAAATAGATCCATATCTGTCACTATGCACAAAACTTAACTTGAAGTGGATCAAAGACCTAAATATAAATCCAGTTAGACTGAACCTGATAGAAAAGAAAGTAGGAAGTAGTCTTGAATGCATTGGCACAGGAGATCACTTCCTAAATATAACACCTATAGCACAGACACTGAGAGCAACAATCAATAAATAAGACCTCCAGAAGCAGAAGCTTCTGTAAGGCAAAGGACATAGTAAATAAGACAAAAACAACAGCCTACAGAATGGAATAAGATCTTCACTAACCCCACATCTGACAGAGGGCTGATCTTCAAAATATATAAAGAATTCAAGAAACTAGACAGCAAAATACCAAAAAAAAAAAAAAAACAAAAACAAAAAAAAACAAAACAAAAAAAAAAAAACACTGATTTAAAAATGGGCTACAGCGGTAAACAGAGAATTCTCTACAGAAGAATCCCAAATGGCTGTAAGATATTTAAGAAATTGTTCAACATCATTAGTCATCAGTGAAATACAAATCAAAATGACTCTGAGATACCATCTTACACCGGCCAGAATGGCTAAGATAAAAAACATTGTTAACAGCTTATGTTGGAGAGGATGTGGAGCAAGGGGAACACTCCTCCACTGTTGGTGGGAGTGCAAATTTATACAACCACTTTAGAAATCAGTATGGCAGTTTCTCAGAAAATTGGGAATCAATTTTCCTCAAGACCACTCTTGGGTATATACCACTCTTTGATTTATACCCAAGGAATGCTCAATCATACCACAAGGACACAAGCTCAACTATGTTCATAGAAGCATTATTTGTAATAGCCAGATCCTGGAAACAACCTAGATTCCTCTCAATCAAAGAATGGATGAAGAAAATGTGGTACCTATACACAGTAGAATACTACTCAGCAGTTAAAAAAAAATGACATCATGAAATTTGCAGGCAAATCGATGGAACTAGAAAATATTATCCTGAGTGAGGTAACCCAGACTCAGAAGGACAAACATAGTATGTGCTCACACTTAAGTGGATACTAGATGTAAAGCAAAGGACAACCAGACTACAACCCACAGATCCAGAGAAACTAGCTAACAAGGAGGACCATAAGAGGGAGGCATGGATTGCCCTGGGAAGGGGAAATAGAGGAGGCCTCCATGAATAAACTGTGGATGGGGGGGCAATGAAGGGTGAGGGATGGGGGATGAGAACATGTGGGAACTAGATGGTTGAGCTGTAGAAGGGATAGAGTGCATGAGCATTGAGAGGGATACCATGATGGAAGGAGACATCACAGGGATGGGGAGAAGCCAGGTTCTGGGGAGATTTCCGGGAGTCCACAAGGATGACCGCAGCTTAGACTACTAGCAATAGTGGAAAGGGTGCCTGAACTGACTTATCCCAGTAGTCAGTTCAGTGAATACCCTAACACTGTGATCATAGAGCCTTCATCCAGTAACTGATGGAAGCAGATGCAGAGATCCACAGCCAAGCACCAGGCCAAGCTCCAGGAGTCCAGTCAAAGAGAGAGAAGAGGGATTCTATGAGCAGGGGGCATCAAGTTCATGATGGGGACACCTACAGAGACAATCAAACCAAACTAGTGGGAAGTCATGAATTTAGACCAACAGCTGTTGAGCCTCCATAGGACAGGACTAGGCCCTCTGGAATAAGTGAGACAGTTGTGTAGCTTTATCTGCTTAAGGAGCCCCTGGCAGTAGGATATGGATCCATCCCTGGTACATGAGCTGGCTTTCTGAAACCCACTACCTATGGTGGGGCACCTTGCATTGTCTTGATGCAGGGGGAGAGGCTTGGACCTGCCTCTACTGAATGTACCAGGCTCTGGTTACAAATAACCCCCTATGGGAGATCCTGCCTTGTTGGAGGAGGGAATGAGTGGTGTTTTGGGGTGAGGGGAGGCAGGAGAGGCAGGAGGAGGGAAGAGAGGAAAATCTGTGATTGGTATGTAAAATGAAGAAAAAAATTCTTTAATAAAAATATGACATAGGTTAGAAACAGACTCTTCAACAAGTAGATAGTAGATATTTCCATGTAGAATAATGAAACTGGATCTCTATCTCCCAGTTTATAAAACTTAATTCAAATTAGATTCACCATGGACTTCGATTTTAGATCTGAAACTTTGAGGAAAACATTTCAAGGTAAGTGAATAGGCAGGAGATTTCTGAAAATGATTAATATCTCAGAAAACAATGGAAAGAATTGCAAATAGACTTCTATGAAATTTAAAATCTCTGTGTAGTAAAGTGGGATCAGCAGATGTGAGGAAAAGTGTACAGATTTAGAAAAAAATATTTACCAACTGGACATTTGGCAAGTGATTGATATTAAGAATCTACAAAGAACCTCCAAAATTAAACATTAATACCTCCCAAATGGTTCAGTCATTAAATGAGCCGATGAACTGTGTAGACAGTTTTCAAAGAATAAATATAAACAGCCAAAAAATAGATTAAAAATGTTCAACATCCTTACCATCAGAGAACCATAAATAAAAATTACATCAATATTCCATCTGGACCAAATAAAAATGGCTATTATTGGAGAGACAAATAACAATAAATATTAGTGGGAATTCAGGGAAAGAAAAATCCAGTATTCACTGCTGCTAAGAATTTAAACTGGTGCAGCCACTGTAGAAATCAAGGCAGTATTTTCTGGAAAAAAAAAACTAAAAATAAAACTATCATATGATCCACCTGTACCACTCTGGTTATAAACTCAAGTGATTCTAAGTCAGCATGCCATAGAGGTATGTGTATATCTGTGTCTATTGCAGCACATTCAGAATAGCCAAGCATGGCAATAGGTTAGATATTCATAAACAGAAAATGTATGTGTGTGTGTGTGTGTGTGTGTGTGTGTGTGTGTGTGTGTGTGTAAAATACAGTTTTATAAATTTATAGGCAAATGGATGGAACTAGGAAGAACCATCCTGAGTGAAGTAACTTGGTATGGAAAAGGAGAGCAATGAAAGAGATATCTTGGTAGAGGAAAACATTAAGGGGGTAGGGAAAAGCCTGGAGCTAGAAAAATCCCCAGGAATTCACAAGGATGACCCCAGCTAAGACTCCTAGCAATAATGGAGAGGGTACCTGAACTTACCTATCCCTATAATCAGATTAATGACTACTCTAATTGTCATCATAGAACCTACATCCAGTAACTGATGGAAGCAGATGTAGTGATCCACAACCAAGCACTGGGCTGAGCTTCTAGAATTCAGTTGAAGAGGAGGGAGGAGGGATTACAGGAGCAAGTGAGGTCAAGATCATGATGGGGAAAACCACAGAGACAGCTGACCCAAGCTGGTGAGAGCTCATGGACCATGGCCTGTCAGCTGGGAAACATGCATGGGAATGAACTAGGCCCTCTGAATGTGGGTGACAGTTATGTGCCTAGATCTGTTTGGGGAGCCTCTAGCAGTGAGATCAGGACTTATTCAGGGTGCATGAAATGGCTTTTTGGAACACATTCCCTAGTGTGGGATAGCTTGCTCAGCCATGACATAAGGGGAAGGGGCTTATTCCTGCCTCAACTTAGTATGCCAGACTTTGTTGACTCCCCAAGGAAGGTCTTACCCTCTCGGAGGAGTTGATGAGGCTGAGATTGGGGGAGATGAGGGTGGGAGAAGGGGAGGGAGGAGGAACTGGGACTGGTATGTAAAATGAATAAAACCTTTTTCTTAAATAAACAAATTTTAAAAAGACATACTGCTCATACAAAAAAAGAGTTTGATTTAGTTGTAAAGAAGAATGAGATTATACTACTTATAAGAACATGGATAGAACTGAAAATCATGTTGGAAAAAAATAGTGCAGACCAAGAAAGACAAATACTGCATTTTTCTCATATGCAAAATTTGCATTTAAATATTAAATTCACTTTGTATGTGTGCATCATCAAAGTTGAAAAGAATGTATGAGGGGATAGAAATGGTACCAAAATGGGGAGGAATGGGGATCAAATGTGTGGTAATTCTCGGGGGGAAAAGGGCACATATCACGTTTTCTTTCCCAGGCACAGCCTTAATGAATAGATTTAAACACACACACACACACACACACACACACACACACACACACACACACACACACACCATGAAAGCAAAAGAGGACCTATTTGCATGGAGGAAGAGAAATAGCAGGAGGGACAGAGGAGAGAACAGGAGCTAATGAAGGGAGTGTAAGCAAAGAGCAATGTTATGGACTTACGAGAATGTTACAAGGAAATCCATTGTTTTGTACAGTGACTAAAAGGTTTATTTGAAAGGTGGGGAGGGAAGGAAAAGAACAACAAAGATGGATTTGTGGAGAAAGGAAAGCTTACAGTCCATTGGTCTAGTCACCATGGAAAGCTGTGTGGAAATTTTTTTTAAAAAATCTAAACTAGAATTCCCATATTATCTATTCTATCATTTCTGGGACATACTAGAAGGAATCATTCATTATTCAATAGAATGAGCCACAGAGTTACATTTATTGTAGCACAATTTACAAAGTCCAATATACTAAATCAGCCTGGGTGCTACCAGTGGGTGAGTGGTTTAAGAAAGATGACACATATTTACATGATAAAGTATTATTCAAGTTCAGATTAACAAAACATGTCATTTTTAGGGAAACAAAAGGAAATAGAGATCACTAAGCTAAGAGAAACAAGCTTGTCTTAGTCATTGTTCTATTGGTGTAAAGAGACACCATGACCACTCATGAGAATTTGCTAACATTGTGTTAGAAAGCATGGTTATAATAATGTGGTTATAAGGGGTGTGGTGGTTTGAATGAGAACGGCCCCTATAGGGTCACATATTGAACTGTTTGGATCTCAGTTGGTGAATTGCTTAGGAAATATTAGGAGACATGGTTTTGTTGGAGGAGGTTTGTCACTGAGGATGGGCTTTGAGGTTTCAAAAGTTCATGCCAGGACAAATCCTTCTCTCTCTCTCTCTCTCTCTCTCTCTCTCTCTCTCTCTCTCTCTCTCTCTCTCTCTCTGCCTATAACTTATTTATCCAATGTGAGCTCTCAAATAACACTCCAGCACCACACCTACCTTTCTGTCACCATACTCTCTACCATGATGGCCATGGACTTATCTTCTGAAACTGTAAGCAGGTCCACAAGTTAAACATTTTCTTTTATAAGTTGCCTGGGTCAGGGTGCCTCTTCACAGCAATAGAACAGTAACTAAGACAAGGTGATTCTACTCTTGAAATATAAATATTACTTATTTGTGTTGCATTAGCCCTCTTAGAATAATATTCTTTAAATAAAAACATTTCTTGAACATATATATATATATAATGTATGTATATGATATAATGCTGGATATTCAATATCCATCTATGTGATCCTGTATTTATATACATGACTGACAAGCATGCCATCTATGTAGATGACTGAAGCAACACATTGACATATGCTGCTAGTATTTCCGTAAGACAAACAGTGTATGAATTCCATCCCATGCTCATTTGTTATTTCGACCAGTTTTGAATGCAAAGAACCACTTAGCATTGAGCTGAATGGCAGAAATGCCTCCATAAAGACAGTCCAATTTCAAGCCTTATAAATAATACTACTCACAAGGAAAGCAAGCATACAAATCAATTTGAATTCTAATTATACATCTGCTGTAGTTAGGGTGTTATTTGTCTAGCTATGTTTTGTGAAAAGCTGATTATGAATACTTTCTTTAGGACCATTCTAGGCACTTTCAAAGAGTTAGAAATGTATAAAGAAAAAAAATAATACATGTGATGGTATAACATTTCTACAATAAGAAAAGATGCACTTCTCTGATAGGGAGAAACAGCCATGCAAAGAGGCATCTGGTAGACCTGTCATTCTGAAATGCGGCCCAGAAGCATCAACAAATTCCAATTCTCCTAAACTCTGTTAGGAATACAAATGCCCTGTTCCCAGCTCACACAAGGGAAGCTGGCACCAGGGACACCACTCTGGCATTGCAAACTCTCCAGGAAATTCTGTTATGAGCTAGTATACAGAATTCTCTCTGTTCATCTCTGCATGAATAAGGAAAACCTGGTGAGTTATACAGTTTACAAGTAATCCTCATCCTACATTAGTTTAAGGGGAATAAAATTACATTTTAATTATGATTGAGGTTACATAATTTCTAATTAATAAATGATACGTGGGTGGATATGACATGATAGTTTCACCAAATCAGCACTGTAAGAGAAAGGCTGCACTTTAGAGTAAGCCTAGCAAGTGGGCTGTTCTATTTATTAGCAACCTTGTCATCTGGTTTTCTTTTAGACAGGTCTAAATGTTTCATCCCACCAAGTTTGGTGGTCATTAATCTTCATGGGAAACCACTCAACTCTGCCTGGCCATGGCCAGGTTCACTGAGATTCAGGTATCCTATGCATCCTTACTGGACACCGTGAATCAGCTTAAAGAGTACAAGAACTTTCATTGATTGACTACAGGACTTAATGATGATTGTAGATCCAAGCGTGTATAATCACCAGAGAATAGAGACTGCCTCAGAAAACTTAGAAGCTGGGCAAAGCTCAACCGGTCTCCAGCTTCATGATTTGGTGATAATGTGACTTACATCAGGGATGATCAGGGCAGCCTCAAGGTCTCTATTGTTTTGGTTTTTAGTTCTAGTATTCCATCTTATTTCATAACTAATACTGCAAATAAACATTACTATGACTTTGCTTCATATTCAGAGTGTGAAGCATTTTAAGATTCCAGGCACAATTTTCATTTCTGTGAATGTAATTGTTCACTTGAACTACTAATTTATACACATAAATTTTATCTTATTAAGCAACTAATGATCAAAAACTCTAGGAAAGAGTAGAACAATTTTGCAAGTAAAAGAAACTTTAAAATACTATCTACAAAGCAAAGCAACAGTGCAGGAGAAGGAAAACCTTCCCTGGAACTTCAAAGTGGAAAGCAACCCAGTCTCCACAATGTAATTTATGCCCCTTGAAGGTGTTTCTTCTATCTGAAGCATTTGAAACTCTGTCAGGGAGAGCAGGGGATGACTACATAAGGGTTAAGTCTGCACAAGGACAAAGTACAAAGTCGAAGAATCTTTTCTCATGTTTCTTGTCAAATTTCAACCTCATTTCCATGATTCCAGAATTAAATATTTTATGCACTGTTTTTTAAATTTTTCTCCTCCTAGAATGTTTAAAAGTTTTGTCTCATAAATTGTTGTAACACAGGGTGAACACTTATTATGTGACATTTTCCCTCATATTACAACATATAACTGAAGTATAATACAAACAGTAATGATGCTATTAAATGCATTAACAACAACAACAACAACAACAAAGACCTCACCTGTGTAATCAACACCCAGGTCAACAGAAAACATATTTCTAGCATCCCAGAAAGGGTTTACATTTTGAATGTCCCCCCAAAAGCATTGAGGTGGCTCAGTCACCACCACATGGTACCATTTGGAGGTGACAGAGCCTTCAGAGCTTGTTATTATAGGAGGAAGTTAGGTCATTGGGGGCATTCCCTTGAACTGGATTTTAGCATTTGCTCATTCCTACCCTCCATAATGTGAGCAGTTTTGCCCTACCACAAAGGTTTTAATGTTGATTTGTCTCAAGTATTTTGTCACAGAAACAGAGAGATGACTGAGAATACATTCAAATGTTTGTTGCATGAATAAAAACAAAAGAATGTTCTGGAATGTAATATCTTCTAGATCTAAATCAATGACAAAACAGTGCTTGATTATAAAATGTCAAAGTCAAGAACGATATGGAATGTGGCCTGGGATGTTTCATTCCAGTGCAGCAAATATCACTACTACAATCAATTTGGAAACTTAACCTATCATGAAGAAGAGAATCCAGAAGCTGTTGAGGAAGATATTATAGCCTTAAGTAACATTAGTAACCTTTGTCATAGTGTGAAACTGAACCAGAGCCAATCCATAAATGATTCTAACAATATGAGCTTCTAGTCAGACGAAAACATGAAAATAGTTACAATGTGGTGTGCATCTAAAAATTGCCAAAAATGCTGACATATACACATTACATGGCTATGTATCATCACAAAGCAAATGCAAAATGCTGAGCATGTCTGCCAGGGACACTAATTCTTAAAGAGATTAGCTTCCTAGCTCTGTGAAAACATGGATAATTATAGCATCATGTTTATTATGCTGTTGCTTACAAAGCATGCATTTATTGTAATGCAGTTTTGTCCCCTAGGGCCCTCTATACAAATATAGATGTTATACTTTGCATTAAATGGTGAAGGTGCAAAGCCTTGGCCCTGAGGACTGAGTAGAGGGATACTACTCTGGCTTGCATCATGGCATAGGTAAATGGCTTTATTTCCCTGTCAGGCCTGTATATTTTCTACCTTGGGGACTATACGTTTCTCCTAACGTTCAGAAAGCAGTCCTACTTGGTGTGATGACAAGATATGTGCCAAATGATCATTTTAGTTCTCATGGGCACCACTGACAAAGAACTATTTGAAGAAGCCCCAAGGCCCAAATGAGTTGTGGTCAAGAAAGCAAGCATTAGATTAACAGCTTTTACCAACATAAGTGCCAAAGTCAGTCAGAAGAGCATGACTGTAGGGGCTCCCAGAGATCCTAAGTGACAGGGCACTTCTCCAGGCATACAGAGGTGAGGCACAGTAAGCCTTCTCTTCATTACTGTCACCCCAGGGAAGCAGCAGTCAGAGTAACACTTAGTGGGAAGCCAAACACAAGGACATAGTTCAGATTTCCTATTGAGAGAGAGAGAGAGAGAGAGAGAGAGAGAGAGAGAGAGAGAGAGAGAGAGAGAGAGAGAGAGATTGATTGATTGTTTTTGTGCAGCTATGAGTTGGCCTTCATGCCAGGAGGGTAGGTGAGCATGTGGCTACTCAACAGGATGTGGTCTAGTGATTTTATTAAATATGTCTGTCTGTCTCTAACTGAACCAAACTCCATCTGATCCATCTGAGCACAAAGTGAGGCGAAATAACCACTGATCAATTATTTACTTCACTCCACCTCTATGTAACTGTAAAATTAACTATGTGTTGATCTATTCTCTTTACTAAACAAAGTATATACAAGTCATCGGTAGGCTCCAAATGAAAAAAAAAAAAGAAATGTTACTTGTATTCCTGAAAAGCCCACTCTACTTGAGGAAATAATGACATGTGACTAAATCCTTGCAATCTTCCTGTGAGGGTGCTGCAATTGATGTTAAGTAAAAGAGGAAAGACTGACTGACAGACACATAATAAAGCCTTACAATAAAGAGTGTGCATGCTGCAATCACCGCTAGATAAGAAGAGCAAAGAGACAGACAGACAAACAAAAAGTGCTCACAGTAAAGGGATTGTGTTTTACATAAAAGAGGAGGGAGAAAGGGAGGAAGAGGGATAGATGGAGTAGAGTGCGGAAATAAAAGGAGGTACAAGGAAGGAGCAACCAATCATATCTAACTCCTAAGCTAGGGATAAATGCATATAGCTTAGGGAACAGGCAGCTTTCACATTGCATGTTCAGGATAAAGAAGTAAATTAGTTCTGACCCATGAGGCATGTTAAGTGAAGGTAGAAAAATTTGTGTGTTGTGTCTATTCTCAATGGAATGGAAAAGAGAAGGAGCTACTTGTTCATTGTCATGTATAGTTAATGCCTTGGAAGACATGAGGCACCCTCAGGACTTCAGAGAATTAGAGATGTGGCCAGGAGTACTTGCTTTTGTGTCCTGAAGAGGTTGCACTCAATTATGTCAGGCCCCATGGCATTTTGCTTCAGGTCTCTGACTCTGGGCCTTGGAACTATACCACCAGAGAGGTAAGTTGTTTTAGCAGAGACAATAGAACCTATGAACAAGGTGCAAACCATGAATCTTGGAGTGTTCCCCTTTCTTTATGAGAGAATGGACTGCTGTCAGAAATTGATGGAATTTAAGCCAAACAAACAAACAAAATCAGAGAAACAGAGTATAGAGAAAAGCAGAATTCAGCATTATTCATATTTTCTTACATCTGAGAGGAATTTATTTATAGAGGAAAACAATGAATTTTCTGAGATCTTCTTATTATTCCTTCTTAATCAAGGCTCGTCAATATCCACAGCAATGAATATAAGTATGTTCTGTCTGAATTTATGGGATTCCTGAAACAACTGCTGTGGTATGATTTCAAGATCAAAGAATAAAGGTCTCATTTTTAAATGTGTTTTCAGTTTGCTGGACTATTTCATTGAAATTATGTAGAAAATATATTTATTACAGCAGCCTGCTAATGATATGGGGACTGTGAGACAGAAACAGCAAATGGATATAGTGTTTAAATCACAGTTTAGTTCAACCTCATCCTGAAGTCCTAAGACTTGGGTATACTCATCAGTCCCTTTGTCCTTGCTACCACTGGAGTTTTAACTTTACTGATGCTCCATTTCTTAAATGAGACATTCTATGACATTATGTATTGAAGCTTCCTTTAACCTCATTTCACATAGCAAGGATATGTAAATCAAAGTAAATCTGCTCAATGCAAAGAAATCAAAACAGGATCAAGAGCAGACCCTGGCAAAAGGCGAGGGGGTCTCAAGGGCTCTAGCCTCTGTTCAGTGATAGTGCAGATATTCCAAGTCTGAGAAAAATAGAGCCACACCTGGTATAAACGCTACTCTTTCATTCACTATATGCATCGTGAATCCTTATACCTCCAGCACATTCCAGATGTGCAAACAGATACTTTATGGGTGTGGTCTTGGCTGATTTGTTTTCTTTTAACAGACTATGATTAACTGGTGGCTTATGAACAACATATATTTTATTTCTCACATTTCTGTTAGCCAAGAAGACCAAGCTCCAGGTGTTGGCACACTCGTTGTCTGGTGAGGGCTGTTTCTTGGTTCAGAGATATTGTCTTCTCATTATATCCTTGCACACTGTAAGGGGCTAGCTAGATCTCTAGGCTCTTTTTTGACTCTAAAGTACCATTTACAAGACTTTCTACTCTCGTATCTTAATTACCTCCTCCAAATCCACACACTGATGTCCTCACCATGTGGTTTATGGGTTTAATATATGGATACTGAATCAAAGACATTTAACCTATAAAACATATAGTGAGGAGCAAAAAATGTGCAGGTTATCAGTGAGATTTGTCAGAAATTATTTTATGTTAGTTCACAGCAGATTTCAACAAAATAACTTTTTGTCTGGGAAGTTAAAGAAATGTCAAGGTTATCCTATAAGACTGACATTCCATTTGCAATCTTGTCTGTTTTTTGAAGGAGCAAATAAACAGGTTGAGTTATAGGTAAAGACAAGGAATTACACTCTATCTCATGTTTTCTCATGGGAATGTGTTTGTAAATGTATCTCATCTGTTATGCATGATAAAGAAGAAATAGGTTAAGAACTGCTGGTCCAGCAGAATGAAAATGGACTTTGTTTTAGGCAGACCTGATTAAAATTCTACTTCTGTAACTATAGCTACAGACATGTTACTTAGCTACTCTTAGCCTCAGTTTTCCTATAATTGGAAAAAACATACCTACCAATTATAATGATACAAAATGTAGATCTTTTATATTTTATATTGTTCCTCTTCTTTCTACAAGCTTCATGAACAGTGATCACATAGTTTAACAAACTTTTTATTTCAAATAAAAGAAAGATGAACTCAAAATGGCATTGACTGTATGATGTGTATTGGTCTGAGAAATGAGCAGTTATGAAGGTTAAGTATTAGGGATGTTGGATCTGCTGCCTAATACAGGTCAGCAAGATGTTTATCTGTCAACTTTGCTTTCAACAGAAGCTGGTGGCCTGTGTCACCACACAGGGAATATGATATTCTGTGGCTTTCAGGACTAGAGAGAAAGATCACTAGTGACAATGTAAATTGATAACGTTTTCCAAGTAGTGTGGTTGCTACAGAGATAGTAGTAGAATGGACAAGATACTGTTATGGAAAATCATAAGGTCTACCATGACACATTGGTATTTTACATGTTTTCTTATGACATTTTATGTTAATTTGTTGTTGTTTCTATTAAAACCCTTTCTAATTACCTGTCTGTGTCTAGAAAAGATTTATTTCTATGGAGAATTGAGGGAAACACGTCAGGGGCCAATCACTCTCACATCCATGTCACTTCCTGATCTGCCATCCACAACTTTTTAGAGGATTGCAATAATAGTTGATGACAAAACAGCTGTTTGTACTTTCCTCATAATGTCATATGTATATACCTGTGTGAGAATAAAAAGCTGTTGTGAGTTCCTTCTTAAGCAAATAGTTTCTTACTGCTATTAAGTCACAAGACAGATCTAGCAAGAACACTTAGAATTCATTATATTGATATTTCTGACAGTTTTATAAATGAAGCATGAACACTTCTGATTAATGTTGATTATTGGATCCTGATTGGATTGTACAGGGAGTATATATACTAATATATTTTCCAAAATACTGGTTCTTAACCTATTCATCATGCCTACTAAAGGGCAAACGCCATTTACATCTTACATGTGGCCAAACAAGCTGAGGTTTTGAATATGTTAAATGTCAGATAATCACACTAAATGATGACTCACAAACTTTCAACATAGTCTCAGGTCAAACTATGAAAATTATCTGACTCTTCAATTGTCCCTATTTGTATTATGCACTATGTTATATTATTGTCATCTACATACTCTCCAGCCCTTCCTTTTCTTATTCTAATCCTTTAGCCATTCTTTACAGTTCCTGCATCTTTCATCCTACAGGTTGCCCCAAATGATCTGTTGTGAATTACCAATGCCTTTCATTAAATGTGCCAGACACACTTTCCCTGATAGAGTCTGACTTCTATCAACTAAGTATGAATCCAAAATCCCAAGCATAGAACTAGACTTTCCCCCAAAGCCACAGTATACCTTTTAGCCTTTTCAAATGCCCAGCTTCTAAAGAAATCACTGCTTGCTTCCAGGCTACATGTTCAATGAGAGATGTATGTTGCACTGGTTACAGATAACTAGCATACTCGCATAATGTGACTATTCTTTTAATATCCCAGAATCGACAAGAAAAAATGTAATTGTAATAGTCTCAAATAATTAAGTCAGAATTTTGCAAATCTAGTCAGAAAGGTCAAAAGCAGCAATACTCTGAATACCCACAAAAGTTTAAATATACTTTAATAAATTTGAATGTTTTCTGTAGTTGACTGAACTTTCTTGGGAATATGTGACTAAGTCTAAATATGAACATTCAAAGGAATAATTGTTGATATCTATGTCCTATAATTTTTCCATTTTTATTTTGTGAATTATTTCAAGGATATATAATGTGCTGAAAGCTCCATTTATATCAGAATACCAATTTGCTGATTCATTTTTATTCATAAATATGTGTGAATGTCTCTGTGAGTGAGTTTTGTGAATATGGCAGTCCTGAAGAAGTAGGAAGACAGTCCCACATCCTCTGGAGTTGGAGTTACTGGAGGTCGTAAGAGCAGTAAGCACTAATAACCACTGAGCCATCTCTCTAGCTCCTTGTTTATTTTTTGAAGGATAAAGCATTGTGGACTCAGCTAATGTCCAACTCACATTAATGCCTCCTGTTTGTCCTCGGAAGAGGCAGGAATGATTCAAAGTTGGAGTCCATCACTGCCATGCACATTTTCATTCTGTCACTACCAATGTTAGTGAATGCAAAGTCCACATCATGATTTTTCTTCTATTTCTGATAGTTATATACATGGTGCTGTGCTGTGTATATTTTCCCTCTTTATTCAGTATTATGTTTCAAATTTTGCTCATACCAACAATATACACTTACCTGTAAAATCACGCATTAAATATGCTTATGACAAATTGTTAGACAATTATCAGCAAACCTTTTGTAGAAAGGTCACTTAATTATATGTGCTCTTCCACCGCTGCAGCAATGCTGTAATTAACAGTTCATCATAAAGCACAGGTGAGAGCTTTCGTAGCATCTATCCTTCAGAGTGGAGAGGCTGAGTCAGAGCAGAGGCCGTAGAATGGACTCAGTGCTGCTAGGTTTCGAAAAAAAGGTTCTGAACATACTTGTGTTTATATTCAGGGAAATATTTTATATAAAAACCAGAACAAAATGGTTCTTTTGTTGAGAAAAACAACCCTATGTATAAGTATAAGGAATGCTCAGTAGATCTAGTTTTAAAGGATAAGCACAGACTCTAAGCCTGAGGTGAAATATTCTCACTGAGGAACATTACAAGAAGGATGGTCTGAAATGCTCCACTGTCCTTTGTAGTCCAGGGAAAATGGTGATGTCATAGTTGTTTATGATATTATATAATGAAATGCTTCTTTTGGGTCCTATTGGGAATGTTCCATTCTGAGGATGGTAGGAAAGCTGTACTACTTGATATCTTGGTGCATTTTACTTTATACACTTATGTAAATTCTACAGTTGTCCGTATGTTACTTTTTGCTTTGACCAGATACTCAAGTATGTTGCTGCTATGGTGTGAAGCTGAATGGCGGACTAAAACAATGCTTCCCCTGTTTCCTTTCCAGCTCCTAGTCTTTCGCCAACCAAATATTCAGTCAGTTTGTTTCATCTACCTTAGCAATTTCCCAAGTTACTTGTAGTTCCTTTGGAATGAACTGAGTTATATTATAATAAGCCAATGAAACAATCAAATAAAAGCCAATGAGTAAGTTCTCTTCCATAGGCTTGAGTACAATCTGAATCTCTGGCCTTGCTTTTTAAACAACCTTTTGGATATGTCCAGTTAGATGACCTATAACTGCTTCAACCTCTAAAATTTAAAAATCACACTACATTTCCCACAAAAATCATGTCTTCTTTCTGCCATGTTGTCAAAATGTTTGACTAGCTGTCTTTAATGTTAAAAAAAATACTTAAAATGTGAGAATACCTGTGGGGAGCTCACGTCCAATCATTGCATCTACAGAAACATGCTAATACCTAAGGCTCAGGAGCTATTGTGGAAGAGGGAATGAAGTTTGCTGTGGGGTTGTGTCTTCTAGTTATGGCAGGGAGGCTACACTCATGGAGTCTAAACAATATGGTTGTCTAAACAAAACATGAACAATGACAATGTCAGCTTGCATGCCCACTGGACAGGGGACATCTCATAGGGCCCAGCTTTAGATAAAGTGCAACAGGCAATAAATGACTGCTGACAGAGACAATAATTTTTCCATAGGGACAACTCCCTTCCCCACTATTGTTTACCTAGTACTAAATGGTCAGCCCTAAAACAATATATAAGCAACACTAAGCAATTGCAACTTATTGTATTTACAATTGTATATAATTACTTGTATATATATATACATATATACATATATACACACATATATGTATGTATACAAAGTATGTGTCTGTGTATAAGAATAATAATTAAAGAATAAGAGGGTGTGGAAATTAGGAGGGAGTGGGAAGGCCATGAGAGGGAAATAACTGACTATGGAGCATTATTTCTAGTATCTGAATATGATGCTATTCCCCTGTTTACTGTTGGTGATACAAAAGAAGTAAATATAACTCCTACTGTGTTTATTTTGATTCTCTTAGAGCAAAACAATTATGAGCAATGTTAACTATGTACGAATGTAAGAGACAAGACAAGGAAGATAAGAATGAAGAAGGACCAAATCACATTTGACAGTTATATATGTAGGGTAAGTGAAGACAGAGAGGTAATGGTGTAATGCCAGGCATGGTGTAACACACATTAATATCAATGCCTAGGGAAAAAAGTAAGGATCTGAATTTAAAGTCTGTCTAACTATATAGCGAGTTTGAGACCTGACTAAATGATGAAATGTATACTCAATGGTAATGTTAGGTTGGCTAAATTTTAAAATGTAAGGCATGGAGGAATCCCTGAGTGAGTCAAGTCCTAAGTGAACAATCCTTCTTGACATGGGCCCTGCCATGTCAAAGACATCAATGTCTTAGGCCTATAAGTGTGGCAAAGCCTTACTTGGGTGGGCCCAAGGAAGATAACAAAGCTTTCTTCAGGGTTTGAGTGCAAATGAGAGACCAGTGTGTGCAAACACAAGCAACTACAGCTTCTCCCTCCATCAGGATGCTTACAGCCTGAGACTGCTTGCCTACAGAGACTTCCTATGGAAACTAGCTAGCCCCCTCCCACTGTACTTACTAAACATGTTGAGGCTCTAGGTTGCTGTCAGTCATAGGTGTAGGTTTGTCAGAGCCCACACATCCTACCAGACCTCAGCTTTTGTGTGCATGTGTCTATGTGTCAGTTCTTTCTCCACTCCTTCACAGCCCTTAGTCAGAGTTCTAGGACCAAAGCCTCATGGGTTGGTGTAAAAAATAATTAGCTCCTGTTCTAGATACAGAGAAGTTCAAACTCATGGTGCAAGTATCTATCAGCTCACAATAAGATTCTTCTAAGTAAGCCATGTCAGTGGTTAGGCAAAAGAAAAAATGGCTGAATTGAGAAGGGGTATATGTGAAAAACTCTTCTTATATGTAGCTTTTGTTAGGATTGAATTGATAGAGCAATGGATGGTTATGTGTAGGTTCTTGAGAGAGGATACACTGGTAACATCAATCCCTATATGCAATTAATAAGTCTTTAATATGATCATACACAACACCAAAGTAAAGCAGCTATTAAACTAGAGTACCTCAAGAATTCACCCGAGACTTGTATTCATTTATAAAATGCCAAGATGCTCTCAGTAGAGTAAGCAAATAACTGAAACAGATGGACAAAGTGCTCTTAAGAATTAAGAGTGGAAATATCATAGCTGTTCAGTATAAAACCTTTGCAAGAAAAGCAAAATAAATCTGAAATGTTGTAGATGCTGCCTTAGAAGACTGGAGTCTGCCTGGAGAGTTCACATAATTGAGGAATGTCATGAGGGTTAATTGATGTCAGTAGAGCAAGGCTAAGGAAAGCATTCACTGCAGATGGAAGGTGAATAATTGGCTCTGTCCAGGGCTATTTTCTGAGTGACTTATGCTGATTCCTATCAGCAGGCAGAATTAGTTATCACTGCCAGAGTGTCCCTTCAGGGTCTGCTCATTTTTCAATTCCCTGCTATTCAGTTGAGTTATTCTTTAAGCGAATCAATCACTAATTCATAATTAGATGCAAAGCTGCCGTTAGATCTATAGTCAGAAACTTTGGAGATGGCAACATGAATTGAAGCAAATCAGAAATATTGCCTGTTTGTTACTCATAAAGCCAACAGAATCTTGGCTTGCTTAAACTCATTGTTCATCAAGATATTATTCATCTGTCCTTGTTTTCCATAAATAAATATAAATCCAGTCTTGTCTTCTATTCTTACATTCCCTAAGAATGTAAGATTAGATCATCATCCTTCAGAACCAAAGCAAAACACTAGGAATTTTTTTCAGCTGTTATGAAACACCATTATATCATGGAATATAGACAATAACGGTACAGAAGTCGGCTGAATTGCAGCTATAATCTTCCTCTCTACAAATCTCAAAAGCCCATGACTCCAATGTAGTACTATTAGCATCATAGTCTGATCTTACTGCTCTGACTCCCCCCTTTGATCCACTGCACACCCCTAAGTAGAAAAGGTTGTACACAGAAGTGAGAACCCAGCTTGTTACTGATGCCTTACTTTTTTGTCTTCTAACAGTATTCAGAGATCTGGTACCTTTGTGGTAATAAGACCTTCAAGAAAGACTCCTAATTGTAGCACAACATGGGTCTCAAAATATTCTACAGCATATACCCAGCAGTATGAAACTTTCCATTGCCTTCTTTTACACCAGTAATTAAGTTACTTGGCCCTAACATATTGATTTACAAGATAACAGCAATGAAAAGTTGCAAAATAATTACTCTCAGATAATATTGTCTAGCATTTCCTCTTTTACTTAATTTCAATAATATTTTGCACCCAATTAGGTAAGTCATTACAGAACTTGGGAAACACAGTCACCATTGAGAAACTTGCCCTCTGTATCATGATAACCCAAAGGCTAATATTCACCAGCACTTTCTCATCTAGCATAGAATTTAAATAAACAAATGATTAATTTCTGAATAAGGTTAGATCAAACATGAGAGCACATTCTAGAACATTCTCTGCTCTCTTAGCCTGTTTGCTTTCTGTGCACTTTCAGGGGAGTTTGGTACCTGGATGGTAATAGCTATTATTAGGTCTAAGAAACCCATGGTAGTCTCAAATATCAGAGCAGCAACTTCTAGTCCCCTAATCCAAATGTTTCAAAAGGCAAGTATAGCATTTAAGAAGCCAGATTCTTTAGCACTAATAGACACAAGAAGGTAGACAAGAGCTTAACTAAATCTTACTCAGGAAAAGATTTTGACAGCATAAGCAGAGGTTTTTTTTTTTTGTTTTTTTTTTTTTAAATATCGAGAGTCACTACTTTATCAAATTGGCAGCCCCAAAGAACTTATCATTAATGAGTCTTTTGAGGCAAATTGTACATGATCTCCTGAAAAACTGGATGCTCCATCTAGTTGAGATGCCCTCTTTGTCCATGATTCAGGGGCATTGCCAACAACCAAAGCAATCAAAGGAAACCACTTGGGAATCTAGTTCATGGGCACACTTATGAACTTAGATCAACATGGACATGCTTTCATGCCAGTAATCTTTTGTTGATCATTTAAGGAAGAGGGGTGTGGACTTCTCAAAAATAGCTATGGGATTTTCTGCCTATTGATCACACTCATGGGCACAGAAAGTACTTTCCATCACTCCAGTGCTTCCCAGTTTGTCAGGGTTCATAGCGACATGATACCTCAATCACCAACTGAGTCCATCTCAAGGAAAAAACACATTAAAAATCTCTACATCAATGATCATGCAGTCAAAAAGATCAATTGCTTTCCCAGAATTTTAAAACAACTGGAAATGTGGCTCATTTATCCATACGTGATCATTATAATCACAGGCTCAGAGCAAGAAGAGACCTTGAGATGTTCATGGATGCAATCCAGGAAGACCTGAAACTAAATCATCCAGGCAGAGGCACATTTGTCCTAATTTTGAAAGCTACAGGGATAGAGCTCTTGGGGCTTCTTACTCTGAATAGAGAGAAATTCTTTCTTGCAGCTTAACAATCTCTCCCTTTACAGAACAAATCCATTCATCTGCCTGGCTGAGGTGGAGGAAGGCATCTTCAAACTTCTGTAGCCACACACCCTATCCACATAGACCAAAGTTGGCTTCTTCTTTAAGAATCACATTTTCCCTAGAATTTCAAAGACATTTAAAAACAGATTTTATGGAATTTATCTTGTTTCTAAGGTTTACTTATTTTTTTCATTGTTCTCAAGTCTACATCTGTCTATTCTTTTCTAGTAGATGAAATAAGCTCTCCAGGTCTCCTGGATGCTGTGTACTTGCCATAGCATTCCTTGAAATGTGGCTAGAGAGATTGAGAAAGCAAAATTTTTTTTTTTAATTTTACTTGGTTTAAACTTTTATCTAAAAATTATCCTTCTTTGTTTATAGGATTTTAAATATGTTTGGAACAACTTTAATTTTTAAACCTTCCTTTTCAATTGTAATTATATAACATAAATAACATTCACGTATCATTGATGGGAATATAACTCATGGTTTGAAAAATGTCTTAGTATGAAGTACACACAGAGTTTTGGAGTTTTAAATTGACATGGAGAATTTAGATACATTAATACTTTTATATTGATTACATGCTAAAATGATGGTATTTGGGTGTTAAAAATATTATTTTATACTATTTTTATGTTACTAATAATAAGTTCAGAAATAATCTTGTGAACGCATTACTATCTCATGATAGCTCCACCTGTAAATTTGAACATGCAATGGGATTAAAGGTTAATAGAAGAACAAAGGAAATGAAAAGAGCAGGATTTTAAATGGTGTGCCACAGGCCATGCATGAAGTAGTCGGAGAGAGTTCAAAGAATGCAGTCTCAGTGATCATTTATTACCAAATGTAATATAAAGTGATGCGCACACAGAATACATAAACAAGTTGGTCTTAAAGTTTGTTGTTTTCTTTGTTTGTATATGAGAACTATGAAGTTAAAATACATAAGAAAAAAAGGGGGCTGCTGAAACAGGAGTGCTGTAAAATAATAGGATGCCCTGAGGGGTTTGGGAAGATCTCAGATTCATACCACCCAAAGAAGACTGTGCTGTATTACATGTGGTAAAAATTGTGGGCATAAGTCTGTGGTTCAGAGCTTGTATCCAAAGGCCACTTTCATAGAATGAAGAGGTTTCAAGTTTGAAAATTTAGAAAGCTATTTGGAATGCAACTAGTTGTGAAAATATTAGTATTCTTATTACTTGAAAAGACTGCCTAAGTTTTTAGCTCATGGATTATGGTTGAGGAAGGCCCATCACCCAACCCAGATCTTTCCAGGGGAATACTAATGTAGAATGAATATTCAGACACTCACAGAATGTCGACTTTCTAAGGTCAATAATAATTCTCATCAACCTTAAATTAAAAAGTATCATTTATTACCTCATGAAATTATCTTCAGATGTCTTTTAATGATGCTAAGAGAAGATACTCCATATGTACATTGCATTGTTGTAGATATTAATATTACATGTACTATGTTCATGGATTCTGAAGGTAAAATGTGCAACAATTGGCAGCTTTCCATTGATATAACTTTAATTCATGACTTCATCATTTTAAAGTTGGGGTTGTGCATCTGGCTTGTACAGACAGGCGAGGCCCCAGGAAGACTGAAAAGACAGCTTTGAGGCTTTTGTGTATGTAGGATATCTAATAAATTATCATGAGAATTTTATCATGTCAGCATTCTGTGAATCTTTTCATAGACCTCTGGAAACTGTTTTTTTGTTTGTTTGTTTGGTTGGTTTGTTTTTTTTTTTTTTTTTTTTTTTTGGTTTTTGGTTTTTGGTTTTGGTTTTTCGAGACAGGGCTTCTCTGTGTATCTTTGCACCTTTCCTGGAACTCGCTTTGTAGACCAGACTGGCCTCAAACTCACAAAGATCTACCTGGTTCTGCCTCCCAAGTGCTGGGATTAAAGGTGTGCGCCACCACCTGACAAAAACTCTGTTCTTTTGTAATTTCATCTATTAGACATTTAATGGACAGGGATTTAATCATCTTGGTATTGGAAGTTCTGTGAGGGTAGCAATTGTGTTGCCAAGTTCTTGAAGTTTCTTAATTCCTGTCATGTCCATGTCTATTCAAAGATCTATATGAAGTAATGGGAAACATATTATTTTATATCCTTATAGAAAATATGTCCATCCAATATATTCTAAATGTTATTCTACAATAGAACATAGGTGCTATAATGATTTCAGGAGGCAATCTAGTAAATCTTTTTATGGTAGAACTCACAAAGCTGGGACGCGTGTATAAATGCTACTTATAAACCATGTTGCTTATTAGCAGAAAACAGAGCTAGAATCCAGGTCACTTGAATGTTTGCTTCCTTCAGCAGGCTTAGAAACAGCAGAGATTACTTATGAACCAATACAATACACAAATGAGTTCAAAGTGCACTGTTTATCCTTTTAACTTGGAAATTTTATGATTTAAAGAAGTGTTTTCACTGTTTCAGAAAACTTTTACTCTTTGATGCCTAACATGCAAAGTAAAAATGAAATGTTTAAAACTTGATAGAATCAAATTTTCTCAATCTCCAGAATCATCTAACATTCACTATGTGTTAGGGACCATATCAAGCACTGTACACAGAGAAAAAAAAAAATAGCCCTGAATCAAACATGAATTCAGTGATGGAATACCTGACTTTTTTTGCAGGTTCTAAATTATACTTGAGTTTCCAGTATCTTCTTTCAGCATTATTACCAAATTAACTCACTTAGCTGAATATGTGTGTTCAAGTGAGCCCATACAACACTTCCCAGGGCATTTGAAATGAAACACACACACACACACACACACACACACACACACACACACACAAAACTGTATTTGCATCTATACTTACATTTATGTATTAACAGTTCTTTCTAGTGAAATTCTGAAAGGCAAAATTAGAAATAGACCCACTGTGAACTTTATATACTATCTCAAAAGATAAAATGCATTGTCAGAAGAAGACAAAGTCTCTATGTTACAATATGTTAATGCTGAAATGAAACATGAAATTACTACCATGTATTTTAGACCCCTTATTAATACACAATATATATGTAAAATAAACATATCAAGAAAAAATTATAATTATGACCACAACATTGTTTTATTTTATACTTAATAAAGAATATTGCTTATAACCCACTCATTTATTCAGTCAGTCTTTATTTGAAAAGGTCACTGTTAACAAATTACTTTAATATTAAAACATGACTTAGCCGGGCGGTGGTGGCGCACGCCTTTAATCCCAGCACTCGGGAGGCAGAGCCAGGCGGATCTCTGTGAGTTCGAGGCCAGCCTGGGCTACCAAGTGAGTTCCAGGAAAGGCGCAAAGCTACACAGAGAAACCCTGTCTTGAAAAACCAAAAAAAAAAAAAAAAACATGACTTAATTCTGGGTTAAATGGGATCATAAAGAAAATAAGGTATACAGCAAGTCCGTAGAGGATTTATGATTAGATATTAGGAAAGTGATTAATGTAGAATCTACCATTAAAATGGAAATCTATTGAAAATGGAGAAATGTTTGGACATGGGGTGGATATCAAGCATTCAGTTGATACACATAAACTTTTGTACAAGGTAGAATCTAAACACACAAATGTCAAATTGTCACTATTTTTTGGTATACATAGGAATAAATCGGGAAAGAAAGATATAGATTGCTGACATGATTTTATAGTAGCAATGAAAGTGGTAACTTTCTAGCAATTAACTACAAATCTGGAAGACATATATAAAATGTATTTTTAAAACTTTATTACAGGACACTAAATACAACTAAGTGAAAGAAATGATAAACTTTGTTAATAGATGAGAGAGTTTCACCATGTAATAACATCCACGTTCCTTGACTTTATGTGCAAATTTTGCCAACCCAAATTGCAGAAGAGGCTTTTGAAAGAACTTTGGAAAATGTATTTGAAAATTTATGAATGAAATAAGCTAATGCTATTTTGATAAAGAAGGGCAAAAGTGAAGACCTTGTTTTATCATATATTAAAACCCATTTTAGGGTCCTGCTACAAAGCAATAATATTGATGATGTAACAAAGAAGACCCAGGAAACATTACACACCTGTTAATTTGGTATATTATAATGCTGGAAACAGTAATCAATGATGAACTAGTAGATGGTTTATAAGAAATTTTAGGAGGAATTTGTTTACCAATTAAAAAACTCAAATCCTTACTTTGTACCAGATAGAAGTAAAATTAAGGTAGAATAGAAACTGAAATGTGGTGGGCAGCAATGAGTTTAATGGTAGATTACACAGGAATAAAATTTGAGAACTTCAAATATTATAAACAATATGGTAAAGAATTAGGGATCTCAGTTCATCTAAATGTAGATGTTTGGCCAGAAAAAAAAAAGGACATTTGGGACAAAGCTGACAGATATGTGGAATGATTTAAGCAAGGAGTTCTCCTTTAAACCAATAACAAAAGTCCTACAAATGAAGACAATAGATAATAGAAAATAAACACTGACAGAAATATGCAACTCATACTGAAATAAAAATGTCATTATAGGAAGTGATTTCCATTGTTAATGAATTATTTTTATTCCAGGTAATGAAAACTAAGGCAAGATTTAAATTCATTTTCATTGGATTACCAAAACTTGAAAACTGAAGATGTGAGAAATAGGAACCTTTATGTACTCTTTATAAGAATATATACTAATTTGGTCATTCTGGGAAGCAGTTGGACAGTCTTTGTCCAACTGATCATTCATAGGATCTATCATGTCAAATCCACACATGTATATATTTAGATATGATATGTTATAAGTGTTCTAAATGCAATTTAGAACAAAAGTAGGGAAATGCACAATGATACTCATTAATACATTATTTGCAGCATGGGAGAAACAAGTATTTATAGGTAGTGCAATAAAATGTGTATTGCTTATACTCTAGAAATGCAAGCAGGCATGAGAATTAACATTAAAACGCATACATATCTCAAAAATTCGTGCTGCATCATAAGTAAATACTACTTTTGTCAATTAAAATATAAATTACATATAGCAAAACACGTAATTGAAAAATGAATGAGGGTGGAAAAATACTAAAAATGAGCCTTTTGCACAATTTTCTTTTCCTTAAATTTGCCATGATTTTGTGTACTTTGGAATGTACAGGAAAATATTATTTTGTTACATAAATATGCAAGGAAATCTTCCAGGTTATTATGATAGGGTCATGGAAGTGAGCCGACCAAGGCAGTTGTGCCCAGGAATGATTGGGAAGGGACATTAAAATAAATTTCATAAACTCAAGGTTACAGGTGCCTCAACAATTAATCACATATTCTCACAGATCAATACAGATACTTTTGAGGTATGAGGGAGAGAAAGACAGAAGAGAAAGTAAAATTGAGGTGGAATTTTAAAACATAATGTGAAATGCTATTTTAAGTATGAAGGTTGGTGGGTAAGAGGAGGAGAGGGAGGCTGGTGGTCCAGGAAGCCCATTTGTAATGTGATTGCTGAACTACAAGTGTATCTGTACTGTCGAATATTTTACCATCTCTTAAATTACAGAAACCCAAGGGGTAGGTGGTAATGGGCACACAAGTTACTAGTCACTTACTATGACTGACTTACTTCATATTGCATTTGAGCCATAATCACCCCATTTATTTCAATCTGTGATGTTAGTGGTAAGGAAATTATGTTCGTAAAGAAATATAATACTCATTCTCCTTTTCAATCATGAAATATCAGTGAAAAGTGAGGAAATATAATGGTATTTTATGATTATTATGTCCAATTTATTTCATTTATTATCTCACTAAGATGAGATTATATATAACTTCATCTACTTTGGTAGTATTTCTTGGTTCTATTTTATAAGTTTTCATTCTAATATACATCTCATAAAATATGGGGTGAATTATAGAGACATAGAATCGATAAAATTATCTAAAATAATTAAGACAGAAAAAAGCCCACCAAAACTAGCTGAGAGAACAATTTTACACTTGATAAACATGTTTTAAGAGAAGAAAAGAGGATAAACACTAATATATGTGCATTCCAGTCTAACCCACAATCCAATATATGTATGCAAATTAGTCAAATGTTTAATTTACTGTTCAGAATTGACCACTGTTTATTAATATTGAACACTTTTATAAAGCTATTTAATCACGTGGCAATTGAAGTCTTAACATCATGGCCATACAAAGGTAAA